>NC_056440.1:27064332-27781832 GCF_018296145.1 Oncorhynchus tshawytscha | reverse complement strand
TTAATTGGGAATTAAAACAGAGGAATTAAATTCCTTCAACAAGCGTGTAGTACACAGAAATCAAGTACAGTACATGTGGTCCAGGTGAAGCCAATCTCCAATTGTGTCTTTCCACAGTGACACTTTATCCCTGTTGTACCATCATCCACAACACACGGGACATTATAGAGTCTGGCACAGCTGTGCTGTATGTTAGACCCTTTCTCAGCCACTGTTCCACCTCACTGTGTAAATCACTTGACGTGCAGAGGTGGTCCTCAACATATGCTGAGTAGATGAAGTGTGCACTGGGATGTTTTAGTTCCAGAGGAAGGGGTGGGGGTTTGCCCACAGCCCTGCACCGTCATCACGGCATCTGTTCCCATCAACAGCAAGATATAGCTGCATAGACAGATAGAACAGGACAGAGGAGAGGGGAGAGGAGAGGAAGTGCTAGAGGTCGAAGAGAAAGAGATGGATGGAGATGGATGGAGGTGCAGCAGGAATAGCCTGTGACAGGTAAACAGACGTTTCATCTGGATTGTTTTTCCAAATGAATTCTGTTTGAAAAGATGTAGTACAGCAGGTACTATTTCCTGTTTCTCCATTCAGCAGATTGACTGGCAGACAGAAAGACTGACAGACAGGTGAATGCCTGAAGGGGCTCTTCCTGGTCAATTGGGCTGTACTGGACTGACTATGGTTGGCTGGTTGTGTCCCAAATGGTACCCTCTTCCCTATTTAGTGCACTAGGGCTCTGGTAAAAAGTAGTGCAATATGTAGGGAATAGGGGTTCTGACACTTAGCCCACTGGGGTTCTGACACACAGCTCCACATCATACCTGACTGACTGTGTTAGACCACTGGGGTTCTGACACACAGCTCCACATCATACCTGACTGACTGTGTTAGCCCACTGGGGTTCAATCCACATCATACCTGACTAACTGTGTTAGACCACTGGGGTTCTAACACACAGCTCCACATCATACCTGACTGACTGTGTTAGCCCACTGGGGTTCTGACACACAGCTCCACATCATACCTGACTGACTGTGTTAGCCCACTGGGGTTCTGACACACAGCTCCACATCATACCTGACTGACTGTGTTAGCCCACTGGGGTTCTGACACACAGCTCCACATCATACCTGAATGACTGTGTTAGCCCACTGGGGTTCTGACACACAGCTCCACATCATACCTGACTGTGTTAGCCCATTGGGGTTCTAACACACAGCTCCACATCAACCCAGTGTGTCTGCAGCATTAGGTGGAAATTACATCTCTGTAGCTTCAAAAACTTTGAGTCAGGCCAGGACACAAGTCAATCCCCAATGACTACTGACTAGAGTGAACCATGCCTGTAGGTTATACTGAGTGGAGAGAACCACCGTTTGGAAATGGCCAATATGTGGTCTGTCCAGTGTCCTCACTTGACACAGACATACAGTTTAAGTTGGAAGTTTACATACACTTAGGTTGGAGTCATTAACACTTGTTTTTCAACCACTCCACAAATGTCTTGTTAACAAACTATAGTTTTGGCAAGTCGGTTAGGACATCTACTTTGTTTATGACACAAGTGATTTTTCCAACAATTATTTACAGACAGATTATTTCACTTATAATTCACTGTATCACAATTCCAGTGGGTCAGAAGTTTATATGCACTAAGTTGACTGTGCCTTTAAACAGCTTGGAAAATTCCAGAAAATTATGTCATGGCTTTAGAAGCTTCTGATAGGCTATTTGACATCATTTGAGTCAATTGGCAGTGTACCTGTGGATGTATTTCAAGGCCTACCTTCAAACTCAGTGCCTCTTTGCTTGACATCATGGGAAAATCAAAAGAAATCAGCCAAGACCTCAGAAAAAAAGTGTAGAACTCCACAAGTCTGGTCCAACGCCTGAAGGTACCACGTTCATCTGTACAAACAATAGTACGCAAGTATAAACACCATGGGATCACGCAGCCATCATAACGCTCAGGAAGGAGACGCTTTCAGTCTCCTAGAGATGAACGTGCTTTGGTGCGAAAAGTGCAAATCAATCCCAGAACAACAGCAAAGGCCCTTGTGAAGATGCTGGAGGAAACAGGTACAAAAGTATCTATATCCACAGTAAAACGAGTCCTATATCGACATAACCTGAAAGGCCGCTCAGCAAGGAAGAAGCCACTGCTCCAAAACCACCATAAAAAAGCCAGACTACGGTTTGCAACTGCACATGGGGACAAAGATTGTACTTTTTGGAGAAATGTCCTCTGGTTTGATGAAACACAAATAGAACTGTTTGGCCATAATGACCATTGTTAAATTAGGAGAAAAAGGGGGAGGCTTGCAAGCCGAAGAACACCATCCCAACCGTGACGCACGGGGGTGGCAGCATCATGTTGTGGGGGTGGCAGCATCATGTTGTGGGGGTGCTTTGCTGCAGGAGGGACTGGTGCACTTCACTAAATAGATGGCATCATGAGGATGGAAAATTATGTGGATATATTGAAGCAACATCTCACAACATCAGTCAGGAAGTTAAAGCTTGGTCGCAAATCGGTCTTTCAAATAGACAATGACACCAAGCATACTTCAAAAGTTGCGGCAAAATGGTTTAAGGACAACAAAGTCAAGGTAATGGAGTGCCCATCACAAAGCCTTGACCTCAATCCTATAGAAAATTTGTGGGCAGAACTGGAAAAGTGTGTGTGAATAAAGAGGCCTACAACAGCTCTTTCAGGAGGAATGGGCCAAAATTCACCCAACTTAGTGTGGGAAGCTTGTGGAAGGCTACCTGAAACGTTTGACCCAGGTTAAACAATAAAGTGGTGATCCTAACTGACCTAAGACAAGGAATTTTTACTAGGATTGAATGTCAGGAATTGTGAAAAACTGAGTTTAAATGTATTTGGCTAAGGTATATGTAAGCTTCCGACTTCAACTGTATACACGCATGCAAACATACGCACACACGCACAGTCCGAGCAGCCTCTCTCCCTCTTCAATCCAGTTCAGTGATTTTATGCTGATCTGCAATATTGTTACGCAGAGTCATCAATTATTCATTAAGACCTGGATTTCTGCACTCGTTCAGACAGAGGGGGAAGGAGAGAGGTGGAGAGAGATGGAATACAAGGCTGATGATGATGAAATAACAACTATTCTTTCTATACATTTTATTCAGCCGTCTCATTAAGTAAAGAAATTTTAAAAAATCATCAAAATCAAATTTATTTATATAGCCCTTCGTACATCAGCTGATATCTCAAAGTGCTGTACAGAAACCCAGCCTAAAACCCCAAACAGCAAGCAATGCAGGTGTAGAAGCATGGTGGCTAGGAAAAACTCCCTAGAAAGGCCAAAACCTAAGAAGAAACCTAGAGAGGAACCAGGCTATGTGGGGTGGCCAGTCCTCTTCTGGCTGTGCCGGGTGGAGATTATAACAGAACATGGCCAAGATGTTCAAATGTTCATAAATGACCAGCATGGTCAAATAATAATAAGGCAGAACAGTTTAAACTGGAGCAGCAGCACGGTCAGGTGGACTGGGGACAGCAAGGAGTCATCATGTCAGGTAGTCCTGGGGCATGGTCCTAGGGCTCAGGTCCTCTGAGAGAGAGAAAGAAAGAGAGGAGAGAATTAGAGAACGCACACTTAGATTCACACAGGACACCGAATAGGACAGGAGAAGTACTCCAGATATAACAAACTGACCCTAGCCCCCCGACACATAAACTACTGCAGCATAAATACTGGAGGCTGAGACAAGAAATGCATCTTTATTTGGTTTTTAGATTGGAGGAAGTATTCTACTGCAGGACCATCAAACCTTTCTGCAGTGTGAGAAATAATTGATCTATATCATAGACGTGATGTGTAAACACTAAAGACCAACAACAAGTTATTTAGAAGTCATATTAGTTAAGTTAACATGTAGCATTGCCTGCCTCTCCAGAGCCCAAACTTAACTGTCTATAAACTAATTTTCCAATCATGTAGTCATCCTGCCCCATAGTTCCTGTAAATAGTCATCCCGAACGTGACATGGATTATGTATTAGCTTGGTGATGAGCCTGTATTTTTTTGTGGTATTGAGTGAAAGTTATGTAAACTCCCCTGGTTTCTCAGCAGCTGCTGCAGTGGCTATCAGAGAGCAGGAATCGATGCTGCCCATGTGTGAGTGACTTGGTGAGGTCATTTGTCAGTAATTGCGGAGACATTTCATAAGCTGTCAGGACGGACTGAAGGAAGTGAAACGTTAGTGGTCGGAGAAGGTGAGTGATGTCACATGGAACCCCCCAGGGAGGGCGTGGAGCCAGCACCACCAAGCCCTGTGAGGCAGAGGCCTTCTGTCTATCTGCAGCGCAGCATCATTAATATGGAGAGGAGGAGCTGATCGATGGTGCAGAGACGAACGGCCATGGAGAAAGAGGGATGAGGAGGGAGAGGAGGAGAGAGAGAGTCAGAGAGAGTCAGAGTTAGACTTAGGGCATAATAAAGAGACACTCAGAGACAGACTCTGACAGTCAGAGAACAAGTATATTTTTAGCAAGTGAAAGGGGTACAGAGTGAGGCGTAGGATACAGAATGGACAATACACACAAACTGAAAGCTGTGTGTGTATTAGAGGGATACCAGAGTGGTAGAGGCTGGCTCTCGATAGATAGTGTGTGTGTTGAGGGAGAGAGTTTGAGATAGACGCAGAGTGTTAGAGACAGGCCGGTGACTGTGTGGGGCAGAGTACTGCAGCCTTATGAATGATTTAACAGAGGAAGAGGTGAGCTCCTCCCTCCTTCTGACTCTCTCTCTCTCTCTCTCTCTCTCTCTCTCTCACTCTCTCTCTCTCTCTCTCTCTCTCTCTCTCTCTCTCTCTCTCTCTCTCTCTCTCTCTCTCTCTCTCTCTCTCTCTCTCTCTCTCTCTCTCTCTCTCTCTCTCTCTCTCTCGCTCTCTCTCTCTCTCTCTCTCTCTCGCTCTCTCTCTCTCGCTCTCTCTCACTCTCTCTCTCTCTCTCGCTCTCTCTCACAAGCACACGTTTTTATAATGAAACATAGGGTTTCATTATAATTAATTTATCCATTTGTTATATTGATCTATTGACCGATGGTATATTTGTAACTTACATCTACAGAGGGGAATGCAGCCAGCATAAAATACATCCTACGGAAGTGTACAGTCCCATTCAATCACAGGAGAGGGCAAACGTGTGTGTGTAAGTGAGTGTGAAATAGGCCTGGGGGAGGGAACGCAGATATCCAAGGACATGCATAGTGTATGCAAACTGTCATGCACACAAATACTCCCTTGCCCATGTTAGCAGACATATTATAGTCTTGTGTTTCTATCGGTGGAAAAAGTACCCAATTGTCATGTTTGAGTAAAAGTAAAGATGCTTTAATAGAAAATTAGTAAAAGTAAAAGTCACCCAGTAAAATACTACTTGAGTAAAATTCTAAAAGTATTTGGTTTGAAATATATAATTGCTCAAATATACTTCAGTATCAAAATTAAAAGTATAAATGGTTTCAAATTTCCCTATATTAAGCTAATCTTTTTAATTTACGGATAGCCAGGGACACACTCTAACACTCAGACATAATTTACAAACAAAGCATTTGTATTTTGTGAGTCCTTGAATCTGCCAGATCAGAGGCAGTAGGGATGACCAGGGATGTTCCCTTGATTAGTGTGTGAATTGGACCATTTTCCTGTCCTGCTAAGCATTACAAATGTAATGAATACTTTTGTGTGTCGGGGAAAACGTATGGAGTAAAAAGTACATTCTTTTATTTAGGAATGAAGTGAAGTAAAAGTACAAGTTGTCAAAAATATAAATGGTAAAGTACAGATACCATAAAAAACTAATTTAAGTAGTACTTTAAAGTATTTTTTACTTTACACCACTTTACACCACTGTGTGTTTCACTTGAGATGACATATGCTGTTACACTGCCATGTCATACATCATTAGCTGCTCTCTCTCTAACATACTGTACTGTGTGGCTGGCTGGTGCATGCCAGGGTTGGACTGCAACCATTTTACATGGTCATACACATTCATGAGCCTGCTGCCTGGGTTTATTCATGTACAGGATCAGATATCACACTAGAGGTCTCTCCTCCCTCTTTCATTACTCTAGCCAAATAAATACACATCTGGAGAATGCATAGATGGTTATCTCTTCATAAAGGGCTAGACAGTCAATGGATCCTTAAAAACAGTGGATCTCCTCTTTCCTCTTCAATCCCCTTTTTTTTCGTCTCCTATCCTTTTCCTTCTCATTCATCTTCCTCCTTGGTTATGATAATGAATCAGGGACATGGTTTTAGAGGTCATGACAGCGTTTACCTCCACATCATCAACACATTACTCCAACTGAAATATGAAATACGATATTTATATACTCTGTAATATCAAACTGGTACCATGCATTAATGTTCCTCAGAGAATTATCTTATTTCTTGTAATAGTCATGTATATTTAATACTTTTCGCCTGTTAGCATATCCCAGCCGTTTAGCAGCAGCAAACAGTCATTTAATCTGGCACACGTTCCTTACTGGTAAGCCTGATGAATGGTGATATGAGTTTGCGTCCATCTTGTATGCAGTTACATAAGCTGAAACTAAATATATTTGAACTCTGATGTTTCAGTTCTGTAAAGTTGTTTTAGCTGTGTTGTACATATTTCATGGCCGGATGAAATGATTCAACCCAAATACATAATGTGTCTCGTAACACCCTTTTACACATGCAGTCTCAGAGATGCACCACAGTATTCAGCCTCGTAGCCCTGTCCTATCTACCATCACACGGCTGTAGCATTACTGCATTACTGTACCCATCAATGTCCCCTATCACTGTGAGAAGGACACGCATGTGTCAGAGATTGATGGGACAGAGCATCATGGAGCGTGCCTCAAGCTGGCCACTGATGGAGGGGAGAAAGAGGTGGGGAGAGAGAGAGAGAGAGAGAGAGAGAACACAGGACACACCAACCCAACAGACCCCCAACCCCACAGCCCACCTGTCAACTCCATGGATAGCTCTCCTGACAATCCCCACACATCCACTGAGGACACACAAAAGCCGGAAATTGTGCTCCTCATTGATTCAAATGGCAAATATATTCAAGAGAATAAACTTCTCAAACACAAAGTGGCTAAACTCTAGTGCCCAAACACTAGGCATACCCTGGAGCTGTTGTCAGAGGACAGCCACATTATAATTCACACGGGCACAAACGACCTGAGGTCCCAGCAGAAAAGGATGGCCACAGCACTCAAGGGAGGGATTGAAAAAGCTTCTTCCACTTTCCCCTAAGCAGAAGTGTTTTTTTCCACCCTGTTACCACGAAAATACATTCATCTTGCCACCACACAGCAGGTGAACGCAAGCATTTCGCGGGACTGTGCCTCAAAACCTAATGTCTACCTGGCCCACCACTCCACCCTGGTCTTGAACAGCCTTTACGACCAGGTCCACCAATACAAAGCAGCAATCCCAACTTTTGCCCTGAAGGACGTCACCCTCAACTGCTGCCCCAACACCTCACACAGGAGCAACAGAGCAACGGACACCCTCCAAGACCAACGAGACACGCTCCCAGACCAGCGAGACCCCCTCCCAGACCTGCAAGACCCCCACCCGCTGCACTGAGAAAACCTACGCCAAGAAGACCTACACCCAGACCTCAGCTTCACCAGCCACACCCCAACTAGCTGAGGCCACCACAATCAAACCCTGGCCACACGCTATATAGGCCCAACCAGATCCGACCTATGCCCCCCGCCCCTGCAGCAAGGGCCAAAACATGACAGCCGCACATATGCCCAGGCCGTGAGCAGAGCAACAGGCCCAAGCCCCATTCTGCGACCTAAGAGGTATGTATCAGATGCTCAACATGGTCTGCTCACACCTACTGTAATGGTCCAAGCCTAAACCACACGAAAACAACACTAGACACTGTGGAATATAAAGCTTTCACTATCTCATCCTCGAATATACAAGGTCTGAGGTCATCTGCCTTTGGCCTAAAGTGCAGGAACCCAGACCATCAAAGAAATTGGAAATACAGACATTGTCATCCTACAAGAAACATAGTATTGAGGAGACAGACCCATTGGTTGCCCTCTAAGTTATGGAGAGCTGATAGTCCTATCTACCAAACTACCAGGTGTGAAACAGGGAAGAGACTCAGGGGGTATGCTAATTTGGAATAGAGCAGACCTAACCCACTCTATTAAATTAGTTAGAATAGGAACATTTTACATCTGGCTAGAAATGAATAAGGAAATGATCTCAACAGAGAAAAATGTCCTCTTGTGTGCTACCTATATCCCCCCAATAGAATCCCCATACTTTAACGATGACAGCTTCCCCATCCTAGAGGGGAAGATCAACCATTTCCAAGCCCAGGGACATGCCAGAACTGGACAAGAACCTGACACTCAGCACACAGCGGGACAAACACCTTCCTGTAGGTGACAGTATTCCCTCCCAAATATGCTCCCCTAGACACAACTATCACAAAACAACCAACAAAAGGTGTCACAACTCCTGCAGCTCTGTCGCACGCTGGACCTGTACATAGTCAATGGTAGGCTTCGAGGGGACTCCTATGGTAGGTACATCTACAGCTCCTCCCTTGGCAGTAGTACTGTAGATTACTTTATCATTGACCTCAACCCAGAGTCTCTCAGAGCGTTCACAGTCAACCCACTAACTGATCAGATCTAATTGCTCAGATCACAGCAAAATCACAGTCTACCTGAACATAGTAATACTCAATCATGAGGCATCAAAGCCAAAGGAATTGCACAATATTAAGAAATGCTATAGATGGAAGGAAAGTAGTGTAGAAACCTACCAAAAAACAATTAGGCAACAACAAATTCAATCCCTTTAACACAACTTCCTGGACAAAACATTTCACTGTAATAGTGAAGGTGTAAACTTGGCAGTAGAAAGCCGAAACAGAATATTTGATCTTTCCGCTTCCCTATCAAATCTAAACATTTAAAGCAGACAACCTAAGAAAATGAACAACAATGACAAATGGTTTAATGAAGAATGCATAAACCTAAGAAAGTCTACGCCTTCACTATGGTGAATCACTAAAACAATACAGAAATACACTACGGAAAAAGCAGGAACAGCCCGTCAGAATTCAGCTCAATGTAATTGAAGAATCCATAGAATCTAACTGCTTCTGGGAAAATTGGAAAACACTAAACAAACAACAACACGAAGAGTTATCTATCCAAAGCAGAGATGTGTGGATAAACCACTTTTCCAATCTTTTTGGCTCTATAACAAAGAACAAAGAACAAATAGCAAAAACATATACATGATCAATTACAAATCTTAGAATCAGCTATTAAAGACTACCAGAACCCACTGGATGCTCCTGTTACAATAAAGGAACTACAGGACAAAATACAAACCCATCAACCCAAACAGGCCTGTGGTGTTGACGTTATCCTACATGGTTATCCTACATGAATTATTGAATACAGTCGTTATTTGGAGACTTTGGCAGTCTCCCTAACATGCATATCTAACTTGTGTC
This sequence comes from Oncorhynchus tshawytscha, assembly GCF_018296145.1. Lineage (NCBI taxonomy): Eukaryota > Metazoa > Chordata > Actinopteri > Salmoniformes > Salmonidae > Oncorhynchus > Oncorhynchus tshawytscha. Next base: position 27,772,288 of record NC_056440.1, on the reverse strand, counting down.
TGCACGTCAACTCGCACTGCCAATCTGATTACAAAGAATTCTCACTTTGTTTCCTTATTACACACACAGATTAGAGAGTTGTATCCTCTCATTCTTCATTTCTTCCCCTCAACCCCTCTCATAACTTGTCCATCTTTCTTTCCACAAATCCAAACTTTTCACTCCACTTCTCTCTCCTCTTTTCTTTTGTACTTCTTTCCTCTTTTTCCCTCTGGGCCTCCATGGTTTGCTCCCTCTTCACCTCCCCTCTTCCACCCATCCCAGCCCATCTCACATGCATTCTTCCTGCCTAATAGTGCTCCAGTCCTGCTATAAGAGGAAGGTGAGAGGGGTTTGTAGAGGGCAATTGGAGGTTGTATTGTGTCGTGTTTGGAAAGAGCACAAGTGATGATTAGAAGAGCACTTCAGTGTATTTTGTCAGGCACAGACAGGTGTGGTAGGGTCATGCTGTTTGTGAGTTGTTACTGTGTGTGTTGTCTCAGTTCGGCAGAGGGAAGGTGGTATTGAAGGGAATGTTGGGTGACATTAATTTAAGGTATCTGGTGATTATAGGCTAGAGTACACCCACCCACACGTCTTTGTCTGTAGCTAGCTGGCTGCGTACTGTAGGCTGTGGTCTGACTCGGCTGCATCAATATTGCAGACTTTCTGTTTTAGCACAGAGGGGAAAAAATAGGCACCTCTAATCTTTTTTGTGCCTATTTATTATTTTTTTAAAAGCTCACTTGAACTTTGGTGCTGCTGTGTGTGTGTGGTGGCTGTGCACCCTTTCTGACATTCTACCTACCTCTCTGGCTCCCTTTGCAAGTACAGTATGCTACAGTATACAAGCTGTTTACTGACAGACAGAGAGAGGATGACAGAGAAGGTTGTCGGGAAGAGTGGGGAAGAGAGAGAGGGATGGAGAGAATGGAGACATGGAGGGATGGTTCGATGATGCACGTACATACAGTATTCTGCAGTGAACCAGTGTAGGACACAGTTACTGCACTGTAGGTACTTCACTGCACTGGAACCAAACTAGTGAAAATGAGGCCTGTCACCCGATTGTGTTTTTGTCACAAAATTGATCAGCATAACGTTCATTAATCTATCTATTAATCGATTCGCAGAAGACTGGAAGCATCATAAAGCTACTGTTTCTGAGCTACTTGATAACCCTTCAGATCTCTGGCATTGATACTTTGGGGTAAAACGTTTAGTGATGCAGTATCCACCACCAATGTCTTCGGTCTTAGAGTGCTCCTTTAGAGCAGCCTGTATTTATATGTACAGCATACTTCATGTTTCTTTAGACCTGCCTAACGCCTCCATCACACCGACCAAGTCATTGCATTTTGGTACACCAGAAGTACATTCATTTCCAATGGAATGCTGTGTTCGCCTGGCAGCGTTGCGTTGCAGAGGCATTTGCAGTGCGTTCTGTGCGTTTCATACATTGGATTAATCAAACGTATGCGTCAAACTGAATGCGTAGACGGCTTGACAGAAATGGTAGCAGAAGGTGAATGTTGAACTTTTCTTGCTCACATATTCAGATTATGCTGCGTACCTTTTTGCACAATGACACTGTCGGTGCTACATGTAATGCTGTATCCATATGAAGAGTTGTTTGCCTGGAAGCCTCTGCAGATAACATACTGCTACAATGAGGACCAACAGTCTCTGAGTCTAACACATCAGGACTTTTTTCTAAGGAAAGAAGGGGCCAGATAAAGAGGCGAGATGAAAATGATTTGAGCCTTTTGTTGAAACACTGTTTCACTCCTTCTTCTCCTGTACTATTTGTCACATTCATTGTCTTTCCTCTGATCCACTTAATAGACATTTAAGCGGTCTGATGTTTTGTTTCCATTTCTTTCTTCCCTTTGTCTTTTTGCCCTTTCTGAACTCTTCTACGTCTTTGTTGATGTCATTACATATATCAGAGAGAGTCTGTTTTCCCCTGGGAAGCGGCTTTCAGTCTTCCTTTATCTTTCTCTCTGCTGCTGGGTGTCAACCACTAGCACTCCTATCATATGGCCCCAGCTAATTTAAACACAGAATTGAGAGAGTAGCAGAGAGAGAACAGCAGAGAGAGAGAGATCAGGAGAGAGAGACAGCAGGAGAGAGAGCAGCAGGGATAGAGAGATCAGGAGAGAGAGACAGCAGGAGAGAGAAATCAGGAGAGAGAGAGCAGCAGAGAGAGAGAGATCAGGAGAGAGAGACAGCAGGAGAGAGAAATCAGGAGAGAGAGCAGCAGAGAGAGAGAGGAGAGCAGCAGCAGAGAGAGAGAGAGATCAGGAGAGAGAGACAGCAGCAGAGAGAGATCAGAGAGAGAGACAGGGAGAGAGAGAGACAGCAGGAGAGAGAGAGATCAGGAGAGAGAGCAGCAGAGAGAGAGAGAGAGATCAGGATAGAGAGACCACAGGAGAGAGAGAAATCAGGAGAGAGAGACAACGTAAAGCAGGAGAGAAAGCGAGCAGGAGAGAGAGAACAGGAAAGAGAGAGCAGGAGCGAGAGAGCAGGAGAGCGAGAGAGCAGGAGAGAGACAGGGTGAGCAGGAGCAGGAGCAGGAGAGAGAGAGAGAGAGAGAGAGAGAGAGAGAGAGAGAGAGAGAGAGAGGAGAGAGGAGAGAGAGAGGAGAGGGAGAGGGAGAGAGAGAGAGAGAGAGAGAGAGAGAGAGAGAGAGAGAGAGAGAGAGAGGGAGAGGGAGAGAGAGAGAGAGAGAGAGAGAGGGAGAGGGAGAGGGAGAGAGAGAGAGGGAGAGGGAGAGGGAGAGGGCGAGAGAGGATGAAAGGAATAATAAGAGAGAGAGAGAGAGAGAGAGAGGGAGAGGGAGAGGGGAGAGAGAGAGAGGGAGAGGGAGAGGGAGAGGGCGAGAGAGGATGAAAGGAATAATAATGCCTGTGGGGTTGATCTTTATACACTGTTCAAAAATGTAAACGCAACATGTAAAGTGGTGGTCCCATGTTTCATGAGCTGAAATAAAAGATCCCAGAAATGTACCATATGCACAAAAAGCTTATTTCTCTCAAATGTTGTGCACAAATTTGTTAACATCCCTGTTAGTGAGCATTTCTCTTTTGCCAAGATAATCCATCCACCTGACAGGTATGGCATATCAATAAGCTGATTAAACAGCATGATCATTACACAGGTGCCCTTTGTACTGGGGACAATAAAAGGCCTCTCTACAATGTGCAGTTTTGTCACACAACACAATGCCTCAGATGTCTCAAATTTTGAGGGAGTGTGCATTTTGCGTGCTGACTGCAGGAATTTCCACTAGAGCTGTTGCCAGAGAATTTAATGTTAATTTCTCTATCATACGCGTTTTAGAGAATTTGGCAGTACGTCCAACCGGCCTCACAACCGCAGACCATGTGTATGGTGTCATGTGGGCCAGCGGTTGGTTGATGTCAATGTTGCGAACAGAGTGCCCCATGGTGGCGGTGGGGTTATGTTATGGGCAGGCAACGAACATAATTACATTTTATCAATGGCAATTTGAATGCACAGAAATAGCGTGACGAGTTCCAGAAGCCCATTGTGAGGCCCATTATCTGTGACCAACAGATGCATATCTGTATTCCCAGTCATGTGAAATCCATAGATTAGTGCCTCCTAAACAAAACTACTCTGTTTGTAAATGATGTCTGAGTGTTGGTGTATGTCCCTGGCTGACCGTAAATAAATAAAAATCAAGAAATTGTGTCATCTGGTTTGCTTATTAATATAAGGAATTTGATGTATAGCATTTACTTATACTATTTACTTTTACTCAAGTATGACAACTGAGGACTTTTCCCACCATTGTACTTAAATACATTTAAAACCATATACAGGGTACTTGTGGCTTTTACTCAAGTAGTAATTTACTGGGTGACTTTTGCATGAGTCATTTTCTATTAAAGTATCTTTACTTTTACTCAAGTGTGACAATTTAGTATTTTTTCCACCACTGCTGGCTGTCTGGTGCAGAGAAGAGAGGAACCCATAAGTACCACAGTGAGTGGCATTTGTTCGGACCTAGGACCTGCCTGCCTGTAGCAGACCATGTGTATGTGGGATATTACTGCTGCTGCAGGGACTACCCATTACACACACACCTAATACAGAGAGAAAGAAATAGAGAGAGAAACAGAGAGAGAGAAAGTGAGTGAGAGAGGGGGGAGAGAGAAAGCGAATGAGAGAGTGGGGGGAAATAGTGTGAAAGAGAGCCTGAGAGCATCTTATTAAGACATGATTCCTTTTAATATTGTTACCAGTGAACGATTGCTTCCATAGCTCTCGCTGGCTCATACTGGAATCACACAAAGCACTGTAGCCAATGACCTAAAGCTCTCTAGGCTCTCTGTCTCACATGCACTATCTGCTGTCTATCGGGGATTTAGTCATTGTGGTTCTACCATTACAGAGTCCTGTGTATCATGGCCCACTGAGTAGCTGAGTAATTTACTGCTATTACCAGACAGTCCCATTCAAGCCAGAAGAGGCAGGACTGCCTTGTGTCCACAATCTCCACATCACTCTCTCTCCTTTCTCTCCTGTGCTCTCCTCTCTCCTTTGTTTCTCTCCTCTCCTCTCTTCTCCACTCTCCTCTTCTCTTTCCTATCACCTCTCCTCTCTCTCCCCCCGTCTCTCTCCCTTCTCCTGTCCATCCTATTTCCTCTACTCCCATCTCCCTCTCTCTATCTCGCTCTCTCTCTCTTTCGTTTATCTCTCCTCCCTCCTCTCTTCTCTCTTCTTTCTTCAAATCAAGTTTATTTATATAGCCCTTCTTACATCAGCTGATACCTTCTCCTCTCTCCTCTCTCACCCCTCCAACCAGGTCTCCAAGGCACTTAAGACTGGTGTTACACACTTAGTGAGAGCTTCAACATTGTGTGAACACCTCCAGGACAGAGCTGCTACACACACACACACATGGACGCACACACACACCCCAACACGGACGTGACTGCGGCCAACCAGTGCTGGTCTCTCTGGAGGCTGGTCTCTCTGGAGGCTCTCTCACCTTTCTCACCTGCACTCTCCTCTCCCTCCTCTCTTCTCCACTCTCCTCTTCTCTCTCCTATCTCCAGTCTCTCCTCTCTCTCCTTTCCATCCTCTCTTCTCCACTCTCCTCTTCTCTCTCCTATCTCCAGTCTCTCCTCTCTCTCCTTTCCATCCTCTCTTCTCCACTCTCCTCTTCTCTCTCCTATCTCCAGTCTCTCCTCTCTCTCCTTTCCATTCTCTCGTCTCCACTCTCCTCTTCTCTCTCCTATCTCCAGTCTCTCCTCGATCTCCCCGTATCTCTGTTCTCCTGTTCATCTTATCTGCTCCCCTCTCTCTCTCCCTATCTTTTGCTCTTTCTCTTTCTCTCTCTCTTCTTTCCTCTCCGCTCCTCTCTCTCTCCTCCCTCTTCTATTCTCTCTTCTCCTCCCTCCTCTCTCACCCTTCCAGCCAGGTTTTAGAAGGCAAGATGTCGATCCACGATGTCTTAGCAGTTTAGACGTCTTTGTCTTTGTCTTGTCGTATATTTTTTTCTTCGTATATATTTTGTATATTTTTTTGTTATATTTTTAACCTTAATTTCAACATACTCTCCTGCAACCCACCTCACCCAATGTGGTATGGATCTGCTATTTTCTATACTTTAGAACCGGAACCCCAACAGAAGCTAGCCAGCTAACTAGCTACGAGCTAGTAATCAGTTAGCCACTGCTAGCGGTCATCAGCTACCCTTAGCCCGGTCAACTCCTTGCCAGTCTGCACAGTGCAATTTAACCCAGAGCATACCGGACTGCTTTTTTTCCACATCTCCGGATTCCTACCGCAAGCTCTGAACCTTTTCAACTGGATCATTGCAGCTAGCTAGCTGCTATCCGAGTGGCTACTCCTGGCGAACGTCTCCGTCCCGAAGCAAGCACCAATTAGCCTGGAACTAGCCTCATGCTAGGCCCATCTGCCGGCTAGCTGAAGAGGTCCATCAGCCACTCCTTGGGCTACAATACCTATTTTGCCAATTGGCCTGGACGCCTTTTACTGCCGACACGGAGCCCCGTCGATCCATCACGACTGGTCTACCAACGTAATCCGCCCGAGGGGGTTGCAACAGGCTCCTCCGTCGCGACGTCCCCTGAAGGCCCATCCACTAGCTTGCTAGCCGCGGCCCGCTAGCTGTCTAGAGCATATTGGACTGTTAGCTGAAGAGGTCCATCAGTCAATTTCTTGGGCTACAATACCTATTTTGCAAATTGGCCTGGACCCTTTTACTGCCTACACGGAGCCCTGCCGATCCATTACGACTGGTCTGCCCCATTCAAAAAATGTAGAAAAGGCTCTCCCGGGTGGCGCAGTGGTTAAGGGCGCTGTACTGCAGCGCCAGCTGTGCCACCAGAGACTCTGGGTTCGCGCCCAGACTCTGTCGTAACCGGCCGCGACCGGGAGGTCCGTGGGGCGACGCACAATTGGCCTAGCGTCGTTCGGGTTAGGGAGGGGTTGGCCAGTAGGGATATCCTTGTCTCATCGCGCACCAGGGTTTCCTGTTGCGGCCGGGGGTAGTATGCGCTAACCAAGGTCGCCAGGTGCACGGTGTTTCCTCTGACACATTGGTGCGGCTAGCTTCCAGTTTGGATGCGCGCTGTGTTAAGAAGCAGTGCAGCTTGGTTTGGTTGTGGATCGGAGGACGCATGACTTTCAACCTTTGTCTCTTCCGAGCCCGTACTGGAGTTGTAGCGATGAGACAAGATAGTAGCTACTAAACAATTGGATACCATGAAATTGGGGAGAAACGGGGTAAAAAAAATAATTAAATGTAGAACCAGGAACAGATATACACCTTGGTTCACTCTAGACCTGACTGCCCTTGACCAGCACAAAAAATTCCTATGGCGTACCGCATTAGCATCAAATGGCCCCCGCGATATACAACTTTTCAGGGAAGTTAGGAACCAATATACACGGGCAGTCAGGAAAGCAAGGCTAGCTTTTTCAAACAGAAATTTGCATCCTGTTGCACAAACTCCAAAAAGTTCTGGGACACTGTAAAGTCCATGGAGAATAAAAGCACCTCCTCCAAGCTGTCCACTGCACTGAGGCTAGGAAACACTGTCACCACTGATAAATCCACAATAATTGAACATTTCAACAAGCATTTTTCTATGGCTGGCCATGCTTTCCACCTGGCTACCCCTACCCCGGTTAAGAGCCCTGCACCCCCCACAGCAACTTGCCCAAGCCTTCCCCATTTCTCCTTCACCCAAATCCAGATAGCTGATGTTCTGAAAGAGTTGTAAAATCTGGACCCCTACAAATCCGCTGGGCTAAACAATCTGGACCCTCTCTTTCTAAAATTATCCGCCGCAATTGTTGCAACCCCTATTACTAGCCTGTTCAACCTCTCTTTCGTATCATCTGAGATCCCCAAAGGCGGTCATCCCCCTCTTCAAAGGGGGAGACACTCTAGACCCAAACTGTTACAGACCTATATCTATCCTACCCTGCCTTTCTAAGGTCTTCGAAAGCCAAGTTAACAAACAGATCTGGTTTCCAAACTGGTCATGGGTGCACCTCAGCCACGCTCAAGATCCTAAACGATATCATAACTGGCATCGATAAAAGACAATACTGTGCAGCCGTATTCATTGAACTGGCCAAGGCTTTCGACTCAATCACCACATACTTTTAATTGTTTTCATTTTTTAATTGTACCTCTTTTTTTCTCCCCAATTTCGTGTTATCCAATTGGTAGTTATAGTCTCCGAAACACAACCCAACCAAGCCACACTGCTTCTTGACACAATGCACATCCAACCCGGAAGCCAGCCGCACCAATGTGTCGGAGGAAACACCGTACACCTGGCGACCTGGTCAGCGTTCACTGCGCCCGGCCCGCCACAGGAGTCGCTAGTGCGCGATGAGACAAGGATATCCCTGCCGGCCAAACCCTCCCTAAACCGGACGACGCTGGGCCACTTGCAAAAATCACTGAAGCTGGAGTCTTGTATCTCCCTCACTAACTTTAAGCATCAGCTGTCAGAGCATCTTACCGATCATTGCACCTGTACACAGCCCATCTGTGCGGGGCCCGCCCAACAACCTCATCCCCATATTGTTTTAGTTTTTTTGCTCCTTTGCACCCCAGTATCTCTACTTGCACATTCATCTTCTGCACATCTATCACTCCAGTGTTTAATTGCTAAATTGTAATTACTTCACCACTACGGCCTATTTGTTGCCTTACCTCCCTATCTTACCTCATTTGCACACACTGTATATATAGATTTTTTTCTATTGTGTTATTGACTGTATGTTTTGTTTTTTCCATGTGTAACTCTGTGTTGTTGTTTGTGTCTCACTGCTTTGCTTTATCTTGGCCAGGTCGCAGTTGTAAATGAGAACTTGTTCTCAACTGGCCTACCTGGTTAAATAAAGGTGGACAAAAAAACAAACAAAAATTAAGACTGGTGTTACTGTCACGTCCTGACCATAGAAAGCCTTTATTTTGTATGGTGGAGTAGGTCAGGGTGTGACTGGGGGTTGTTCTATTTTATTATTTCTATGTGTAGTCTAGATTTTTGTATTTCTATGTTGGCCTGGTATGGTTCCCAATCAGAGGCAGCTGTCTATCATTGGGGATCATATTTAGGCAGCCTTTTCCCACCTGTTGTTTGTGGTATCTTGTTTTTGTATTGTTGCTTTTGAGCCCTACAAGGCTGTACGTTCGTTCGTTTGTTTCCCTTTATTGTTTTGTTGCTGTTTCACATTTAAATAAAATAAGATGAACCCAAATCACGCTGCGCCTTGGTCTCCCCATTTCGACGAGCGTTACAGTTACACACTTAGTGAGAGCTTCAATATTGTGTGAACACCCCCAGGACAGAGCTGCTACACACACACACGGACACACACACACACACAGACGGGACTGCGGCCAAACCAGGGCTGGTCTCTCTGGAGGCTGGTCACTCTGGAGGCTGGTCACTCTGGAGGCTGGTCACTCTGGAGGCTGGTCACTCTGGAGGCTGGTCACTCTGGAGGCTGGTCACTCTGGAGGCTGAGTCAGCACCGTGAGGAGAAAGAAAGTGGGATGAAGAAGGGAGGAATGAGAACTTCAGCTCTTAACAGCTAAACATGTAGTATTTCATATATCTGTCTGTCCATTTATCTCTCTGTCCATCTGCATTTAGTTTTTGTAATATTAGGTGCAGCATCTCTCTGCCTTTCTGAGGTGCAGAGCAGCGGCAGACCTTTACTGACATATTGTATGTAAATATAAGGTTGATATTACATCAGGTTGCGCTTTGCCCTTCGGATAGACACGTCAGCATGGTCAGAGGAGGACATGGTGAGTGCATAATATATGTATAGGATTTGAGGCCTGAGGTTGTGAAATTAAATTAGCGTTAGAAAATAATCTTAAGAACGTGTGAACAGTACAACTCCCACTGGCCCCACACACCAAGGGTAACGTTGTATCATTCAGTATTATGTCAGTATTATTTTCTAATTTAATTTCCTCACCCATTGCAGTGTCTTAATGAGATGACCCGCTTTGCCGATTTTTGGGGCCTTTGTCTTTTAAAGGTTAGAAAGACAAATCCATTTATCTGTGGGGTTCTCTGGCTCAATGTGTTGTCGCTCGCTCTCCCTGCTCACTGTTTTCGTACCTTCCCCTCTTGAGAATATTGCCCTTTAGATTCAATTCCTCCACTGCAAATCTAATCAAATGGATGTAGGGGGCACATCTCTGATAAATGACCACTAGGCCTTGCTTGGAGGGCAGATTGCATCTGGGAGCAGGAGTCACAACAGTGCACTCATATACATATAAACCCTGTCAGCAAGTTGAGCACAGGGCAACACACACCCACACACACACACCTCTCTGAAGGGCAACTTCATCGCCCTTCTCTCTCTGTGTGTGCGGGCGTGTGTTCTGCCTCTGCTGTTTTTATATACAGTATGTGTATCAGTTGTGTTTGCTCTCAGATATAGACATTGAACTGCTTTCTTCTGTTGGTCTATACTGTATACGATACTGTCCTGGTTCTGCCCTGGCTAAAAGAGCTTTCCTGTCTGTCTGTCTGTCTGTCTGTCTGTCTGTCTGTCTGTCTGTCTGTCTGTCTGTCTGTCTGTCTGTCTGTCTGTCTGTCTGTCTGTCTGTCTGTCTGTCTGTCTGTCTGTCTGTCTGTCTGTCTGTCTGTCTGTCTGTCTGTCTGTCTGTCTGTGTCTGTGTCTGTCTGCTCTCTGATGCTTGAGGGAGAGCAGCTGCTCCTATTGGTTTACCCACATGAAAAAATACTGTAGTGTATACTATAGTAGGAATACTATTGTATTCACTGTAGTGTTTTTGCTGACTTTACTGTAGTATTTAATGTAGTCTACTGTTGTATTAAACGTTACAATAATATAAATAATGTAGTAAAAAAGAGTAGTATATACTATAGTAATTACTGTAGTGTTTTTGCAGACTAGTATACTGTAGTATTTACTGTAGTTGTTTGGCAGACTATAGTATGCTGTAGTATTTACTATAGTTTTTTGGCAGACTAGTATGTTATGCTGTAGTATTTACTGTAGCATTTTTACAGACTGTAGTATACTGTAGTATTTACTGTAGTGTTTTAGGGGACATTACTGTAGTATTTACTGTAGTGTTTTAGGGGACATTACTGTAGTATTTACTAAAGTGTTTATGTTTTATTATTTTTTGACAGAAGAGGGAGACTTTCTCCTTGAGGAAACCTACTGGAGAAATGCTAAAACACATTTCCATAACCGGTAAGCATTGTAAGTACTGTAGGTAGTTCTGGGTTCTGAATGGAGAGTTCAGAGCTTATGCTCTTTTCTATAACCTGTAGAGAACACAACATATGGTCTATACTTGGCATGTAGGTTCCTCAATTATAGGTGGCACAAATTGGGATACAAATTGGTATACGGGGGAGGGAAAGGGGCAAGCATTTTGCTGCACTCGCATTAACATCTGCTAACCATGTGTATGTGACCAATCAAATTTGATTTGATTTGGCAGGGTATTTGCAAATGAAATACTGTAGTATTTGCCTCACCTGGTTCACCAACTACTTCTCAGACAGAGTTCAGTGTGTCAAATTGGAGGGCCTTTTGTCTGGACCTCTGGCAGGCTCTATGGGGGTGTCACAGGGTTCAAGTCTATTTTCTCTGTATACATCAGTGGTCGCTCTTGCTGCTGGTGAATCTCTGGTCCACCTCTGTGCAGACGATGTCATTCTGTATACTTCTGGCTCTTCTTTGGACACTGTGTTAACGGGCCTCCAGACAAGCTTCAATGCCATACAACTCTCCTACCGTGGACTCCAACTGCTCTTAAACGCTAGTAAAACTAAATGTACGCTCTTCAACCGATCGCGGCCACACCCACCCGCCCGTCTAGCATCACTACTCTGGACGGTTCTGACTTAGAATATGTGGACAACTACAAATACCTAGGTGTCTGGTTAGACTGTAAACTCTCCTTCCAGACTCACATTGAGCATCTCCAGTTCAAGATTAAATCTAGAATCGGCTTCCTATTTCACAAGCAAGGCCTGTGTGCTCTCGTTGGCTGGCCCTCGCTTCATGTTCGGTGCCGGACCCACTGGCTCCAGGTCATCTATGGGTCTTTACTAGGTAAAGCCCCGCCTTATTTCAGCTCACTGGTCACCATAACGGCACACACCTGTGGCACGCGCTCCAGCAGGTATATTTCACTGGTCGTCCCCAAAGCCAACTCCTCCTTTGGCTGCCTTTCCTTCCAATTCTCTGCTGCCAATGACTGGAACGAATTGCAAAAATCACTGAAGCTGGAGTCTTGTATCTCCCTCACTAACTCTAAGCATCAGCTGTCAGAGCAGCTTACCGATCATTGCACCTGTACACAGCCCAACTGTGCGGGGCCCGCCCAACAACCTCATCCCCATATTTTTTTATTTTTTTTGCTCTTTGCACCCAATATCTCTATTTGCATTCATCTTCTCCACATCTATCACTCCAGTGTTTAATTGCTAAATTGTAATTACTTTGCCACTACGGCCTATTTATTGCCTTACCTCCTTTATCCTACTACAATTGCACTTACTGTATATAGACTTTTCTATTGTGTTATTGACTATACATTTGTTTATTCCATGTGTAACTCTGTGTTGTTTGTTTCGCACTGCTTTGCTTTATCTTGGCCAGGTCACAGTTGTAAATGAGAACTTGTTCTCAACTGGCCTATCTGGTTAAATAAAGGTGAAATAAAGGTGAAATAACATTTTAAAAATAGTATACATTGCATTCGGAAAGTATTCAGACCCCTTACATTTTTCAACATTTTGTTAAGTTACAGCTTTATTCTAAAATGGGTGAAATCCATGTTTTTCCTCACCAATCTACACACAATACCCCATAATAAAAACAGAAATACCTTGTTTACATAAATATTCATACCCTTTGCTATGAGACTTGAAATTGAGCTCAGGTGCATCCTGTTTCCATTGATCATCCTTGAGATGTTTCTACAACCTGATTGGAGTCCACCTGAGGTAAATTCAATTGATTGGACATGTTTTGGAAAGGCACACACCTGTCTATATAAGGTACAGTTGACAGTGCATGTCAGAGCAAAAACTAAGCCATGACGTCAAACACATTTTTCCTAGAGCTCCGAGACAGGATTGTGTCGAGGCACATATCTGTGGAAGGGTACCAAAACATTTCTGCAGCATTGAAGGTCCCCAAGAACACAGTGGCCTCCATAATTCTTAAATGGAAGAAGTTTGAAACCATCAAGACTCTTCCTAGAGCTGGCTGCTCGGCTAAACTCAGCAATCAGGGGAGAAAAGTACATAGAGATCCTTCATGAAACTTGCTCCAGAGTGCTCAGGACCTCAGACTGGGGTGAAGGTTCACCTTCCAAAAGGACAACGACCCTAAGCACACAGCCAAGACAACGCAGGAGTGGCTTCGGGACAAGTCTCTGAATGTCATTGAGTGGCCCAGTCAGAGTCCGGACTTCAACCCATTGTAACATCTCTGGAGAGACCTGAAAATAGTTGTGCAGCGACGTTCCCCATCCAACTTGACAGAGCTTGAGAGGATCTGCAGAGAATAATGAGAGAAACTCCCCAAATACAGGTGTGCCAAGCTTGTAGTGTCATACCCATGAAGACTCGAGGCTGTAATTGCTGCCAAAGGTGCTTCAACAAAGTACTGAGTAAAGGGTATGAATACTTATGTACAGTGGGGAGAACAAGTATTTGATACACTGCTGATTTTGCAGGTTTTCCTACTTACAAAGCATGTAGAGGTCTGTAATTTTTATTATAGGTACACTTCAACTGTGAGAGACAGAATCTAAAACAAAAATACAGAAAATCACATTGTATGATTTTTAAGTAATTAATTTGCATTTTATTGCATGACATAAGTATTTGATCACCTACCAACCAGTAAGAATTCCAGCTCTCACAGACCTGTTAGTTTTTCGTTAAGAAGCCCTCCTGTTCTCCACTCATTACCTGTATTAACTGCACCTGTTTGAACTCGTTACCTGTATAAAAGACACCTGTCCACACACTCAATCAAACAGACTCCAACCTCAACCTCTCCACAATGGCCAAGACCAGAGAGCTGTGTAAGGACATCAGGGATAAAATTGTAGACCTGCACAAGGCTGGGATGGGCTACAGGACAATAGGCAAGCAGCTTGGTGAGAAGGCAACAACTGTTGGCGCAATTATTAGAAAATGGAAGAAGTTCAAGATGACGGCCAATCACCCTCGGTCTGGGGCTCCATACAAGATCTCACCTCGATATTTAAGTTGTTGTTTTTTTGTACATTTTGTTGCAAAAACGTCTAAAAACCTGTTTTTGATTTGTCTTTATAGTGCATTGTGTGTAGATTAATGGGGGGGGGACTATTTAATCCATTTTAGAATAAGGCTGTAAAGTAACAAAATCTTGAAAAGTCAAGGGGTCTGAATACGTTCCGAATGCACTGTATACTATAGTTAAAAAATGTAGTGTTTTTGTATTTTGAGTGGATAATACTGTCTTATTTACTATAATATTCTACAGTATACTACAAAAGTACTACACTTGATTGAGGAATACTACAGTTAGTAGTTTTCTACAGTTTACTACAGAATTCTATAGTACTGTGCCTTTAGAAAGTATTTACACCCCTTGACTTTGTCCAATTTTTGTGTTACAGCCTTAATTTAAAATGTATTACATTTTGATCTTTGGTCATTGGCCTACACACAATAACCTATAATGTCAAATTGGAATTGTGTTTTCCACATTTTTACAAATGAATAAAAATGAAAATACACAATGAAATGTGTTGAGTCAATAAGTATTCAACCTCTCACTTAAGAAAAAAGATTGCAGTCTGAGTTCAGTGTAACTGCAGTTACAGTGCAGTCTAACTTCAGTATGCAGCAGTGCACTGCATTTATTCTGCAATTACTGTGTCCAAAATACCACAGTCTACTGCAGTTCCTGCACTATTACTGCAGTTTAAAAACTCACTCTGTGTGCAATAATTTAGTGTTTAACATTATTTTTTAAGGACAACCTTCTCTGTACTCCACACATACAATTATCTGTAAGGTCCCTCAGTCGTGCAATGAATTTCAAACACAAATTCAACCACAAAGACCAGGGAGGTTTTCCAATGTCTCGCAAAGAAGAGCACCTAAAGGTAGATGGCAACACAAAAGAAAAAAGCAGAAATTGAATATCCCATTGATCATGGTGACGTTATTAATTACACTTTGGATGGTGTATCAATAAAAACAGTCACTACAAAGATACAGGCAAGAGCCATGCGTCCTTCGAAACACGACCCAGCCAAGCCGCACTGCCTGCTTAACCCAGAAGCCAGCCGCACCAATGTGTCGGAGGAAACACTGTGCACCTGGTGACCATTTCAGCGTGCATGCGCCCTGGCCCGCCACAGTTGCTAGAGTGTGATGGGACAAAGACCCTCCCCTAATGACGCTGGGCCAATTGTGCGCCGCCTCATGGAATCAAACCAGGATCTGTAGTGACACAGCTAGCACTGCGATGAACAATTTTGATAATAATAATGGAAAAAGGTTGCGCAATCCAGGTGTGGAAAACTTTTAGAGACTTCACAGAAAGACTCACAGCTGTA
Organism: Oncorhynchus tshawytscha; assembly: GCF_018296145.1. Lineage (NCBI taxonomy): Eukaryota > Metazoa > Chordata > Actinopteri > Salmoniformes > Salmonidae > Oncorhynchus > Oncorhynchus tshawytscha. The sequence continues at coordinate 27,757,155 of NC_056440.1, read as the reverse complement.
ATTGCTGCCAAAGGTGATTCTACAAAGTATCAACTCAGGTGTGAATACTTATGTAAATTTGATTTTTCTGTATTTGACTTTCAATAAATTTGCGAACGGTTCTAGAAACATGTTTTCACTTCGTCATTATGGGGCATTGTGTGTAGATGGCTGTTTTTGTTGTTGTTGATATTTAATACATTTTTTATTCAGACTGAAACACCACAAAATGTGGAATAAGTCAAGGGGTATGAATACTTTCTGAATGCACTGTAAGTACTGTAGTATTCTATATTGAACTGTGGTATTTATTTATGTGGGTAGTTTTGGCTCGGTTCTTTAGCTAGCTACACTTGTTATAGTATGTAACATTCATGCAACAATTGGCAGTGTTCACAGATTAGAGGTGTTTTGAGTAGAAGTCAGAAGTCAGTAGTTGTGAGTGGTGTTGAAGTGGGGCATTTCCATCAAAAGGTTCCCATGAGCACCAAGATGGGAAGATCATAAAAGCATATCAAATTGGGTGTCTATGAAAGCTAACTACAGTTGTTTCACCTGCTACTGTCCTCCCTTCCACTGTACTGTTAAGTTCAGCTGATACCTGTTTTCTTTCTCTTTCTGTCGTCTGGTGGTCAAACTAAGAGTGTTAAAACAGTCAGTCTGGACAACCCCTCCCTCTCTCTCTCTCTGCCTCTCTCTGCCTCTCTCTCTCTCTCTGCCTTTCTCTCTCACTCTGCCTCTCTCTCTCTCTGCCTCTCTCTCTCTGCCTTTCTCTCTGCCTTTCTCTCTGCCTTTCTCTCTCTCTCTGCCTTTCTCTCTCTCTCTCTGCCTTTCTCTCTCCTTTCTCTCTCTCTCTCTCCTCTCTCTCTCTCTGCCTCTCTCTCTCTCTCTGCCTTTCTCTCTCACTCTCTCTCTCTCTCTGCTTTCTCTCTCTCTCTCTCTCTCTCTCTGCCTTTCTCCTTTCTCGCTCTCTGCCTTTCTCTCTCTCTGCCTTTCTCTCTCTCTGCCTTTCTCTCTCTCTCTTTCTTCTCTCTCTCTGCCTTTCTCTCTCTCTGCCTTTCTCTCTCTCTGCCTTTCTCTCTCTCTGCCTTTCTCTCTCACCCTCCAGTTAATGTCACCTCTCCCAGCTCTTACTGACACCTACCCATGCGCCCCTCTCTTTCCATTTACTGTAACCAGCATCCTCACCCACTGAGCACCGACCAACACCGGACGTCCATAGAAGTTGAAAAGTCGTTGAAATTTGGTCAGTCCACTCTGGCCTTCATGTTGACGTCCACAGATGGACTGGAATGGACCAAATCATATCATAGATGTACATTATGTTTCACAAGTTTGGATAGCACAGTAATGTACAAGACAGTGAGTAGAGCGCAGAAGTATACAGTACAAATTCTACATTACTGTACTGAACTGTACTTTACTGCACTATACTGAACTCTACTCTGCTCTACTCTATTCGGCTCCGCTGTGCTGTATTGTTCTGCACTGTACTCTACTGTGCTCTGCTATGCTGTGCTGTGAAACATAAGGAGAATGACATTCATATCCATAATTATGCATTTCCTCTTCACTTCCTGTAGTTCAATAACCAAAATAGATGTTTTCAAACTCAAGGTGCCATGTCATAGCTGACACCCCATTCTTTCTGCAGACATCTTTGAATCTTAATTCAGAGCAGATATGGTCACATAAAAAACTGAGGGAGATTTTACTTCGTTACCAAGGTTTGCATCTTGTAACGGCTTTCTTCCATCGAAGGAGAGTCGGACCAAAATGCAGCGTGGTTAGTTCGATACATGTTTAATGAATGAAAAAACACGACAAATACAAAAACAAGAAACGGACCGTGAAAACCTATACAGCCTATCTAGTGAATACAAACACACTGAGACAGGAACAATCACCCACAAACACACAGTGAAACCCGGGCTACCTAAATATGGTTCCCAATCAGAGACAACGAGAATCACCTGACTCTGATTGAGAACCGCCTCAGGCAGCCATAGACTCTCCTAAACAACCCTACTAAGCCACAATCCCAAAACCTACGAAAAACCCCTATACATAAACACAACACAAAAATAAACCCATGTCACACCCTGGCCTGACCAAATAAATAAGAAAAACACAAAATACTAAGACCAGGGCGTGACAGAACCCCCCCAAGGTGCGGACTCCCAGCCGCACACTAAAACCCATAGGGAGGGTCCGGGTGGGCGTCTGTCCACGGTGGCGGCTCCGGCTCGGGACGTGGACCCCAATCCAACCAAGTCTTAGTCCCCCTGTAACGCGTCCTTTGATTGGCGACCCTCGCCGACGACCTTGGCCTAATAACCCTCACCAAGGACCCCACTGGACTGAGGGGCAGCTCGGGACTGAGGTGGAAGCTCGGGACTGAGGGGAAGCTCGGACTGAGGGGTAGCTCGGGACTGAGGGGTAGCTCGGGACTGAGGGGTAGCTCGGGACTGAGGGGTAGCTCAGCACTGGGGGAAGCTCAGCACTGAGGGGAAGCTCAGCACTGAGGGGAAGCTCAGCACTGAGGGGAAGATCAGCACTGAGGGGAAGCCCAGCACTGAAGGGAAGCCCAGTACTGAGAGGAAGCCCAGTATTGAGAAGAAACTCAGGCAGCTTGTAGGCTCTGGCAGATCCTGGCTAACTGGCGGATCCTGGCTGACTGGCGGATCCTGGCTGACTGGCGGATCTGGAGGATCATGGCTGACTGGCGGATCCTGGCTGACTGGCGGATCTGGAAGATCCTGGCTGACTGGTGGATCCTGGCTGACTGGCAGATCTGGAAGATCATGGATGACTGGCGGATCCTGGCTGAATGGTGGATCCTGGCTGAATGGCGGATCTGGAAGATCCTGGCTGACTGGTGGATCCTGGCTGACTGGCGGATCTGGAAGATCCTGGCTGACTGGTGGATCTAGCTGCTCATTGCAGACAGGCAGCTCTGGCTGCTCCATGCAGACTGACAGCTCTGGCTACTCCATGCAGACTGGCAGCTCTGGCTGCTCTATGCAGACTGGCAGCTCTGGCTGCTCCATGCAGACTGCCAGCTCTGGCTGCTCCATGCAGACTGGCTGCTCTGGCTGCTCCATGCAGACTGGCAGCTCTGGCTGCTCCATGCAGACTGGCAGCTCTGGCTGCTCCATGCAGACTGGCTGCTCTGGCTGCTCCATGCAGACTGGCAGCTCTGGCTGCTCCATGCAGACTGGCATCCCTGGCTGCACCATGCAGACTGACAGCTCTGGCTGCTCCATGCAGACTGACATCTCTGGCTGCTCCATGCAGACTGACATCTCTGGCTGCTCCATGCAGACTGACAGCTCTGGCTGCTCCATGCAGACTGACAGCTCTGGCTGCTCCATGCAGGCTGGCAGCTCAGGCTGCTCCATGCAGGCTGGCAGCTCTGGCTGCTCCATGCAGGCTGGCAGCTCAGGCTGCTCCATGCAGGCTGGCAGCTCTGGCTGCGCTGAACAGGCAGGAGACTCCGGCAGCGCAGGAGAGGAGGAAGGCTCTGGCTGCGCTAAACAGGCGGGAGACTCCAGCAGCGCTGTAGAGGAGGAAGGCTCTGGCAGCGCTGAACATGCGGGAGACTCCGGCAGCGCAGGAGAGGAGGAAGGCTCTGGCTGCGCTAAACAGGCGGGAGACTCCAGCAGCGCTGTAGAGGAGGAAGGCTCTGGCTGCGCTTAACAGGCGGGAGACTCCGGCAGCGCAGGAGAGGAGGAAAGCTCTGGCTGCGCTGAACAGGCGGGAGACTCCAGCAGCGCTGTAGAGGAGGAAGGCTCTGGCTGCGCTTAACAGGCGGGAGACTCCGGCAGCGCAGGAGAGGAGGAAAGCTCTGGCTGCGCTGAACAGGCGGGAGGCTCCGGCAGCGCTAAACAGGCGAGGCGCACTGAAAGCCTGGTGCGTGGTGCTGGCACTGGGTAGAGGACATGCACAGGAAGCCTGGTGCGGGGAGCTGCCACCGGAGGACTGGTGTGTTGAGGTGGCATTGGATAGACCGGACAGACTTGAGCACCGAGCCTGCCCAACCTTACCTGGCTCGATGCCCACTCTAGCCCGGCCAATACGAAGAGCTGGTATGTACCGCACCGCGCTATGCACCCGCACTGGAGACACCGTGCGCTCCACAGCATAACACGGTGCCTGCCTGGTCTCTTTAGCCCCCCGGTAAGCACAGGAAGTTAGCGCAGGTCTCCTACCTGGCGTAGCCATACTCCCTGTGAGCCCCCCCCAATACATTTTTGGGGCTGACTCTCGGGCTTCCATCCGCGTCGCCGTGCTGCCTCTTCATACCAGCGCCTCTCTGCTTTCGCTGCCTCCAGTTCTTCTTTGGGGCGTCGATATTCACCAGGCTGTGCCCAGGGTCCTTTTCCGTCCAATATTTCCTCCCAAGTCCAGAAGTCCTTTGATCGCTGCTCCTCACGATAAACAGGGGGAGTTGGCTCAGGTCTGAACCCTGACTCTGCCACACTCTCCCTGAGCCCCCCCCCCAAGAAATTTTGGGGGCTGACTTTCGGGTTTCCTTGCCAACCGTGTTCCCTCGTATCGTCGGCTCCTATCTCCGGCTGCCTCTGCTCTCCTAAGTGCCTCCACCTGTTCCCATGGGAGGCGATCTCTTCCAGCCATTATCTCCTCCCAAGTGTAACAACCTTTGCCATCCAAAACGTCTTCCCATGTCCATTCCTCCTTTCCCTGCTTCTGCTGTCGCTGCCTGTCACCACGCTGCTTGGTCCAGTTGTGGTGGGTGATTCTGTAACGGCTTTCTTCCGTCGAAGGAGAGTCGGACCAAAATGCAGCGTGGTTAGTTCGATACATGTTTAATGAATGAAAAAACACGACAAATACAAAAACAAGAAACGGAACGTGAAAACCTATACCGCCTATCTGGTGAAATACAAACACACTGAGACAGGAACAATCACCCACAAACACACAGTGAAACCCGGGCTACCTAAATATGGTTCCCAATCAGAGACAACGAGAATCACCTGACTCTGATTGAGAACCGCCTCAGGCAACCATAGACTCTCCTAAACAACCCTACTAAGCCACAATCCCAAAACCTACGAAAAACCCCTATACATAAACACAACACAAAATAAACCCATGTCACACCCTGGCCTGACCAAATAAATAAGAAAAACACAAAATACTAAGACCATGGCGTGACACATCTGCACAATTCTTCTACTAAGTTAGTTTTTGTCAGTGAACATTGTTGAAAGTAATCCTTGTGCATAGTGTTGTGTGGTCTGAAATTTTGAAATTAATGTTTTTTGTTTGGAATACATTTTAAAGTGGAAAAACTGAGTCAAAGCATAATTCCGTCGCCATAGATTTGCCCAGTGTTAGTGTGTGAAGGGTGGGAGCTTCTAGACTCAGACAAAAGAGAAGAGCTGAAAAGCATCAGAATGACGCCCAGAAAGAAAGAAAAGGCATGTCTCTTTCCATTTCTCTGAGCGAAAAGAATGCAACAACAAAAAAGAGGGAGAGAAAGAAAGATGAAAATAAGGCCCTCAAATCCAGGTTTTTGGCTGTGATGTCTCTTTGGGTTTATTCTTTTTGCGCATGTGTTTTATTATGGTAATGAAATGGCAGTAAAAATAGTCTGGAATGGAAGAGTTCCCCCTCTCAAAGGAGGGAGTTAGTGAGAAAAGGAGGGGTGCAGGGGGGGCCTCTAAATGTCATTGATAAAAACAGATTCGAGTTTTCTCTCCTTCCTCACATACATCTTTCTGTTGTCCTCCTCCTCCCCTCCCTCTCTTCTCTCCTTCCTCTCCCAGTCAGACCTTCTCTGCTTCACAGGTCCCATGGGATTACATGAGAAATGTTCATAGGTCTTCTCAGTACAATAATATATTTACAGTATATTCATCAGGCGCCATATGTGAGCTGGTTATTTTCATTGTATATGCCCACATGAAAAAAATACTACAGTTTACTATAGAATACTACACCACTTACTATAGCATTCTACAGTAAAATGTAGTATACAATACTACAGAATGTAGTATGCCCCGTTCATGTATAATACTTACTATATAATGTTGCGTATACTGTAGAATACTATAGTAAATACTACAGTATTATCTGAAAAAAAACCACTGTAGTAAATACCAGGCAGAAATACTACAGTCCACAAAAAACTACAAAAACCTACCTACCTACAGGTTATGGAATATTTGCTCTTTTAGTATTTCTCCAGTAGGTTTCTTGAAGGGGCAAGCCTTCTCGTATATGGCAAAGATATTTTTTTAAATTTTAATCCGACAGTCATGTCTGCAAAAACACTACAGTAAATACTACAGTGTACTACAATCTGCAAAAACACTACATTAATGACTATAGTATATACTACAGTTTTCTTTTGTTCATGTTTTTACTATAGTTAACTGTAAATTCTACAATATACTATACTATTACTACAGTATTCACTGTAATGTTTTTGCAGAAATAAAGTCTGGGTAACACTACATAGAATACTACAGCAAAGTCCACAAAAACACTTCAGTGAATTCTATAATATTTATACCATAGTATACTATAGTATTTTGTGTGGGTAGGATCCTTTAACCAGAATCATTGGGCTAATTGCTCAAGGCAGTCACTACACCACCACTACAGATCATTGAAAAAAGGCAATAAATAAAGAATAATTGAAACATCTTACTAACTAATTCAGGATCCTAAGCCTTGCTCTCAACTTGCCCCATCTTCTGTCTATCATTGACTCACAGTTTAAAACCAGCTAGAGGTCATGTGAAAGTTACCAACCAAAAGCAACAGGAGACGATCAGTGCTTCAGTGTGTACAAAGCAGGCAAAAGGGGATTTGATGTAGCTCTTTTGAGTTTTTGCTGTACAGTAAAGTCATGGCATCACCCAATGCTTATTCATACCCCAGGCTTCTAAAAGATCCTTTGTTAAAACAGACTCTTCCTTCCCCCCCTTTTCACTCCCCCTCTTCTGTCTCCCTGGAGCCTAACTGCCTGAGAGAGAAGGAACAGAGAGAAAAAGAGGAGAGAGAGTTGAAGTTCAGCAGAGGCGACGCTCCCTCTCAACCACAGAGCAGATCAAAGAGCTGCTCTCCTCTCCTCTGCTGAGATGTGAATCGGCCTGGTTTAAAGGGAAATATCCACAGGCTTCTAACAGAGAGGCTCCAGGGGCCCCTAACAGAGGGGGCAGTGGACCACTGTCTTCCCCTCCAGGCTGAGGCCTCCACACACAGGTCCCCTGGCAGTCCCGGACCAGTCTGCTGCATGAGGCAGAATCTCAACAACACAGAAATTGAATAGAAAGATGGATAGCACCGTGCATGTGTATGTTCATCTGTGTGTCCTTGAGTGAGAGAGAGAATGTAATGGTGTAGAGAGTGAGAGAGTGAAGGTAGAGGTGACTGCAGTCCCTATCCTCTCCTCTCTTACCTGGCTCCTCCTCTACCTGTGTCTCTCCAGATGACATCTCAGCTCTCTGCTGATGGAGAACTCTGCTGCTCTGCTCTCTCTCTGCTCTCTCTGCTCTCTCTGCTCTCTCTGCTCTGCCCTGTAGAGCTGGCAGCTCTCCCTCCACAATGCATTATTTATCAGTCTGGGATCTGAGTCATTCTCATTTCTCGCTTACTAGCAATTCCTTTCAGAAAATAACAGGTATAAACTTTGCACAGCTGCAAGTGCTTGGTAAATCTGGTCCTTCTAATGTTTTCATCCTGTGACATGTGGTCGGATCCCCCACCTGCCAATCTGCACCAGAGGGGCTAAAACTCTCCATCGATCTGTAATGTGTTTTCCAGGCCCCAGGTTGAGGATCAATCTGACAGGAAGGATTCAGGAATATCTTGATGTCCACTAATCAATGTTCTAATATTCCTAATATTGTTACTTAATAGCCCAGCTAGGACGCGTACTGACGTATGGTTGTCTATGTGTGTGACAAATGGAGACAAATGGAGATTTTAGCTAGCAATGTGTGTGTGGCTGTACGCTCTACGTGACTGGTCCACTGCCTACCTGCTGTTTTATGGGATTTTATTTGATATTAATTCATCCACTACCCTTAGAACACAGTTCCTCATTTTTAACACGATGTGAATGATTTAGTACGGGTCCATTTAGTCTAGAGATACTGTGTCAGCCTTTTTACAGGACTGGCAGGTTTGAAGCCAGGCGTACTGTAGCAGTGGCCCTTGATGAGGATGACAGGGAAAGAGGAGAGAAAGAGCGGTATAATTTTTATTTGTATTTTACCTTTATTTAACTAGTCAAGTCAGTTAAGAAAAATGTCTTATTTACAATGACGGCCTACTCCGGCCAAACCCGGAAGACACTGGTTCAATTGTGCGCCGCCCTGTGGAACTCCCAATCACAGTCAGATGTGATTCAGCCTGGATTGAAACCAGGGACTGTAGTGATGCCTCTTGCACTGAGATGCAGTGCCTTAGACCGCCGCGCCACTCAGGAGCCCTAGAATACAGGAACAGATGTATAGGAGCAGCCGTAGAGAAAAAGATGTGTGTTTTTTTTTATCAACATGAAACAAAGTGATGATTGATGATTCGCTGTGACAATAATACTGTATGGCTGGTGGTTTCTTCACTCTGAACCAGTCATGTGTAGGATGACTTGCTCTCTGGCTATGAGTTGGCCTACACCTGGCTCTTTAGCTATGAGTTGGCCAACACCTGGCTCTCTAGCGATGAGTTGGCCAACACCTGGCTCTCTAGCTATGAGTTGGCCAACACCTGGCTCTTTAGCTATGAGTTGGCCAACACCTGGCTCTCTAGCGATGATTTGGCCAACACCTGGCTCTCTAGCTATGAGTTGGCCAACACCTGGCTCTTTAGCTATGAGTTGGCCAACACCTGGCTCTCTAGCGATGAGTTGGCCAACACCTGGCTCTCTAGCTACGAGTTGGCCAACACCTGGCTCTCTGGCTATGAGTTGGCCTACACCTGGCTCTCTGGCTATGAGTTGGCCTACACCTGGCTCTCTGGCTATGAGTTGGCCTACACCTGGCTCTCTAGCGATGAGTTGGCCAACACCTGGCTCTCTAGCTATGAGTTGGCCAACACCTGGCTCTTTAGCTATGAGTTGGCCAACACCTGGCTCTCTAGCGATGAGTTGGCCAACACCTGGCTCTCTAGCTACGAGTTGGCCAACACCTGGCTCTCTGGCTATGAGTTGGCCTACACCTGGCTCTCTAGCTATGAGTTGGCCTACACCTGGCTCTCTAGCTACGAGTTGGCCAACACCTGGCTCTCTAGCTATGAGTTGGCCTACACCTGGCTCTCTAGCTATGAGTTGGCCAACACCTGGCTCTTTAGCTATGAGTTGGCCAACACCTGGCTCTCTAGCTATGAGTTGGCCAACACCTGGCTCTCTAGCTATGAGTTGGCCAACACCTGGCTCTCTAGCTATGAGTTGGCCAACACCTGGCTCTCTAGCGATGAGTTGGCCAACACCTGGCTCTCTAGCTATGAGTTGGCCAACACCTGGCTCTCTAGCTATGAGTTGGCCAACACCTGGCTCTCTAGCTATGAGTTGGCCAACACCTGGCTCTCTAGCTATGAGTTGGCCAACACCTGGCTCTCTAGCTATGAGTTGGCCAACACCTGGCTCTCTAGCTATGAGTTGGCGAACACCTGGCTCTTTAGCTATGAGTTGGCCAACACCTGGCTCTCTAGCGATGAGTTGGCCAACACCTGGCTCTCTAGCTACGAGTTGGCCAACACCTGGCTCTCTGGCTATGAGTTGGCCTACACCTGGCTCTCTGGCTATGAGTTGGCCTACACCTGACTCTCTGGCTATGAGTTGGCCTAAACCTGGCTCTCTCTATCTATGACTTGGCCTACACCTGGCTCTCTGGCTATGAGTTGGTCTACACCTGGCTCTCTCTAGCTATGAGTTGGCCTACACCTGGCTCTCTAGCTATGAGTTGGCCTACACCTGGCTCTCTAGCTACGAGTTGGCCTACACCTGGCTCTCTGGCTATGAGTGGCCTACACCTGGCTCTCTGGCTATGAGTTGGCCTACACCTGGCTCTCTGGCTATGAGTTGGCCTACACCTGGCTCTCTGGCTATGAGTTGGCCTACACCTGGCTCTCTGGCTATGAGTTGGCCTACACCTGGCTCTCTGGCTATGAGTTGGCCTACACCTGGCTCTCTGGCTATGAGTTGGCCTACACCTGGCTCTCTGGCTATGAGTTGGCCTACACCTGGCTCTCTGGCTATGAGTTGGCCTATCTCCTGGCTCTCTGGCTATGAGTCGGCCTATCTCCTGGCTCTCTCTGGCTATGAGTCGGCCTATCTCCTGGCTCTCTCTGGCTATGAGTCAGCCTATCTCCTGGCTCTCTCTGGCTATGAGTCAGCCTATCTCCTGGCTCTCTCTGGCTATGAGTCAGCCTATCTCCTGGCTCTCTCTGGCTATGAGTCAGCCTATCTCCTGGCTCTCTCTGGCTATGAGTCGGCCTATCTCCTGGATCTCTCTGGCTATGAGTCGGCCTATCTCCTGGCTCTCTCTGGCTATGAGTCGGCCTATCTCCTGGATCTCTCTGGCTATGAGTCGGCCTATCTCCTGGCTCTCTCTGGCTATGAGTCAGCCTATCTCCTGGATCTCTCTGGCTATGAGTCGGCCTATCTCCTGGCTCTCTCTGGCTATGAGTCAGCCTATCTCCTGGATCTCTCTGGCTATGAGTCGGCCTATCTCCTGGCTCTCTCTGCTTCATCTTTTCTCATCCTGTCATTGGCCATCCTTTTTCTCTGCTTCATCTTTTCTCATCCTGTCATTGGCCTACCATTCACTTTCTGTTTAACTTGGATCCCGAGACACACACACACACACCTCTCCCCATCCTATCCCAGCTCTTGATCCTCTGTGCTGCTGCAGTAATTGACATTGTGAAGGATGAGCTGCAAATGAATGTGGAGAGATGACAGGTCTCCAACTGGCCCTGCTCCAGAAGTCATCAAGGGGGCATCGTGATTAAAACCCCATTTAATCCAACTGCCAAGAGACAGAGAGAGAGAGAGAGGGAGGGAGGGAGGGAGGGAGAAAGAGAAAGAGATGGAGGCAGGGCCGGATTAAGAAATCATAGGCCCCATGGGTTTTTAAAATTTTTATAGTGAGATGCGGAGATGGAGAGAGATGGAAAGATGCAGGAAAAGAGAGAAGGGAGCATCTGATGACCTCTGTGGGTTGTTATTTGTACAGTATCATTAGTAGGGCTAGTGCTTATAAGCCATGTTTGGCAGAAGCCTAGCAATTATATTTGTAGATCATCTATTTGCGCTATACAGTAAGTATACAAAACATTAAGAACACCTGACCAGGTGAATCCAGGTGAAAGTTATGATCCCTTATTGATGACACTTTTTAAAAGCGCTGTAGTCAGTGAAGATGAAGGGGAGGAGACAGGTTAAAGAAGGATTTTTAAGTCTTAAGACAATTGAAACATGGATTGTGTATGCGTGCCATTGTGTCAAGAACTGCAACGCTGCTGGGTTTTTCACACTCAACAGTTTGCTGTTGGTACCAAGAATGGTCCATCACCTAAAGGACATCCAGCCAACTTGACACAACTGTGGGAAGCATTGGAAACAACATGGACCAGCATCCCTGTGGAATGCTTGCGACACCTTGTAGAGTCCATGCCCCGACGAATTGAGGCAAAAGGGTGAGGTACAACTCAATATTAGGAAGGTTTTCCTAATGTTTGGTATATTGAGTGTATTTTCCAGTAGTCTGTCCATAGTTAATCTAATTAACCCAATTTTATAGTAATATACATGTTTAATTGAGTTTCAAGCATACGTGCCTGCCAAACTACCTGGAGACTAGTTAGTCATTGAGGGACTTTGAGAGACCCTGCTCCTAATCTAAAGTGTAACCATTCACGTGTGAAGTGTTTCCTCTGAGGACTTTGTATCTCTCCTCATTTCTCTGGTTTTAAAGGCTTTAGAGTCAATGACCTGTCACTCTTATCAGCAGCTCTTCTACCTCTCCCCCCTTCTCTCTCTCTCGCTCTCTCTCTCTCTCCCTCCCTCCCTTTCTCCCTCTCTCTCTCTCTCTCTCTCTCTCTCTCTCCCTCCCTCCCTCCCTCCCTCCCTCCCTCCCTCCCCCTCCCTCCCTCCCTCCCTCCCTTTCTCCTTCCCTCCCTCCATGTTTCTCCTCCTTTCTTGCCTCTCTCCCTCCCTCCCTCCCTGCCACCACTGCCCATCTGCTACATAATCCAATTATTCTATAAACTAACTGACACGCTCTGTGACTCACCACAAACACTGTAGCAGGCTGCGTCACACACACATACTTACACACTCACACACACACACACACACACACACGCACGCACACACACACACACACACACACACACACACACACACACACACACACACACACACACACACACACACACACACACACACACACACACACACACACACACACACACACACACACACACACACACACACACATGCAAACACATACTGTATGTACGTACACACTTACACACTCAGATACATGTCAAGTCAGTGTATGTAATTATTCCCTTGAGGTGACTCTCTGTCTCTCTTCTCTGTTCCCTTGAGGTGACTGTGTCTGTCTCTCTGTGTTTCTGTGTGATGTTCTTCTGCTGCTGTGCTGCTCTGTGATTATGAGCCATCACATCTGTCTTCTCAAACACTGGCGTGTCACAAAAAGGTTTCAGTTCTACGTGTGAGGTTCACCTCACTGCATTCTCAAAGGCATCCAAGTCATGTAGCTTTTTCGAACATACTATATATAACAAACTCTCAAAAACTATTTTTAGAGCCCCAATGTTTCAGCAAAGGATATTAAATGCAAATGTTGCTTCAAGGCCCTTTTTTAGAATTCCATTATTATTTAGTTATACATTGTGTTCATTTCAATTCAGTCAGCACCTCGCTCAAAACTATTCTGCTGGAAAACATAATTATCTCACTGTTCAGAAATGGCAAAGCTTCACTGGTCATTGTACACAACAGAAATCAGATTGATTTAGTAAACTTCCTGTAGAAGACCCAGTCCACTCTATTCCCTTGATGAGAGTGGCTCGTCTGAAAGCCCAATGAAGTTTGGGATTGTGTAATGTTAGCCCACTGCAGGAGAATTGCAGACCTTGTCAGGTATTTGTGCTCCTCGGAGCATCACCAAGAGGCCGTGTTGTGTTGTTTTTAGTTCGGACACAACAAGAATGCAGAGTAACAGATGGGGTGGGAGGCGTATGGGGTGAAACAGGAAGGAGGGCCAGAACCAGGGCGGATCACAGCAGAGGGAGGGAGTCTGAACAGGGCTGTTACTCTCTGCTTTACTCTGTAAAACAGCAGAGGGAGGGAGTCTGAACAGGGCTGTTACTCTCTGTGTTACTCTGTAAAACAGCAGAGGGAGGGAGTCTGAACAGGGCTGTTACTCTCTGTGTTACTCTGTAAAACAGCAGAGGGAGGGAGTCTGAACAGGGCTGTTACTCTCTGTGTTACTCCGTAAAACAGCAGAGGGAGGGAGTCTGAACAGGGCTGTTACTCTCTGTGTTACTCTGTAAAACAGCAGAGGGAGGGAGTCTGAACAGGGCTGTTACTCTCTGTGTTACTCCGTAAAACAGCAGAGGGAGGGAGTCTGAACAGGGCTGTTACTCTCTGCTTTACTCTGTAAAACAGCAGAGGGAGGGAGTCTCAACAGGGCTGTTACTCTGCTTTACTCTATAAAACAGCAGAGGGAGGGAGTCTGAACAGGGCTGTTACTCTCTGCTTTACTCTGTAAAACAGCAGAGGGGGGGAGTCTGAACAGGGCTGTTACTCTGCTTTACTCTGTAAAACAGCAGAGGGGGGAGTCTGAACAGGGCTGTTACTCTCTGCTTTACTCTGTAAAACAGCAGAGGGAGGGAGTCTGAACAGGGCTGTTACTCTGCTTTACTCTGTAAAACAGCAGAGGGGGAGTCTGAACAGGGCTGTTACTCTCTGCTTTACTCTGTAAAACAGCAGAGGGAGGGAGTCCGAAAAGGGTGTCTCTTGCATGTTGACCTGCATGTTGATCTCTCTCTTATCTGTGGTTCCTCTTCCCTGTGTGGTAGTGTGTATGTCACTGAGAAAAGAGGACTGTACCTCTCTAGTGGCGAGGAGGCATCCCCTGCAGAGCCATTCGGCCCTGCTTGCACTAAATGTTGTGTATTAGGGGTGGTGGTTAAAGTCCCCTGTACCTGGCTCCTCTAGTCTCCTCATCCACCCCCCGTGCTTGCTTCAACCTAACCTGCACTGCTCTTCTCTTTCTCACACATGCCCAACTGTTCCTAAATATACTGTACGTGTGACAGTAGCTCGACAAGCAAGATAACAATATTCTCTGACACTACTACGTTCTATGCACAGTACATGACCATGTTGCACTGTGTATTTTACAACAAAAATGTTTCCTAATAGTGTATGTAGATAACAATACAAGGTAACATACTTGTGTAAAACTGGTGAGGAGTTTTGTGTACATATATTGTTTCAGTGTTACAATCAATCTCAGTGTAATAATACAGTTGGATTTGGTTTCTGTGTTTTTACATGTACTATACGTGTTTGTTCGAGGTACTGTAACTACAGTGTACTGTCAATAACATGTTTTTGTGTTGAGTGTAATTTCCATGTATTCACCCTTAACACAGTACTTATTTTAACTGTACCTTGTCCTATGTGAAGCCATGGTAAGTACACCACATTTCCACAAAGGAAATTATTGGCATGAACCTGTAGTTAACTGTAATTGCCCAGAAACATGTTATTCTTATGTTTTAAGTAAGACATCACATAGGGAGAGATTCTAATGCTAAATACTCACTGGAAGAGTAAAGACCACAATAGTAAAGGCCACAGTAGTATAGATCATAATCGTACAGCCGAGCCATCCATTAAGACCCATCACTATGGATACAGGACATGTTAACATCAGCGCAGGCTAGTACCACTCCTTCACAAGCACACCTATCCCTAGCACCCACTCCTGATCCCCCATGCCAAGCACTGACCACTGTGTATGGAGTCATATCCCATAGTCCTACCCCATGGTCCTGCCATGCCCATACATATGTCCCATCTTAACCTGACCTGTTTCCCACAGCCGAGTGCGTGTGAGAGAGGGGAGGGGGAGGGTGAGGGAGGGTGCGGCCATGGGACTGGGATGGGGTGGGATGCTTCCTCTCCTGCTTCTGTCTCCCTCCTCCTCCTCTCCTCTTGTTTTCTAGCTATGTCTGAATATGATGCTCTTCTCTTCCCTTTCTCCTCCCCTTCTTTCTCATTGCCCTCCCATTATTCTGTACACTCTCTCCCCTGTCCACCGTCTCTCTCTCCATTCTTTCTCTCTCTCTCTCCCTCTCTCTGTCTCTCTGTCACTGTGACTGTTGAGATTAACTGGGCTCTGTCTTTATGTCGTGTGTCTTTTTAGGCCCACGCGGTGCATCGCTGGCTAATCGATCAGGACGATAGTTTGAGCTCTGAGCTGCCGGATGGCCAAGGAGTATGGCACTTTGATGAAGCAGTAAATATCCGCCACACGTATATCTGGCTTTTTTACTCCTTATATATATCTATATATCTATATATCACCATCTTGTATCTGTCTTTTTAAGGTATGTGTCACTGTTGCTCTTGCTGTTGTTTTATCTTACTCTCTTTTTTCTTATCTGTTGCTTCTGGTAATTGTAGTTCTATCTGGTTGTGTTGAGAGTCCAGTGTTGCTGTTGTGGTGTAAGCTGGTTTAGTCAGGTGTCGTAAAGTCAGGCTGGAGTTTTTTCTTTCTTCCTGTTATCGTTGCTTGACCTATTTAACTTCCGTCTTTGGTTTCTTTTGCCTTTATGCTTAATTTGTGTGTGTGTGTATATCTATATCTTTGTGTGTGGTTTATCAGATAATGTTCTCTCATGTAGTATATTACATGCCAAGAGTCCACGGGCAAAATATACTATGATGATAGTTCTCATGAAATAGTACCCATACACATTCCTGTACTTATACAGATATTACGTGTATATGGAAAATCAAAAAGCTTTTTTTGAAAGCATGCAACACAGGTACTGTGTAATCAAACATTCAGGAACAACTATTTTTCCTGTGGGTTCTTCTGATTTAGAAAAAATGATTCTGTTTCGGTGTATTTGTGTGTATTCACAAGTGTGTGTGTGTGTGTGTGTGTGTGTGTGTGTGTGTGTGTGTGTGTGTGTGTGTGTGTGTGTGTGTGTGTGTGTGTGTGTGTGTGTGTGTGTCTGAGAGAGAGAGAGAGAGAGAGAGAGAGAGAGAGAGAGAGAAAGAGAGAATACATAAACAGTATGTGGTTGTGGGAACTTGTGTCTTCACCTTCTGATTGTCTGTATGTTTGGTGCTGTACCCATGTTTACGTGTTTGCACACTTGCACAGCTCCGAGCTGTGTATTGGTGTTAACTGTGTTTGTGTGGATGTGTTGTGTCTTTTTCTGTGCTGAAGCTGTTGGGAATTGTGTCAATGTGGTGTCTGTCTTGTCAGTTATGTCAGTGTGATGTTTGTCTTGTGTCAGTGTTGTGTTTTTTGAATTGCCTGTGTCAGTTGCTGTGTCAGTTGCTGTGCGGTGCTGTGTTGTGGTGTCTTATGTCTATGTCTTGTTATGTCTATGTCTTGTTATGTCTAATGTTGTGGTTTTGTACATTGTGTCTTGTTAGTTCTATGTGATGTCTGTTTAATTTAACCTGATGCTTTCCTGTTCCTCCACCTCCATTGGCTGCTTCAACACTCTACAACCTCAAATGACACAATGACTCCACCTCCATTGGCTGCTTCAACACTCTACAACCTCAAATGACACAATGACTCCACCTCCATTGGCTGCTTCAACACTCTACAACCTCAAATGACACAATGACTCCACCTCCATTGGCTGCTTCAACACTCTACAACCTCAAATGACACAATGACTCCACCTCCATTGGCTGCTTCAACACTCTACAACCTCAAATGACACAATGACTCCACCTCCATTGGCTGCTTCAACACTCTACAACCTCAAATGACACAATGACTCCACCTCCATTGGCTGCTTCAACACTCTACAACCTCAAATGACACAATGACTCCACCTTTATTCCCTCAGTCGACATCCTCTACACACTATACAGGGCCTTCAGAAAGTATTCACACCCCTTCTCTTTTTCCACATTTGATTTTTGTCAACGATCTACACACAATACTATGTAATGTCAAAGTGTAAGAAGAATCCGTACAACATTAATCAAAAATAAAACACTAATTATATATATTGATTAGATAAGTATTCCACCCCCTGAGTCAATACATGTTAAAGTGGCAGCAATTACAGCTGTGAGTCTTTCTGGGTAGGTCTCTAAGAGTTTTGCACACCTGGATTGTACAATATTTACAATTTTTTTATTTTTTTATTCTTCAAGCTCTGTCAAGTTGGTTGCTGATCATTGCTAGACAGCCAAGTTCATGTCTCGCCATAAATTTTCAATCCGATTTAAGTCAGAACTGTAACTAGGCCACTCAGGAACATTCAATGTCATCTTGGTAAGCAACTCCAGTGTATATTTGGCCTTGGGTTTTAGGCTATTGTCCTGCTGAAAGGTGAATTTGTCTCCCAGTGTCTGTTGGAAAGCAGACTGAACCAGGTTTTCCTCTAGGATTTTGCTTGTGCTTAGGTCTATTCCATTTATTTTTATCCCCCCAAAAAACTCTGCATTCCTTGCCGATGACAAGCATACCCATAACATGATGCAGCCACCACCATGCTTGAAAATATTAAAATTGGTACTCAGTGTTGTGTTGTTTGACTTACCACAAACATTGTATTCAGGACATAAAGTAAATTATCTTTGCCACATTTTTTGCATTTTTCTTTAGTGCCTTATTGCAAACAGGATACATGTTTTGTAATATTCGTATTCTGTACAGGCTTCCTTCTATTCACTCTGTCATTTAGATTAGTATTGTGGAGTAACTACAATGTTGTTGATCCATCCTCAGTTTTCTGTTCTAAAGTTTCCTTCCTGTCCAGAAAATGAGTTAGGAAGGATGCCTTTATCTTTGTAGTGATGGGTGTATTGCTACACCATCTTAAGTGTAATTATACTGAAAAGAAATATAAACATGACAAAAAAAAATTTAAATGTCCATATGCACAAAAAGTTCTCAAATTGTGTGCACAAATGTGTTTACATCCCTGTTAGTGAGCATTTTATCCTTTGTCAAGATAATCCATCCATCTTACAGGTGTGGCACATCAAGAAGCTGATTAAACAGCATGATCATTACACAGATGTACCTTGTGCTGAGGACAATAAAAGCTCACTCTAAAATGTGCACTTTTGTAACACAACACAATGCCACAGATGTCTTAACTTTTGAGGGAGCATGCAATTGGCATGCTGACTACAGGAATGTCCACCAGACTAATTGCCAGAGATGTTATGTTAATTCGTTAATTCTCTACCATAAACTGTCTCCAATGTCGTTTTAGAGAATTTGGCAGAACATCCGGTCTCACAACCGCAGACCAGGTGTAACTACGCCAGCTCAGGACTTCCACATTCTGTTTCTTCACCTGCCCTTCTTTGCAAGGCATTGGAAAACCTCCCTGGTCTTTGAAATCCACTGCTCGACTGAGGGACCTTACAGATAATTGTATTTGTGGGGTACAGAGATGAGGTAGTCATTAAAAATATATATTTTTAGCACTATTATTGCAACTTATTATGTAACTTGTTAAGCACATTTTTACTCCTGAACTTATTTAGGTTTGCCATAACAAAGAGTTTGAATACTTATTGAATGGAGATTTTTCAGCTTTTCATATTTTATACATTTCTATCAATTTCGAAAAAAACCATAAATCCACTTTGACATTATGTTTTTTTTGTGTAGGCCAGTGATACAACATCTCAATGTAATCCATTTTAAATACAGTCTGTAACAACCAAATGTGGATAAAGTAAAGGGGTGTGAATACTTTCTGAAGGCTCTGTATACTACAAGTCCATAGGGCTTTCACAGTACCCTTTCCACACAGCACATGCTCCTTCAACTGATTTTCTAAACAGTGTAGCTCTCATGCTGTACTGTATATTCACACTCTTCATCACAGAAAAGTAGGTCACAGATAAGACATCCCAACAGTTCACAAATGCACTAATAATGACCATAAGTCTGACAACACATACAGGCCTTACCTACTTATCAATGTTGAATGTTATTTTTCCTTTTGTGGTGTCTGTATGGATGATTTCACTAATTGTTTTTGGTTTGTATATTTGGTTTTCCTATGTTGTAGTCATTTTCTGGGTTTGAACAAACTTAGAGCATAAGAGAGTGTTTTTGTTTGTCTACCCAAGTATCTATTGGTTTGACTACGAGCCAAACCATATCCTTATCCACTAGCAGGACAATGTAGTTTCCTTCAAGTGCCTAGACAAGGAAAGCTCCCAATGGAAATACAAGTTACTGATCTTATTCAATTCATTTATGTAGGAATGGAGATGGTAAGGAGATAGCATTTGGGGGTATTATCCCCATGTGAAACAAAAAAAACAGACACAAAATAACATGTCAGTTTTGTTCCTGTCCTGGGCTGAGATAGGGGGCAGAGAGGTTGTGTGTTTTCAGAGAGGAGCGAGAGAGTGTTCACAGTGCTGCAGTGATGAATTTTCGTATAGAATCCAATCCCCCTGCCTGGCCCCTCGCCAATGCAGCAGAGCAGTGAAAAACAACAGCAGCACAAGCCCCTTCAATGTAACCCCAGCAGTCTATAACATGCTCTCTCCCCTTCACTCTTCCCTACACAATCATTTAAATGATGACCCTCCAAAGGTTCTCCTTTCCCTTCATCGTCAAAATAGGAAAAGTCAAAGTGTGGTGAGAAATGTGCAGACAGTTTAACAGGGCAGTTGAGTGATTTAAAGCAAACAGTCACCTCCTAAACCCTGCTCTACGGTCCATGACACATCACTCGGGGCCCAATTTAATTTACACCAAATGAAAAGCTCCCTAGAACCTCCCCCTCCCTCCCTGTAAGATAAAACATATGAGGTGTCAGTTGTTTATGTACAGCGTTGGTCTCTCATATCTCCAGTAACGGCGGCTTCAATATGTGCTATAGTAGCGTGTCCCTTATTGTCCCGACATCCCTGATCACCCCTCATTGAGCCCTCAGCAGCAGATGCCCAGGAACACCAAAGCCCCATTGGTCACAGTTCAACTCCACCACAGTCACAATATGAGAAAAGTGACTGTCACTCCCCAGCACTGTCAAGTGGATTCATCTCTCTTAGTCACAGCTGCTCTCCCAGCCTACTGTAGCAAGAGACTACATTAAGAAGCCCATTGATGCCCAGTCACCAGCAGTCCACTCTAATTTGTTTCGTGTAAGGGTGTTAGATTTGAATTTGCATGTGAAAAATCCTGGCTAGCATTTAAAATAGCGTTTTTAAACTCCAATTTTACTCATAGTGAAATCGATACTGGCAGTACAGAAATCAGATTAAGGTTATGGGAGATTTTATTAAACTACAAAAATTGTTTTATAATATCTTTGGCGACCTACCAAATGTTTGGAAGAAGAAATGATAGCATAATATTTCCCTTAGTTCTCTGGCTGACCCACTAGGAAGGGGTAATATTTTGGCTTCAGCAGAAGTGCTATGCAGTCTGGCCTAATATAGATGGACCCCACCCAAGCAAGGATGGCCGCTAAAGTCTTAATTAAAAAACATAAACCATAGCACTTAATTCATTTCAAGGGCTTTTAAAATCCTTTGAAATGCTGCTTAAGAAGACTCCAACATCTAGACCTATGAGCTCAACCACAGGCAACTCAAATTAATTTAGTCTAGATAACTTTTACAACTTTTTCTATAACAGTGAAATGGGAAGTGTTATTATAGCCTTAAGAAAAATGAAGGATTTGGAAGAGCCATCTGTACACACACACATTGAGACAGGACCTGGAATCAAAGAGAAGAGAAGACAACTGTTTCTATTTCCTCTATCAAAGTCCATACATGCTTGGTAACATTTTATGGACTTGAAAGTACTAAGAAAAATACATAACTTTTTCCTGTTGCTCTGAGGAACCCTTCTCCATTTATGTAATCAGTTTGATTTCTGCATTCTTTGGTTTTCATTGGATTTGTAGTATCTGTAGTAATTGACCATCTTATCATTTTGATAGACTTGCCACCATGTCATCTGTTTTCTTGCTTCAAATGTAATCCATCATATTGCCAATCTTTCCTTTTCCTCTACATTACACTTGTGTTTGCACATGAGAGTGTGCAGATGTTGGCGCCTGGGAGTGTGTGTCTGTGTGTGTTGACGGAGACCGAGAGGTGAGATGGAGGTGGTGGAGCAGGTGATAGAGTGATTGGCGTCTGATATACAGCATGTCTGCAGGCTGTCCTTGTGTTGACTGATGAGAGCAACTCTTAATCACATAGATCTCATATTTATTAACAGTATACCTTCTGATAGGCCAGACAGCAGCTTCACAACTACCCCCAGAAAGGATGGAATGATGAAAGAGCGAGGGATGGAGGACAGAGACAGGCAGATGGGGAATATTTACTGCCCAAATTGATGGGAAGCAGATAGATTAGTATGGTGATTAATATGTCTCTGTGGGCCTGTGTTTACAACACTGTTTGTGTACCCTGCTGTATACTATTGTCCCACTCTGCTGCAGCAGCCTCCACTGTCTGCACTAGCTGATGATTGAAAGATTGATGGAGAAAAGCGGGAGGGAGGGATGGAGAGAGCGAGAGAGCTTAGGCACCGTCTTAGTATAACATTGTAAATGAAGACTATCACACTGTCAATGAGATTCCTGAACAAGCACACATGCAGAAACTCAATAAAATGTATTTATAAAGCCCTTTTTACATCAGCAGATGTTACAAAGTGCTATACAGAAACCCAGCCTAAAACCACAAACAGCAAGTAACAGTGGCTAGGAAAAACTCCCTAGAAAGGCAGGAACCTAGGAAGAAACCTAGAGAGGAACCAGGCTTTGAGGGGTGGCCAGTCCTCTTCTGGCTGTGTCGGGTGGTGATAAGAGTACATGGCCATATAAGGCCAGATTGTTTTTCAAGATGTTCAAACTTCATAGATGACCAGCAGGGTCAAATAATAATCACAGTGGTTGTAGAGAGTATAACAGATCAGTATGTCAGGAGTAAATGTCAGATGGCTTTTCGTAGCCGAGCATTCAGAGGTCGAGACAAAGGGGCGGTAAGAGAGAGAGATAGTCAAAAACAGTAGGTCCAGGACAAGGTAGTACGTCCGGTGAACAGGAAAAGGTTCTCTAGCTGCAGGCAGAACAGTTGAAACTGGAGGAGCAGCACAACCAGGTGGACTGGGAACAGCCAGGAGTCATCAGGCCAGCTAAGGGGGGGAAGAGAGAGAATTAGAGGGAGCTTACAATTCACACAGAACAACAGAGAATTACACTAGATATAACAGACTGACCCTAGCCCCCCAGCACACAGACCATTGTAGCATAGATACTGGAGACTGAGACACAGGTGTGTCGGGGGACACTGTGGCCCCGTCCGATGATAGTCCCAGACAGGGTCAACCAGGCAGGATATAACCCTATCCACTTTGCCAAAGAACAGACCCCACACCACTAGAGGGATATCAACAGACCACCAACTCACTACACAGAGACAGGGCTGAGTATAGCCCAGGAAGATCTCCTCTACCGCACAAGTCCGAGGGGGGCGCAAAACCAGACAGGAAGATCATGTCTGTGACTCAACCCACTCAAGTGACGCATCCCTCATAGGGACGGCAACAAAGAGCACTAGTAAGCCAGTGACTCAGCCCCCGTAATAGCATCAGAGGCAGAGAGTCCCAGTGGCGAGAGGGGAGCCGGCTAGAAGAGACAGCAAGGGTGGTTCGTCGCTCCAGTGCCTTGCAGTTCACCGTCGCACCCCTGGGCTAGACTACATTCAATCATAGGACCTACTGAAGAGATGAGTCTTCAGTAAAGACTTAAAGGTCGAGACCGAGTCTGCGTCTCACATGGATAGGCAGATCATTCCATAGAAATGGAGCTCTATAGGAGAAAGCCCAGCCACTAGCCGTTTGCTTAGAAATTCTAGGGACAATAAGGAGGCCTTCATCTTGTGACCGTAGTGTGCGTGTTGGTATGTACGGCAGGACCAAATCGGAAAGATGGGTAGGAGGAAGCCTATGTAATGCTTTGTAGGTTAGCAGTAAAACCTTGAAATCAGCCCTAGCCTTAACAGGAAGCCAGTGTAGGGAGGCTAGCACTGGAGTAATATGATAAGATTTTTTGGTTCTAGTTAAGATTCTAGCAGCCGTCTTTAGCACTAACTGAAGTTTATTTAGTGCTTTATCCGGGTAGCCAGAAAGTAGAGCATTGCAGTAGTCTAACCTAGAAGTGACAAAAGCATGAATGAATTTGTCTGCATTATTTTTGGACAAAAAGTTAGATTTTTGCAATGGTACAAAGATAGAAAAGGCTGTCCTTGAAATATTCTTGATATGTTCGTCAACCATCAAGATTAATTGTCAGATCCAACAGCATATCTCTTTATTTCTTGGGATCTAGAACTAGCATCTATTTTGTCCGAGTTTAAAAGTAAAACATTTGCCGCCATACACTTCCTTATGTCTGAAACACAGGCTTTTAGGGGGAGGCAATTTTGGGGCTTCACCATGTTTCATCGAAACGTACAGCTGTGTGTCGTCAACATAGCAATGAAAGTTGACATTGTGTTTCCGAATGACACCACCAAGAGGTAGAATATATAGTGAAAACAATAGTAGTCCTAAAATAGAACCTTGAGGAAAGCCGAAACTTACAATTGATTTGTCGGAGGACAAACCATCCACAGAGACGAACTGATATCTTTCCGACAGATAAGATCTATACCAGGCAAGAACTTGTCCATGTAGACTAATTAGGGTTATTAATCTCTCCAAAAGAATGTGGTGATTAGTGGTGTCAAAAGCAGCACTAAGGTCTAGGCGCACGAGGACAGATGCAGAGCCTCGGTCTGATGCCATTTAAAGGTAATTTACCACCTTCACGAGTGCAGTCTCAGTGCTATGATGGGGTCTAAGACCAGACTGAAGCATTTTGTATACATCATTTGTCTTCAGGAAGGCAGTGAGTTGCTGTGCAACTGCTTTTTCTTTTTTTTAGAGGAATGAGAGATTCGATATCGGCCGATAGTTTTTTTTACATTTTCCAGATCAAGGTTTGGCTTTTTCAAGAGAGGCTTTATTACTGCCACTTTTAGTGAGTTTGCTACACATCCGGTGGATAGAGAGCCGTTTATTATGTTCAACATAGGAGGGCCAAGCACAGGAAGTAGCTCTTTCAGCAGTTTAGTTGGAATAGGGTCCAGTATGCAGCTTGACAGTTTAGAGGCCATGACTATTTTCATGAATGTGTCGAGACACAGGATTAAAAAATGTGTGTCTCCATTGCTCCTAGGTCCTGGCATTTTGGATTGTTGTTATTCTCCTCAATTAGGTTGGAAAAATAGATTCTCACACACTCACTCACTCACACACTCACACACTCACTCACTCACTCACTCACTCACTCACTCACTCACTCACTCACTCACTCACTCACTCACTCACTCACTCACTTACTCACTCACTCACTCACACACACACATAAAGCCAGTTAGCAATGGAGGCCTGTACCCCTCTCAAGGCCTGTACATCTGGACATGCCAGGCTAGCTGTCCTGAAGCCTCAGAATGCCGAAGCCCGTTTCTGACTGTGTCAAAGAATGGAGTGGAGTCAGTCACTTAATAAACAGGTTGAGTGAATTATGGCCAGGCGGGCTGCTTGGACCGGACTCTCCCCTGAATGCATCACCATGTCTCTCAGACTCACTTATTCTGCAGAGAGGCTCGTTCAGACAGATCTGCAGCTCATACCCTTGCAGAACAGAGACACAGGGAGTGACTAACCACTCCACGAGGCTGCCATACAATAATAGTACCCAGCACAGGCCACTATAGTGTACTGTAATGGGGCTGTGTGTTAGCTGGCCCGGCCCAGTTGGTGCAGTGCAAGTTAGCCAGCCTGTGTGTTTTATTACCAGACTGGAGCAGATTGAAGTGACAGAACATTATTATAACAGGACATGGCCAGCATAGATTGGCATCCCTGATGGCAGTGCAGCACAATCTCTCCCCTTTCAATATCATCTCGTTTTCCCTGCTTTCTCTCACACATATACACTGAGTGTACAAATAATGCTCTCTCCATGACAGACGACCAAGTGAATGCTTTATCCCTTTTTGATGTCACCTCTTCATCTACACTGAAGTGGATTTAAAGGGAGGAGACAGATTAAAGAAGGATTTTTAAGCATTGAGACAATTGAAAGATGGATTGTGTGCCATTCAGAGGGTGAATGGGCAAGACAAAATATAAGTGCCTTTGAACGAGGTATAGTAGGTGTCAGGCCCAACGCTTCGACTGTGTCAAGAACTGCAACGCTGCTGGGTTTCACACTCAACAGTTTCCCGTGTGTATCAAAGGACATCCAGCCAACTTGAGAAAACCGTGGGAAGCATTGGAGTCAACATGGGCCAGAATCCCTGTGGAACACTTTCCATGCCCCGACGAATTGAGGCTCTTCTCAGGACAAAAGAGGGTGCAACTCAATATTAGGAAGGTGTTCTTAATGTTTTGTACACTCTATACACACAGTATTCATACACACTAACACACTCATTCCATAAGTTTCACGCTCCCCCTTCGCACAGCACCACACAGCCAGGAGAGACAGAGGGGGAGGAGAGCTCAATGGCCATGACTCATTCTGTGCTTTAGCCAGCTCTCTGATGCCCCTCTCACACAAACGCTCTTCACACAAACGCTCTCCCCCCTCCATTATATTTCTCTCCATCTCGCCACTCAAAAAGACTAATGGGTCGCTAGTCTTGGTCTGAAGGTGCTGCCATTGCTCTGAAATGCTATGGTCACAGTGTTACACGGGTCCATTTTGTCTTTACCTCTCTACAGGCAAATCTCTCACCCGGTTGGTGTGATTGGGGCACAGTAGCTTACAGTATGTATAGTGCAGTTAGATTAACAATAATGTAAGCTTTCTGCCAACATCAGATAAGTCTACGTCCTGGGAAATTGTCTTGTTACTTACAACTGCATGCTAATCGCATTAGCCTACTTTCTCTTTACTCAGTACTTTGTTGAAGCACATTTTTCTTCATGGGTATGACGCTAGAAGCTTGGCACACCTGTATTTGGAGAGTTTCTCCCATTCTTCTCTGCAGATCCTTTCAAGCTCTGTCAGGTTGGATGGGGAGCGTCGCTGCACAGCTATTTTCAGGTCTCTCCAGAGATGTTCGATTGAGTTCCAGTCCGGGCTCTGACTGAGCCACCAAGGACATTCAGAGACTTGTCCTGAAGCCACTCCTGCGTTGTCTTGGCTGTGTGCTTAGGGTCGTTGTCCTGTTGGAAGGTGAATCATCGCTCCAGTCTGAGGTCCTGAGTGCTCTGGAGCAGGTTTTCATCAAGGATCTCTGTATCTCTGTGCTCCGTTCATCTTTCCCTCAACCCTGACTAGTCTCCCAGTCCCTGTCGCTGAAAAACATCCCCACAGCATTATGCTGCCACCACCATGCTTCACCGTAGGGATGGTGCCAGGTTTCCTCCAGACGTGACGTTTGGCATTCAGTCCAAAGTATTGGTTTCATCAGACCAGAGAATCTTGTTACTCATGGTCTGAGAGTCTTTAGATGCCTTTAGACAAACTACAAGCTGGCTGTCATGTGCCTTTTACTGAGGAATGGCTTCCGTCTGGCCACAACCATAAAGGCCTGAATGGTGGCGCGCTGCAGAGATGGTTGTCCTTCTGGAAGGTTCTCCCATCTCCACAGAGGAACTCTGGAGCTCTGTCAGAGTGACCATCAGGTTCTTGGTCACCTCCCTGACCAAGGCCCTTCTCCCCGGTTGCTCAGTTTGGCTGGGCGGCCAGCTCTAGGAAGAGTCTTGGTGGTTCCAAACTTCTTCCATTTAAGAATGATGGAGGCCATTGTGTTCTTGGGGACCTTCAATGCTGCAGACATTTTTCGGTAACCTTCCCCAGATCTGTGCCTCGACACAATCCTGTCTCAGAGCTCTACGGTCAATTCCTTTGACCTCATGGCTTGGTTTTTGCTCTGAATTGCACTGTTAACTGTTGGACCTTATATAGACAGGTGTGTCTCTTTCCAAATCATGTCCAATCAATTGAATTTACCACAGGTGGACAACAATCAAGTTGTAGATACATCAAGGATGATCAATGGAAACAGGATGCACCGGAGTTCAATTTCGAGTCTCATTGCAAAGGTTCAAAAATGTGCAAAGAAAAAAAAAGAAAAGGTTTAGCTATGATATTATGGGCAGATTTCAGATTGTTGAGGGGGAATGTAAAAATATATATTTTAGAATAAGGGTGTAACGTAACAAAATGTGGAAAATGTCAAGAGGTCTGAGTACTTTCCCGAATGCATTGTATGATGAGGCTGTCCAAGAATCTGGTTTATGTGTGTGCGCATGCGTTCGTGCAACTAGAAAAACATGGTGACTCACCCTACTTGAAGAGAAACTCCAATGCCATCCTCCCTTCTTTCATGTTGACGAACCGGTCTTTCACTCTTTCATACAGTACATGCTTTTAAAATGTATCCCGTCCTAATAGGGCTCTAGGCTACCTGGCTAAAATGCTTGCTAGCTAGCCTAACTTCCATTCATGGGCGTTAGCTAGTTAACATTAGCCTTCTACATCTAGCTACATATTGAACTTCCATCCTCTCAGGCCAGGGGCACAACAATGTATGAAATAATGGTTGGATCAGAATCGTCATTATAATCATTGGCCAGTACAGAGAATTAAGTAAAATCACAAGTCCAATCCATATGTCCATCCATGGCTAATTTAGGAAAGGGACAATTTCAGCTACTTTCTGTCAATGATGTAAGCTCTCAATGGGATTTGAACCGCACTTCTTAACACCCGCCCGCTTAACCCAGAAGCCAGCCGCGCCAATGTGTCGGAGGAAACACCGTGGACAACGCTGGGTCAATTGTGCGCCGCCCCAGTCACGGCCGGTTATGACACAGCCTGGGATGTGGCGCCTGTAGTGACGCCACAAGCACTGCGATGCAATGACTTAGACTGCTGTTCCACTCGGAAGGCCAGTTTTGTAAATACTTTTGTCAAGGAGGCCAGACCCTTGCTGGCTTCCCTTGTCTTTAATGTAACGGGCAGCAACAATGTCATACTCGTTTGGAATTGACAGCATCAGATAGATAGTCTACATGTAGAGACAACATGTAGAGAGACAGAGGGGCGCTGTTTCACTCACTCGGATGCTTTCGCCTGTGAGATACATTCAGTCTCTTGTGAAATGTAGGAAAATTAAATGAATGTTTTTTTCTTGGCATGCATGAATACACACCACTGGAAATAGCGTTCATTGTGTCAGCCGTCATCTGAGCATTGTAGAGGCATCGGTTCGGCTCCACCCTCATCGGTTCGGCTCTGAGCTCTCCTTTTGAGCAGTGCAGTGGCTCGTTAGAGTGAATCAATACAGGTGTGCCAGTCCAGGGCAACGCCCATCTCCAAGGAGACCAGCCAAGGGGGTGGGACTAAATGAATCAATTAGGGGAAACACACAGAGGAGAGAGAGGCACAGCAAACCAACAAAAACATGCACAGGCAACAATAAAGCACACAGTTACAAAACAAATGTCCACTGCAACTCAAATAAACACCATATTCACAAATGAAGAGCTGGTTCTGTAAAAAGTGAATAATAGCCGACTGGGACCTGCGATTTGTGTGTGTAACACGCCCGTTCTAAACCCTCTCTGGAGTGGTGCTGAGGCTGCAGGCCAATAATACACTTCCCCACGCAGCCACCAGACGGCTGGAGCGGTGCTGAGGCTGCAGGCCAATAATACACTTCCCCACGCAGCCACCAGACGGCTGGAGCGGTGCTGAGGCTGCAGGCCAATAATACACTTCCCCACGCAGCCACCAGACGGCTGGAGCGGTGCTGAGGCTGCAGGCCAATAATACACTTCCCCACGCAGCCACCAGACGGCTGGAGCGGTGCTGAGGCTGCAGGCCAATAATACACTTCCCCACGCAGCCACCAGACGGCTGGAGCGGTGCTGAGGCTGCAGGCCAATAATACACTTCCCCACGCAGCCACCAGACGGCTGGAGCGGTGCTGAGGCTGCAGGCCAAAAATACACTTCCCCACGCAGCCACCAGACGGCTGGAGCGGTGCTGAGGCTGCGGGCCAATAATACACTTCCCCACGCAGCCACCAGACGGCTGGAGCTCCAGTGCTGTGGTCTACATTACAGTATCATCGCTACACAGGCGCATGCCAGGGAGATGTGCATTATCTCTGTGGAAGCTTTGATCTGGATCAGATGGTGTCAGTTAGTCTTCTACTGTAGCAGCCCTTCAGTTTAGTTGATTTTAGCTACATCGTAGTCATTTGGCAGACACTCAAGTCTAGATGCACTATACTGTGTGTGCGTGCCTGCCTGCACACCTGTGTTTGTGCATGCAATAAAGACTCTGTGTGTGTGTGTGTGTGTGTGTGTGTGTGTGTGTGTGTGTGTGTGTGTGTGTGTGTGTGTGTGTGTGTGTGTGTGTGTGTGTGTGTGTGTGTGTGTGTGTGCGTGCGTGCGTGCGTGCGTGTGCGTGTGTGTGTCAACGAAAGTGTGTGACAGAATGACAGGTTAAAAGAGGGGGACTGACGGAGTGTCCATGTTGATGTTGATTCCTCCCCCACATTTTGAAGTCTCCTCAGTGTTTCAGCAAGCATCAGGAAATAGGCAATAAAACCCCACAAAGCGCCCGCCACATGCTGATGGCAGTGGCCCTAAAGAGCAGGGAGAGAGAGTAATTGTCCTGCTCATGAGGGAGGCAAGATGTGAAATCTAGAGGTCACGTCTGTCCCCAACCTAAATCAGCCACACCACAAAACAGGAGAGCACAGTATATCTCAATATATAACCCTGGGCCATACACATTCTGAGTAGTGGGTCGTACCTCTCTCTGTCCCTCTAGGCCTAGTCTTGAGCTCATGTGTGGGCCAGACAGACTGTTTGGTAAGGTATGACTATAGGAGACAGACTGTTTGGTAAAAGTATGACTATAGGAGACAAGACAGACTGTTTGGTAAAAGTATGACTATAGGAGGCCAGACGGACTGTTTGGTAAAGTATGACTATAGGAGGCCAGACAGACTGTTTGGTAAAGTATGACTATAGGAGGCCAGACAGACTGTTTGGTAAAAGTATGACTATAGGAGGCCAGACAGACTGTTTGGTAAAGTATGACTATAGGATACAAGACCGACTGTTTGGTAAAGTATGACTATAGGAGGCCAGACAGACTGTTTGGTAAAAGTATGACTATGGGAGACCAGACAGACTGTTTGGTAAAGTATGACTACAGGAGACAAGACAGACTGTTTGGTAAAGTATGACTATAGGAGGCCAGACAGACTGTTTGGTAAAGTATGACTATAGGAGGCCAGACAGACTGCTTGGTAAAGTATGACTATAGGAGGTCAGACAGACTGCTTGGTAAAAGTATGAGAATCAGTATCAGAATGGTGCTGTTTTAGAAGTCTCTGTAACAGGAAACATCATTGGCTCTTGAAAGATACCAGACTGGTTCCATCATTATGTACGTCTGGAATCTGAAGGGCTCTTATCAGTCTGTTATTCCTGCTAAGTTATCATTCAACTTTAGCTTCCTCAGTGGACTCAGAGCCATGGGATATGATAGAGCAGAGTTTTGTTCGATAATACTAGGATTATGAAAGGGGCCTGTTTTTCCTCTATAGCTGAGGACCACGGGCTAATTTGTCATCTCTTCATGTACATTAGTGTCTCCAGTCCCCTGCTCTGCAGTGGTTGGCACTGGTAACTCTCCCCCACAAACTCACCCGAACACAGGGCTGAGCCAGTCACGTGATATGTTTACCGAGGTCACGGTCCAGTGCTACTGAGTGGTGTATAACCCCCTCTCGGGAGGGGCTTTGGTTCCCCTCTCCTCACATCCCCCTCTCCCCACATCCCCTCCCCTCCCCCCTCTCCCCATCCCCCTCTCCTCCCCCCCTCTACATCCCCCTCTCCCCATCCCCTCCCCCCCCCTCTCCCCACATCCCCCTCTCCCCACATCCCCCTCTCCCCACATCCCCCTCT
The DNA here is from genome assembly GCF_018296145.1 of Oncorhynchus tshawytscha. Lineage (NCBI taxonomy): Eukaryota > Metazoa > Chordata > Actinopteri > Salmoniformes > Salmonidae > Oncorhynchus > Oncorhynchus tshawytscha. Next base: position 27,725,899 of record NC_056440.1, on the reverse strand, counting down.
CCCCACATCCCCCTCTCCCCACATCCCCCTCTCCTCACATCCCCCTCTCCTCACATCCCCCTCTCCCCACATCCCCCTCTCCTCACATCCCCCTCTCTCCTCATCCCCCTCTCCCACATCCCCATCTCCCCACATCCCCCTCTCTCCTCACATCCCCCTCTCCCCCCCCATCTCCCTCTCCCCCCATCCCCCTCTCCCCACATCCCCCTCCCTCACATCCCCCTCTCCCCACATCCCCCTCTCCCCACATCCCCCTCTCCCCACATCCCCCTCCCCCACATCCCCCTCTCCCCACATCCCCCTCTCCCCACATCCCCCTCTCCTCACATCCCCCTCTCCTCACATCCCCCTCTCCCACATCCCCCTCTCCCCACATCCCCCTCTCCTCACATCCCCCTCTCCCCATCTCCCCCATCCCCCTCTCTCACATCCCCCTCTCCCCACATCCCCCTCTCCTCCACATCCCCCTCTCCCCACATCCCCCTCTCCTCACATCCCCCTCTCCCCACATCCCCCTCTCCCCACATCCCCTCTCCCCATCCCCCTCCCCCCACATCCCCTCCCCACATCCCCCTCTCCCCACATCCCCCTCTCCCCACATCCCCCTCTCCCCATCCCCCTCTCCCCCACATCCCCCTCTCTCCCACATCCCCCTCTCCCCATCCCCCTCTCCCCACATCCCCCTCTCCCCACATCCCCCTCTCCTCACATCCCCCTCTCTCCCCACATCCCCCTCTCCTCACATCCCCCTCTCCTCACATCCCCCTCTCCCCACATCCCCCTCTCCTCACATCCCTCTCTCCCCACAACCCCCTCTCCCCACATCCCCCTTTCCTCACATCCCCCTCTCCTCACATCCCCCTCTCCCCACATCCCCCTCTCCTCAAATCCCCCTCTCCCCACATCCCCCTCTCCCCACATCCCCCTCTCCTCACATCCCCCTCTCCTCACATCCCCCTCTCCCCACATCCCCCTCTCCCCACATCCCCCTCTCCTCACATCCCCCTCTCCTACAAGCATTTATCTCTCTGCGTGGTTTTGGCAGCGATGTGCTTTTCCCAGCGTTTAGCCAGGAGAGACAGAGAGGAGGAAGAGGGGGAGAAAAGGAGGCCTTTTCAGGCAGGGAATGACGGACGCTTTATTAAAAAAGGCAGGGCCCTTTGAGAGGCTGGCCTCCCCCCGCCCCGTGCGTCTGGTCCATTGTCATGGGGTAGTGGCAACGTAAATGGCCCCCCCACTGGGCGCTTTGTCACTGTAAGTCATTCCACAGACTGGAACAGACCCGCTCACTGAGCACAGGAATTCTCCACCCAAAACACAACGCCTGTCTGTAAATGGCAGGCTGAGAAAAAAAAAGATTGTCTGGCTGTCACAAAAAAAGGCAGGAGGGACAGAGAGATGTGGGAAGACATGTAGCTAAGGAGGGATAGCAGAAAAGAAGGGATCAACACACACTCTACACTCTCTCTTTCACCCCGAGGGATCAATCTCGAGGTGAAAGAGAGAGAGCTGGGGGACATCAAAAGAAGTGAAAAGTAAAGAGAGAGAACGAGGGGGGGAGCTGGTGGAGAGAGAGGAAGACAGTAAATGGAAAGTGTCATGGAGGAGAGAAGATGAAGAAAGAGAGAAAAGGAAATAGACAAATGAGTGAAAGAGAGACAGGGAGAGGTAGTGGGCGAGGCAACACAGCGTGAGATTGAGGGGAGTGTGTGTTCAATGTGTGTCTTTAGATACAGGCAGCATTCCTCTAGAGATAAACACCCCCTCCCCTCCCACACTGGACGGGCCCTGTGCACTCAAGTGTGTGTGTCTGCGTGTGTGTGTTTAGGTAGGACATGGTCTCAGTGCCCAGTCCCAGCAAACACTCTCGGGGGGCAAGGAAACAACAGTGGAGTGTGTGTGTAAGAGAGAGAGAGCGAGAGCGAGAGAGAGAGAGAGAGAGAGAGAGAGAGAGAGAGAGAGAAGAGAGAGAGAGAGAGAGAGAGAGAGAGAGAGAAGAGAGAGAGAGAGAGAGAGAGAGAGAGAGAGAGAGAGAGGGAGAGAGAGAGAGAGAGAGAGAGAGAGAGAGAGAGAGAGAGAAAAGCAGAGAGAGGGAGTGGAGGGCCAGCAAGCATGCCGGCCAAGCTCATCACCTGTGGAGTGAGTAGAAACTGGATTGTGTTCCATAACTGTCTCCTTATTATTCCTTTATCACTGTAATATCTTCACTCTCTCCTTCACTCTATTCCTCATGCTACTGTCTCTCTGACAGTCTGTATTCATCATGCTACTGTCTCTCTGACAGTCTGTATTCATCATGCTACTGTCTCTCTGACAGTCTGTATTAATCATGCTACTGTCTCTCTGACAGTCTGTATTCATCATGCTACTGTCTCTCTGACAATCTGTATTAATCATGCTACTGTCTCTCTGACAGTCTGTATTAATCATGCTACTGTCTCTCTGACAGTCTGTATTCATCATGCTACTGTCTCTCTGACAGTCTGTATTCCTCATGCTACTGTCTCTCTGACAGTCTGTATTCCTCATGCTACTGTCTCTCTGACAGTCTGTATTCATCATGCTACTGTCTCTCTGACAGTCTGTATTCATCATGCTACTGTCTCTCTGACAATCTGTATTAATCATGCTACTGTCTCTCTGACAGTCTGTATTAATCATGCTACTGTCTCTCTGACAGTCTGTATTCATCATGCTACTGTCTCTCTGACAGTCTGTATTCCTCATGCTACTGTCTCTCTGACAGTCTGTATTCATCATGCTACTGTCTCTCTGACAGTCTGTATTCCTCATGCTACTGTCTCTCTGACAGTCTGTATTCCTCATGCTACTGTCTCTCTGACAGTCTGTATTCCTCATGCTACTGTCTCTCTGACAGTCTGTATTCATCATGCTACTGTCTCTCTGACAGTCTGTATTCATCATGCTACTGTCTCTCTGACAGTCTGTATTCATCATGCTACTGTCTCTCTGTCAGTCTGTATTCATCATGCTACTGTCTCTCTGACAGTCTGTATTCATCATGCTACTGTCTCTCTGACAGTCTGTATTCATCATGCTACTGTCTATCTGACAATCTGTATTAATCATGCTACTGTCTCTCTGACAGTCTGTTTGTGGCTTTATCTGTTTGCTCTGTTTAGCAGTCTTGTTTCTGTATACTACAGTTTAACCATGTTGTGGTCTTAGATCACTTTCTTAGAACTTCCGTTACCTTTCCGTTACCTTTCCGTTACCTTTCCTGGTGATTTCTAACTGACCCAACTGTCAATTTCCCCTGTCTGTCCACCTAAATCATTTTACTACACAGTTATTAAACCATCCTTTTATTTTGATCATCTCTCTATTTTGAATCAATGAACGGATGCAACTCCAACCCTTCTAATATATTAATCTTCAGTTACAGTATAATTCACTTAGATCAGCTCATCTTTACTTTCCTTCATCTTCATGCAGCTAAGATTCTCTCTTCATGAACTATTTGGAGACCTCTTCCTCGCTTCCCTCTCTCTATGTGGTCTTCCCTTCATTAATGAATCTGTCCATGTCTCTGTCTGTCACAGAGAGAAAGAGAGTGAAGGATAGAGGACAAGGAGATGATGAGTAGAGGGCTATTTGAGACAGTGTAAACACAGTTGTCTATTCCATATTGATGCTTCCTGATGACATTTGTCTCATATTAAACAGATTCATCTTTTAGTTCATTTGTATTTTAGTTGCCTTCAATAGAATAGAACAATAGTGACAGAATGTTGACTGAATCTTTTTTTAACTTTAAACTCTCTCAAAACAGAACTTCTGGCTGTTCATGTTTTGTCCATTACATTCATTTGACTTGGTGTCCCATAGCAACTACAGACCTAGGGGAGAGAGTCTAGCTAGTCGTTTGGGATACATTTTAGGGAGTAACGGTGCATGTGTGTCTGTGAGATTGTGTGTGAGACGTGCGTGTGTGTGATGGCTGTGTGTCCTGTTCTGTAGTCTTCTTTGAATCTTGTTATGACTTAGTTTAGTGCTCTGTTCTGTTATGTTGTGGAATGTCTGTTGTGGGTGGGTGGTAAGTAAGCTGATGATCAGTACACTTATCTCTTATTAGCTACATCATTTTATCTCGACTTCACTGAAGCTCCTGCTAATTTAGGTAGTATGAAGATTAAAAGACACACAGCAGACATCTACGATATTTTGTCTGTATACTGTATAGACAGAGGACTGCTGATTCAACACTTAGGTTTAGAGGGGGATTTTGGCTACAGCAAAGACGCTCAGCAGCAGACATCATCTGGTTAAGCATGACGTGAAAGGCCAGATGATGCAACCTTAAAGATATGTAACATTCAAAATACAGAAATCATCCCCTTATGATGCATTTTGCAAAATCTAATTTTTAAAATGTATTTTATTTATTTCACCTTTATTTAACCAGGTAGGCTAGTTGAGAACAAGTTCTCATTTACAACTGCGACCTGGCCAAGATAAAGCATAGCAGTGTGAACAGACAACAACACAGAGTTACACATGGAGTAAACAATAAATAAGTCAATAACACAGTAGAAAAAAAGAAAAAAAGAGTCTATATACATTATGTGCAAAAGGCATGAGGAGGTAGACGAATAATTACAATTTAGCAGATTAACACTGGAGTGATAAATGATCAGATGGTCATGTGCAGGTAGAGATACTGGTGTGCAAAAGAGCAGAAAAGTAAATAAATAAAAACAGTATGGGGATGAGGTAGGTAAATTGGGTGGGCTATTTACCGATGGACTATGTACAGCTGCAGCGATCGGTTAGCTGCTCAGATAGCAGATGTTTAAAGTTGGTGAGGGAGATAAAAGTCTCCAACTTCAGCGATTTTTGCAATTTGTTCCAGTCACAGGCAGCAGAGAACTGGAAGGAAAGGCGGCCAAATGAGGTGTTGGCTTTAGGGATGATCAGTGAGATACACCTGCTGGAGCGCGTGCTATGGGTGGGTGTTGCCATCGTGACCAGTGAACTGAGATAAGGCGGAGCTTTACCTAGCATGGACTTGTAGATGACCTGGAGCCAGTGGGTCTGGCGACGAATATGTAGCGAGGACCAGTCGACTAGAGCATACAGGTCGCAGTGGTGGGTGGTATAAGGTGCTTTAGTAACCAAACGGATGGCACTGTGATAAACAGCATCCAGTTTGCTGAGTAGAGTATTGGAAGCTATTTTGTAGATGACATAGCCGAAGTCGAGGATCGGTAGGAGAGTCAGTTTTACTAGGGTAAGTTTGGCGGCGTGAGTGAAGGAGGCTTTGTTGCAGAATAGAAAGCCGACTCTAGATTTGATTTTCGATTGGAGATGTTTGATATGAGTTTGGAAGGAGAGTTTACAGTCTAGCCAGACACCTAGGTACTTATAGATGTCCACATATTCTAGGTCGGAACCATGCAGGGTGGTGATGCTGGTGGGGCGTGCTGGTGCAGGCAGCGAATGGTTGAAAAGCATGCATTTGGTTTTACTAGCGTTTAAGAGCAGTTGGAGGCCACGGAAGGAGTGTTGCATGGCATTGAAGCTCGTTTGGAGGTTAGATAGCACAGTGTCCAAGGAAGGGCCAGAAGTATACAGAATGGTGTCGTCTGCGTAGAGGTGGATCAGGGAATCGCCCGCAGCAAGAGCAACATCATTGATGTATACAGAGAAAAGAGTCGGCCCGAGAATTGAACCCTGTGGCACCCCCATAGAGACTGCCAGAGGAACGGACAACATGCCCTCCGATTTGACACACTGAACTCTGTCTGCAAAGTAGTTGGTGAACCAGGCAAGGCAGTCATTAGAAAAACCGAGGCTACTGAGTCTGCCGATAAGAATATGGTGATTGACAGAGTCGAAAGCCTTGGCCAGGTCGATGAAGACGGCTACACAGTACTGCCTTTTATCGATGGCAGTTATGATATCGTTTAGTACCTTGAGCGTGGCTGAGGTGCACCCGTGACCGGCTTGGAAACCAGATTGCACAGCGGAGAAAGTAAGGTGGGATTCGAGATGGTCAGTGATCTGTTTATTGACTAGGCTTTCGAATACCTTAGATAGGCAGGGCAGGATGGATATAGGTCTGTAACAGTTTGGGTCCAGGGTGTCTCCCCCTTTGAAGAGGGGGATGACTGAGGCAGATTTCCAGTCCTTGGGGATCTCAGGCGATATGAAAGAGAGGTTGAACAGGCTGGTAATAGGGGTTGCGACAATGGCGGCGGATAGTTTCAGAAATAGAGGGCCCAGATTGTCAAGACCAGCTAATTTGTACGGGTCCAGGTTGCTGCGTTTTGCATTACTGGATGCAAAATGCATCATACGAGAAGATTTCTGTATTTTGAATGTTACATATCTTGAAAACTTGATTGCTGACAAGCAAAACATTTTGGGACTATGTCAACAATGGACAACTGAAACAAATACCAAAATATTGGTTAGTAGTGGAATGTTCCATTAAGAAATGTTAAATTCACCTATGTGTGGGCATTATTGATAGTTGTGAGGATGGGCTAAACATTTTGTACTGTTACAATTACTGTATCTGATAAGGTTGCAATTCTCACTTCCCCCTTGCTCTCTGTCTTGTCCTCTGTCTCTTTTTATCACACGCACACGCACACACACACACACACACACACACACACACACACACACACACACACACACACACACACACACACACACACACACACACACACACACACAGAGCTCAATGCTGCAGCCATATTTAATTGTCAGTATAGAGTCACACTCAGTGATAGTCAGATCAAAGCTGTAGATCCGCTGGCTGTGCTTCTGTTTGATATTTCATAGATGACAGCTCAGACTCCCTCTGAGTTCTCTACACAGCTCACTCAATCACCCACTCTCTTCTGCTCAGACTCTAAAAGTGTAACCCCACAGTGACTACTTAGCTATTTAGTTGTTAACCTAATTACAAAGTCTATTGTAAACATGGGACTTATTAGCAGTCTCTAGTTAATTCTCTATACTTGCATCTTTGTTACCAAAAGTAATGATAGCGTAACTACGCAGTAGTACACAGGCTACATGATTATCGTCACTTTCTACCATTCTTTCTCACGCTCTGTAAACAGTCCCCTCTCTACTTCTATGGTTCCCCCTCCCTCCATCTTTCCACAAAAGATCTCAAAAACCATGACAATCTCATCCACTGCTGAGGGGTCCAGATAGAGGGGTGAGTCAAAGAGAAAGACAGACACACAGGAACACAGAAATAGAAAGAAAGATAGAAAGCGTGAGAAAGTAAACAGTCAAAAGGAGAGGGAAATATAGGCTTCTGATCAGTGTGTATAGCTGAAGCAGACAGACAGACAGACAGACAGACAGACAGACAGACAGACAGACAGACAGACAGACAGACAGACAGACAGACAGACAGACAGACAGACAGACAGACAGACAGACAGACAGACAGACAGACAGACAGACAGACAGACAGACAGACAGACAGACAGAGACACACAGACACAGACACAGACACAGACACAGACACAGACACAGACACAGACACAGACACAGACAGACAGACTGTGTTGAGTGAGTGGTTGTAATTGCTTGACCAGGCTGGTTCCTGTAAGTGTGTCCAGAGTAGAGTCCCTGGGGGTCTCTGTCTGACTGGCTCCTCCTCACCACAACACCACCACCCTGACCGGAAACAACGCGTTCACTCTGCAGCTAGCTAGCTAAAACACTGAGAGATGGAGGGATGGAGAAAGGTGAAAGATGCTAAGAAAATCAATTTCCTGAACAAATGCAAGTCAGCAGAAAAGGGAAACGGAATAGCTGCTTAAGACGTCTCTGCAGGAATTTCCACACCCATTTAGTTATGTTGTAGCCCTAGATACCATGCTGTAGCCATACTATATGGGCAGGATACTATCTCGTCATAAACTGCACGTAACACCCCTTATTGGAACCTTTCTGCTGGGTCCACAAATAGCTGAGGTGTCATCTAAAATATTTATGATTTGCACCTGGTGCCCCTTTGCACCTCTGCAAAGTCTTAGTGTGCCATTTGCTTATGGAGAGGGGATTGTGTGTGTTATAAACATAAAATCAAATCAGAGTGTATTTGTCACGTACGCTGGATATACAGTGCCTTGCGAAAGTATTCGGCCCCCTTGAACTTTGCGACCTTTTGCCACATTTCAGGCTTCAAACATAAAGATATAAAACTGTATTTTTTTGTGAAGAATCAACAACAAGTGGGACACAATCATGAAGTGGAACGACATTTATTGGATATTTCAAACTTTTTTAACAAATCAAAAACTGAAAAATTGGGCGTGCAAAATTATTCAGCCCCCTTAAAAGTTAATACTTTGTAGCGCCACCTTTTGCTGCGATTACAGCTGTAAGTCGCTTGGGGTATGTCTCTATCAGTTTTGCACATCGAGAGACTGACATTTTTTCCCATTCCTCCTTGCAAAACAGCTCGAGCTCAGTGAGGTTGGATGGAGAGCATTTGTGAACAGCAGTTTTCAGTTCTTTCCACAGATTCTCGATTGGATTCAGGTCTGGACTTTGACTTGGCCATTCTAACACCTGGATATGTTTATTTTTGAACCATTCCATTGTAGATTTTGCTTTATGTTTTGGATCATTGTCTTGTTGGAAGGCAAATCTCTGTCCCAGTCTCAGGTCTTTTGCAGACTCCATCAGGTTTTCTTCCAGAATGGTCCTGTATTTGGCTCCACCCATCTTCCCATCAATTTTAACCATCTTCCCTGTCCCTGCTGAAGAAAAGCAGGCCCAAACCATGATGCTGCCACCACCATGTTTGACAGTGTGGATGGTGTGTTCAGGGTGATGAGCTGTGTTGCTTTTACGCCAAACATAACGTTTTGCATTGTTGCCAAAAAGTTCAATTTTGGTTTCATCTGACCAGAGCACCTTCTTCCACATGTTTGGTGTGTCTCCCAGGTGGCTTGTGGCAAACTTTAAATGACACTTTTTATGGATATCTTTAAGAAATGGCTTTCTTCTTGCCACTCTTCCATAAAGGCCAGATTTGTGCAATACACGACTGATTGTTGTCCTATGGACAGAGTCTCCCACCTCAGCTGTAGATCTCTTCAGTTCATCCAGAGTGATCATGGGCCTCTTGGCTGCATCTCTGATCAGTCTTCTCCTTGTATGAGCTGAAAGTTTAGAGGGACGGCCAGGTCTTGGTAGATTTGCAGTGGTCTGATACTCCTTCCATTTCAATATTATCGCTTGCACAGTGCTCCTTGGGATGTTTAAAGCTTGGGAAATCTTTTTGTATCCAAATCCGGCTTTAAACTTCTTCACAACAGTATCTCGGACCTGCCTGGTGTGTTCCTTGTTCTTCATGATGCTCACTGCGCCTTTAACGGACCTCTGAGACTATCACAGTGCAGGTGCATTTATACGGAGACTTGATTACACACAGGTGGATTGTATTTATCATCATTAGTCATTTAGGTCAACATTGGATCATTCAGAGATCCTCACTGAACTTCTGGAGAGAGTTTGCTGCACTGAAAGTAAAGGGGCTGAATAATTTTGCACGCCCAATTTTTCAGTTTTTGATTTGTTAAAAAAGTTTGAAATATCCAATAAATGTCATTCCACTTCATGATTGTGTCCCACTTGTTGTTGATTCTTCACAAAAAAATACAGTTTTATATCTTTATGTTTGAAGCCTGAAATGTGGCAAAAGGTCGCAAAGTTCAAGGGGGCCGAATACTTTCGCAAGGCACTGTACAACAGGTGTAGTAGACCTTACAGTGAAATGCTTACTTACAGGCTCTAACCAATAGTGCAAAAAAGGTATTAAGTGAAAAATAGGTAAGTAAAGAAATAAAACAACAGAAAAAAGACAGGCTATATACGTACAGTAGCGAGGCTATAAAAGTAGCGAGGCTACATACAGACGTTCATGCATTCATTCTCAAGAATGCATCTATCACAGTGTTGACAGCGATCTGTGTACTTCAGGCTATGCATAGTGCAGACTCAGCACTGGTTTCTGCATCCGTTTCATTGCAGGTTAATGGTTAGCTGCCTGGGTCAGCCTCACACACAGGTCCATAGGGACCAGAGGAGAGGGTTACCTTAAAATCAATGGCCCATTCCTGTGATACTCCCTGGGAGAGCAAGAGCCTGAAACCAGGCAGCTCCATGCCTCCATGCACTGTTCCTCCTTTCCTATCCCAGCCACAACCTCACATGGTCCTGTCATTCAGGGCTTAAAGTAGAACCGTCACTGTTTAAAGCATGTCATCAAACACACACAGAGGCATTTGTGCTTTGGTTATCCCCTGGTCTCTGTCAGGTTTCACACCTACTTAGACACTGAGAGACAGTTATCCCTTACTGTTGACACTACTGAATGGGACTCATGAGACACAAACACACACTCACATACATGCACGCACACACACACACGCACCCACACACACACACACACGTGTGCGCACACACACACTGAATCTCTTACAGACAAACACACACTCACACACCGACTGTGTCACACTGCTGCAGTACACCAGCTAGAAGGTGATGTCATCATGTCTGCCGCAGCACCAGCATGAGAGAGGGGGAGAGAGAGAGAGAGAGAGAGAGAGAGAGAGAGAGAGAGAGAGAGCGCATTGAGAGGAGAGGGAAAATGGAGGAGGGAAAAGAGGAGAGGGATTGAACAAGGATTATATGAGACAGGGATGAACAAAGGAAAAGGAAGTAAAGCAGGGTAGAATTAGTCAAATGTGATAAGGGAAGAATGTGAGGATTGAAGAGAAAGAGACAGAGGTACAGTGGACAGACCCTGAGGACAATGGGATACCCCATAGCGCTTCAGTGTGATGTGATGCTAATGATGACACACTGCAGCTTATTGTCTCTCCTTCCATACAGTGCAGTAACAGTAGAGGGTGATTTATGATGTGGTTCCACTAACCCCAGCCAGCCCTGCCACACAGCACTGTCCTCTCTCTGGGGCTTCTAGGACCTAGACCCACATCCATCTCCATCACACTGGGTTAGTTAAGATTAGCATGAGGATTTACAAGGCATGAGAGGATTTCAGGCTTCTGCGTATGTGTGTTTGTATTATGGTTTGTGTGTCAGAGAGAGGGGATAGGGATAGACAGGCTAGTGAGCCAGTGAAAGTGTGCATGTTTACACTGAGAGTGGGGTGACTCTGCGTCAGCCTGGCATGCAGAGTTCGGGTGTGGCCTACAAAGTGCCCCTTCTACCCTTATCTGACTGCACCACACACTTACCTCGCACATTAGTATAGACTGAACTCACACCAACATAAACACACTGTACTGAACATTACAAATGTGCATAATTTTATCCAAAGATCATCATTGACATTGCATGGTTCTCCAAGTTATTGAACTGAAAAAGTAAGGCTACTGTTAGTGCTCTGTCCAGTCTGTCCACTGCAGGGATAGGTCATGTCAGACTTCTGCACTCTCCCTGTGCTAAAATGACCCTCTGAGATCTGAACTTTGGCTGACCTATGCACTCCTTGTAGGAGTGCATTTCAACAGTGTGTGTGTGTGTGTGTGTGTGTGTGTGTGTGTGTGTGTGTGTGTGTGTGTGTGTGTGTGTGTGTGTGTGTGTGTGTGTGTGTGTGTGTGTGTGAGTGAGTGTGCGTGCGTGGACATTAAGCATCTTTTAACACATCACCTACTCTTGCCCTTAACAGGTACATAATTTCCCCACTACTTCTCTTCTCTGTAATGCAGTGCTGGTCAGGTCTTGATCTCCCTCTAGCTCCAGGACAGGTGGAACTGCAGGCCCAGGGTTGGGGTGGGCTAGGGGCTAGTGGGGGCTGGCTAAGGGGTGCAGTAGGGGTGGTCAGAGATTGGGTGGTGGTAAGCCAACTACGGAGGCCTCAGTGGGGGTCACCATGGTGTTACCATGCCACCTCATACTGGTTATCCACATATACTCTCCTGCTTGGCCTGTGTGTGTATGTGTGTGTGTGTGTGTGTGTGTGTGTGTGTGTGTGTGTGTGTGTGTGTGTGTGTGTGTGTGTGTGTGTGTGTGTGTGTGTGTGTGTGTGTGTGTGTGTGTGTGTGTGTGTCATCAGCTGTCTTTGCTTGAACTGTGGAGAAAATATTTTCTCTGAGTCACCATGGCAGTGACTGCACACACAATCAACTAGAAAAGACAACCTGATTACACTCTGACCAGCTGCGCACAGTCTTTGGTGGAATGTGAAGCACCCTATGCATTGTGTGTGGGCAGTATCTATTTGAGGCTAAGTAGGTTTCTAGACATCTGTATGCGCACACACACACACACACACACACACACACACACACACACACACACACACACACACACACACACACACACACACACACACACTGAGTTTCTATTTCTGTCAGGAGGGTACCCCACCACGGTAAGTTTAACTGTTGTAACAGGTGGGTGTGTGTATCTGTGTTTGTGGGTACAACAGGAAGAGTAATTGAGGAGTACTAAGGGGGTCAGTTTGTTGTCGTGAAGCAGGCTGTAGGGAGGGGATTTGGGTGCTATCGCCTTTCTCACAGTGGACGGGTTGGAGAGGCAAAGTATGAGAGGAAAGGAGAGAGGCCATGGCTGACCAGGACAACTCTATCACTGTGAGTAACTGAGGAAGGTCTGCTTGCGCAATCCTAGTGTTGTTGTTCACCTTCTATATCTTAGATAACTAGCTGCTAAGTGCTTGCAAAAAGCTAAGTGCAATTTGGTGTTCACTCCAAGAAGACAGTGTCTCAGCCTTAACTTTCCACATGGGACAGACGTTGATCAAAACAACTTTAAACACAAGAACAGTGTGTGAGGAAGTCTTTACACGTTTTAACATGTGTATGTGCATGTCTGTGTGAGTATGTGTTCAAGGTCTTGTACATGTATAGAGTTTCCAGAGTGACAGTGTGAAGAAAGGCGTTGACAGACAGAGAAAGAGTTAAGTAGTGAGTTTATGAGGTAGTTAAGGAGGTAGTTAAGGAGGTAGTTCAGGAGAGAGTTAAGAAGGTAATTAAGGAGCGAGTTAAGAAGGTAGTTAATTAAGAAGGTAATTCATTAAGGAGAGAGTTAAGAAGAGAGTTAAGGAGGTAGTTAAGGAGAGAAAAGAGAAAGTTAGGAAGGTAGTTAGGGGAGAGTTAACGAGAGAGTTAACCTCACTAGGGTACGTGGGACGCTAGCATCCCACCTGGCCAACATCCAGTGAAATTGCAGAGCGCCATATTCAAAAACATAAAAATTATAAAAATTAATAAAACATATAAGTGTTATACGGTTTAAAGATTAACTTTTTGTTAATCCAACCATGGTGTCAGATTTCAAAAAGGCTTTACGGCGAAAGTATACCATGCGATTATCTGAGAACAGCGCCCAGCAGACAAATCATTACAAACAGTTACCAGCCAAGTAGAGTTGTGACACAAGTCAGAAATAGCGATAAAATGAATCACCTACCTTTGATGATCTTCATATGGTTGCACTCACAAGACTCCCATTTACTCAATAAATGTTTGTTTTGTTCAATAAAGTCCCTGTTTATATCCCAAAAACTTTTTTGTTCTCGAGTTTTGTTCAGTAATCCACAGGCTCAAACGAAGTCACAACAGGCAGACGAAAAATCCAAATAGTCCCCGTAAAGTTCATAGAAACATGTCAAACGTTGTTTATAATCAATCCTAAGGTGGTTTTTAGCCACCCCATTTTTAGCCACCCCATTCACAAAAATGGATTGCTCCTACAGACAGTGAGTCACATGGCCATGGCATGCTATATAAAGCAAGCAGACAGGTATTGAGGCATTTAGTCACGGTTCAATTGAATGTTAGAATAGGCAAAACGAGTGACTTTGTCAGCAGGCAGTCCTGTTGGCGAAAACAGCTCGTTGATGAGAGAGGTAAAAGGAGATGGCAATAATCATGCAAGCTAACAGGCGGGCCACAAACAGACAAATAGAGGTGAAGTACGACAGTGGTGTGCAGAACGATATCTCGGAACGCAAAACTCGGCGATCCTTGTCACGGATCAGCTATACCAGCAGACGACCACACCGGGTCCAATCCTATCAGCTAAAAACAAAAAGTATTGGCTCCAGTGGGCACACAATCACCAACACTGGACAATTGAGTAGTAGAAAACATTGCCTGGAACATGACAGTGAGTTCAGTTTACTTGAGCGGCCTGAGCAGTCCCCAGACCTCAACCCAATGTACTGCCGTCCAATCTGCTGCAACTGCGTGATGTCATCACTTCGACATGGACCAACATCCCTGTGGAAGGTTTCCGGTACCTTGTAGAATGCCCCGAATAATTCAGGCTGTTTTGGAGGCATAGGCAGGTCCAACCCGGTACTAGATGGGTGTACCTGATAAACTGTCAAAGTGTATATATACAAAAGAAAATGTCAAGTGAGAGCCATGAAGTTACCTAAGACTAACTAGCCTACACTTCCCAGAAAGAACTGTAGCTTTTCCTTTAACTAGGGAGCGATGTTAAACAAGATTACATTAACCTTTAGGTGGAAAGTTGGAAACATTGTGACTTTTTCTTGATGAATCTCTCATGGCTGAGAGATACATGGTGAGTTTTGGGTGTGCTCAGGCTGTGTGGAGTTAGCGTGCTGCTAGCTAGCGGCTCAGCTATCACAGTTACCAGTTTGTTACAGGGAAATGCTCTGAAAGATTTTCTGCTGCAGGCAGCTGGAAATAGCTTTCCCTTTCATTCTTTTTCCTCTTCTCTTTATCAATCATGCCATCTCTTTCCCTCCCTCTCACTTTTTTTAAGTAGTCCTTTTCTTTGCGCAGTGCTGCACCACTTGCACTAGTGCTCTGTTGATGGGTGATGGTTTGTATCATAAGTTGCCATGCCCACAGCATGGGCTTGTGGGTCTTCATTCTCTCTGTTACCACTGTCTGGAAAGAGGGCCAGTGTTTCACACATAGCTGAACGGGGGCCAACATCAATGTCACTGTGACTGTGTGTGTTGAGCAACTTGTGTTGAACACATTTTTGAGTCACTGTGTGTGTGGTTGCACTTGCTTGGGTGGGTATGTGTGTGTGTGTCTGTTTTTGTTTCTGAGCGTGGCCTATGTGTAAATGTGTGTGTGTGTGTTTGTAATTCTGTAGGATTTTGGGACTTGGGATTTCACAAAAAGTGTATTGACGGTTGCTCAGGATCTTATTGACATGGAGAAATCCCTGTCCATACTTTAGTCAGACACCAGAGAGAAAAAGAGGGAGGAAAGAAGGAGAATGAGGGATGGACAGAGAGACTGGCGGCGTGATACCACGTGTTATGACCTAGACATTAAGAAAATGAGTCATGAGTGCTCCTGAGGAGTGTGGGAATAATTGATAGAGCTAGATACTGTAGATAGCATGAGAGAGACTAATGGTGGGGGAAGGATGGTTTGCCGCAGTAGACTCTCTCTCTCCCTTTCCCCCCTCTCTCTCTCCATCTCCCTCCTTCTCTCTCTCTCTCTCTCTCTCCATCTCCCTCCTTCTCTCTCTCTCTCTCTCTCTCTCTCTCTCCCCCCCCCCCTCTCTCTCTCTCTCTCTCTCTCTCTGTTCCTCTCTCTTTTCCCCTCTCCCCATGTCCCTCTCCCTCGTGCCTCATGAGTGATCCTCTCTCAGCACCCCTGCCTGAGAGGCATGAAGCCCCCAGACACAAACAAAACAGAGACAAAAACACAGCCAGACCATGTGTTAGACCATGAGGCAGAGCGTTCACTAAACACACACACACACACCACCCCAGAGCACCAGCCAGACCGCCAGCCACACCACTGGGCAGCATAGCAGGGCAGACGCACACCCCACCATAACGCTAAGGTTTGCATCCCAATTGGCACCCTATTCTCTACTTTTGACCAGAGCCCTATGTTGGGAATAGGGTGCCATTTGGGACACAGATGGTTCAGGGAGTCAGAGGCGACGGGGATGGAGCCTGGGACAGAGACGCCAATCCCCTGCACCCCCTCCTCTAGGGTCCCCACCCTGCCAGGCCTGGCTCTGATTGGCCAATGGGAGGGGGCTGGGCCGACTGTCCTGTCCTGTTCAATAACAGTGAGGAGGGAGATGAGGAAAACACCAATGGAAAGCGTCTCGTCCTATCCATGTGTCTTTGACATTGTGTGGTTTTGATTTGAATGATGACAATAATAGAAATCTCTCTCCATCCCCCTCTCTGTCTTCCCTTTTTACGTATATCTGTCCCTCTCCCACTCTATGTGCCTCTGTTCATCCCCCACCCCCTTTATCCCTGCCTTTCTTTCTCTCAGGCTGATGCTGTCAGTAGTTTTCTGCGGGCGGCTCGTTCTGGTAACATGGACAAGGCCATTGACCACATAAAGAATGGCATAGACATCAACACAGCCAATCAGGTGAGAGAGCTACAAAGCCCGGTTACCAATCAAAATGCTCCTAGAGAGTGCATCAGGGCACGTCCCCAAACTCTAAGATGCATTTTGGATTTACCAGGAGGACCAATTAAATCTTTCCTGTTTGTCAAAGTTTCATTATCTGTTAATGAACCTGATTTATTATGGTCTTTCATTAAATTTGTACATTTACATTGGCTGTGATAATATTGTTGCATATATGATCTTGCATCATCATACTGCAGCGCTAGAACAATGCATGAATACACGTAAGAAAACAAGTTAACTACTGTAAAGGTACAGCAGATCAAAAAGACAAGTCATCTTTCATTCCGCGCACGTACAAAACAACAGCACACACACACACACACACACACAGGAAGAGTCTTATCAGCAAGGTTCAGAACAAGATGGATAGACGGAAAGAGAAAATATGGAAGAGTGGGAAATGGCAAGAGAGAGAGGTTAACACTAGTCTAGTCAGTGTAGGGCACTGGTTAACACTAGTCTAGTCAGTGTAGGGCACTGGTTAACCCTAGTCTAGACAGTGTAGGGCACTGGTTAACCCTAGTCTAGTAAGTGTAGGGCACTGGTTAACCCTAGTCTAGACAGTGTATGGCACTGGTTAACCCTAGTCTAGTAAGTGTAGGGCACTGGTTAACCCTAGTCTAGTCAGTGTAGGGCACTGGTTAACCCTAGTCTAGTAAGTGTAGGGCACTGGTTAACACTAGTCTAGTCAGTGTAGGGCACTGGTTAACCCCATTCTAGTCAGTGTAGGGCACTGGTTAACCCTAGTCTAGTCAGTGTAGGACACTGGTTAACACTAGTCTAGTCAAGGTAGGGCACTGGTTAACCCCAGTCTAGTCAGTGTAGGGCACTGGTTAACCCTAGTCTAGTCAGTGTAGGGCACTGGTTAACCCTAGTCTAGACAGTGTAGGGCACTGGTTAACACTAGTCTAGTCAGTGTAGGGCACTGGTTAACCCTAGTCTAGACAGTGTAGGGCACTGGTTAACCTAGTCTAGTAAGTGTAGGGCACTGGTTAACACTAGTCTAGTCAGTGTAGGGCACTGGTTAACCCTAGTCTAGACAGTGTAGGGCACTGGTTAACCCTAGTCTAGTAAGTGTAGGGCACTGGTTAACACTAGTCTAGTAAGTGTAGGGCACTGGTTAACCCTAGTCTAGTCAGTGTAGGGCACTGGTTAACCCTAGTCTAGACAGTGTGGGGCACTGGTTAACACTAGTCTAGTCAGTGTAGGGCACTGGTTAACCCTAGTCTAGACAGTGTAGGGCACTGGTTAACCCTAGTCTAGTCAGTGTAGGACACTGGTTAACACTAGTCTAGTCAGTGTAGGGCACTGGTTAACCCCAGTCTAGTCAGTGTAGGGCACTGGTTAACCCTAGTCTAGTAAGTGTAGGGCACTGGTTAACCCTAGTCTAGTCAGTGTAGGGCACTGGTTAACCCCAGTCTAGTCAGTGTAGGGCACTGGTTAACCCTAGTCTTGTAAGTGTTGGGCACTAGTCTAGTCACTGGTTAACACTAGTCTAGTCAGTGTAGGGCACTGGTTAACCCTAGTCTAGACAGTGTAGGGCACTGGTTAACCCTAGTCTAGTAAGTGTAGGGCACTGGTTAACACTAGTCTAGTCAGTGTAGGGCACTGGTTAACCCCAGTCTAGTCAGTGTAGGGCACTGGTTAACCCTAGTCTAGTAAGTGTAGGGCACTGGTTAACCCTAGTCTAGTCAGTGTAGGGCACTGGTTAACCCTAGTCTAGTAAGTGTAGGGCACTGGTTAACACTAGTCTAGTCAGTGTAGGGCACTGGTTAACCCCATTCTAGTCAGTGTAGGGCACTGGTTAACCCTAGTCTAGACAGTGTAGGGCACTGGTTAACCCTAGTCTAGTAAGTGTAGGGCACTGGTTAACACTAGTCTAGTCAGTGTAGGGCACTGGTTAACCCTAGTCTAGACAGTGTAGGGCACTGGTTAACCCTAGTCTAGACAGTGTAGGGCACTGGTTAACACTAGTCTAGTCAGTGTAGGGCACTGGTTAACCCTAGTCTAGACAGTGTAGGGCACTGGTTAACCCTAGTCTAGTAAGTGTAGGGCACTGGTTAACACTAGTCTAGTCAGTGTAGGGCACTGGTTAACCCCAGTCTAGTCAGTGTAGGGCACTGGTTAACCCTAGTCTAGTCAAGTGTAGGGCACTGGTTAACCCTAGTCTAGTCAGTGTAGGGCACTGGTTAACACTAGTCTAGTAAGTGTAGGGCACTGGTTAACACTAGTCTAGTAAGTGTAGGGCACTGGTTAACACTAGTCTAGTAAGTGTAGGGCACTGGTTAACACTAGTCTAGACAGTGTAGGGCACTGGTTAACACTAGTCTAGTAAGTGTAGGGCACTGGTTAACACTAGTCTAGTAAGTGTTGGGCACTGGTTAACCCCAGTCTAGTCAGTGTAGGGCACTGGTTAACCCTAGTCTAGTAAGTGTAGGGCACTGGTTAACCCTAGTCTAGTCAGTGTAGGGCACTGGTTAACCCTAGTCTAGTAAGTGTAGGGCACTGGTTAACACTAGTCTAGTCAGTGTAGGGCACTGGTTAACCCCATTCTAGTCAGTGTAGGGCACTGGTTAACCCTAGTCTAGTCAGTGTAGGACACTGGTTAACACTAGTCTAGTCAGTGTAGGGCACTGGTTAACCCCAGTCTAGTCAGTGTAGGGCACTGGTTAACCCTAGTCTAGTCAGTGTAGGGCACTGGTTAACCCTAGTCTAGACAGTGTAGGGCACTGGTTAACACTAGTCTAGTCAGTGTAGGGCACTGGTTAACCCCAGTCTAGACAGTGAAGGGCACTGGTTAACACTAGTCTAGTCAGTGTAGGGCACTGGTTAACCCCAGTCTAGTCAGTGTAGGGCACTGGTTAACACTAGTCTAGTCAGTGTAGGGCACTGGTTAACCCCAGTCTAGTCAGTGTAGGGCACTGGTTAACACTAGTCTAGTCAAGGTAGGGCACTGGTTAACACTAGTCTAGTCAGTGTAGGGCACTGGTTAACCCTAGTCTAGACAGTGTAGGGCACTGGTTAACCCTAGTCTAGACAGTGTAGGGCACTGGTTAACACTAGTCTAGTCAGTGTAGGGCACTGGTTAACCCTAGTCTAGACAGTGTAGGGCACTGGTTAACCCTAGTCTAGTAAGTGTAGGGCACTGGTTAACACTAGTCTAGTCAGTGTAGGGCACTGGTTAACCCTAGTCTAGACAGTGTAGGGCACTGGTTAACCCTAGTCTAGTAAGTGTAGGGCACTGGTTAACACTAGTCTAGTAAGTGTAGGGCACTGGTTAACCCTAGTCTAGTCAGTGTAGGGCACTGGTTAACCCTAGTCTAGACAGTGTAGGGCACTGGTTAACACTAGTCTAGTCAGTGTAGGGCACTGGTTAACCCTAGTCTAGACAGTGTAGGGCACTGGTTAACCCTAGTCTAGTAAGTGTAGGGCACTGGTTAACACTAGTCTAGTCAGTGTAGGGCACTGGTTAACCCCAGTCTAGTCAGTGTACGGCACTGGTTAACCCTAGTCTAGTAAGTGTAGGGCACTGGTTAACCCTAGTCTAGTCAGTGTAGGGCACTGGTTAACACTAGTCTAGTCAGTGTAGGGCACTGCTTAACCCCAGTCTAGTCAGTGTAGGGCACTGGCTAACACTAGTCTAGACAGTGCACTGGTTAACACTAGTCTAGACAGTGCACTGGTTAACACTAGTCTAGACAGTGCACTGGTTAACACTAGTCTAGACAGTGTACTGTTTAACACTAGTCTAGTAAGTGTTGGGCACTAGTCTAGTCACTGGTTAACACTAGTCTAGTCAGTGTTGGGCACTAGTTAACCCTAGTCTAGTCAGTGTAGGGCACTGGTTAACCCTAGTCTAGTCAGTGTAGGGCACTGGTTAACCCTAGTCTAGTAAGTGTAGGGCACTGGTTAACACTAGTCTAGTAAGTGTAGGGCACTGGTTAACACTAGTCTAGTAAGTGTAGGGCACTGGTTAACCCTAGTCTAGTCAGTGTAGGGCACTGGTTAACCCTAGTCTAGACAGTGTAGGGCACTGGTTAACACTAGTCTAGTCAGTGTAGGGCACTGGTTAACCCTAGTCTAGACAGTGTAGGGCACTGGTTAACCCTAGTCTAGTAAGTGTAGGGCACTGGTTAACACTAGTCTAGTCAGTGTAGGGCACTGGTTAACCCCAGTCTAGTCAGTGTAGGGCACTGGTTAACCCTAGTCTAGTAAGTGTAGGGCACTGGTTAACCTAGTCTAGTCAGTGTAGGGCACTGGTTAACCCTAGTCTAGTAAGTGTAGGGCACTGGTTAACACTAGTCTAGTCAATGTAGGGCACTGGTTAACATTAGTCTAGTCAGTGTAGGGCACTGGTTAACCCTACTAGTGTAGTCACTGGTCAACACTAGTCTAGTCAGTGTAGGGCACTGGTTAACCCCAGTCTAGTCAGTGTAGTCAACCCTAGTCTAGTAAGTAACACTGGTTAACCCTAGTCTAGTCAGTGTAGGGCACTGGTTAACCCTAGTCTAGTCAGTGTAGGGCACTGGTTAACCTAGTCTAGTAAGTGTTGGGCACTAGTCTAGTCACTGGTTAACACTAGTCTAGTCAGTGTAGGGCACTGGTTAACCCTAGTCTAGTTAGTGTAGGGCACTGGTTAACACTAGTCTAGTAAGTGTTGGGCACTAGTCTAGTCACTGGTCAACACTAGTCTAGACAGTGTAGGGCACTGGTTAACTCTAGTCTAGTAAATGTAGGGCACTGGTTAACATTAGTCTAGTAAGTGTTGGGCACTAGTCTAGTCACTGGTCAACACTAGTCTAGTCAGTGCAGGGCACTGGTTAACACTAGTATAGTCACTGGTTAACACTGGTCTAGTCACTGGTTAACACTAGTCTAGTCAGTGTAGGTTACTGGTTAACACTAGTCTAGTAAGTGTTGGGCACTAGTCTAGTCACTGGTCAACACTAGTCTAGACAGTGTAGGGCACTGGTTAACCCTAGTCTAGTAAGTGTAGGGCACTGGTCTAGTCACTGGTCAACACTAGTCTAGTCAGTGCAGGGCACTGGTTAACACTAGTATAGTCACTGGTTAACACTGGTCTAGTCACTGGTTAACACTAGTCTAGTCAGTGTAGGGCACTGGTTAACACTAGGCTAGTCACTGGTTAACACTGGTCTAGTCAGTGTAGGGCATCTCCCAAGCACATGTTTCAGAAGCAATCTAAGAAACCCTTATGTAGATAACATGCTGACTGTTACTGTGAGATGGCTGTAATGATCCCCTCTCTATAGGAATGAGGTGATTGAGTGAATCCCAAATGGCACAATATTCCCTAAATAATGCACTACTTTTGACCAGGGCCCATAGCACTACATAGGGAACAGGGTGCCATTTGAGACACATCCATCGTCTCTCTCTCTCTCTGTCTCTCAGTGAGAGCTTTGGCTTGGAATGTGTTTGATGTGATATCAGCAAGCAGAATGTCTGTCTTGGCTCTGGGTCTAACTCAGTGTACAGTGTGTTCTGCTCTGCTCCAGTACCTACTTTTGTGGATTGTCTCTGACTGCATGTACGTTATATCATTGTTTGTGTTGAATGGAAATTACTGTATGTGTTTATTTTTGTGTGTTAGATTTCAGTGTTTGAAATATGTGTGTGTGTGTGTGTGTGTGAGAGAGAGAGAGAAATAGAGAGTTTGGAGACCCAGGTAGCCAGTCTCCTAGCAGCAGTTGACAGGAAGGACTGAGTGAGACTGATGGGGAGGTGTTAAATAGGACAGGAGTTACTCCTCTAGCCACTCTCCTCCATCCTGCCTGCTTTACCCTGACGGCTTCTCCCATGGTGGCCAGAAATGGCCACATCGTGAGGGGAATGGGGCTGCCCACAGGCCACACAAACAAAGCAGAGTTGTGTGTGTGTGTGTGCTACAATCAAGATTAGCATCAAGCACATTCACAGCTGTAAATCTCATTAATCAGCATTATTATAGGATTCAATGCATAGAGTGAATGTAGTCAATACAGTGAATGTATTTATGTGTACTATATTATCTTTACATAATTATATGCAATCGTATGATTAAGTAACTGTAGAAAGACCTCAGGCTGCTAAAGAGAGACACCCTGTGGACAAACAGGAACACTACAGACATAACCGGAACAGTTTATCTGCAGTCTCAGGATACCATTGACAGCCAGGCTCATGCCATTCTTCTTCAAGTCATGTATGAATTAATGCAATGTGTGTAATTTCAAACCAAGTCCGTATTAGTGTTTTGGAATTGTGTCAAGTGTGTTGAATGTGGTTGTGGAAGTGATATTAGTTCTGTGTTGTGTGTGAGTAGTGAGCGTCACCGTGTATTGTTGTTGAATTTATTAGTGCGGTGTCGGCCTGATGGAGGTTAGGTAGAGGCTTTGCTGTGGCAGTCGTGTCTCTCGTACCCAGTCTGAGTAGATGCCTCTGCCATGGGCTAGCTCACCAGCCACCCAGCCGCATTGCCTCTCTGCCTCCCCTCCCTTCCTTCCCCTCAACCCTCCTCACATCCTCTTAACCCCTTAAGTTATTTCTCTCTTACTCGCTCTTCTTCTTTTGCATCATCCCTTCTTTCTTTTACCTGTTTTTTTTCTCATCTATGCTCCCCCCTCCTCCCTTCCCTCCCCTCTCCCCTCCCCCGGTCTGCAGTAGAGTGATGGTGTGCTGTGGTCTCTCCACTCAGAGGAATAATATCAGTGGTGTGGGAAAGGTCCAACCTCACATGTCCTGTGTGGCTGAAGGAAGGCTGTGTGAGGTCAGACCTATCCCACACGGCTCGTATTCTTCCCAGCCCCGAGACCACCGGCCTGCCATCCCCCTCCCATCCTCTTCCTCCTCCTCACCATCATCTTCATCACCTTTCCGGTCACCATTATTGCTAAATAAGCACAGTTAATATCTGGTAGATGCTGTATGTGTTGAAGCTGTTTGTCCTGACCATAAGGTACAGTTTGGCTCAGTAACATGTTTTTGCATTTTATACATCTAGCAGGTGCTGTATAATAAGAAGAGCAGTGCTGGTCTGAGGATCTGATCCTTTGGTGTGTGTCAGTATGCAGTGTGTTCAGTGTGATCAGTGTGTTAGGGACCCTACAGTGTGAGGTCTCCTCTTCTCTCTCTCCTCCCTCAGAACGGGCTGAACGGGTTGCATCTGGCCTCTAAAGAAGGCCACGTTAAAATGGTGCTGGAGTTACTACATGGAGGAATCGATGTGGAAACCCAGACTAAGGTACTCAGTCAACCTCATACACTATGCCACATTACCACACCCATGAACTCCTTAAGCCTATGTCACCACCAAAGTACAATGTACTGAATGATTCAATTATTCTACGTATTAAAACATATTGCTACTTACTTACTGCTTTCACAAAGACACTACTACAGTATATGTCTCATGTCTTCTCTTGTCCTGTGCCTCCACAGAAAGGCAACACAGCTCTGCACATTGCTGCCCTGGCTGGGCAGGAGCAAGTGGTGGCAGAGCTGGTAAATTACGGGGCCAACATCAATGCCCAGTCCCAGGTGAGACCCCAGCCAGTGTCGGATGAGACCCCGACCCCCCTGGCAGAGCCCCCCGCAGAGGAGCCACCAGCCACAACGGATAACCATACAGTTAGAAACAGTTATAATACAGTTATGCTGCATTATACTGCATGGAACTCAGGGTTTGGGGTCTGAATTTCTGAATGTATTTCAATTCAAACCATGAATTGAAATGTGAATTTGAATTAAAGAAAGCAGAGATTAATTCAAAGAAATTCAACTGAGACATGAAACATGAAAGTCGCATTCCGTTGCCACATCTGCCACTTATTACTAAAACAAATATAGATACCATTTCAAACATAAGCTTGATTATAACTCAGATATGTCAACAGTATTTTGATTTTTGTCATGAAATGTTAGGTTCCCTTCCATTCTGGAGTGTTTGATCTAATGGGAAATGTATTTTTTCCAATATTTCATAACATGCAAGAGAATTAGGAATGATTACAGACCAACTACAAAATGATCTCAGAATATTTCCAGACCACTTTAATGATTTAAACTCCTTTTAAGAGCAATTTAAAAACTGAAATAATTCAATTTTATACATAGTATTACCATACATGATGTCAAAATAAATATTTGTACTGTGAATTGTAAGATATATTAGCAATTAGCATTTAATTGAATTTCATTTAATTCAATTGTGCTTCCTTTAGTTAAAATTCAATTACATTTCTGCTGCCTGTGGTATGTGGCCAATTCAAATCAATAATTGAATTGGAAACATAACTGTGAGCAGCATTAACAGGGTCTGAGCAATAGAATTAGTATATCTTGGTCACCCATTGGGCACTCTGGCAATGAAATGGGCAAAGGCCATACCTTTAATAAGCATGTTTATCAATTGCATGTTTTCCAAGTTGCAAGATTCTACCTCTAATATGTAATGAGTTATGTCTAATACATGCTACCATGCTACTGCCATAGACTACTGTCCCTTCCAACTTCATGTTTACCAAATTCCTATGGTTCAATAGTAATAGCCTTCAGTGAACAGTAGTGCCCTCCACTGGCGTAGAATGGCCATATCCCTCGCTAGGGACTAGTTAATTTAGCTAGGGACTAGTTCAGAGATTCTACATACCAAATATTGGGTGAATCTGAGTTGTGGTTTATGAGAAGAAGATTTTTTAAGCAATTTAGCATTACGCTAGCACTTTTTGGTCAAAGTTTGATGATCTGTGGTTTCCATGTTTTTTTTTTAATGTATCACTTAACTTGGAACATATCTTCAGGGACGTGTTGTCAATCATCTGTACGAGTTGGATTTGATAGTTTGGGCTAATGTTTTGAATGTGTTTTGAATGTGTGCATGGTTTTTAATGAACTGCACCTAGGGGCCAATGAGTGCTAATGTTGGCACCATAGGTACGCATTATGGGTTCTAACATCCTGTCAAATTAGACCAATGTGTTGTTGAGATATTGACAAAAATGTATTGCTCAATTTCATGCCTTAAGTATTGAATTCAAAATCAAATTAATTGTAAACATGAAAAATGAAGTTGAAAATCTCGATCAAAACCCCCCCAAAAAGTATCAATAATGATATAAAAAACAACCAAATGAAATGAAAGCAAATGTTTTTTTAGCGTGAGCAAAAGTCTAATTTAAAAGGAAGAACAAACTATTTGAAAACCAATGTAAAAATACTTTTCAGTTCAACTTTTCCAACAACCAACCCTATTGAATCCGTTTAGCCTACCAAATCAAATCAAATGTCTATATAAAGCCCTTTTTACATCAGCAGATGTCAAACAGTGGTTATACAGAAACCCAACCTAAAACCTCAAACAGCAAGCAATGCAGACGTGAAAGCACGGTGGCTAGGGAAAAACTCTGTAGAAAGGCAGGAACCTAGGAAGAAACCTAGAGAGGAACCAGGCTCTGAGAGGTGGCCAGTCCTCTTCTGGTTGTGCCGGGTGG
Source organism: Oncorhynchus tshawytscha (assembly GCF_018296145.1). Lineage (NCBI taxonomy): Eukaryota > Metazoa > Chordata > Actinopteri > Salmoniformes > Salmonidae > Oncorhynchus > Oncorhynchus tshawytscha. The sequence goes on along the minus strand of NC_056440.1, from coordinate 27,699,975 downwards.
AGATTATAACAGAACATTCTTCAAGATGTTCAAACGTTTACAGGCGACCAGCAGGGTCAATAATAATCACAGTGGTTGTAGAGGGTGCAACAGGTCAGCACCTCAGGAGTAAATGTCAGTTTTTATTTTTTATTTTTTATTTTTTTATTTTACCTTTATTTAACTAGGCAAGTCAGTTAAGAACAAATTCTTATTTTCAACGACGGCCTAGGAACAGTGGGTTAACTGCCTGTTCAAAAGTTGGCTTTTCATAGCCAAGCATTTAGAGAGAGAGAGAGAGAGAGAGAGAGAGAGAGAGAGAGAGAGGAGAGAGAGAGAGAGAGAGAGAGAGAGAGAGAGAGAGAGAGAGAGAGAGAGAGAGAGAGAGAGAGAGGGTTGGTTGGTTGGTTCTTGGAATAGTTTTGTTTATGATTTCAACTTCCATTATTTAACTTTTCCTTGAAAATATATATTTTTTCATAATTGATTTGTAATTTATTTTGAATTCAATACTTAAAGTGTGATATTGACCCCATAAAAAAACACAGAAAGAACTAGCAGAACACAGAAAACTGTAGGTGCTACTGTAGGATGCCTAATTAAGAAGAAATTTGCAATTAAATTCCGAATTGACTCCAACCCTGATTGAGTAAGAATAAAGAAAGTTGTTTGGAGCACTTATATAATGTGAAACTTTCTTTATTTTTACACAGTTTCAGTTTACTATTCCGTTAGTCAGCACCTCTACTAACATTTTTTGGGTGTGCATAAGCTCCTGCATTTGACCCAACCCCCAACTGAAACATGACGGTAGGCCATCGTACACTCTTACAAGAAAAGGGTATATCTAGAGCCTAAAAGGGTTCTTTGGCAGTCCTCATAGCAGAACCCTTTGAAGAACCCTTTTTGGTTCCAGGTAGAAACCAAAAGAGTTCGACCTGAAACCAAAAAGGGTTCTAAGTGGAAGCAAAAAAGATTATCCTGACGGGACAGCCGAAGAACCCTTTTGGAACCCTTTTTTCTAAGAGTGTATTAACTCAATGCAACTCTATGTTAATATCTGTCTGCCTTCTTGTCTTTCTGTGTGCCTGTGCTTCCTTCCTCTGTGTGTGTGTGTGTGTGTGTGTGTGTGTGTGTGTGTGTGTGTGTGTGTGTGTGTGTGTGTGTGTGTGTGTGTGTGTGTGTGTGTGTGTGTGTGTGTGTGTGTGTGTGTGTGTTGTGCTACTGTGCTGCTGTGTTGTGCCCCTCCCTGTGTGTGTGTGTCCATGTATGTGTCTGTCTGTAACAGAAGGGCTTCACTCCGCTCTACATGGCCTCACAAGAGAATCATCTAGAAGTTGTGAAGTTCCTTTTGGAGAACGGGGCCAATCAAAGCCTTCCCACTGAGGTAACAGCCAATCAGCAGGGCATAGGGTTGGAAGATTCCCGAAATCAGAAAGGAATAAGCAGGAAATTATTCCATTTACACCTACACCACTACACCTCCTGCACTTATCAATCCTTTTGACACTCACTGTCCTTCCCTTCGCCATCTGTTTCTTTAGGTCACTTAACCCTTCTTGAGCTCTGTCTCCTCCTCTTTCCTCTGTCAGGATGGCTTCACCCCTCTCGCCGTGGCTCTTCAGCAGGGACATGAGAATGTCGTGGCCCTGCTCATCAACTATGGCACCAAGGGAAAAGTCCGTCTCCCCGCGCTGCACATAGCAGCGCGGAATGATGACACACGCACAGCTGCCGTGCTTCTACAGAACGACCCTAACGCAGACGTCCTGAGCAAGGTAGGTACTCACTGTGTGTTTGTTTGTGTGTTAGTCTTCACTTTAGTGGCAAATTTTAGTGTGTGCCACAGTGAGTGAAGATGATACTTGTAGAATTAGAGGCCGTCAGTTTTAGAGCTGTATAGAATAAGGTCTGGTCTCCTGTGTGTCACTGTAGACAGGCTTCACACCGCTCCATATCGCCGCACACTACGAGAACCTGAACGTAGCCCAATTGTTGCTCAACAGAGGAGCCAATGTCAATTTCACCCCTAAGGTATGTCTGTTCCCCTCTGCCCTAGTATCACTGACACATAGTATTGTTACCAGTCCCTCACTGGTCTTTTTATGGTCTTACTGTCGATCCCCTACTTAATGTGTCTGTATTTCTCTCTAGAATGGCATCACACCTTTGCACATCGCATCCAGGCGGGGGAACGTGATCATGGTACGACTCCTGCTGGACCGAGGGGCACAGATTGATGCCAAGACCAAGGTACTGTACTGCATCCCCTCCCCGTGTCTCTCTCTCTACCTCATCTGGTCAGGCCCTGCCCTGTTACACATACAATGCTATATTGTCCCAGTCCAGGTGTTAACTGTCCTCTCTCTCTATCTCTCTCTCTCTCACACACACTCTCCCCCCCCCCCTTCCTCCCCCCTCCCTCCCTCCCTCCCTCCCAGGATGAGTTGACTCCACTGCACTGTGCAGCCAGGAATGGACACGTGAGGATCATTGAGATCCTACTGGACCAAGGGGCTCCCATCCAGGCCAAGACCAAGGTACACATAACACTAACCCACCAAGGCCTGATTTCTGGACTGTTGTTCTCAAATACTGTATGCACACAACACAATAAGTCATGGATTGTATCGCTCTCTCTTTCCTATAGAACGGCCTGTCTCCCATCCACATGTCAGCACAGGGGGACCACATGGACTGTGTGAGACAACTCCTGCAATACAACGCTGAGATTGATGACATCACATTGGACCACCTGACCCCCCTGCACGTGGCAGCCCACTGTGGGCACCACCGCATGGCCAAAGTGCTGCTGGACAAGGGAGCAAAACCCAACTCCCGTGCACTGGTCAGTACTACACTCATAAATACCTACCACACATCTTTGTTGAAGTGTGTTGCCTTCGTGACCATGCTGTTGTATTGTGTTCTCAGAATGGTTTCACTCCGCTTCACATTGCCTGTAAGAAGAACCACATGCGTGTGATGGACCACCTGCTCAAACACTCAGCGTCCCTAGAGGCTGTGACAGAGGTGAGAGAGACAGGGGCAAGAGAAAGAGATTGAATGTAATCTAGGGTAAGAAAAGAGAGGGATTCTACCAAGGAGAGAGGGATGGATATCTTTATTTCTACGTGATTCTTTCATTGCTTGTTTTTTCTCACCCAAGTCTGGCCTGACTCCTCTACACGTGGCCTCGTTCATGGGCCACCGCAAAATAGTCACCCATCTGGTACAGAAGGGGGCTTCTCCTAGTGCTTCCAATGTAGTGAGTACCCAAATTTTACCCATCCACCCACCTCATCACTGACCGAACCAGCTACTCTGGCCAATTTTCACAATGTTTTTGCGTTAGTGATTTACACTGCTCACACACATGTGTTTGCCTGGTTATGTGTGAGCAGAAAGTGGAGACTCCTCTCCACATGGCATGTAGAGCTGGACACTATGAGGTGGCAGACTTCTTACTGACCAATGCAGCACCAGTAGACGCCAAGGCAAAGGTAATGACTTCACACACACACACACACACACACACACACACACACACACACACACACACACACACACACACACACACACACACACACACAATCTAAACAACATAAAATTATCTTGCCACTTGACTCCCATGTATATTTATCTCTCCTCTTCTCTCCCTCTCTCCTCTCCTCCGCCACACCCTGTCCAGGATGACCAGACACCACTCCACTGTGCGTGTCGGATGGGCCACAAGGAGCTGGTCACTCTGCTGCTGGAACACAAGGCCAACCCCAACTCCACCACCACAGCCGGACACACACCCCTCCACATCGCTGCCCGTGAGGGACACACTCAGACTACACGCATCCTACTGGACATGGAGGCCCAGCAGACCAAAATGACCAAGGTACAGTCTGTTGTCCAATGCCCACACACTCTACATACACACCCTTCTATCAACTGTCTAATACTTACACACTCCTTTTCTCTGTGTGGGACTGTGTGGTCTGTGGTCTCTCTATCTGGGATGTCTCTGCAGAAAGGCTTCACTCCTCTCCATGTGGCTTCTAAATATGGCAAAGTGGACGTGGCAGAGCTGCTGCTGGAGAGAGGGGCCAACCCTAACGCTTCTGGCAAGGTACAGTAAGGGTTGGAGAACATAGGGAGGGGGGAAGAACAGGGGTGTTGGGAGGGAAGGGTCAAGGTATTTCAGGTGGAAAGATGTTAGAGTTAAGTTATGGTGGTTTATATGTGTGTGTCTCCTTTACCTTTAGAATGGACTGACTTCTCTCCATGTGGCTGTCCATCACAACAACCTGGACGTGGTTAATCTGCTGGTCAGCAAGGGAGGCTCCCCACACAGTGCAGCTAGGGTGAGAGCCTACACACACACACATACTCACAGACGCAGATATCATCTTACAATGCACTCATAACCATTAACTCCGGTCCTCTTGTTTCAGAATGGCTACACCCCTCTCCACATAGCTTCCAAGCAGAACCAGGTGGAGGTTGCCAACAGCCTGCTGCAGTACGGCGCCTCGGCCAATGCTGAATCCCTCCAGGGGGTCACGCCCCTTCACCTGGCAGCTCAGGAGGGCCGGCCTGACATGGTGGCCCTGCTCATCTCCAAACAGGCCAATGTCAACCTGGGGAACAAGGTGAGGCCTCAGGGACTGATGCAGGGAAGGAGTTAAGATTATTTGGGTGAAAGCTGTTAGTACTGCTGCACCCTCAGCGGGTCGGGAGAAACCGGAAACATCTGGTTTTCACGGGAAAAGAAAGACAGCCTGTGACACGATGTTCACTTTTGAACTTTCGCTCACTGTTTACAGTCCCCGGTGAAATATATAGCGGACAGCTATAGATAGTGCCTTTCTTTCTTTGAGATTAATTCTTGCCACAAAGTCGACAGACACCTCATACAAATTTTGTTGGTGTCAACTTTGTCGGAGATTCCATTATTGCTAGATAACGCTAGCTAATATCAGTCTAGCAGCTATGTATCTATGATATGTGCTAGCTTGCTCTCTGAAGTTGTTTCCCTCCAGAATATGAACAAGGCAACACTCTATCTTAACTCCTCCTCCATATTTACTGGATTGGTTGAACAGTGCAGAAGAAAACCTCATCTGACAGTTTTTTATTTTGTTGTTATGACCAGATGTGGGGCATCCCGCTCAGGTGATTCTTTATGACTGCGACGTTAGGTTAGTTCTGCTGTAACAATATGCCTGATTTTTTGCCCCTGGCTCCTCTCCCCTCAGAGTGGACTGACTCCTCTCCACCTGGTGGCACAGGAAGGCCACGTGGGCATCGCTGACATCCTGGTGAAGCAAGGGGCATCAGTGTATGCTGCCACACGGGTAAGACCACACTCCTGTTGACCTCTGGGACAAGGCAAGGGACACAAAAGTCTCTCTCTGCTCAGTAGCATCCAAGCGACACACTGTACCACCTCTGGAGTCTGTAAACACCTTTAATTCTTAAAGCATCTCAGTAGATAATAGGATATTGCAGTAGAGAATTGCATTCCACCCAACTTGAACACTCCTCCTTTGTGCCAGGTTGTAGAAAGTTGATATAAAGCACACACCCCTGCCTTATCATGACATACACACTGTTACAGTTCATTGCTATCTGAAGCTAATCTTAACCTCAGTGAATCTTAATGCAAGGTCAGTGTGGTATGGGACCTAACAGTAACAGTGCTACATAGTGAACGATAGGGGCTCCATGGCAGATAGAGTATCTGAGACGTGACCTTTCCTCTCCTTAGTATAAATAGCCACTGACTGGTTCTCCTGTCTCAGGGTTACATTACCATCATCATTACACAGCCTACGTACCCTCAGGCCAGCTAGGGCCTCCATTACCCTGAAACTTAGTATGTCAACCGCAGAGTATATATGGTAGGAGACATACTATAGATATTGTGTAGTGTGTATGTGTTGAATTTGTAATCATGTGACTCAGTGTTTAGTTAACTGTCTGTCTCGTAGTAAGTCTGTGCTGGTTGTATTGGATACTGATGGGATCCTAATCTCTCTTTCAGATGGGATACACCCCTCTCCATGTTGCCTGCCACTATGGCAATGTAAAGATGGTGAAGTTCCTCCTGCAGCAGCAGTCCAATGTCAACAGCAAGACCAAGGTGAGCACCTCCCTCTGGACATCTATGGAACTACACTTACACAAAATGATCCTTCGATTTTAACAGTGAATCACAGTAAATATGAACTGGCTATGTGATGTGATTCCTTCCATTGTGTCTCGTCAGTATGTTAATGTTTGTGTCTCTTTCCCCCAGGTTGGTTACACTGCACTGCACCAGGCAGCCCAACAGGGCCACACAGATATCGTCACCTTATTGCTCAAACATGGAGCCCCGCCCAACGAGGTCACCACTGTAAGTACCACTGCTTTTCACTCTCTTTCACTCCTCCACTCATCCCTCGATCCCTCGATCCCTCGATCCCTCCACCTCACTCTCTCTCTCTCTCTGTCTGTTAGAACGGTACGTCAGCCCTGTCCATCGCCAAGCGGTTGGGGTACATCTCCGTAATCGACGTTCTCAAACTGGTCACAGAGGAGACGGTTTCCATTGTAAGGAGTAAACAAGTACCAACTCTTCAAATATTTATATTACACTCCTTCTGACTCAATGCAGACAATCCTTCCATACTCTTTGTCTCATCTTGAACCTGTCTCTCTTCTGCCATTCTCTCCCTCAGACCACCACAGAGAAACATCGTATGAGTTTCCCAGAAACAGTGGATGAGATATTGGACGTATCAGAGGATGAAGGTACACAACACTTACAATAATTTACAGACAGTAGAACACACGAAGACAGATACCCCACAGAACACACTTTCTCCTCTTTTTGGGAAGAGAGGAGATATTTTGTACATTAATTTCTTATTAATAAAAATCCTCATATCTTGCAGTACAGTTAGTTGCCAGTCCATTCTGGCTTTAAAAATGTATGAACAATTTGAACAGACTTATTGCAAATGATTTTATAATATTGCAGGGCCTCCTAAAATACCTTTTGATTTTTTTAGGAATTGCACAGCTAACAATGGGTATGACTGTCTCCTTCTCTCTTCTCTGTGCAGTGCTCATAGGTCGTCTTAGAGTGTGTGGCTCCATTTCAAGCTCTTGCCGTCTTTCTCTCTGGTTCTCTTTCTCTCCACCTCTCTTCTTCTACATCTGGTCCTTTTGGGACTGTCTCTCTCCTGATGTTCAATGTGGTGCATGCGTTTCATTGTTTCATGTCTATAACCTTTCTTTATCCCTCCAGTAACATAGACCTGACTCTCAGTCACTAACTCCCCAGATCAGATCAGTACTCTACGGTATCTCTCTCTCCATGTCACCGCAGCTGGCTGCCTTAAAGACACATATAACCTACTCACTACAATGTTCAAATATATAATAGACAAGTAATATTTTAATATTTAGACAAATGTACTTTACACTTCTGTTTTTGAAAACATCTGACACACAGCGCTCAAGAGATAAGTTGACACATTTTGAACCTGATGAAGTAGAACATGGACTTGGCTCTGGGCCACATCCATGCACCCACTCAAACACTCACCGAAGCCAACCCTAACACCTTTTGTGCTGATACACAGACACAAACACATGCATTAACGGAGCAATTGCCTTTATTTGGTGCTGGTGACTTCTGTCCATTAATCTCAGGATTTGAGGGGGTACGTAACCATAACCTGCCTTTAGCTTCCTGGTAGAAACTAAGAGGGGTAGAACAACACAAACAAGAAAACATAATAGCATAATGAATTCATAGATGGAAATGAGATGCATGGATACTTTCGTGAATATATCATGCCAGTCTCTTGTGAAGTACATACTCCTGTGCTGAGATTGTGTGTCTGCATTACTGTGCATAATTGTATGTGTGTGCCAGTCAAAGATAGATGGAGGACTCATCTTTATATCTGAGCCATTATAGCATCTGTAACAGCATGGGCAGCACAATTGAGGCTACAACCCGTAGGAATCCCCAACCAGTTGACTACTTTGACTACTTTAAAATGGCGGAAGCCCTCAATGGCAATGTCCATGCTAAAATGGGATAGTATAGTCATTCTGGTCGGCTCGACTATAGTAGGGATTGATTGAAGCGCAATGTTAAATTCAAAACACCCCGCTTCTCGCCATGAGCCGTCCAGTCGTTATAGAGAACCACATACCAGATTTTTTACATTTCTAATTTCTGTCCATTATGAACCAACGATATGCTACCTTTTGTAGCATTTCTGACAATGCTAACATCTTTTTCAGCCAACGCTCAGCGATCTAACACCAGGTCGGTTGCTCGGCAACAACACATCTGCTTGCACCAGGCTGCCAATCATAAGTTGTATGCGAACGCGAACAAACCTAGGCTACTGTACATAGCCGGCTTTATGGTGATATTCAAGCTGAGGTTAATCAATACGTGCAAACAGATATTTAGATTTACTCGGTAGCTAGCTAGCTCTCTAGCTAACGTTTTGTTGCTTGTTGCTATGGTAAGATGAGGTAGTAAAATGGTTGGTTCTGCAATGGTTCTGATGAACTTAGCTTTGTGATGCTTTTGGGAAACTGGGCCCTTGACAATAAATTATGCGAGAGACACACATACTTTTATCGTGACATTTTCAAAAGACACCTAATTTCATTTTGTATAATCACCTTCCGATATAAAAACCATGGAAATTAAAAACTACATTTTAAGTGAGAAGTAGGGATTGGTCTGAAGCTGAAAAATAAATTAAATTCACATGAGCACCACAATGCCTACTTCACTTATGCTCTACCAAGGTTTTCCAGCACACAACTTTGACAGTAGCTGTTTGTCCATTGTTCTTCAAACAATGTGTGCAGGTTACTTAGGATTCAACTCTCAAACAGCTTAATTCATACTCTTCAGAGGACTTTACAGTGTCCTGCTATTAAATAATATAAACATTATATATACAGTGGGGAGAAGTATTTGATAACCTGCAAAATCGGCAGTGTTTCCTACTTACAAAGCATGTAGAGGTCTGTAATTTTTATCATAGGTACACTTCAACTGTGAGACAAAAACAAAAATCCAGAAAATCACATTGTATGATTAAGTAATTAATTTGCATTTTATTGCATGACATAAGTATTTGATACATCAGAAAAGCAGAACTTAATATTTGGTACAGAAAACTTTGTTTGCAATTACAGAGATCACACGTTTCTTGTAGTTCTTGACCAGGTTTGCACACACTGCAGCAGGGATTTTGGCCCACTCCTCCATACAGACCTTCTCCAGATCCTTCAGGTTTCGGTGCTGTCGCTGGACAATACGGACATTCAGCTCCCTCCAAAGATTTTCTATTGGGTTCAGGTCTGGAGACTGGCTAGGCCACTCCAGGACCTTGAGAAGCTTCTTACGGAGTCACTCCTTAGTTGCCCTGGCTGTGTGTTTTGGGTCATTGTCATGCTGTAAGACCCAGCCACAACCCATCTTCAATGCTCTTACTGAGGGAAGGAGGTTGTTGGCCAAGATCTAGCGATACATGTCCCCATCCATCCTCCCCTCAATACGGTGCAGTCATTCTGTCCCCTTTGCAGAAAAGCATCCCCAAAGAATGATGTTTCCACCTCCATGCTTCACGGTTGGGATGGTGTTCTTGGGGTTGTACTCATCCTTCTTCCTCCAAACACAGCGAGTGGAGTTTAGACCAAAAAGCTCTATTTATGTCTCATCAGACCACATGACCTTCTCCCATTCCTCCTCTGGATCATCCAGATGGTCATAGGCAAACTTCAGACGGGCCTGGACATGCACTGGCTTGAGCAGGGGGACCTTGCGTGCGCTGCAGGATTCTAATCCATGACGGCGTAGTGTGTTACCAATGGTTTTCTTTGAGACTGTGGTCCCAGCTCTCTTCAGGTCATTGACCAGGTCCTGCCGTGTAGTTCTGGGCTGATCCCTCACCTTACTCATGATCATTGATGCCCCACGAGGTGAGATCTTGCATGGAGCCCCAGACCGAGGATGATTGACCGTCATCTTGAACTTCTTCCATTTTCTAATAATTGCACCAACAGTTGTTGCCTTCTCACCAAGCTGCTTGCCTATTGTCCTGTAGCCCATCCCAGCCTTGTGCATGTCTACAATTTTATTCCTGTTTTCCTTACACAGCTCTCTGGTCTTGGCCATTGTGGAGAGGTTGGCATCTGTTTGATTGAGTGTGTGGACAGGTGTCTTTTATACAGGTAACGAGTTCAAACAGGTGCAGTTAATACAGGTAATGAGTGGAGAAGAGGAGGGCTTCTTAAAGAAAAACTAACAGGTCTGTGAGAGCCGGAATTCTTACTGGTTGGTAGGTGATCAAATACTTATGTCATGCAATAAAATGCAAAGTAATTACTTAAAAATCATACAATGTGATTTTCTGGATTTTGGTTTTAGATTCCGTCTCTCACAGTTGAAGTGTACCTATGATAAAAAATTACAGACCTCTACATGCTTTGTAAGTGGGAAACCTGCAAAATCGGCAGTGTATCAAATACTTGTTCTCCCCACTGTATATAATTAGGCTGTATGTATTTTTAGATATAGGCCGATTGTGAATGTGTATTATTGTTTCTTAGCCTCAATGTCAACATTACAGAGGTAAATTAACGGTTACAGAAATTAGGAGTGGTTTAAGGAGGTGGAACTACAGGCAGGCACCACGTTAATACAATACAAAACAGCTCGCTCCATCAATGATGGTCTTGTAAGTATAAAAGCAAAGCTTGCTTTCATATAATAATAAAAACGTTTGAAAAGGTAGTAGAAAAGGATTAGTGTGGTGTGTGAAAAATACAATACTTGAACTTGTATGCGGTACAAATCCCATTATTGTGGGAGCACCTCTTCTAAGAGTATGAATTAGGCAGTTTGAGAAGGTTTGAATCCTAAGCAACCTGCATACACATTGTTTGGCATAGCTACTATAGTAGGTCAAAGCTGTGTGCTGGAAAACCTTGGTGGAGCATGGGTGGAGTAGGCATTTTGGTGCTCACCTGAATTTCCTTTCTACTTCGTAATCAGACCAATCCCTGCTTCTCACTTTAAAAAAACGTTGTTTTTTGTTTTAAAAATCCATGATGAGTCCTCTATCTATCTCTATTGTGCCAGTGCACTTGTGTTTCCATGAGTACTCTATGTACTTTGTGTGTTTTGTCACAGCCAGGACTCCCAGAGGGAGAGAAGAAACCTCTCAACCCTGTTTAAATCAGTTTAATCGTGCCAGATTGGGTCCATGTTGACGTGGACTATGTCTAAAGGGACAGCAAAATCCCAATGGACATGGCTCTGGTGATGTTGTCTTGTTTTAGACTCAGTTCATGCTGGGCCATATTGTATCTCTCCAGATGTTAAGGAAATCTGGGATATTTTACCATACATATCCAATGTGCTGTGCTCCAAATATTCAACTACTGGAAACAGTTTATGGATGAAAAGTATTTTAACACATCACATTTGAGATGAATATTGAACAAAGTGTGGGGGCCATCTTATTTCTGTCTTTCTCTCTCTCTCTCCATCTGCCTTTGGGTCTCACTGTGACCGTGGCTTCACTAAATCTCTTTCCATTGACACATGTACAGCATTAACACATGCACAGTGTGTGGAGTGTAGTAGCTAATCCCTTTAACTCACCAACCTAACTATTATATAAACCCTGTGTTATATTTACTGAACTCATTCTATGCTCTCTGACTCACATGTTTCAGTTATCTTGTATGTCTTTATCTATTACACCCCTCTGACCCGGTCTGTCCTCTCTCTCTGCCCTTCTTGTTGTTGTCTAAAGGGGAGGAGCTGTTGGGGACAGAAGGAGCCAGGTACATGAAGATGGATGACTTGAAGGACCATGATGACGATTTCCTGTCACCCAAGAAATCTATGGAGTACGAGAGAGGGCTGGGCACTGTGTAGGGGGCCTAGGGTGGGGGGGTAGAAGGTTGGTGTTAGAGTGTGAGTGAATGGGGGTATATTGGTAGTAAAAGAAAGGTGGAGGTATTGTAAAGAATGGGGAATGGATGGGTTAAAGCTATACTGGGATGTAGGAAGTGGAAGGAGAATATATCCCCTACACACTCCTTGTTTTCTTCTCTCCAACAGCAACTACTCGCCTGCCATTCCCAGGATCCCTTGTGTATCCCCAGAGATGGTCCACCTAAAGGAGCATGAGATGGAGCAGGTACAGAACAAACTGGTTAGGTTCAATCCCATGAGGTTTCTATATTATTAATGAAAATATTTGTATCGCTGTAACCCTGTGGATGATGAGTAGAAAAGTAAAAATGCTACGATAAGACAAGGTTTTTCGGTCTATATTTTAGGTACACACTCCAATGCCATTACATAGGGAGTATGATGACGACTCCCTGATCCCCAGCAGCCCAGCTACAGAGACTTCTGACAACGTCAGTCCTGTGGCCAGCCCCATACACACAGGGTCAGTACACAACCCTAACCCTAAGTCTAACCCATACACACAGGGTCAGTAGACACAGCCATGTGTGTGTCCATCCTACCCTGCCTGCAGTCCTACACTGACAAATGTCTTATGTTGTCCATAAATCAATCTCTAAGAGTGAAAATATAAACGTTATTATACCGTGTAATAATGTGAGGCATGTCTCTTGTCAGGTTCCTAGTGAGTTTCATGGTGGATGCTCGGGGTGGCTCGATGCGAGGCAGCAGACACAACGGTCTGCGTGTCATCATCCCTCCACGGACCTGTGCCGCCCCCACACGTATAACCTGCCGTCTGGTCAAGCCCCAGAAGCTCCCCACCCCTCCCCCCCTGGTGGAGGGAGAGGGCCTGGCCAGCCGTATCATCTCTCTGGGCCCAGCCAGCATGCAGTTCCTAGGGTGAGGACTTGAATAAACACAATGTAGAGTATTGAAGGGAGAACAGGTGCATCAGTTTTCAGCAAAAGACAATAGGTCAAATTTTGAGATCAGGATAAAAATTGTGTTCTACCTTCTGTGAGGGTATCTCCTAATTCAGGGGTGTCAAACATACGACTAATTACATTGTGAGAATGACGTTTGAAGCCTCATTGATGTGTGTCTCTATGTCTGTGTGTGTCTGTCAGGCCTGTGATCGTGGAGATCCCACACTTTGCAGCCCTGGGTCGAGGGGACCGGGAGCTGGTGGTTCTGAGGAGTGAGAATGGCTCTGTTTGGAAGGAACACCGCAATCGCTACGGGGACGATGTGCTGGAGACTATCCTCAATGGGATGGATGAAGGTAGTAGAATGAGAAGTTCTACTAACTCAGTCATACCTGATTACGGTCACTGATAATGGCCTGGTTGGTGATTATTAGTGCTTTCTTATCGGTACTGTATCAGTATTCCCCACTCTTATTGACCGCTACGTTCTGCCTGTTTATTCCTTTAGATCTGGAGAGCCAAGAGGAGCTTGGGAAGAAGCGTATCCGACGAATCATCTCCACTGACTTCCCCCTCTACTTTGCTGTGGTGTCGCGTGTCCAGCAGGAGAGTGACCTGATTGGCCCAGAGGGGGGTCAACTGACCAGTAAGCTGGTGCCGATGGTCCAGGCTACGTTCCCTGAGACAGCGGTCACCAAGCGAGTCCGTCTGGGCCTGCAGGTGAGATGGGAGGATGAGGAGGAAGAAGCAGGAGGAAGACATTATCGTTAGTGCCTGCCTGTATGACCAAGCATGCTATATGCAGGGTTGTGGAGTAACTACATTACAGTTACATGTAATCTGTTAGTTTTTTTACTGTAACTAATCAGTTACTTTACCAGCAAAAATATTAGAATCAGATTACAGATCATTTAAAACATGATGATTACTTCTTGGATTACTTTTAAATATAGAAGGGATGTTTGCGAAAATATATTTTGTCACCTTTCTGTTTTCTCAATGACATTAATTCAGCATTAAAAAAGGCGCAAGTTTAAGTTTGTTCCAGCTGAGCAAGCCTGACCACAAGTCAAAGACCCCTATGATGACACACCAAATGCGTTTGATGGATCCTTTGTCTTCTTCAAATGCCTCTTAAGGGGAAAGTAATCCAAAAGTGTCGGAAAGTAATTAAGTTACTGAGTTTAGGTAATCCAGAAGTTACATTACTGATTACCATTTTGGACAGGTAACTAGTAACTGTAACAGACTACATTTAGAAAGTAACCTACCCAACCCTAGCTATATGTATGCTATATGTATTTGGTTTGATTAGCACATTTATATAAATGTATTCCTTGCCAAGGAAATTGCCTTTTTCTTTGTTCTACACACAACCAATGAGATTTACTACATACACGTAGTACAGTAGTCACTTAACAGTGGGAATATTAACATTCAAAGTTTATCTGAGGCTGTTTTGAAAGGGAATCATCGAGTCACCAATGTTTGCAAATGATTATGCCAGTATCCTAAAGCTTAATGCATCATTCACTAATGTGGTTATGTTCTATAACTATAGTCATGGTTACATAATGCAGAGGGACCTTGTTACAGTGAATGTTCTTTAGCAGCATGCCTGTTATGATCCGAGTGAGTGGTTTTATTGGCCTACATACTGAAGTAGTCTCCTATTTTGAGGGAAATATGTGTATGTTACGGTGAACATGGCACAGCATGGACTTCCATCTCCCCTGCTGCTTTGGAGCATCCCCTGTGCTCCAGTACATGCAGCCTGTAGAGCTGTGAATGTAGAGCCTTATAGCCTCATAACCCCAGTCCGGGCTTTACGCTAGCTGGTACGCCAACCTTTTCAAAGGTTGTACTAAGTGAGACAGTTCACGTGAATGTGTAGTGAGGTTTAGACTTTCATTGTCAATGTACACTGAGTGTGGAATTAAGTGATAATGCCCAAGAAGACGGTGTTTGGTGGATATACGTACTAGCACAGGTGTTGTTAGGCCCGAGATGAAGTCGAGGACCGGCAAACCATGCCAATCTATCCTCCAAACACCGGCTTGGAGGGCATTTTCACTTTTATACAACGGGTTACCAACATATTAGAATGATGATTTACATATTTTCATTAAACACATTTGTATTAATTTATTAATACAGTTCATCCTTCCACAAGATATAGTCCCGACACAAATATAGGGTTGCTACCGAAGCCGGCTGGTCGTTTGTACTATCAATTCTGTTTGGTTGCTAGAGACGCGACCCAGTCGTTCCGTCTTTTTAATCACTATCTATGGATGCAACCCAGTCATTCATTCTAAATGTTCTACTGCCATACTGGCTGGCAACGTTCTTATCCCTTGCTTGCTAGCTAACCAACTACGGCTAACTTAAAGTCACGTCAAATAGTGCAGTCAGAATAACAACAAGTAGCTGCATTTGTTTTTGTTTAAATTGTTTTCTAGTGATTTATTTGGATACACCCATAGCAATGAGCTAATGAGCAGCGATTTCACCTGGCATAGAAAATGTGCTCTCTTGTCAGGACACTGTTGTTCAGAGGAGCTAATTAACGCAATCACTTCAAAATTAAGCTGGAAAGACTGCAAACCTGCAAACATTTTACCTGTTTTCTATTGATATTTCTTTGTATATATCCATAAAAATTATGCTGATTCATGATTTTCTCAATCCATGTCTCAAGGCTTAAAAATCCTCATTTAACCTGTCTCCTCCCCTTCATCTACACTGATTGAAATAAGGGATCATAGCTTTCACCTGGATTCACCTGGTCAGGCAATGTCATGGAATGACCTTAATGACCTTAGTGATCACTGTTTTACAGCCTGTGTTCGTAACGGCTGCTCAGTGAAACAACCTGTCCTGATTTGACATAGACGCTTGCTAAAAAACTAAAATGAGCAAGCCTTTCTTCATGAACAGGCCTCTGTAAAATGGTATAGAATCAGCTTGATCCCCTCTGTCGAAGACGCTTGGACCTTCTTTTTTATATATTTTCGGTGGTATTGTGAACCAACACGCCCCCATAAAGAAAATGAGAATTAAAAACAGGTTTATTACCTTGTTCGAAAGTGATCTTGCAGAGTTACTCCACCTCAAGAATTGCATTTGGTGCTAAAGGAGCTCCTTAAACTTGACCCCCCAAAAAACATATGGGTCAGATGGTTTAGACCCTTTCTTCTTTAAGGATGCTGCCCATATCGTCGCAAAGCCTATCACCAACCTTTTTAACCTGTCTCTCCTTCCTGGGGAGGTTCCCATTGCTTGGAAGGCAGCCACAGTTCGTCCTTTATTTAAAGGGGGAGATCAGGCTGATCCTAACTGTTAAAGGCCTATTTCTATTTTGCCCTGTTTATCAAAAGTGCTGGAAAAACTTGTCAATAATCAACTGACTGGCTTTCTTGATAGTATTCTTGATAGTACAGTAGTCCATAGTATTCTCTCGGGCATGCAATATGGTTTCTGCTCAGGTTATGGATGTGTCACTGCAAACTTAAAGGTTCTCAATGATGTCACCATTGCCCTTGATTCTAAGCAATATTGTGCTGCTATTTTTATTGACTTGGGCAAAGCTTTTGATACAGTAGACCATTCTATTCTCGTGGGCCGACTAAGGAGCATTGGTGTCTCTGAGGGGTCTTTGGCTTGGTTTGCTAACTACCTCTCTCAAAGAGTGCAGTGTATAAAGTCAGAAAATATGCTGTCTCAGCCACCGTCTGTCACCAAGGGAGTACCCCAAGGCTCAATCCTAGGACACACGCTCTTCTCAATTTACATCAACAACATAGCTCAGGCAGTAGGAAGCTCTCTCATCCATTTATATGCAGATGATACAGTCTTATACTCGGCTGGCCCCTCCATCGATTTTGTGTTAAATGCTCTACAACAACGCTTTCTTAGTGTCCAACAAGCTCAAATCAAAGTTTATTTGTCACATGCGCCGAATATAACAGGTGTAGGTAGACCTTACAGTGAAATGCTTACTTACAGGCTCTAACCAATAGTGCAAAAAAGGTATTACGTGAACAATAGGTAGGTAAAGAAATAAAACTACAGTAAAAAGACAGGCTATATACAGTAGCGGGGCTATAAAAGTAGCGAGGCTACATACAGACACCAGTTAGTCAGGCTGATTAAGGTAGTATGTACATGTAGATATGGTTAAAGTGACTATGCATATATGATGAACAGAGAGTGGCAGTAATGTAAAAGAGGGGTTGGCGGGTGGTGGGTGGGACACAATGCAGATAGTCCGGGTAGCCAATGTGCGGGAGCACTGGTTTGGTCGGCCCAATTAAGGTAGTATGTACATGAATGTATAGTTAAAGTGACTATGCATATATGATCAACAGAGAGTAGCAGTAGCGTTAAAAGAGGGGTTGGGCGGGGGGTTGGGGGGGTACACAATGCACAATGCCCACAATAGTCCGGGTAGCCATTTGATTACCTGTTCAGGAGTCTTATGGCTTGGGGGTAAAAACTGTTGAGAAGCCTTTTTGCCCTAGACTTTGCACTCCGCTATCGCTTGCCATGCGGTAGTAGAGAGAACAGTCTATGACTGGGGTAGCTGGGGTCTATGACAATTTTTAGGGCCTTCCTCTGACACCGTCTGGTGTAGAGGTCCTGGATTGCAGGCAGCTTAGCCCCAGTGATGTACTGGGTCGTACACACTACCCTCTGTAGTGCCTTGCGGTCAGAGGCCGGAGCAATTGCCATACCAGGCAGTGATGCAACCAGTCATGATGCTCTCGATGTTGCAGCTGTAGAACCTTTTGAGGATCTCAGGACACATGCCACATCTTTTTAGTTTCCTGAGGGGGAATAGGCTTTGTCGTGCCCTCTTCACGACTGTCTTGGTGTGTTTGGACCATTCTAGTTTGTTGTTGATGTGGACACCAAGGAACTTGAAGCTCTTAACCTGCTCCACTGCACCCCGTCAATGAGAATGGATGCGTGCTCGGCCCTCCTTTTCCTGTAGTCCACAATCATCTCCTTAGTCTTGGTTAAGTCGAGGGATAGGTCGTTATTCTGGCACCACCCGGCCAGGTCTCTGACCTCCTCCCTATAGGCTGTCTCGTCGTTGTCGGTGATCAGGCCTACCACTGTTGTGTCGTCTGCAAACTTAATGATGGTGTTGGCGTCATGCCTGGTCATGCAGTCATGGGTGAACATGTGTGACTGAGCACGCACCCCTGGGGAGCTCCAGTGTTGAGGATCAGCGTGGCAGATGTGTTGCTACTTACCCTCACCACCGGGGGGGCGGCCCGTCAGGAAGTCCAGGATCCAGTTGCAGAGGGAGGTGTTTAGTCCCAGGATCCTTAGCTTAGTGATGAGCTTTGAGGGTGTTGAACGCTGAGCTGTTGTCAATGAATAGCATTCTCACATAAGTGTTCCTTTTGTCCAGGTGGGAAAGGGCAGTGTGGAGTGCAATAGAGATGGCATCATCTGTGGATCTGTTTGGGCTGTATGCAAATTGGAGTGGGTCTAGTGTTTCTGGGATAATGGTGTTGATGAGAGCCATTACCAACCTTTCAAAGCACTTCATGGCTACGGAGTGTGTGCTACGGGTCTGTAGTCATTTAGGCAGGTTGCCTTTGTGTTCTTGGGCACAGGGACTATGGTGGTCTGCTTCAAACATGTTGGTATTATAGACTCAATCAGGGACATGTTGAAAATGTCAGTGAAGACACCTGCCAGTTGTTCAGCACATGCCCAGAGCACATGTCCTGGTAATCCGTCTGGCCCCGCAGCCTTGTGTATGTTTAATCTGTTTAAAGGTCTTACTCACGTCGGCTACCGAGAGCGTGATCACACAGTCGTCCGGAACAGCTGATGCTCTCATGCATGCCTCAGTGTTGCTTGCCTCGAAGCGAGCATAGAAGTGATTTAGCTCGTCTGGTAGGCTCGTGTCACTGGGCAGCTCGTGGCTTTGCTTCCCTTTGTAGTCTGTAATAGTTTGCAAGCCCTGCCACATAAGACGAGCGTCGGAGCCGGTGTAGTATGATTCAATCTTAGCCCTGTATTGACGCTTTGCCTGTTTGATGGTTCGTCGCAGGGCATATCAGGATTTCTTGTAAGCTTCCGGGTTAGAGTCCCGCACCTTGAAAGCGGCAGTTCTACCCTTTAGCTCTGTGCGAATGTTGCCTGTAATCCATGGCTTCTGGTTGTGGTATGTACGTACAGTCACTGTGGGGACAACGCCCTCAATGCACTTATTGATAAAGCCAGTGACTGATGTGGTGTACTCCTCAATGCCATCGTAAGAATCCCGGAACATGTTCCAGTCTGTGATAGCAAAATAGTCCTGTAGTTTAGCATCTGCTTCATCTGACCACTTTTTTATAGACCGAGTCACTGGTGCTTCCTGCTTTAATTTAGCTTGTAAGCAGGAATCAGGCGGATAGAGTTGTGGTCAGATTTACCAAATGGAGGGCGAGGGAGAGCTTTGTACGTTTCTCTGTGTGTGGAGTACAGCTGATCTAGAATTTTTTTCCCTCTGGTTGCACATTTAAGATGTTGATGGAAATTTGGTAGAACTGATTTAAGTTTTATCTGCATTAAAGTCTCCTGCCACTAGGAGCACCGCCTCTGGGTGAGTGGTTTCCTGTTTGCATATTTCCTTATACAGCTGACTGAGTGCAGTCTTAGTGCCAGCATCTGTCTTTGGTGGTAAATAAACAGCCTCGAAAAGTATAGCTGAAAACTCTCTAGACAAGTAGTGTGGCCTGCAATTTATCACAATATACTCTACTTCAGGTGAGCAAAATCTAGAGACTTCCTCAGATTTCGTGCACCAGCTGTTATTTTCAAATATGCACAGAACACCCCCATCTTACCGGAGTGTGCTGTTCTACCTTGCCGGTGCAGCGTATATCCCTCTAGCGGAATTTCCATGTCGTCATTCAGCCATGATTCCGTGAAACATAGGATATTACAGTTTTTGATGTCCCGTTGGTAGGATATTAGTGGTCGGACCTCGTCTAGTTTATTGTCCAGTGACTGCACGTTGGCGAGTAGTATTGACGGTAACAGCAGCTTTCCCAGTCGCCTTTTCTGGGTCCTGACCAGGCATCCGGCTCTTTGTCCTCTGCACCTGCGTCGCTTCCTCTTGCAAATTACGGGGATGTTGGTCCTGTCGGGTGTTTGGAGAATGTCTTGCTTGTAGAAGAAAAGATCTTTGTCTAATCCGAGGTGAATGATCGCTGTCCTGATATCCAGAATCTCTTTTCTGCCGTAAGATACGGTTGCAGAAACATTATGTACAAAATAAGTTACAAATAATAACCTTGTCCTCCAAAACAAAGGTCATGTGGTTTGGTAAGAAGAATGCCCCTCTACCCACAGGTGTTATTACTACCTCTGAGGGTTTAGAGCTTGAGGTAGTCACCTCATACAAGTACTTCCTCTTTCACCCCAGCTGCCAAACGAACCCTGATTCAGATGACCATCCTTCCCATGCTAGATTACAGAGACATAATTTATAGATCAGCAGGTAAGGAGGGTGCTCTCGAGCGGCTAGATGTTCTTTACCATTTGGCCATCAGATTTGCCACCAATGCTCCTTATAGGACACATCACTGCACTCTTATACTCCTCTGTAAACTGGTCATCTCTGTATACCTGTCGCAAGACCCACTGGTTGATGCTTATTTATAAAAACCTCTTAGCCCTCACTCCCCCCCATCTGAGATATATACTGAAACCCTCATCCTCCACATACAACACCCATTCTGCCAGTCACATTCTGTTAAAGGTCCCCAAAGCACACACTTCCCTAGGTCGCTCCTCTTTTCAGTTTGCTGCAGCTAGCGACTAGAACGAGCTGCAACAAACACTCAAACTGGACAGTTTTATCTCAATCTCTTCATTCAAAGACTCAATCATGGACACTCTTACTGACAGTTGTGGCTGCCGTTGACTTTGCCCAATGTTTGTGCCATGTTTTGTGCTGCTACCATGTTGTGTTGCCACCATGTTGTTGTTATATTGTGTTGCTACCAAAGCTGTGTTGTCATGTGTTGCTGCCTTGTTATGTTGTTGTTTTAGGTCTCTCTTTATGTAGTGTTGTGTCTCTCTTGTTGTAATGTGTGTTTTGTCCTATATTTATATTGTAATTTATTAGGTGTTCCTAATGTTTTGTACACTCAGTGTAGGTTGTAAATGTTCAAATTTGTTTTATCAACAACACTGATGAATAATGAAATGCACTGTGTCTTTTCAAGTTGTTTGTATGTTTTGGTATGGTATAAAATAGCATTTTATTGACCATAGACTTCTCTTTCTCTTCATCCTTCATTTCTCCCATTTGATTTATTTACCTGTCCATTGTCATCCATTACATCATTACATACCTCATATTATCTCTCTGCTTTTCTCATCCTATTTCTCTCTACATTGCTATCAATCTGTGTCTTTTTATCAATCTCTCTTGTCCACACTCATCCACCACATCATCATCCCTCTTTCCGCACATCCTCTCCCCTCTAACCTCAGGCCCAACCAGTCCCAGACGAGCTGGTTGCCAAGCTGCTGGGTAACCAGGCAACCTTCAGCCCCGTGGTGACTGTGGAGCCACGGCGACGCAAGTTCCACCGGCCCATCGGCCTGTGCATCCCCCTGCCCCCCTCCTGGAGAGAGAGCCCCCGGGACTCTGGGGAGGGGGACACCACCAGCCTGCGCCTGCTGTGCAGTGTCATCGGTACGCCAACACTGTCTGTCACACTTTAGTAAGCCTGACTGAGGCCTTATGGTGGACTAATGGCACAGTGAAACTGTATTACTTAAGGAATAGTTGAATGGTGCCCCTTAACAGTGCCATATGGCACAGATGGTAGAGCATGGCGCTTGCAATGGCAGGGTTGTGGGTTTGATTCCCACGGGGAACCAGTATGAGAAAAGTATGAAAATGTGTAAACTCACTACTGTAAGTCGCTCTGGATAGGAGCATCTGCTAAATCACGTAAATGTACAATTTAGAGTAAACTATGAGTTAGACTGCATGAACACCTCATAGAAGGAAATTGATTGAACATAGTGATTCAATGTCTGTCATCTGTGGGATGGGATCCACATTTATGTAGAAGAAGAAGCAATGTCATTACTATACTGAGCAACTGTTAATTATCTTAATTACGATGGGTGTAAAAGTGATATGGTGAAGTAAAATCACCTCGCATGAATGAATCATATTTTATTTTTGTGTCAAATCTCCAGTTGGCAACCAATATTTTACGGGATTAATTGACACATAAACATTACAATGATTCACAGTGATAATTCATTCAGTGATACTTATTCCGGTGTTCTGTGCAGTGTGCACCTCATAAAAAATGAAAAGTAAATCAATACATAATAGTAGATAAGGTTATCCAAGCAATAGTAATAGCCCTAGAGCAGTAAAAAGGTTTAATAAAAAAATTCAGAAAAATAAATACAGAAAAATGAAACGGAAAGCGTTTATCCAGGTCTGACACAAAGAGAAGATGAAACAGGCCGATACACAATCTATATACATACAGTTGAAGTCAGAAGTTTACATACACCTTAGCGAAACACTTTTAAACTCAGTATTTCACAATTCTTGACATTTAATCCTCGTAAAAATTCCCTGCCTTAGGTCAGTTAGGATCACCACTTTATTTTAATAATGTGAAATGTCAGAATAATAGTGGAGAGTATGATTTATTTCAGCTTTTATTTCTTTCATCACATTCCCAGTGGGTCAGAAGTTTACAAACACTCAATTAGTATTTGGTAGCATTGCCTTTAAATTGTTTAACTTGGGTCAAACGTTTTGGGTAGCCTTCCACCAGCTTCTCACAATAAGTTGGGTGAATTTTGGAACATTCCTCCTGACAGAGCTGGTGTAACTGAGTCAGGTTTGTAGGCCTCCTTGCTCGCATAAACGTTTTCAGTTCTGCCCACAAATCTTCTATAGGATTGAGGTCAGGGCTTTGTGATGGCCACTCCAATACCTTGACTTTGTTGTCCTTAATCCATTTTGCCACAACTTTAGAAGTATGCTTGGGGTCATTGTCCATTTGGAGACCCATTTGCAACCAAGCTTTAACTTCCTGACTGATGTCTTGAGATGTTGCTTCAATATATCCACATAATTTTCCTCCCTCATGATGCCATCTATTTAGTGAAGTGCACCAGTCCCTCCTGCAGCAAAGCAATCCCACAACATGATGCTGGCACCCCCGTGCTTCACGGTTGGGATGGTGTTCTTCGGCTTGCATAATAACAATAGTCATTATGGCCAAACAGTTCTGTTTTGTTTCATCAGACCAGAGGACATTTCTCCAAAAAGTATGATCTTTGTCCCCATGTGCAGTTGTAAACCGTAGTCTGGCTTTTTTATGGCGGTTTTGGAGCAGTGGCTTCTTCCATGCTGAGAGGCCTTTCAGGTTATGTTGATATAGGACACGTTTTACTGTGGATATAATTACTGTTGTACCTGTTTACTCCAGCATCTTCACAAGGTCCTTAGCTGTTGTTCTGGGATTGATTTGCACCTTTCGCACCAAAGTACATTCATCTCTAGGATACAGAACGCGTCTCCTTCCTGAGCGGTATGAGGGCGGCGTGGTCCCATGGTGTTTATACTTCCGTACTATTGTTTGTACAGATGAACGTGGTACCTTCAGGCATTTTGACATTTCTCCCAAGGATGAACCAGACTTGTGGAGGTCTACACATTTTTTTCTAAGGTGTTGGCTGATTTCTTTTGATTTTCCCATGATGTCAAGCAAAGAGGCACTGAGTTTGAAGGTAGGCCTTGAAACACATCCACAGATACACCTCCAATTGACTCAAATGATGTCAGATGCTTCTAAAGCCATGACATACTTTTCTGGAATTTTCCAAGCTGTTTAAAAGCACAGTCAACTTAGTATAGTAAACTTCTGACACACTGGAATTGTGATACAATGAATTATAAGTGATATTCTGTCTGTAAACAATTGTTGGAAAAATTACATGTGTCATGCACAAAGTAGAAGTCCTACCTGACTTGCCAGAACTATAGTTTGTTTAACAAGAAATTTGTGGAGTGGTTGAAAACGAGTTTTAATGACTCCAACCTATGTGTATATGTAAACTTCTGACTTCAACTGTACGGGCACTTTGCTATATGTCTGGAAATAAATATTTGTATAATTTAATTATAGGTCACCTTTTCTTTTATTCCAGGCTTGATCTGAAAATTCAGTAAGCGAAAATGCACAAAGGACAAAAAAACATTTCAGTTTCTCCTCATCGCTCAGCCACATAATGCCAGGGTGTATCTGGTGGGCTTTCTGGAATAATGAAAAGTGTATAATCGTGGTACAAAAGGCAATAGAGGATAAAATGAATTTCATTCTCTGTCTCTTCAATGTCACAGTGGTTAACCTACATAGTCTTTCCTGGAAAAGGTCACATTTCAGTTGCCCAGGCTCTTTCTATGGAGTGATCCCATTGAAACCTTGCTGGCTATTTTGGCAAGCCTGCCATCTCACCTCCCAGGGTTCCTAGCCCATGTTCCAAGTATAGGCACAAACTTGTTATGCGGGGGAACCCAAGAGCAGACTCAGACGAGGAGACTGGGATGAAGTAACCAAGGTATTTATTGACAAACGGGGAGATGGAGTGCAGGTCAGGGGAAGCTTGGGCGGGTTGCTGGAAAACAGGTGCGGAGGCTGAGGCTGGAGCGAGAGGAGTTGAGACAGGGTAAGCAGGTCCGGAGGGGAATCCAAGGGAGTAGTAGAGTGGGGAATCCAGGACAGAGTAGTAGGATGACGAGACGTGGGACTGGAGACAGTGTCCAGAGTCAGAGCGGGCAGAACTGTATCAGAGAGGAAAACAGGAACAACAGGATGACCGGATCTGAATAGTAACAAATGGCTAGAAACATAGACTGACTGAGCAGAGATTACAATCTGGCAGTGTGGAAGTGGCAGGGCTGAGTATTTGTAGAGGTCTTGATTATGGAACAGGTTGCAGCTGGTGGGGATCTGCTCTGACTCCAGCACACCTGTCTCCACCCACACAATCACACACACAGAGAGAGAGGGAGAGGTAGAGAGTATTGGGGGAGTGGTGGCAGGTCAAGGAGACACAGGATGAGAGGTAGAGGGCGTTGCAGGAGCAGATGTGACACTTGTGAACAAACCTTAACAATGACGTACTGCTCTATTATGGATATGTTGGTTTTTGAGATACAGTACCTCTTAGATACAGTACCTCTTAGAACTCCACACTCCTGCTGAATGAGGTTTAGGATGTCAACTTGTGTGTCTAATTTACAGGATTGCATGTTTAATATACCTCTTTCTCAACCCAATCTCCAATTTAAACGTCAACCTATTGCGTAACTGCAGTAATAGAATCACGCCAGGGCTTGACGTATTAATTACACCAGGTTTTGTTGTATTTTAGCTGTCAGTTAAACTCCTCAAAAGTTAAACTAAAACTTAAGTTTAGGGATTAATTCCGAATGGTGAAGGTTAGCGTTAGGGATAGGGTTAAACTTAAGGTATGTCATTAATTCCGAATGGTTATGGTTAAGGTTTGGAAAAGGCTTAAAAAAAAGAAAGAGTTTCTAGCACTGTGATTAAACACGCAACCTTCGTAGCCGGAGTCTGCCATTTAAATGCCCATCCTCCATCCCCCATCCACCATCCCTGTCCACAATGCCCTAGCAAGCCGCAAGCCTACTAAAAGGTAATAGGCGCTCATGTTGCCCCTAGTGGAATGCGTTCACATTTTTTAGCGTTCACATTTCGCCAGCTCCAAACGTAATCTGGCACCTGCAGAATCGGCACCTCCTGGCGTATTCTATAAGAGAATGGGCTGCTTTTTCTCCTCCTTCCTATATCTTTGTGTAACTGATGTCTCTTCCTTCTCTCCAGGTGGCACAGCCCCAGCCCAGTGGGAGGACATCACTGGTACCACCAAGCTCATATATAGCAAAGACTGTGCCAACTTCACAACCAATGTGTCGGCACGGTAAGTATAGTGTAGCAACTCACTCACTAGCATTCATGTTAATTAGACAAATAAATCCACATCCTAAATCTCACAATCTAAACCTCAATCCAGCTCTTTTTGTTACTTGAGAGCAGTTATTAAGATATGCTTATCTCAAAGGATCCAACCATGAGTAACTTAAGGGTTGCCATAAGTCCTACACAATGGTGTCTCTTCTCAGGTTCTGGCTGGCTGACTGTCCTAGGACAGCCGAGGCTGTGTCTTTCTCCAACCTCCTGTATCGAGAGCTCTCAGCTGTGCCCTACATGGCCAAGTTTGTGGTGTTTGCCAAGATGAACGAGGTCCGTGAGGGCCGCCTGCGCTGCTACTGCATGACTGATGACAAGATGGACAAAACCCTGGAGCAACACGAGAACTTCAGTGAGGTGGCCCGCAGTCGTGACATCGAGGTCAGTACAGGGAGTCATAATGATGGTTATCATGATTATGTCATTGTTTATTAGCTTCAGCTATAGAGACACTGTAAAGTGAGTGGAGTAAGTGGATCAGTCTGTATAACCCTCTCAGGTGATGGAGGGAATGCCACTGCACCTGGAGTGTTCTGGGAACCTGGTTCCAGTGAGGAAGGCTACCCAGCAGCCTCGCTGTTTCAGCTTCCAGGCCTTCAAAGACAACAGACTCCCCGTCTCAGTCAAGGTGCTTAACCCTCTTCATCCCTTTCTCCATTACTCCCTCCCTCTCTGGGTCTTCATCCCTCTCTCCATTACTCCCTCCCTCTCTGGGTCTTCATCCCTCACTCTATTACTCCCTCCCTCTCTGGGACTTCATCCCTCTTTCCATTACTCCCTCCCTCTCTGGGTCTTCATCCCTCACTCTATTACTCCCTCCCTCTCTGGGTCTTCATCCCTCTCTCCATTACTCCCTCCCTCTCTGGGTCTTCATCCCTCACTCTATTACTCCCTCCCTCTCTGGGTCTTCATCCCTCTCTCCATTACTCCCTCCCTCTCTGGGTCTTCATCCCTCTCTCCATTACTCCCTCCCTCTCTGGGTCTTCATCCCTCACTCTATTACTCCCTCCCTCTCTGGGACTTCATCCCTCTCTCCATTACTCCCTCCCTCTCTGGGTCTTCATCCCTCACTCTATTACTCCCTACCTCTCTGGGTCTTCATCCCTCTCTCCATTACTCCCTCCCTCTCTGGGTCTCCCTCTCTCCATTACTCCCTCCCTCCCTCTCTGGGTCTCCCTCTCTCCATTACTCCCTCCCTCCCTCTCTGGGTCTCCCTCTCTCCATTACTCCCTCCCTCCCTCTCTGGGTCTCCCTCTCCCTCTGAAAATGTATCTTGTCTGTTTCTCTCGGTTCTCCTCTCCAAGGTGAGAGACAGTAGCAAGGATCATTCTGGATTCCTGTCCTTCCTACGCAAGTCTACCAAGTACGAAGACAGCCAACATGTGCTGTGCAACCTCAACATTACCATGCCCCCGTGTATCAAGGTAGGCCTCAACAAATAGTTCATGTTTTTGGGGTGCTTTGAAAAGCACTGTACTTTCATTTTAGAATACACACATGCATATTTCATGTTGTGAACATGTGAGATCTGAGACAAATCAGCTGTGCTGATTTATTCCAGAGGCTTTTGCTTGTATTTGATTGGTAGGCTGCTGGTAGTGAAGACCGGAGGCGAACTCTGACCCCATTAGCCCTGCGAGAGAGATACAGCGCCATGAATGAGCCTGCCATGGGTAAAGGTGCCTGCCATCCCATCCTATCCCATCCCTATGATACTCCATACAGACCGCCATTGTCTTCCGACAGGTGGCATCATTCCTACATGACGCTCGACCCTCAATCAGTGCAGACGAGTTAGTCAAGCTACCTGACATAAGACAATGACATACCCCACACCAACACGTTCACATTCCATGTGCCCCTTCATGCAGTAATAATCACAACGGTGCATTAACTTCTCATGTTAAAGTATCAGTTGTGGTCTGGTTTCTGCAGCATCAATGAGTGCCATGGAAAGGACAGAGTTGAAGATGGCTTTGATAGCTGAACAGTTGGGACTGAGCTGGGCTGGTGAGTGAGTGGAATGAGTGTCTGTGTCTCGTGCCTGTGTTGTATCAGTGTTTAATGGCTTGGGGCTGCTTTTCCCTTCCCCCCTGCCTCTGTCTCTCAATGGTCTGTACCTCCTCCACCTTTGTCTCTCCAGAGCTGGCGAGGGAGCTACAGTTCAGTGTAGATGACATTAATAAGATCCGTGTGGAGAATCCTAACTCCCTATTGGAGCAGAGTTCTGCCCTGCTCAACCTATGGGCCACCCGTGAGGGCAAGAGAGCCAAGAGTAAGTACCTGAGATCCCATATATAGGTCAGTGGATCCCTCCTGTGCATCCTCTTGTCCTAAATTCATCATCTCCATTCTCCACTCGTCTTGCACTGGCTCCTGGATTTGCACGTGAGACTTCTCCAGTCTATGCAGTATCTTATATTAACATTGTGCTAACTCTTTAGTTTTCTGGGACAGACCTGGGTCTGTCAGAGTACTGGTAAACAATTTCCTTATTCTCCTCATAATATCTTCCACTTCCTTGTCTGTTATTTAACTGTCCATTTCCCATTTTCCTGCCTCTCGTCTCTGTTTTCTCTCTCTCTATCCTTCTCTCCTCCCCCTTTCTCTGTCTCTCTTTGTCTCTTGTGGCTCCTATGTGCAGTGGATAGTTTGTATACAGCTCTGAAGAGTATTGACCGGATGGACATAGTGAACATGTTGGAGGGCCAGGGGCCACAGCCTGCAGGGAGGCAGGCCCGGGAGTCAAGCAGACGCAGACACAACGAGACTGACCACGTCTCCCCCAGCCTGAGCAATGGTAAGGCTTCTCCCCTCCCCATGCAGCCCTCTCCCACACCCAACCCCCATGTCCTACCAGTTCTTCTCTCTCCTCTTCCTCTCTGCTGCCACCATCACCTTCCTACCTCAATCCTCAGTCAAGGGCTGTTCTATGCTACTGCCGTAAACTTGAGATTTCTACATGTAACGCAGCAACCTGGACCAGGGCTCAAGACACTCTGACAACAACTGCCTCTGTGGTGGCACTCTAAAGCCTGACTCGGATACATTCTCTTGTTTCTGGTTGAATACAATGAATCAATGACCTATAGTGCCTTCAATCAGAATCACAACCTTGTCTAATAGTACCAGCTAGATTTTAGGACTTTAGGATCTCCCACTGAAATGGCCCTTGAAACATTTTTCTGTGGGGAGAAACTATTACTGGTATATGGATTTAAGAAATATGAACGGAGCCTGTCAATAATAGTATAGATTAAAATAGAGATACTTATTTGATTTTTTAAAATATATATATATATTACAACTTCAAGAAACATTTGTTTTAATTTGTGTTTGATAAGGTTATTAGCAATAGGAGAGTTGATGATTTAAAAATAAAGAGATAAAATGACTGAAATGCTTAGTGTTAGTTGGTGTGTATGGTGTGTTGGGTGAGTCTCAGATTCTGTTCATGCCAAATGTACATTTTGTTGGATCTTTATTCAGTGCATAAGTTATTACACTGCCTCACTACGGTGTCATGTCTGTGTATGTGACAGATTTATGTTATTACATCCTATAAAGTATGATATTGGTTATGAGGGGATCATGTTCATCTTCATCCAACATGATTTAAACCCCGATCTGCCTACATAGGCCATATGTGAGATAAAGTACAGGATATCTTCTGTCCGTAAAGAAAACTCATAAATCCAGTCTGTAGCTTTTATTTCAAGCGTACTGTAGTTGGCTTTCCTTCCAGTGGTCACTTCTCAAACGTTGACTCCTTTTCCTCATGGTTTATTATTTTACACAAGCATGATATACATCAGATTGACTCCAATTTCATCTCCGGACCAGTATGAGAAAAACAAATGCACTGGTCTGACCATCACTGGAGTTCTGTGGCCTCTCTTCTGGCTCTGCTCTGTGCCCCAGTGTCTTGTGTCATCACTGCAGGTGCCAGTGCCAGGTCCCTTCAGTGAAAACTGGAGCAATAACTGGTGATGTAACTCATGCATAGATATGACCATGATGGACAAAGGGACAAACAGGAGATGCTCAGTCAGATCACAGCTGCAGTGAATCTGATATCTGACACCTGTCCAGTCTGCCTCCCAAAGCTCTTTCCTTTGATGCTGTCTGTCTGGCTGTGTAACAAGGTGGTCACACTCTCACGGGACAATACCAACCTGACCTCCAGATATGGTATTGTGTGTTTATTACAACAATGATTTTCAAGAGGTCTATGATTTATATGAGTTCAGACTGATGACAAAGAAGAGATGTAGATAGATAACATGGTATGTGATATCAGGGGATGGTACAGAATGAGGATTCACTCTCTGGCTCACTGTCAGTCTGGAAGATGATTACTCCCTTGGTGACTATTACAAGAGTTCCCAATTAACCTTCACAATCATAGGAATTGAGATAGCAATAAATTCTGATGTGGGAACCTAAACCTGGAGACTGCAACATTATACTCACATTATACTCTTAACCCAGGCAGACTATCTATAGGAACCATGTATGTTTTAGACATTGTGTAAAACATGTATTTTTACGGTACCTTCCAGTCTACCTGTCCCTGTCTTTTCCTTTTTTCTGTCACATTGGGCTCTTAGTGATTTTGCCATTCAATTCCCTTTCTTAGCTCTAGTGTTTTGAGTGGTTTGAGTCTGAGACACATCATTTGTGATTCAATAAAAGCGATGTGATCAGTTTAGTAATACCAGAGAGGTTTGGGAGGCTCCTGTAAGGGTAACACATGACTTTCTCTCTGCATGGCTGAGTAGTATGAGTCTCTTCAGACAGGGGGTTGTTCCGTTCGGTGTACTGTTTGTTCCTCTGGGATCCCCCTACTTGTTCCCTTTGACTATCTGTCCCCTCTCTCTTTGTGTTTCTCCGGACATGTCATCTGCAGCCCAGCCGCCCTACTCTTCCTCCTTCTCACTCCTCCTCTCCGACCTCTGAACTCATGCCCTCCGACCTCATGTTGACCTCTGGCCCTCACCTTTATTTTGACGACCAGTTGTGCATAATTTTTTATAACTCTTTATTTTTGTACTCTTGAAAATTCCACTTTTTTAACCGTCTGCTCTGTGACCAATCCCCCTCACACACTGTGTGCTCAGCACCCCCGGAAGGGGGAGGTGTCCCTCGCTCTGTCACACTGTCCATCTCTCCCTCTTTCTTCCTTGTCTCCTGTCTCTGTCTGTCTGTCTTTTTCTCTGGGCCTGTCTTTTTCTGTCTTCCTCTATCTGTCCTCTTCCCTCCTATGTTCCCTATCTGTGTTTTCCTCCCTGCCCTGCCCTGCCCTGCCCTGCATGAGGCCCACTCTCGTCTCCCACCTCCGATATGCTTGCATGGAAGCATTGTAATGAGTTTGCAGTTGCAGTGGCCTGTGGGAGACTTAGTCTGGGAGCTGTGCATGCCTCTGCGCCTTGTAGCTGCTTTACTAACAGACTGATATTGCATGGTATGCATGCTGGGCACGGGTGGCACCTTAATTGGGGAGAATGGGCATGTGGTAATGGTTGGAGCAGAATTAATGAAATGGTAACAAATACATCAAGCATATGGTTTCCAGGTGTTTGATGCCATTCCATTTGCTCCGTTCCGGCCATTATTATGAGCCATCCTCCCCTCAGCAGCCTCCTGTGATGCTGGGGAATGACCCGACTGTTTAGTCTGCCTGTTTAGATCCTCTATAATATTGTATTCCTTGTGGGTGGTAAAACAAAAAGGACCTGAACCCTTTTTTAACTGTGTATTGTGACTGCTCTGTTCATGTATGAGTGTTGTGAAGTGTTGTTGGTCTGTTTTCTGTGTGTATGTGTGGGATTGTCATTTGTCTTTGAGTCACTCCAGAATTAGGGGATGTAGTATTTATGCCCCTTCTCTGTCACACACCTCATATTTGCGGGGAGTGTGTTCATGTGACCCTTCCATTGAATCTCTCTGTTCTTTGCACATTGGTGTGTTTCTGTTTGTGTGTGTGTGTGTGTGTGTGTACGTGTCTGTGTTTTTACGTGTTTTGTCCAGTGTGTTGTCTTTGTGTATTTCAGTGTGTGCCTTTTTCCAGTCTGTGTGTGACTGTATGTGTTTCACTCTGTATGTGAGCTTCAGCCAGTTTTCTATGTTTACAAAGTGTTGTCTTTTCACCAGGAGGGTCAGGCCACCATGTTCATTCCTTCTCACTAACACACTCTAATAATCCCCGATCCCCTCCTCCCTCTCTCTGTCACCGTCCAACTGACCATGGGAGTGACACCACCCCCAGACACAAACATAGAGAGAGAGAGAAGGACTGGCAACCAGACTGGATGGCAACGAGACTGGATGGCAGGATCACACACTAACACACAGATTTTAGACTGTCTTTTAGATTGTAAGAGACACAAACAGACAATCTAAAACCATGTACAGTAGAAACATATTGATCACCAGGAGACACTATTGTCAGCTACCGTAAGTGTTCAGATTATTCAAGTGCACATTGTTATGATATGAGGGGAAGGTTAGTGTTAGGGCATAGACTAACACACTACCAGGATATCCTTCCAAACTCCATCCCCAGGTGGCAGCACCAACTGGGTCAAAGTCTGTTCTGCCAGGAAGCTTTGATATTTCCTCAGGTGCCAGCGATCAAGATAATTGTCAGGGCTTTGTTTGTTTCTTTATGTTAGTTAACCTCTTTAGTTGGACATGCCTTTTATAGTTTGGTTTTTGTACATATTTATTTTGTCACCATGAACATATAAATAATGTGCTTGGACTGGCTGACCAAGAGGTCATGACAGAGCTGGCCCTGGACTAGCTATAGATTGTAACACCAGGTGATGTCATTTAACCCCAAGAAATTGATATCCATTATACTGGAAGTTACAGGTTTGCCCATAAAAAATATCACCGGAGATTTTTTAACTAACCTGGTATTAGCGATGATATCGTCATTCTCAATTTGTGGAAGCAGTCTCATAAAATATCAATGTCCAGCTGCAGGGAGTCGTTTGAATTTAGAAAATGCTCCGTTATTAAAATAAATGTTTTGCTCCATGAAGTAATCCACTTATCTCATTGATTGAGATAAGTGGGTGTCCACCCCAAAGTGCTGCATGTCATGATGACAGACACCTGTCTCGATCAATGAGAGAAGACTTGAAATAGATAAGATGGCAGCGTACACATTGTTGGATTACTTCATGGAGCAAAACTTTTACTTCTTATAATTACGGATCGTTGTCTAAATTCAAACAGACTCCTTGCAACTGGACACAGACAATTTAGGAGACTCCTGTTTCAACAAATCCAGAACGAAGATAGTATCGCCAATACCAGGCTAGTTGAAACATTTCTGACAACGTTTTGTATAGGCAAACCTGTAACTCCCAGTATAACGGATAACATCATTTTTTTATTAAATCACATTATCTGTTGTTACAATCTGTAGCTAGTCCTGGACTGAAGGTAAGGTGGCTGTCTCCCTGGGCATATGTACATACAACCGTCCGCATACACTGATTTCTCACATACATGCACATCTTAAATAAGGTTACAGGCCAGTTAACTAAGACTAAGACCCCTAAACTTAGCAAGTGCAACAATATTAGCAGGCTAGTTATTGGTTCCGTAACAACATACACAACCTCAAAAGATGGTATTACAAACATACAGTATACTGTGATATTTATATGACATGAATCATCCTCACCCCACTGGCTATAGAGTAAAGTATATAGGAAAGTTTATCAGCTGGAAGTCTGAAAGGTTGTGGAAATGTTAAGAGAATTCTATAGTACAGGGTTTATGTGTATCTTATTGAAGGACGCTTGGTATGTGAATAACTGATATAAAGAAATGTGTTGAACTTGTGACCCACATGTAAACAGCCTCCCCGGTCGTATGGCCTTCTGAGTGGGAGATCTTCAGAGAGGTTCTGCTGTCTTGTAACTCAGAGAGATGAGAGGTCCAGGAGGCCAGCTGGTGTCCCTCATACCTACTGCACATTCAACATAACTCACCGGCAACAATGAATCATGTTGCAAATCTCTCTCACGCATGCACACACACAAACACACAGACAGTGTTCTTACGCTTGCACACACACACTGCTGCCTCCTCCACTCCCTCCTCAAAGCTCTTGTCTTCTCCACCTCATGCTAAATCTAGTATCTTCTCTCGGTTGATGCCAGTATGTAATCAATTCCATTTCTACCACTGGTCAGTCAGAATTAAATGGTGCAATTTGTCTTTATATACATATCTATTCATCACTGGGATTATTTGTCTGATTCAAAATATCTTTATGTTCCTCATGGTCATCTCAGTTGCAGAGAAGTACAGTAGCTACTGTTGCACAATAGTATTTTACTATGGCCATACTTAGTTAGTTGCACTGAATGGACAACTTTTCCTCAACTGCAGTACCGCTGTATCTGTCAAAGCCTGATGGTTGTTAATCAAAAAGTTTCTTTGGTCTTCCTGACCTTGATTTTGACTTTTCATTTACTTTACTTTACTTACAGTGGGGCAAAAAAGTATTTAGTCAGCCACCAATTGTGCAAGTTCTCCCACTTAAAAAGATGAGAGGACTGTAATTTTCATCATAGGTACACTTCAACTATGACAGACAAAATGAGAAAAAAAAATCCAGAAAAATCACATTGTAGGATTTTTTATGAATTTATTTGCAAATTATAGTGGAAAATAAGTATTTGGTCAATAACAAAAGTTTATCTCAATACTTTGTTATATACCCTTTGTTGGCAATGACAGGGGTCAAACGTTTTCTGTAAGTCTTCACAAGGTTTTCACACACTGTTGCTGGTATTTTGGCCCATTCCTCCATGCAGAACTCCTCTAGAGCAGTGATGTTTTGGGGCTGTTGCTGGGCAACATGGACTTTCAACTCCCTCCAAAGATTTTCTATGGGGTTGAGATCTGGAGACTGGCTAGGCCACTCCAGGACCTTGAAATGCTTCTTACGAAGCCACTCCTTCGTTGCCCGGGCGGAGTGTTTGGTATCATTGTCATGCTGAAAGACCCAGCCACATTTCATCTTCAATGCCCTTGCTGATGGAAGGAGGTTTTCACTCAAAATTTCATGATACATGGCCCCATTCATTCTTTCCTTTACACGGATCAGTCAAACTGGTCCCTTTGCAGAAAAACAGCCCCAAAGCATGATGTTTCCACCCCCATGCTTCACAGTAGGTATGGTGTTCTTTGGATGCAACTCACCATTCTTTGTCCTCCAAACACGACGAGTTGAGTTTTTACCAAAAAGTTATATTTTGGTTTCATCTGACCATAT
The DNA here is from genome assembly GCF_018296145.1 of Oncorhynchus tshawytscha. Lineage (NCBI taxonomy): Eukaryota > Metazoa > Chordata > Actinopteri > Salmoniformes > Salmonidae > Oncorhynchus > Oncorhynchus tshawytscha. Next base: position 27,664,701 of record NC_056440.1, on the reverse strand, counting down.
GACATTCTCCCAATCTTCTTCTGGATCATCCAAATGCTCTCTAGCAAACTTCAGACGGGCCTGAACATGTACTGGCTTAAGCAGGGGGACACGTCTGGCACTGCAGGATTTGAGTCCCTGGCGGCGTAGTGTGTTACTGATGGTAGGCTTTGTTACTTTGGTCCCAGGTCTCTGCAGGTCATTCACTAGGTCCCCCCGTGTGGTTCTGGGATTTTTGCTCACCGTTCTTGTGATCATTTCACCCCATGGGGTGAGATCTTGTGTGGAGCTCCAGATCGAGGGAGATTATCAGTGGTCTTGTATGTCTTCCATTTCCTAATAATTGCTCCCACAGTTGATTTCTTCAAACCAAGCTGCTTACCTATTGCAGATTCAGTCTTCCCAGCCTGGTGCAGGTCTACAATTTTGTTTCTGCTGTCTTTTTACAGCTCTTTGGTCTTGGCCATAGTGGAGTTTGGAGTGTGACTGTTTGAGGTTGTGGACAGGTGTCTTTTATACTGATAACAAGTTCAAACAGGTGCCATTAATACAGGTAACAAGTGGAGGACAGAGAAGCCTCTTAAAGAAGAAGTTACAGGTCTGTGAGAGCCAGAAATCTTGTTTGTTTGTAGGTGACCAAATACTTATTTTCCACCATAATTTGAAAATAAATTCATTAAAAATCCTACAATGTGATTTTCTGGATTTTTTTTTCTCATTTTGTCTGTCATAGTTGAAGTGTACCTACCTAATTACAGGCCTCTCTCATCTTTTTAAGTGGGAGAACTTGCACAATTGGTGGCTGACTAAATACTTTTTTGCCCCACTGTATCTCTCTCAGGTCATTTCTCATACAGTAGATATTTAGTTCACTCCCACTGAAATGTGAGCTAGCGTGAGAGTTGGAAGAGAGCAGACAGAAAGCAGCTTTGGCGCCGTTCTCTTGTTCAGAGGCTGTCCACGAAAGAGAACGTACCATGCTTACTGCACCACACCACTGCATGTTCAAAACTTAAAGCACTCTTAATGATACCAGACAAGAAATGTCTATTCTCAACTAGAGGTGTTGTTGGAGTGACTTGAGTCAAAGGTTCATCAGTCATCATGCATAGCAAATTCTCAACGTTAGATTCCCTGTTGATATAAAATGGGGTTTGGGTTAGCTATGCTTGCTGTGAGCTATAATAAATTAAACTGTATATAAACATGTATGTGTGGTGTGAGTGCATCTTTGTGTGTGTATGTGTGTAGTGTGTACCTGTATGTGGTTGTATTTTTTTGTTTTCTAAGGTTTGTACTGTAATATCTGTTGTGGTGGGTGGATAGGTGAGAGTGTGTGTTTGTTGAAGAACAAGATTGCTTGCAAGCATGCTGTTCAGCCTGACTAGAATATTTAACTTGCCTGGTTTGTGTGGGTGCGTGTGTGGGACAGTTAGTGTGTGTATGTCTGGGTAAGCCTTTGTGTGTATGGACGTGTGTATGGCATGTGTACGTGTTTTTCAGTGTGTGTCCCAGGCGGACAGGTGTGTGTCCCAGCCCCAGGTTGGTTCGGGGCAGAGGCAGTAACTCCTGTCCCTCTACCTGCAGGTGGCAGACAGCGGAGCAGCACCAGTCACCAGCGGGCCTCTCTCTCTTGGTCTGTCTCTCTGCCTGGCTCTGGCCATGGCTCTGGCTCTGGTTCTGGCTGTGTGTCTGCTGCTGCCTCCACTGCTGCTCTCACTGTCAGTGCTGGCTGATCTGGCTTGTTAACCCCCCCCAGAAGCCCCCCTTGCTCCCTTGCCCCCATCTCCTTGCACCTCTTCTTGAGATCCCACTGTCTGGCCCCTTCCTCTCCCCTCTCCCTCCTTGCCCCCTGGGCTCCCCCTCTGCCACCTCCCCCGGCTTCCCTGCTCCTGGGCAGGGGCACATCCCCCCCCGCCCTGGGGTCCCTCCCGGTGTTGGTGGGGCGAGGTGGGGGGCGAGGTGAGGTAAGGCGGGGGGCCCGTGTCAGTGTGCCTCTCTCTGTGTCGCTCCAGGTTACGGGCTGATGCAGGAGGAGCTGCTCTCCCCTCCCTCCATGCAGTACAGCCTGCCCTCCCCGCTGGGCAACGAGCCCTACTGGCAGGAAGTCTCCAGTCTGGAGTGTGCTCCAATGGCCACCACTGAGGAGGACACGCTCATGGAGATGTCCGATGTGCAGGTGTGGCCCTCTGGCAACAGCCCCTCCCTAGTGGCCGTGGAGGACTCCTCGCTGGAGTGCAGCAATGCCGACGACTCGGAGGGGCTGCTGGGGCTGCCGTATGGGAGCCTGGTCCGGCCGGGCAGTGGGGCCAGCGGTGGGGGGCTGAGTGGATCTATGGAGCTGGTGGAGGACAATTCAGAGATGGGGGCTGTTGACTCATTCAGCACCGCCACACATGCCACCCCTGCCTCGTTCAGCACCGCCACCCCTGCCACCCCTGCCTCGTTCAGCACCGCCACACCTGCCACCCCTGCCACCCCTGCCACCCCTGCCTCGTTCAGCACCGCCACCCCTGCCACACCTTCTTTGTTCGGAGGCACCATCGCCGCCGCGGTCAACAACATTAATGGGCTGGACAAAGGTCAAGTGTCAAATGTCGTGAGGTCGGAGGCAGCAGCGGTCGGAGGCAACATGACGGGTGGAGATGGAGCTGGAGGAGGAGAAGGAGGAGGGACAGGCTCAGAGGAAGGGCTTTCTCTTGTTGCAGGACAACAGCAGCGGGTGTACGCCCGGCTGAGCGAGTCGCCCGGTCTGAGCCGCGTGGCAGATCGTAACGGAGACAGGTGAGTGTGTCCTCAGACCTCAGTCAGTCAGTCTGCAGCTCAGCTGGACACCGCACTGGCCAGACAGGGGGTGGTCCAGAGTCCAGACACTCACCTCTGAGACAACTCACTGAGCCTCAGGACAGGTCAATGTTGCTGTGTTTCCTAACCTAATAATACAATATTTAGTTCTGGTAAAAGAGTTCTATGAAGGAATAATGGCGTCAGCTTATGTTTGACACATTTGATACACATTGGCCTTTTTCTCCTTCTTTGACTCTGTCTCTTCTCCTCTCACTTCTCCTTTCTCTCCTCTCACTTGTCCTCTCTCTCCACCTCTCTTCATCTCTCTCCTCCTATTCTCACTCATCCTCTGCCTCCTTAGGTCCAGTGGTGGCAGTGGTGGTAGTGGAGGCAGAGGTGGTGGAGGCTCTTTCCTGTCCTACCTGCAGGAGCAGTCGGGTCCAGGCTGGCAACCTGTCACAGACCACACTCAGGCCTGGGTGGGCTCGCAGACAGCCAAACCCAGGCAGGCCATGGACTCGATGATGTCATCAGTACGCGCCGCCATGGACATGGACCCCAGCCAGTCCCGCGTGTCCCAAGAGGCCTTGCTTCAGCCAGTGCGTGACATGGGGCACACGGAGATCCTGCGTGGGCACTTCAGAGGCACCCAGCCATTTGAGAAGGGCCTGGGGTTCCCTCACAGGGTGCCAGAGCTGCGGAACTGGGACGAAGTACGCCTGAGGGGGCAGGTGAGTAGGAAACCCATGCTATTATCTTAGCTATCACATCTTATACGACACTTAAATGAAGTACAATAACTCTGGCCCAAGTATGCATTTTGACATATCCTTGAGATGGTTAGTAAACATTGATTAAAGGCAGCTATAATACATTAGGTATGGACAGGACTGTAAATGATCCAACTCATCATGTAAAAACTGTTTTAATGCTGTAGGAGTTGTCTGATCAGAGTCCAAACCCAGTGGCAGTAGGCTATGACTGAATTCCATTATTTATGGTACTGTAATCCCACACACATATCAACACACACACAAGGCCCAAGAAGGGCAGGAACAACCTGTCAAGCCAAATATAGCAGCCCCTGTCACTGGATCCCCAATCCCACCCCATCACACGTGTCATCTACTGTGGTATACTGGCACTGCATCAGACCAATCAGAGCACCCTGAAGGACATGTCAACTTTACCACGCTGTGAGAGGGCAAAGAGGGACTTTTGCTGTTTGAGTCGCTGGGTTATATTGTGACTGCCAGTGTGTTGGTACAGTTACCACAGATAACATTGTTTCCCATGGAGAACCAGTGGCAGGAAATGGTCTTGCTGCAGACTATCTGCATCTTACTGTACTGTGTAAGTGAAATTGATCCCAAACCATTACAGAATAATAACGTATGTATGTGTGGTGGAATATATACCTACATGCCATGAGAAGTAATAATGTAAATTGTGTGTACCAGAGGGAGAATAGTTTGAGTTCCTGAGGGAGGCCTGAAGGTCGGGGTGCAAGTGTTTCAGTGTTCTTCCCTCTCAGCCACTCAGCCTCTCAGACTTACAGAGCAGAGCAGAGCACCTCTCTAGAACAGCCAGAGGTATTTAAAGACTACGGATCATATGGCTGGGAGAGAGAGAGAGCAGAGGGGTGAAGGGTGAGAGGGTTTGGTTTTGAAAGCACAGACGAGGGGAGAGAGAGAGGGTGAACGAAAGAGAGGGAGAGGAAATAGGAGCCTTCCAAGGTTGCAGCCGCCTGGATTTGATGGCATGGGTCAGCCATTCCTACTGACCAGCTGACAGACAGAGAGCAAGAGAGAAGGAGCCAGAGAAAGAGGGAACAGGGTCCGGTGGAGTAGAGCTGAAGAAGGGACACAAACAGAGGGAGAAATAGAAGGAGACGACGCCAGCCCTGTTGAAAGAAGCGAAGGCCCCGAGGGTGCAGCTGTTGCTCCAGACTGACAGAGAGAAGTGTCGGTGGAGAGTCGACGAGAGCCTGCACAGGCCTGTGTTTGTTTGTGTGTTGTGGGTGTGTAGTGTGCTCCACTGGATCGCTTGGTTGGACACACTCTGCCCAGAGGTAGAAGCTTGGAGGGGGAGTGATGTGGGCCATGGTAACTGAGCTGCTCTTCAGCTTTGTGCTGCTGGCCTTCCTGGTGATAAGCTGTCAGAATGTGATCCATATAGCCAGCGGCTCCCTGCGCTCTGTGCTCTCCTACGTGCACGCTGCGCTGGACCGCGAGCTGGGTGAGGCTGAAGGTGTGGCCGACGAGGAGGAGAACGTCACCACCCGTGTGGTCCGCCGCAGGGTCATCCTTAAGGTATCCCACAGAGAGAGGAGGGGAGGGGTGGGGAAGGAAAGGATGAGAGAATTGACTAGCAATGGAAAAACATCAAAAGAAAGCGTGGTGGAAACAAATTGTGTGTGTGTGTGTGTGTGTGTGTGTGTGTGTGTGTGTGTGAAGCTCAGAGGTAATTGTAAAGCTCAGAGGTGATTTAAGGTTTGGCTGCGACAGAGGGAAATGTTGGTTAGGAGCGAGTGGAGAGACATACCTCTGTTTGTTTACCACATTAACTTCTGACAATGCAATTTCTCCCCTGTAATGGGTTCAGTGAGCAAAGATTGTGTTAATAAAACAGTCATTCATTTATATTGTAGAATTTAATTATACAGGATACATAATAGAAGCAGTTTGCACAACTTTTGTTTTGCAGTATTTTCAAGGAACATCTCTCTGGATTGTATTGTTCATATTTGGCCAGGTGAGATGGGATAGTAACAGAGGGAGGTAAGAAGAAAACTAGGGATGTTCAAACAAACCATAGGCCTACAGTTGAGACCCACTTATACAGGCCTTATACGTGCTGTTGTGGCTGTCAATGGTTCAACTTGTGTGTTCCAACTGTGAGTGTTTAAACCTATGAGCTGTCACATTCGTTGTCGTAAGACTCGATAGACAGCTGCCTCTGATTGGGAACCATACCGGGCCAACATAGAAATACAAAAACTAGAGTACCCAACATAGTCACACCCTGACCTATCCAAATTAGAGAATAAAATACTCTCTAAGGTCAGGGTGTGACATGAGCTCAGCTCAGTCTCTAAACTCACTGTAATAAGGACTAGGGCTGTGACATTACCAGCATCGCAATATTTTTTCCATGGCAAAAATTATAGCACAAAGCAGACCAAACTCTTTGGTCCATTAATAACCTGCTGTATATAAAAAAATGGTGTGCTAAAGCTTGAAAAATAACTAAATGTGACTCTGGATGACATAATGATGTTGGTTTCCAACATTAGGGCTGTTTTCCTAAAGAAGTTACATCTACTTCATGCTTTGTTTCCTTGTCACAATACTAACGAGTATCGCGATACTGGCATCATCCTGGCCCTAATAAGGACTGTAGTCCTCTACCACCTCATTACCACATTCTCCTCCTCCTCAACACCTCTAATAACTCTATTCATTCCTGCCTCTATGGATTGTGGGGGATAGGGCAGCTTTTCCCATAACCATATGGGAAAAGCTGTCTAGCTCTGTGTTCACTAGTTAAGCCGTGGAACCTTTTAAGACTATAAATAGCTGTGCTGGCGCCTCCCATGTTATTAGGGAGTAATAGCTGCATTATCATGAACCTCATCCACTGTGATTGTATTAGTGCTAACACCACAGCAGTGCCGTTAGTGATCCCCTGATCTTTACCAGATATCTCTCTGTTGTTTCTCTCTCTGTCTCGGGGGGTTGGGGTTGGTGACAATGGCTAAATGATGAGACTCTCTCTCTGGGGGGCTATTTTAAAGTGCTCTAGATTCCAGGAAACTTTTCGTTCTATTCGACTCTTGGTTTTCTCTCTGAGTCAGACTCCTTACTGTGTAAGTGTGTGCTGTTGATTCATTTGCCATGAATCTATGAGCAGGTGTGTGATGTAGTACAATATACCATGTGTACTACAGTATGACAGTATTGTTTCGTGAAGTTCAGTACATGCTGTCTGTCCCGTAGGGTGACGAGGCCAAGGATCTCCCAGGGGAACAAGTGAGCGAGGAGCAGTTCACAGACGAGCACGGAAACATTGTCACCAAGAAGGTCAGATATCTATCCCAGCATGCATCTCTCCACTCAACAGCCCTGCGCTGTGGCTTATCTACCAGTTCCCCCCTGTTACTATTCATGTTCAACTCACTACACTCATCCTCATAGAAATGATTATCACATTGATAATCAAGGACCATCACATTCATCATCATGCCTTGACTTATTCCCATGTCATGATTCTGTAATCACTGGCATGGGAAAATGACGTGTCACAGTCATGTGTAGTTACTGTATGAAAGGTTGTGGTTCACAGCTATAAGGAGGATGATACATACAACCAGGACAATGTTTTGTAATGAACATTAAGGCCCTTTACTGTGAGTGAGAGGTACAGAGAACTCGATATAGTGAGTTTACGTGTAGGTTCAACCTCATTCAATCTTTCCTTCCTTCCCTGCATTTCTCTCATTCTCTCTCTCTCTTTACCTGTCTTTCCCACCACCCTCTATCATCCTGCTCTCTATCCCTCCCCTGGTGTGTGTGTGTGTGTGTGTCCGTGAGTGTGTGGCGTAGATTGTGAGGAAAGTGGTGCGCAGGGGGAAGGGCTCAGGTGATGAGGGGTGTCAGGAGCGTTCAGTGGGCGTGGATGGCTCTCTGCAGGATGAGCTGGAGGCTGAAGCGGAGCAGTTCATGAACTACGCCGTCCTGAGCAGCAAGGTGGGCCACTGACCTGCATCAGCCAGGCAACACTCACCTGGGCTACTGTATGAGGGGCTGAGACTCTAAACAAACACAGTCATCTGACATAGGAAGAGCATTGGTTCACAAAGTGGACTCAAACTAAAGGGACCCATGTATACTGCCTTGAATGTATATAGGGACTCAATGTAGCAATCAACCACTACAGAAGATGACTAGGGTGTAGCTGGGAACTAGGAACTCTTTACTGTGCTGGGATATATAGATTCCTCTGCTAGTCCAAACTAGACCATAGTGGGCTAAACCTGCATGGCCTGTGGTATGTGAATGAGGAATGTGTGTTTGTAATTTAGATCAACCTGTGTTATCATTCCCCAACCCCTTTAGCGACAAACAAGCGGAAGAAAAAAAGATTGCTTGCTGTAGTGTACTATCCTCTTGGCTTCCCCTTGCTGTATTGTACTATCCTCTTGACTTCCCCTTGCTGTATTGTACTATCCTCTTGGCTTCCCCTTGCTGTATTGTACTATCCTCTTGGCTTCCCCTTGCTGTATTGTACTATCCTCTTGGCTTCCCCTTGCTGTATTGTACTGTATTGTACTATCCTATCCTCTGTAGTGTACTTCCTCTTGGCTTCCCCTTGCTGCTTCCCTTGCTGTAATGTACTATCCTCTTAGCTTCCGCTGTATCCTCTTGGCTTCCCCTTGCTGTAGTGTACTATCCTCATGGCTTCCCCTTGCTGTAGCGTACTATCCTCTTGGCTTCCCCTTGCTGTAGTGTACTAGCCTCTTGGATTCTCCTTGCTTTAGTGTACTATCCATCCACCTTGCAAGCCTCACTCATCTGTGCTTAATTTCCCCATCATGTCCTGACCTGCATGTAGGACCAACCAAATAATCCACAACTTTATCTTGCTCTGATAGCTTGCACTGTCTCTCTGCATTGGCTGAAACAACAAACGAATACTTCCAGGTTTCCTAACAGCAGTCATGGATATCTGCTTTGTGTCTCCAGTCAGTACATAGATAAATGTCTCTTTCTCTCCAGTTGATATGAATGGCTGGGTGTTGGTTGGTTTCTATTGCTGTGCTAATGTAATGAGGTCCATTCTTTCCCCTTCAGTAACCCACATTGACTGACTGTCTATCTGTCTTCTCTACCTCCATCCATTCAAAGACTCTGGTCCATTAACTGACTGTGTGCTGTATCACTGTATCACTCCAACCTGCAGTACTCTCTATTCCATGTCAATGTTTCTGATGCTTCTCTCTTTTCCTGTCTTTCCCAACCCCCACCCCAACTCTCTTGGCTTGGCTGTCTTTCCATCATTGAATTCTCAACATTCCTCTCCTTTTGTTGTCTTCAACTCATCTCTCTCTTTGCTCCTTACCTCAATTTTCACTTTTAACCTCTTCTCCTCTCCATCATCTCTTCATACACCTCTTCACCACCTCCTGTTTCCCTTCTCACACACTGTCCCACTATTCCCTCTCTCTCCCTATGTCCTGATTCCCTCCTCTATCTCTCCCTATGTCCTGATTCCCTCCTCGATCTCTCCCTATGTCCTGATTCCCTCCTCTCTCTCCCTATGTCCTGATTCCCTCCTCTATCTCTCCTTATGTCCTGATTCCCTCCTATCTCCTGATTCCCTCTCGCTCCTCTCCATCTTTTTGTTCTCCCACTAAATCCCCCTAACTTTAACTTCCACCTTTCCATCCTACTTTCATCCTCTTTTCCATCTGTCTCTGTCCCTCCTCTTCCCATCTTCCTCTCCTCTGCCTCTCCACCCCTTCTCTCGCCCTCTCCTATCCTTCTCTCCTCCGCCCCTGTCTCTCCCCCCCGATGTAGCCGGATATTGTGGATGTGAAGAAGGGTGCTCAGATAGTGAAATGTGCCAGTCTGCGGAGAGTAAAGCAGTGAGGCATGCAGACAGAGTGGCAGAGTGACACGTCCCCGCAGGTACGGGACCGACTGACCCAATGAGACACCTCTCACCTGGGATAGGGCTCCTCCAGTTAATCCTGCCTCTCTGTCTGGATTAAATAGACCTAAATAGACCTGATAATGGTGTTACAGTAATTCAGTATTAATTTTAGTACTGCAGTGGAGAGTGACATTTGATGTGGATTAGCTTTGAACTAATACGGTATCATTTGCATTCGATGCCACTACTGTGCATTATTATATTACAGTATGACTGTGGTGTGGTATCCATTTAGTAGATTCACATTTAATGTTGACTATAGATCTGTGCTGGCAACGGAGGTACAAGTCCCAACTCAGCCTTTCCCGCCTATGGCCTTGAACTTTCTCCCTTTGTCTCTTAATTGCCCATCTCCCCCTGTCTACAGCACTTCCAAATATTCTATCAGAAAGTAACATAGAACTTTATAAGATATTATATTAGTGTGTAGAGTTTTGTTGTAGATGAGTATTGGTGTGTCATATACAGTTGGATCATGGATGTACAGCATATTTGTTGTCCTAATGTCTTCGGAGAGACTAAACTACAGCTGAATTTATGCTTAGTGTGTGTAGACTGTGTTAGAGTGGGTATTCAGCAGGGTGTGAAGGTCAGTTCAATGTGTGTCAGTGTGTGGGGGTGTAGTACTAATAGAGTACATGTCTGACTGGATTTAATAAGAAAAATACAGTAGGCCTAGCTACATGCAGTATTTTTCTCCCTGTGTTTATGTTAGCGCTGACTGTTGTGCCTATTACAGATGGCATGGCATGTAGTTTTAGAATGGCAAAGGGTGCTGGGGATCCAGAATGTTTTCAAAGGTCAAAGTTGACAGGCTAGTTGTTCTTTCAAATGAAAACAATCTGGAGCACCTGTGTTTATGGGTGTGTGAATATGTGTGTAAAAGCTTGACTTGCTTTGTGCATGCGTGTGTGTCACCCAGACAAGAAACATGTCCCATGAATTTGTACTCTGAGGAATGCAGTAGCTTTCCTCCGATTGCTGACATTTCCGACCAGAGACAGCACACTATTAAATGTCACAGCCTGAATTTAAAATGGATTAAATTGAGATTTTTTTATCACTGGTCTACACACAATACCCCATAATGTCAATGTGGAATTATGTTTTTCAAATGTTTTATTGTAATCAATTAAAAATGAAAAGCTGAAATGTCAATAAGTATTCAACCCCTTTGTTATGCCAAGTCTAAATCAGTTCAGAAGTAAAAATGTGCTTAACAAGTCACAAAATTAGTTTCATGGACTCCCTGTGTGCAATAATAGTGTTTAACATCTCTGTACCCCACACACAATTATCTGTAAGGTCTCTCAGTCGAGCAGTGAAACAGATTCAACCAAAGACCAGGGAGGTTTTCCAAGTAGGGCACCGATTGGTAGATGGGTAAAAAATAAATAATTAGACATTGAAAACCCCTTTGAGCATGAGTCATTTTAATTACACTTTGAATGGTGTATCAATACACCCAGTCACAACAAAGTTACAGGCGTCCTTCCTAACTCAGTTGCCAGAGAGGAAGGAAACCACTCAGGGATTTCACTATGAGGCCAATAGTGACTTTAAAACAGTTACAGAGTTTCATGGCTGTGATAGGAGAAAACTGAGGATGGATCAACAACATTGTAGTTACTCCACAATACTAACCTAATTGACAGAGTGAAAAGAATGAAGCCTGTACATAATACGACTATTCCAAAACATGCATCCTGTTTGCAACAAGGCACTAAAATAATACTGCTAAAAATGTGTCAAAGCAATTCACTTTTTGCCCTCAACACAAAGTGTTATGTTTGCGGCAAATCCAATGCAGCACGTTACTGAGTACCACTCTCCATATTTCCAAGTATAGCGGTGGCTGCATCATGTTATGGGTATGCTTGTGATCGCTAAGGACTGGGGAGGTTTTCAGGATAAAAAATAAATGGAATGGCGCTAAACACAGGCACAATCCTGGAGGAAAACCTGGTTCAGTCTGCTTTCCACCAGACACTGGGAGATTAATGAATCTTTCAGCAAGACAATAACCTAAAACACAAGGCCAAATCTACAATGGAGTTGCTTACCAAGAAGACAGTGTATGTTCCTGAGTGGTCAAGTTACAGTTTTAAATTAAAATCATCTTGAAAATCTATGGCAAGATTTAAATGGTTGTCTAGCAATGATAAACAACCAATTTGATGGAGCTTGAATAATTTTGAAAAGAATAATGGGCAAATCGTGTATAATCCAGGTGTGCAAAGCTCTTACAGACTTACCCAGAAAGACTCACAGCTGTAATCGCTGCCAAAAGTGATTCTAAAAATGTATTGAATAAAAATGTGTGAATATATACAGTATGTAAATGAGATATTTCTGTATTTCATTTTCAATACATTTGCACAAAATTTCTAAGAACATGTTTACACTTTAACATTATTGGGTATTAGGTGAGAAAAAAATTTATTGAATCCATTTTGAATTCAAAATGTAAAATAAGTCAAGGGGTATGAATACTTGCTGAAGGCATTGTATATATGACTCGTGTCTGGAGTCCCCTATTTCCAAGCTTGAAAGGAAGGTTGGGGTAAATTGCCTCTTTATCCAAGCTCTGACAAACTCTGACCTAGCTACTGTTAGAAACCCTAATATGTGAATGCTTCCATACGAGGTTACTGCTTGGCTAATGGAAAACGCCGCCATAGATTTTAGCTAACCCGGTATTGCCGATACTCTCTTTGTTCTTGATTACAGAAAACAGTTATATTACAAATGTCCAGTTGCAGATGGTTCTACAAACAGTAGAGAGAACTGCATACCGAAAAGATCATAACTGTTTGGTCTGATTCTCCTCACACTGATGGGAAGCTTGTCCTTGTGCCATATGAACCTTTGTTTCTCTTTCCCTCCAGGAGTTGAACCCCACACCAAAACAACCCTACTTAGACACATGACCGGCAGCAGGAGACAGGGGGAAGAGTGCACATGAAGAGGAGTGTAATAATGGAGATAAAAGAAGAGAGATCTGAATGACAAAACACCAACTTCATGATAACGACAACCACAACGCCACCGCGATGATCAGCACGCACCGGAGAAGGAAATGGATTTTACTTGTAGTTTTCGTACTTTTTTTTTTTTTAAAGAAACAAATCAAAAAAACATTAACTACTAGGCTAGAAGCATGATTTCGTATAAAACAAAAACAAAACAGAGACAACAAAAAAACTAGCAACCAAAATGTGCTTCCTGTTATATGTATCAGCATGAATGACTGCTGGCGCATGGCCTGTCTTTAACTACAGTACTAGGGGTTATGGGAGGGGGGACCACTCCCATGTGGGATGGGAGGTCATGATGAGGTGTAGGGAAAGGTGAATATGTCATACATCCCTTTCCTGAAGAAAAAGGGCAGTGTTTGTTTGTGAAACTTCTGAAAAGGGAGTCTGTTAAATACTCTGAATTATCTCTAGGCAAAGGTTTGCTCCCCTCTCCCTGTCACACTAATCAAACTCTTCTAGCAAACAAACAAACATCACCACAGGCTAGTTTCAGCCTTATGTCCCACTGTCCCACTCCAGTAGCCTACACTTAGGATTTTGGTGTTGTACATACTATATGCACTTAAATGATACGTGACTGAGTGTTACGTGTGTTTTATGTCACAAAAACCTTATGCGATGCTGATGATGATGCTGCTGTTTCAGATCTGCCCTGGTTTTCTTGTTTGGATAACTCTATGTGCATATTCTATATATCTTGATCTGTGTGGACATAAGAACAAACAAAACAATATTTGTGTCATTCTGCCTGTTTTATCTGTCAGTTTTTGTTTGTCTGGTTATTTGTTATTTTGTGATTTTCATGTGCACCCTCCCTTTGCTCCCTTCATCTCACCTACAGGGCATTATTGGCTTCAGAAACATTTCATAGTTCTTTGTGTTTTAGGAAGAGGAGTTTCTGTGTTGACTTGCATCCCCAACCCCATAACCAACCTCCCCCAGAGTGGTTTGTGTGTTTCCAAGGTGAAAGTTATTGGAGTAAATGCTGGTGCGATTATTAGGACTATGAATAGGCCTTTCCCCTACCCTACAGTATGTGTACAGCTATTGTCTAGTTTGTCTGGTGGATCCTGTCACCACCATCTCCTGTATGCAGCCCACTTCAGGCATCTATACACCCCATCCTCCCCACACTCCCCCGTCCCTCTCAATGTGGATGTAGCAGTCCTGTCCTGTCCCTATCGATGTGGATGTAGTAGTCCTGTCCTCTACCAGCAGGGGTCAGGGTTTCCTAATAATTAATGTAGCATCTCCCCTCTGTTGTGTCTGTCCAACAGCGACAGTGTTTCTGTCTGATAGCACAGGATATATCCAAGAAAGAGTTTACAGATCATCTCAGCACATACCCGTCATTCGATAAGGGTAAATAAGTAACTTGACCACCATAGGCAATAATGTAGCTTTGGTTAAGCTGGTTACAGGTGAGAGTCAGCGCCAGAGAGAGGAACGTAGCTACTGAGATTTGTAAGTGTTGGGATTGTAAGTGTTGTTTGTATTGTTGGCAACTCTCAGAAGTGTAGCGAAGACAGCCAGCCACCAATCACTGTGATAAAAAACTGTAATATTGACCCCACAACTGTGAGCCCACACAAACCCACCCCAAACCTTGCTCCTGTCCTCTCACCCCTCTCTTCATGTCTGTACAACCCTACCCTGTTTCCCATCAGAAATGTATTGTTGGATGTTTGTTTAAAGGAAAGCAATAACTTTGGTTGAAGGAGTAGGTCTTTGTGTGTGTGTGTGTGTGTGTACTATGATCCCCTTGATCACTCACTACTTTGACTTTAGATGTACTGTCTGATCAGGAGATATGCCAGAACCCGAGTAACCCACTTGCTATCCACTTGACCTGCATGGAACAGAAAGAGTTTTGGTTGTGTAAAGTAGACCAAGGAGACTGGTTATGGGTTGTTGGAGAGTTCTCTTAATCCAAATGTTTTTCTCCCAGTCCCAACAGTGTTTATTTTTTGTGTGTGTGATTGTGTGTGTTTGAAGGTTGGGGGGGCAAGGAATCTAACTTCATACCAGCCATTCCCTGAGTTTTATGCAAGCTGTCAAATGTCTCATTTTCAAACTCATCAAGGGAATGTAGCAACACTGAAAAACAGCTAAAAGTGTCCACTCATTGTTGATTTAAGCCTTAATGACATTCATATTTTACTTTAAGGAAACATTTGAATGTTGTGTGCGTTGAGTGCATGTGATGAGTCCTCTGATTGTAAGTACAATTGAGACTGACACAGTACAACAGCATTTAGTTTCGACAAATGACAGTGCAGGGTTGAAGGAGGTAAATCGGCATGGGTGTGAAAGTGATATGACACTACTGGTGGACATAACAGAGGCTCTCCAGTCTCTAACCTAATTCATACAAAACATGGTCACAGTAATGTTACCTCAGTACATTATACCATCCTACATCATATTAGATGTATAGATCATCTTGGCACTGTACCGTAACTGATCTAATACATTGCATTTCTCATATCGAAGGAAAATGTGTCACAAACACTCCAGCGAGTATATGAATCAACACTCTGCAATAATAATACCTATACATGTAAATTAATCTCCAGTCCAGGTCCATGCTTTATCCGCCTCTGTAGCCACAGATAATGAATGTAAGGTGTTGCTCTGTAGATGTTAGTTGAGTAGGAAGGCTAGATGTCAGGCTGTTTGAGTCTATCTACAGAACTCAGGATCTGTTGTTTATCAAAGAAACTGTATAAAACTGAACACTCTTATATATGCATACATATTCATAAGTCAATACCCATCCATGCATGATCAGAACAAGAGAATGAGCAAGAGAAAGAGAACAGATCTTCAGCTCAGGATTTTGTATCGAGACATTTTATCATCCATCCCTCCCTCTGCAGGGGGGGTGACAGGGACAGCAGACTGGGCTATGTGGATCTATGGGAGAAGAGCGTTAGACAACTCTCTGAGAATACATGGGGACTTCATTTGCTAGTTTTTTTTTTAGATGGCAAGCATTTTTCCTCAACACCGCCCACCCCCATTCCATCCCTGCTCCCTATAACCAAAAAGAGATTGAGCCAGTTCTAAGGCTTCCTTCCACACAGTGACAGGTTGAGCGGAGGAGTCAATGAGAGGGAGGAGTGGATAGGACTTTAGACTTATTCAAAGTTATAGTGAAAATATCATGAACTGAAGGACTATGGAGGTGACGACATAAACCAAGTTCATGCAAAAAAATATTAACTGTTGCAAAAACTAGTGAACACATATACTCCTTTAGAATGTATTGAAGACATTATTAACGCAATAGCATATTACTCAATACTTAGGAATGCAACTGCGCACATGCACAGAAAATGTTTTTAATATAAATGAATATATATATAATATATGAAAATATATATTTACTTAGAATGCTATGCACCCTTGTCAACAGGATTATAGTAATGTTATGGATGTACTTTTGGCATCATAGCTACCAAGAGACTGTTGAGTTATGGGTAATGCCTGAAACCTGGGAAAAATAGGGGTCTTGTGGGTATTTTAACTTGTTTTGTTTGCTTTTTTTATTGTTATGAAGAGGTCAAATATGGAAAACGTATATCAATGTACAATCCTTTTAATCAAATGGAATCCGATGACATCTATAGATAATCTACCCTGTACACCAGCTCAAATCATTTACAAAATTAATAAAGAAATGAAATGTCCCTGTGTTTGTGTGTGTGTGAGTTTGTATGAGATTAGTATTATTTTACCTGTTGAATGTATGTGAACAATATTAATACATTTCACCGGATGGCCAGAGGCCTATAGCTTGTTTTGTTTTTCAATGGCTCTAAAGTTTTCACAGTTGGGTTATTCTTTCACAGAAGGATATGGTAGGGAGCAGATCTGGCAATGAGAAATTGGTTGTATTATTATGAAAGTTGTATTATGAAAGTCCTGGAGCATTATGTCAGTAATAGCTCAGGATATTGAATAGGTCACCTTTACTCAAAAGCCATGCATTGCATCCGTCATCATATGACTATAATGTTTCTAACATTTTCAAGAACACAGTCACACTGATTAACAGTATCATATTATTACACCGCATTGATTGATGCCTATATCAGTTTGGCTCACTCGCTATTTTCCAACTTGGACATTTGTCGATATACTGTGTCTAAGAAGCAACACCATCCAACAGCGGGGGGCGATATAATATCAATGAGTGCGTGCTGAGGGTGAGTTTGGAAGAACGTGTGCGAAAGTCCTTTAATAAATAAAGAACCTGGCCTCTGCTATAGGTTTGCGTGTTGGAATGTGTGACTAGTTAACATTATTTGTACTTATTATTTTATGAAAAGTAGCTAGTTTGCTATTGATCCAAAGCAAAGAACTGAGAAACCCACAACAAAAGTGTAATGTCCAGGATCTTTACGTTGTTTAATTTGTAGATATTAGAAAACGGCCCTGTGTTTGGAAAATGTCTTCGGGCTGTCAGAAAACCACTACTAGCAAGTCCATTCCGACCAGATGCGTAACTATAAACGACGCGGCGCACATGCCCCACGACTACTCCACAACTCCCGGAGGAACTCCGTTCAGCATAACTCCTGGAGGTAACAGTAGCTAGCCTTTATATATGTGTGTTATGCCATATGTAACTCAACGGGAAATTATTAGATTGCTAGCCTAATTACTATGCGTTCGAGCTATGCAGGTGCCCTGAACACAACCTCCATGGGTTGTCAAATCTCTAGATAAAGGACAAGGCTAGCAGTCAAATTTCTCTAGCAAAATGTTTGCGGTGCAGTATTGTACACTGACAAACGCATTAACTTCAGCCTGCAACATGCTCATGTCTTTCTCAGTGACTTTGTTTTGTTTCTGATAGCGTGCCATTGTTTGCATCCGCTTGTTAACTATAAAGCGTATATAGTGTAACTTTTCGTATATAGTGTAACTTTACGTTGTTTAATTTGTACCACCACCATCATCGTCGTCATGTACCAGCTGGTGTGACTTGAGATCAGTAGGAATCTTGCTTCAATCAGCTGTCTCGGCTAATAACTGGAAGTAGTGGTAACTTATAGACAACTACAACATAGCTACGAGAGATCGTCACTTGGCTTAATTATTTAGCTACACAAATGTTAGCTAACTAGTTAGTTTGGTAGTAGTTACAGCAGTCCCGGGGCCCCGGTTTGGTTTCTGCCCTAGCCAGATGATTCAAATAACCAACTCATCGTCAAGCGTTGCTTATTTCAACCCCTGGTTTATAGCATGGCAACAATAGATTGAGTGATTGTTTTGTTAAACCTTTATTTAACTAGGCAAGTCAGTTAAGAACAAATTCTTATTTACAATGACAGCTTACTGGGAACAAAAAACTGCCTTGTTTAGGGGCAGAATAACTGATTTTTACCTTGTCAGCTCGGGGATTCGATCTTGCAACCTTTTGGTTACTAGTCCAACTTTCTAACCACTAGGCTACCTGCCGTCCCAGCAAATTACCGAAGTGATTATGCAATGGAAATCACAGGTTTTCCCTTTTTTAATTAAGTTAAATGAAGACAGACAGGGCAGGGATATGGGTATGATTACCTATAATGATTACCGCAAATTAGACCTAATTGACAACATGGACTTGTCAGCTTTTTCCTAGATCAGAGTTTAAGTGTGCACTATGTAGGTTCAATTCATATTCTGTTTTATGACAGGGGTCTGCAACATTTAATCCGTTCAAGGATTTAGGGCTTTTATTAGGATCCCCATTAGCTGTTGCAAAAGCCACAGCAATTCTTTCTTGGGTCCACATATAACATAACAATACAGAACAATAATAGACAAGAACAGAGATGCATACGTTTAAATGTGTATAATGTGTTGACCGAACACTACATACATACCAGTTAACATTTACATACAAGTGTAATTAAGTCAGATAGGGGAGAGGTGTTACTTTATTTGTTTTTTAAAACCATGTTTGGTGTTCACTTGGGCTGTCTGAGATGTGAGTTCCATGCAATCATGGCTCTAAAGTACTTTACCTGAATTTGTTCTGGACCTGGGGGCTGTGCAAAGACCCCTAGTGGAGTAAGTTAATTTTGGGGGGAATTTTCATATTAATGTTTCCTATAAAAACAAGAAGCGATGCAGTCACTCTCCTCAACTTATAACCAAGAGAGGCTGGCATGCATAGTATTGCTAAATGCTAATAAAACCAAATCTATTTTGTTCTCTCGGGCTTGTAATATTGACCGTGAGAACCTGCATATTTGCACATTAAAGAGAGCCTAAATTGAGCAAAAATACTTGGGTATTTTGATTGACAATAAGCTCTCGTAAAACACACATTGGAAAGTAGCCCTCTGATTACAGTGAAGAGCAAGACTGGCTGCTCTGTTCTGGACCAGCTGCAGCTTTCTTAGGTCGTTCTTTGCAGCACCTGACCATATGACTGGGCAATAATAAAGATAACAGAACTAGAGCCTGCATCTCTTTATCACGGACAGACTTCTCTCCATCTTTACAACCATTGAGTTGTAATTGAACCATTATGCTTTAACCAAGACAGTTTACAATCTAAGGTAACACCAAGTAGTTTAGTCTAATCATCTTGATCAACAGCCACATTATTCATTATCAGATTCAGCTGAGGTCTGTCTATAACTTAAGGAATGCTTTGCACCAAATACAATGGTTTTAGTTTGAGAGATGTTTAGGACTAGTCACCCATTCTAAAACGGAACAACTCTTTGTTTAGGGTTGCAATTATTTCATTATCTGCGTTTTCTGGCGTGTATAATGTTGAATCATTCACATACATTGACACAGGCTTTACTTAAGGCTAGGTATGGCATTAGTAAAAATAGAAAACAGTAAATGCCCAAGAGAGCTGCGACACACCAACATCAACTTTTTTAAATACATTTTTTTACATAGGCAAGTCGGGCAAGAACAAATTCTTATTTACAATGACAGCCTACTGGGAACAGTGGGTTCACTGCCTTGTTTAGGGGCAGAACAATTGATTTTTACCTTGTCAGCTTGGGATTCGATCCAGCAACCTTTCGGTTACTGGCCCAACGCTCTAACCACTAGGCTTACCTGCCACCCCACTTGTTGTATTCATAGGATGCATTATATGCACATGCATGTGTGGTTACATCAGTGCAACAACTGACATGAGTGCTTTCATATCGTGTGACGCAGGTATAGCAAGCAGGTAGAGATTAGAGTGCATTGCAAAGTAAAAAGTATCTGACATTTTAAGTAGTCCCAGAGAACATATTTGTTGCATGATTAATGCATGGATTGCATGCCATTGTGAATTGAATTCTGAATATGTAGGCTAGGACACTGTTGCCTGTCATGTTTTTTAAAGCGTTTCCACACGGAAAAGTCTAAACAGAATCCTTGTGACATCCCAACTCTGATGTAACCCAATTGAAATTGAAATTTTCAAACGGCTATGGTTTAGGTTAGGGACATTTCAAGGATCCAGGACTAAATGTTTCCACACAAGGCCTTTCACTTCCTCCCTCTTCACTTGGTCACAGCTGAAGTGTTGGTGGTGGCGTTCAACACTGATTCAGAGATGATTAATGCACTAGCAGAACCTGCCAGATCATGTTGCAGTTTCTTATCTTTCAGATGCCATTAACAAATGAGACACATATAGAGTTTCCTAGAACTTAAATGCATTGAATGATATGTAAAATATGCAATAACAAGCAAGATATGAGGGATAACAATTTTCCTACTAATTTCCTGAATAATAGTGACATTTGTTTCTTGACATGTGGTGATGTCAGGAAAATAACCTCACACTCAACGTCAACAAAACTAAGGAGATGATTGTGGACTTCAGGAAACAGCAGAGGGAACCCCCCCCTATCCACATCGATGGAACAGTAGTGGAGAGGGTAGCAAGTTTTAAGTTCCTCGGCATACACATCACAGACAAACTGAATTGGTCCACTCACACAGACAGCATCGTGAAGAAGGCGCAGCAGCGCCTCTTCAACCTCAGGAGGCTGAAGAAATTCGGCTTGCCACCAAAAGCACTCACAAACTTCTACAGATGCACAATCGAGAGCATCCTGGCGGGCTGTATCACCGCCTGGTACGGCAACTGCTCCGCCCTCAACCGTAAGGCTCTCCAGAGGGTAGTGAGGTCTGCACAACGCATCACCGGGGGCAAACTACCTGCCCTCCAGGACACCTACACCACCCGATGTTACAGGAAGGCCATAAAGATCATCAAGGACATCAACCACCCGAGCCACTGCCTGTTCACCCCGCTATCATCCAGAAGGCGAGGTCAGTACAGGTGCATCAAAGCTGGGGCCGAGAGACTGAAAAACAGCTTCTATCTCAAGGCCATCAGACTGTTAAACAGCCACCACTAACATTGAGTGGCTGCTGCCAACACACTGACACTGACTCAACTCCAGCCACTTTAATAATGGGAATTGATGGGAAATGATGTAAATATATCACTAGCCACTTTAAACAATGCTACCTTATATAATGTTACTTACCCTACATTATTCATCTCATATGCATACGTGTATATACTGTACTCTATATCATCGACTGTATCCTTATGTAATACATGTATCACTAGCCACTTTAACTATGCCACTTTGTTTACATACTCATCTCATATGTATATACTGTACTTGATACAATCTACTGTATCTTGCCTATGCTGCTCTGTACCATCACTCATTCATATATCCTTATGTACATATTCTTTATCCCCTTACACTGTGTATAAGACAGTAGTTTTGGAATTGTTAGTTAGATTACTTGTTGGTTATTACTGCATTGTCGGAACTAGAAGCACAAGCATTTCGCTACACTCGCATTAACATCTGCTAACCATGTGTATGTGACAAATAAAATTTGATTTGATGTCATGGTGAGCTGGTTAACTCCCAGGGAGTGTCCCTAATGGCACCCTATTCCCTATAGTGATGTGGCAAAAAATAAATACAGTTGCATTTTTGGGATATTACTTTTGACAATGTATCGTTTTGACAATACCGCAATATTATTTTTTGAGCTAGTTGGCTGTACCTGCGCTAGTTGGCTGTACCTGCGCTAGTTGGCTGTACCTGCGCTAGTTGGCTGTACCTGCGCCAAAACCACAGTATTTTTCCTTCAAAGCTTGTTATCCAAATAGGGAGACAATTTGTATTCAGCACTTTTATTTCCATGACTGATATACACTTGTTTTCCCATGTCTCTCTCTTGTCCCTCTGCAGCAGACATATGGTGAGCAATTTGTTTGGAACATCGAATCGCAATAAAATCACAGTATCGCATTACATATAGAATTGTGAGAATCACTATACTGTGATTTTGTGTGTGCGCGCGTGTGTGTGTGTGTGTGTGTGTGTGTTAATTTGTTTTACTTTTATTTAGACGGGGATCACCATTTGAGACCAGGGTCTCATTCTCAAGGAAGCCTTGTGAACATGAATCCACAATTCAATACAACAAGATTAATCAAAACAAACACATCTATCACATATTATCTCCCTCAAAATGGCTCTAAACTGTCCAATGGAGACCAGCGAGTCAAGTCCCCAGCTCAGTGGAGACCCATTGGGTCCTCCAGAACCAGACAGTCCAGAGAGCGGGGCTGAAAGTTGCTGGATCTCCAATTAATATGTGAGCCGAGGTAGTTGGGGATTCTGAAGAACCCTTTTGCCTACTTTTTGTATTTAATGTTGAGCCCTTCTGGTAGTCAGACTCCCAGCCAACAGAACTATACAAAATGCAGTGATGTGTATGAAAATTGTCCCCAGTGATAAAACACAGTGCTGAGTGATAGACTGAGTCTAGAGGTTTTAAAACAGAGGCTCCCGCATGTATGTAGACTATATCACCATAATCAAGTACTGGGAGAAGCGTTGTTCAAGCAATCTTCCTCCTACTTTCCAAAGTGAGGCAGGATTTATTACTAGAAAAGAAACCAATCTTATTTCTCTTTTTTTTGTTGTCAGTTTTTGAATGTGTGTTTTAAGAGCTTATTGCCAATCAAAATACCCAACTTGCTCAATTTAGGCTCCCTTTAATGTGCAAATATGCAGGTCCTCACGGTCAATATTATGAGACGGAGAGAGCAAAATACATTTGGTTTTATTAGCATTTAGCACTAGTTTAAAATCAGTAAGCAATTTTTGAATTGAGTCAACAAAGTTGAAGTTGGCCTGCTGTACTGAGGGCACGGGGGTAAATGACTGTGGTCCGTGTAGAGATGAATGTTACAGGTTTTAACAGACAAATATTATTTATATAAATGGCGTAGAGAGCAGGGCCCAAAATCAACCCATGTGGCACACCTTTCATAATATTGAAGAAACTACATTTGATATCGTTAGATGGGCAACTTGCAAATGGTTCAATAACTATTTCAGACAACCTTTGAACAAGTAAGAAATGGTTCAATAACTATTTCAGACAACCTTTGAACAAGTAAGAAATGGTTAACTGTGTCAAAAGCCTTTGACAAGTTAATATATAAGTCAGCACAATGACTTTTTTTATGATCTAAACAATATAGCACATCATCTAAGATAATTGTAGCCACTGAAACAGTGCTATGTCCAGGTCTAAAACCAGATGGGTGCTCATTAAGAACAGAATGAGAAGTTAAAACCGTTCTAGGCTGAGAGTTGGCCAGGGACTTTGTCAAGGCAAGATGGCTTGGAAATTGGACAGTAGGTATCCAATTCAGAAGGATCTCTGCCTTTGTGTAGGTGGAAGACTTGTGCCCCTTTCCAGATCTTACGGATAACCACAGAATAAATTGTCAAGTTAAAACTATAGGTTAATGATTCTGCAATAAGTGGGGCAGAAAGCTGCAGCAAAAGGGGATCAAGCCCCAGTGGATTATTTTACATCGCTCTTCAATAAGGCACTTAGTACATCATAGACATCAAATGGTTGAAATAAATTAGGAATTGGCACCTAGGTATTGTAATATCATATCCTGAGGTCCCTTGCAATTCCCACCCCTAATTCCCTATAGAGTGCACAACTTTTGACCAGGGCCCATATATACTCCAAGGTGGCATAGCAGTTCAGATGTCTTTTGTCCTCGACTTGTCGTGTCCTGTGTGTATATATATATATATATATATATATATAACTTTTTTCACATACATTTTATTTTTATTTTCCATCAACTCATCCTCAAAACACTCTCCTGCAACCCGCCTCACCAATTTATATTTATAAAAAAGTATTATTTACCTCATCTGTAATCCTCCAAGAAGCTAGCCTGAAACTAGCCAGAAGCTAATCCAGAAGCTAGTTCAGAAGCTAGTTCGCTTCTTTACTGGCAAATCGTTAGTATTCAGCTAACCACGGTTTGTGGTCATCAGCTATCGCCAGTTTTGTACGGCGCGGCTCGGAACGGAACATACCGGATCAATTTTCTCTCCATGTCCCTGGATTTCGACTGCTCTCTGGACATTCATACCCGGATCTCACAGCTAGCTAGCTGCTATCCGTGTGACTATCGGCCTTCGTCGATTCCCGTATCAAACATCAATTATTCCGGAGCTAGCCAGCTCCATCAATCACTCCTGGGCTGCAGTCACCTATCCGGACCCGTTTTACTGCCTACGCGGAGCCCGACCGGGCCTTCATAACTGGACTGCCGACGTTATCTACCCGAAGGAGATCCGGCTGGCTCCTCCGTCGCGACGTTACCTGAACGCCCATCTGCGGCCTGCTAACCGTTAGCTGTCTTACCGGCTGCTATCTGAATAGACGATCGGACAATTTATTTATTTTTATTATTATTATGTTTTCTTCTTGGGCCTCTAACTAAATCTATTGTTTTTATTTTTGTTGTTGTTGTGATTTGGATTAATCCCCTCTACCACACGGAACCCCACTAATCTACTGACGGAACGCAAGAGGTGGCTAACAACAGACCTCCATCCTATGCTAGCTTGCTACCGATGGCCTGGCTAGCTGTCTAAATCGCCGTGACCCCCAACCAACCTCTCCACTCACTGGACCCTTTTGATCACTCGACTAAGCATGCCTCTCCTTAATGTCAATATGTCTTGTCCATTGCTGTTCTGGTTAGTGTTTATTGGCTTATTTCACTGTAGAGCCTCTAGTCCTGCTCACTATACCTTATCCAACCTATTAGTTCCACCACCCACACATGCAATGACATCTCCTGGTTTCAATGATGTTTCTAGAGACAATATCTCTCTCTTCATCACTCAATACCTAGGTTTACCTCCACTGTATTCACATACTACCATACCTTTGTCTGTACATTATACCTTGATGCTATTTTACCGCCCCCAGAAACCTCCTTTTACTCTGTTCCAGACGTTCTAGACGACCAATTCTCATAGCTTTTAGCCGTACCCTTATTCTACTCCTCCTATGTTCCTCTTGCGATGTAGAGGTGAATCCAGGCCCTGCAGTGCCTAACTCCTATTCCCCAGGCGCTCTCTTTTGACGACTTCTGTAACCGTAATAGCCTTGGTTTCATGCATGTTAACATTAGAAGCCTCCTCCCTAAGTTTGTTCTATTCACTGCTTTAGCACACTCTGCCAACCCGGATGTTCTAGCTGTGTCTGAATCCTGGCTTAGGAAGACCACCAGAAATTTTAATTCCAAACTACAACATTTTCAGACAAGATAGAACTGCCAAAGGGGGCGGTGTTGCAATCTACTGCAAAGATAGCCTGCAGAGTTCTGTCCTACTATCCAGGTCTGTACCCAAACAATTTGAACTTCTACTTTTAAAAATCCACCTCTCTAAAAACAAGTCTCTCACCGTTGCCGCCTGCTATAGACCACCCACTGTCCCCAGCTGTGCTCTGGACACCATATGTGAACTGATTGCCCCCCATCTATCTTCAGAGCTCGTGCTGCTAGGCAACCTAAACTGGAACATGCTTAACACCCCAGCCATCCTACAATCTAAACTTGATGCCCTCAATCTCACACAAATTATCAATGAACCTACCAGGTACCTCCCCAAAGCCTTAAACACGGCACCCTCATAGATATCATCCTAACCAACTTCCCCTCTAAATACACCTCTGCTGTCTTCAACCAAGATCTCAGCGATCACTGCCTCATTGCCTGCATCTGTAATGGGTCAGCGGTCAAACGACCTCCACTCATCACTGTAAAACGCTCCCTGAAACACTTCTGCGAGCAGGCCTTTCTAATCGACCTTGCCGGGGTATCCTGGAAGGATATTGATCTCATCCCGTCAGTAGAGGATGCCTGGATATTTTTTAAATGCCTTCCTAACCATCTTAAATAAACATGCCCCATTCAAGAAATTTAGAACCAGGAACAGATATAGCCCTTGGTTCTCCCCAGACCTGACTGCCCTTAACCAACACAAAAACATCCTATGGCGTTCTGCATTAGCATCGAACAACCCCGTGATATGCAGCTGTTCAGGGAAGCTAGAAACCATTATACACAGGCAGTTAGAAAAGCCAAGGCTAGCTTTTTCAAGCAGAAATTTGCTTCCTGCAACACTAACTCAAAAAGTTCTGGGACACTGTAAAGTCCATGGAGAATAAGAACACCTCCTCCCAGCTGCCCACTGCACTGAAGATAGGAAACACTGTCACCACTGATAAGTCCACCATAATTGAGAATTTCAATAAGCATTTTTCTACAGCTGGCCATGCTTTCCACCTGGCTACTCCTACCCCGGTCAACAGCACTGCACCCCCAACAGCAACTCGCCCAAGCCTTCCCCATTTCTCCTTTTCCCAAATCCATTCAGCTGATGTTCTGAAAGAGCTGCAAAATCTGGATCCCTACAAATCAGCCGGGCTAGACAATCTGGACCCTTTCTTTCTAAAATTATCTGCCGAAATTGTTGCCACCCCTATTACTAGCCTGTTCAACCTCTCTTTCGTGTCGTCTGAGATTCCCAAAGATTGGAAAGCAGCTGCGGTCATCCCCCTCTTCAAAGGGGGGGACACTCTTGACCCAAACTGCTACAGACCTATATCTATCCTACCGTGCCTTTCTAAGGTCTTCGAAAGCCAAGTCAACAAACAGATTACCGACCATTTCGAATCTCACCATACCTTCTCTGCTATGCAATCTGGTTTCAGAGCTGGTCATGGGTGCACCTCAGCCACGCTCAAGGTCCTAAACGATATCTTAACCGCCATTGATAAGAAACATTACTGTGCAGCCGTATTCATTGATCTGGCCAAGGCTTTCGACTCTGTCAATCACCACATCCTCATCGGCAGACTCGACAGCCTTGGTTTCTCAAATGATTGCCTCGCCTGGTTCACCAACTACTTCTCTGATAGAGTTCAGTGTGTCAAATCGGAGGGTCTGCTGTCCGGACCTCTGGCTCTATGGGGGTGCCACAGGGTTCAATTCTTGGACCGACTCTCTTCTCTGTATACATCAATGAGGTCGCTCTTGCTGCTGGTGAGTCTCTGATCCACCTCTACGCAGACGACACCATTCTGTATACTTCCGGCCCTTCTTTGGACACTGTGTTAACAACCCTCCAGGCAAGCTTCAATGCCATACAACTCTCCTTCCGTGGCCTCCAATTGCTCTTAAATACAAGTAAAACTAAATGCATGCTCTTCAACCGATCGCTACCAGCACCTACCCGCCTGTCCAACATCACTACTCTGGACGGCTCTGACTTAGAATACGTGGACAACTACAAATACTTAGGTGTCTGGTTAGACTGTAAACTCTCCTTCCAGACCCATATCAAACATCTCCAATCCAAAGTTAAATCTAGAATTGGCTTCCTATTTCGCAACAAAGCATCCGTCACTCATGCTGCCAAACATACCCTTGTAAAACTGACCATCCTACCAATCCTCGACTTTGGCGATGTCATTTACAAAATAGCCTCCAATACCCTACTCAACAAATTGGATGCAGTCTATCACAGTGCAATCCGTTTTGTCACCAAAGCCCCATATACTACCCACCATTGCGACCTGTACGCTCTCGTTGGCTGGCCCTCGCTTCATACTCGTCGCCAAACCCACTGGCTCCATGTCATCTACAAGACCCTGGTAGGTAAAGTCCCCCCTTATCTCAGCTCGCTGGTCACCATAGCATCTCCCACCTGTAGCACACGCCCCAGCAGGTATATCTCTCTAGTCACCCCCAAAACCAATTCTTTCTTTGGCCGCCTCTCCTTCCAGTTCTCTGCTGCCAATGACTGGAACGAACTACAAAAATCTCTGAAACTGGAAACACTTATCTCCCTCACTAGCTTTAAGCACCAACTGTCAGAGCAGCTCACAGATTACTGCACCTGTACATAGCCCACCTATAATTTAGCCCAAACAACTACCTCTTTCCCAACTGTATTTAATTTTAAATTATTTATTTATTTTGCTCCTTTGCACCCCATTATTTTTATTTCTACTTTGCACATTCTTCCATTGCAAAACTACCATTCCAGTGTTTTACTTGCTATATTGTATTTACTTTGCCACCATGGCCTTTTTTGCCTTTACCTCCCTTCTCACCTCATTTGCTCACATTGTATATAGACTTGTTTATACTGTATTGTTGACTGTATGTTTGTTTTACTCCATGTGTAACTCTGTATCGTTGTAACTGTCGAACTGCTTTGCTTTATCTTGGCCAGGTCGCAATTGTAAATGAGAACTTGTTCTCAACTTGCCTACCTGGTTAAATAAATAAATAAAAATATATAGGGAATAGGACGCAGAGAGCTCAGTTTCCTGCTCTAATATTAGTCCAAGGTTAACAGGAGGAGTAATGCACGGAGGGCTCCCACGGGTTACTCCTCTGCCTTTTTGCTGAGGTTTGTCCTTTTAGGCCACTCATCAGTAACTTGGGAAATTCTGGCACAGAAAGCAGCTGGCCGATTTATATGTAGGCTAGCTTGCCTTGAACCACCCTTTGGTGAGCAGATATCAGTGACTGACTACCCTGTGGACAGGACAGCACAGAGGACAGTACAAACAGAACCATTTTGCACCATATATATTTTAAGGATTCATGCAATCCCTGCATTTGATTCATTTGTTGATGCCATTAGTTTTAGTTTTTTTCAGCCATACACATGCATATCAAATCATTGGGGCGGTATGTTGATTTATGCACTTGTAGATTATTAAAAGTACATACATTTTTAATTATCATTATTTATGTAGAGCTTTCACTTCACACATGTTCTCAGTGTTCCAAAATATCCAGACACCTGTTGTGAAAAGTATGAAAGAGTATATGATGTGTGAGGTTTCACTGCAGGGAGGGTTCAACCAAATAGGACTGCGGAACAGGATGAGTGCTATGGAGGGATTGTGCTCCTGTTTGATCTATAACATTTGCATCACTATTTATTGAACATTTCTACCCCTACCCTCCTCTTTCACCTTAGGTACAAGAATTATCTACGACCGGCAGTTCCTGCTGGAGTGCCGCACTTCCCCGCTGGCCAGGACTCCCCCGTACTCTCTCCCTGACATTCCAGGGGTCACCAGCCCACCCTCAAAACACATCATCAATGTAAAGGTCCATAATGGAGAACCAATGAACAACAACATCGCGGCACCTGCTGACAAAAGCGCTGGTAAGAACGTGATCCAGTCAGGCAGGAAAACTATTTACTCGTATCTCAGATATTACTGTGCCAACAACAAAATAACATCCCCGAAAACAGTCATAGGAAATCAATTTGTTTTATGGAAAATATGTTATTTAATGAGAGAAAATGTTCAGATTTACTGGAAGCTCAATGTTTGGATAATTTTCAGGTTTCAATATTTGCCCCTTATGAAAGTATTGCCTGTCAAGACTCTTCAAATAGGCTATTATATAGGGTCAGTAGGAAATAAATGAACACATGTGTTTTTGTTTGTGAAGGGGATGATGCACAGTTTGAAATGGACATCTAACTGGTGGTGAAATGAGCATTCTAGAGGGATGTGAAACAACTTCACATACTACCACGATGCTAAAGAAGAGGCCCAGCCAATCCCCTGTCCAGACTCGCTACAATATTGTCAACCTGTGTTTACAGATGTGTCCATTAGTTGCTGTGTGTTAACTTTCAATATCAGTGCTGTTGTTACTGTGAAAACTGCTCGAAGGTGGTCTGTTGCCTTTCTCTTGTGAACCCAGCAACAACACTGAAAAAGACTGCCCCAGAGGAGTGGTGTGGAGGTAACGATTCAATTATTGTTTTCATTCTTTAAAATTATTTTGACACCCTAATCATGGGCTAACCACCCTTCACCTCTCTTCAAATACTGCCTTCAAAAAAACTTTACATTTTTACAGATAGTCATACAAAGGAATGTTTTTGTCACCTTTTAAGTTTTGAGACAAAATAAATACATTTTCACATGGTATGTAAGAAGAAGAAATAAAGCAAAGAGAACATATATTTGGTAGTAGACTTGTTTCCTAAAAAGTAACCCGTGTGAATAGAATGGGTATGTGTATTCCAGAATCACAGGATAGCTTCTGTCAAACCCTCGGGCACTCTCGGTAATCTGGCAAGTGTCATTAGTCTCATGGTAAATGGGTTGCTGACTGCAATACATGTTCCCCTATGGGAAAACCCCTTGGTATCTGACAGGAAAATATGAATGACCTACAAATGGTTATTCCACTGGTAATATAATGTAACAGTAAAATAAAAGACCATATCGTTACTATGAGTTCTAAATTACAATTCCAGCTTTTCCTGAAACATTTCATTTTAAATGTACATGAAGCCATTAGATAATTTTACCTCTAGTCAATGTTAAATTTAGCTTGAACTCAAAACGCACTACAATGGTTGAACTTGATGTCACTGTTCACATCCATCAGAAGCTATCGGCACCGCGGCTACACATCCACTGGCACGCTTCCATTCTTCTGTGAAGCAAAGCGGTAAATGTCCTGTGTTTGTAGTGTTGCAGGAGTTACATCTGTGGAATTCTTCAGGAAGTTCCCTCCTGCAACTGATAACATTCCAGAACCAGCAGCCTGGAAAGCAGTAATCAATACACACCATGATGTCCTTCCTCTCATCCAAAAGCCACACTGTCTGTATGCACGTTATAAGCAGTAGGCCTATATGGTTGATTCTAGAAATGCAGTGTATTTCTGATCTTTTTTTCAATAATTGGTCTTTTGACCAATCAAATCAGCTCTGGAACAGGTCTAATGTGAAAAGATCTGATGTGATTGGTCAAAAGATCAATTTAGTGGGAAAGAAAATCGGAATTAGGCTGCGTTTCGACAGGCAGCCCATGTTCATATTGGCTGTAAATGGAAGAACTTGAACAACAAGACCTATGATTATTTTAAAAGTAGGTTAATCTTTTTTTTAAACATCCATTATATGCTTTAGAGGTGATACATTCATGACTTTGTTATTTAGAGAATTAAATTAAATGGGTGCTTACATATTCTGATAAATCCCAATGTAAATTGGGACATTTAGCCTTCAAGCGACTGTGATATTACCTGTCTGTGAGACTCT
Organism: Oncorhynchus tshawytscha; assembly: GCF_018296145.1. Classification (NCBI taxonomy): domain Eukaryota; kingdom Metazoa; phylum Chordata; class Actinopteri; order Salmoniformes; family Salmonidae; genus Oncorhynchus; species Oncorhynchus tshawytscha. The sequence goes on along the minus strand of NC_056440.1, from coordinate 27,633,692 downwards.
GTCAAACTAGTTATTTAGCAGTAAGTCGGGTATCGGGTCCAGTCAGAACAAAGCAAGAATGACACACCACACCACAGGGCCCTGCAGACATTTTTCAAATTGTAATCTAGCACTTCATTCTGCCTAGCCACTAGGAGTGTCAACCAGATGCCCTACTTGCCAAGCAGGAACCAAGGTATGTTCCTCTGTCAGAATTCAATAATGCATAACATCCTATGCACTGTCAATATTTTTTTCTCTCTGTGGGAATCTGTACCAATAAAAGTAAGGGTGCTATGCATAGGACATTGTGAAACAACATTTAGGATACATAAACAGTGTTGCATCAATATTAGCCCACTTGACTATCTGAACAATGGACTGACCACCAGGGTTCTGTGTGTGTGGTGGGGAACAGAAGGGGGTTGTTCATGAGGGTTCAGTGTTTTGTGAAAATCGACACGTACTAGAGAAGCTGTGACACCTGGCTCCTTGTCACTATCCTGAAACTGCAGCACTAACGGGAAACCCACTGGGCCAGTTCCCCATGCCCTGCCGTGGTGTCTGAACAAACACTCAAGGGTCCAACCCCAGGCCCCATAATGACCACTGCCATAGGAGGACCCAATGACCATGACAGACTTTTGTCACCCCAACAGATCAGCCTGTTTAAATTGCTTTACTATTGATCAGCATGGATTGTCATGGAGGCAACAGTGATTATTCATCTGGGCTGAACACTGAGCTTTAGTTATTAGTTAATGCGGCTTTGATGATAGCTTTGAATTCAGATTTGACCTCTTGACTGTCTGTGATCACACTTTTTGGCTGTACTTGCATAAATGACATTAACAGCTTAGTTTTGGAACGCAACCTGCCTCTTAGTTGGTGCACGGGTTAAAACTATCTGAGGACAGTGTCTTTCCTTTTGCTAAGGAGTGTGAAGATGTGGAACGACACTTTGCACTTTACCACTCCTCCTGGCCATGCACACAGTAGCTTCACTAACACCACTCTGCTCTTGTTAGGGGGTCTATATTCCCCCATTCCTGTCACTCTTGCTTCCTGGCACCCCTAAAATAAACAACTGCTTTTTTCTTTCCACCATTCCCCACCCCTGTCTTGACCCATTCCTAGTCATTGCTCTGTTCATTTCCTCCCTATACCCGTTGCTTTGAACACAATCAACTAGGAAATTGCTCGGCAGGGCCTTTTTACAAGGGGCACTGATGTCTCCCCATAATCTGTGCAGTAATACTATAAAAATATGTGGATTTGAGGTGAGGATGGTAAAGCAGTTCACAAGTAACTGGTCTGAAAAGCCATAAACACGCTTGTCTTGTTCAGTTCATCATGACAGTTTAAGAACATATTAGGCTTGTTGGGGGCCATCCTATTCTCAAGTACACTGTAAAAAAAAAAAACAGTTGTATCTACATACAATATCAATATTAGATATATATATATATATACATATATATTAGATATTAACATTGTTTAGGCTTACCATTTATTTTTCTTAGCACAAAACTACCTCGAGATTTCCGTTCGTTTGTATAGGTTACCTTCAGATGAGTACTAGTGATACTTGTGGGGGTCATGGAGCAAAATTAAGAACATCATCTTGTTCGTGAGAGGCTTCGCTAGTGTTCAAAATAGTTTGTAGGCAAAACCGTTCAGACATTTTTGTTACAAGACCGATTTTGGGGATTTTTCTGACCAAAAACTTTGTGCACCACCCTATGGGACTCCTAATCATGGCCGGATGTGATAAAGCCTGGATCCGAACCAGGGACTGTAGTGACGCCTCTTGCACTCTTTCGGGTTTTGTACACCGGCTTCAAACAGCTGAAAATACATGTTTGGTTATAGAAAATGTATTCAGTGGTTTAGATGGTACAAATATTCTCAACTCTCTGAATGTTTCTTTGTCACAAAATTTGGCAGCCTACTAGATTTTTAGCAACCAGAAAATGGCAGAGCGATTTCTGCATATTGCACCTTTTAACACTAATATAGAAATGTAAATTTGATTCAAGTTGTATGCATGTTTTAAGAGAAAAGTACAATAAATCAGTCAAAACAATTTGAATTACCCACAATCCTCTAAACGGAGCCAAGTGGCAAGTTGTTGCAAGAACTTAAAACTATTAAATGGAGCTAAATATTACAATTTTGTAAATTAAATCACTTAATACCGTTTGGGAAATTAACAAATCATTGAAAGGACTTGCATTCATTTTTATTAAATATAAGTGGTTATTTTTTTGGTAAATTTAAATTCACCTCAGAATAGGTTTTTGGCAGTCAAAAATACAGGCCAATACAATACTGAAATGTCCTACATTTCTCACTTAAGTGGATTAAATCAATAAATGTCACACTTCGATGAACAGAATAAAATGCTTTAATATATTTTTTTTTCAATGTACAAAAATATCTTTAAATGAGTGACAAAGTAATCACAACAAGATACCATTTTGGCAGAATATTCCTTTTATAAACTTCTTAAATACCAAAACTGCCGATATAAATGCATACAGCCAAAGTACGACCCAAAAAGTGAAGTCTTCTTGAAATATTCAAATAAATAACAGTACATCTTTATCATAAAGTAAATACATTGGCTCAATCTAAGGACGCATCTAAGATGCAATGCTGTTTCAGATAAGAACACCTGATATGACTGTATAAGATATAGTAAGTATCACAGAAATTGATCTTCCATGTTACAGACCACAAACAGCCTGAAGTATAAATTGAATCAGATGAACACCTTCAATAATAGTCATTTCATGATGCACAACATGCCATTCTAAGTGAAGCGTTTTAAATAAGTGGTATTTTTGGTTACAGGGTGAGGTGACATGGCTGGGGTATCAGTGACAGCCACACTCCTCCACGATCATGTCTTCATGATGCCGTAACACCAGGTCTTCATCACCATAGTACAGCATGGACAGCGGGCTGAGGCGCGTAGGCACGCAGGAGGGACACCCCACACGATCCGGATGGTACAGTCTCAACAGGCTCTGAAAAAGAAAATAAGCATATTTTACGGAAAGCTGCACTAAGCATAAATGCATAGGAACTTAAACGTTTCCATTTGGTTTAGGTATGTTTTTGTTTTCATATCTTACCTTCATGTATGCATGGTTGGTGGGACTGAAGGATTCATCCACCGGAGTAGGGCACTCGCCCTCGCAACGGAACGCGTTGTAGCGCTTTGGATACACAATCCACTCGTTCCAGCCGATCTGGTCGAAATCTACCCACATGTCCACCTTCCGACATAGTGGGCGTTGGACGGCTTCAGCCAGTGACCCAGTAGCGTTCGCTGCAATTCCGCCAGCCATCCGCACTCTCTCCATTCGGTTTCTCTTGTGGCGTCGCCCTTGAGCTTCATCGCTGACTTGGTCCAAAATTGCGTATTTGGAGTGCTCCACAGTACGGATGAGAGTGGGTACGCTCTCGCCATCCCGAGGCAGGTTGTGCTTGGAGAAGACAACCATCATAACCCGTTCGGCTGTCGGATGGTGAACCTTCCTTCGCCTGTGCGTAAAATGCTTAATGTAGGGCATGTCGATCTCTCCATCTACCCCACTCCCGTGATCTTCCTCCATCACATCTCCAACTCCTGCTTCTTGACTCTCCGTCACTGCGTCTCCCTGGTGCAACCAATATTTGAGCAGAGCTGTTACATTGAAAACGTTCAACGGAGACTTGGTGTCACTGGGCGATGCGCCAAAGCTGCCCAAGAGAAGGCGCTCGTCGCGGCACATTTCAGTGTCAGACTCGCAGTCCTGCTTTCGCGAGTGATAAATGTCCAATATGACGCGCTTGGAGGCGGAGAAAGCTGGTAGTCTGACCCGAAGCTCTGACAGCTGGACATCGTCAGTCGCAGAGATGGAGGACATGTCGAAAGTGACGGTCCATTTCTCACCCACTTGATGGCAACCTGGAAGAAACGAACAAAGTCAGTAAACCAGCTGAATACGGTCAGTGTACCATCAACAAAACGTACGTATACGTCACCACAAACTAGCCAAACCACTCGGCCTAGCCTACTAGACAAACGTCAAAGCTTTGGAGGGAGTGGGAAGAGAGGGCATCAGAGGGTGAGAGCAGGATGTGTATTGAACCCCCTTTTGTATAGCGGTCTGAGGGGCTAATACACACACCCGCTCACATAAAAAAGCCTTTAAAGTCGAATAAGCATTGTGACACTTCTGGGTTGTAAAGAGGGAAGATCTGATAAACGCAGATAACACACCCTGCAACCAAAGTGGCTGGCAGTGATGGAGAGGACATGTGTGAAGAGATCTAACCTGGCTCGGACGCTTGCTTGAACTACAAGTCAAAACACATTATCGTAAACTACAATACAAACGTCAAACTAAGTATTATTGGTCCAAAAAGTGACAAGTTAAAGACGTGTCAAACTGAATGGCCAGTTCAATAATGTGGTAAAATGTTTGAAACGCAAATTCAAAATGCCAAACCAACGAAACAAAATAAGAATAACCTGAAAGTGTTTCCAATAGACCGTAACACGTTTTAATATGCCTAACACAAACTAAAACCAATACCCACCTTTTGCTATGAGACTGATGACTGAGTCAGAATGCCGCAGTAAGTGGCTGGCATCGGCTGCGCTGACGGTGTTGACAGCCGTGGACTGTGAGGAGTCTGCAGCCTTGAAGGAGCGGTACAGCTGCATCATGTAGAGAGGGTACCTGCTGGGATGGTACGAATTTAGATTTCCTAAACTGGACTCGGGTGCGCTCTTGTGATACCGGGAATGGTGCGACAGTTTCTCCGAACTGCCAAGCCTGAAAAAGCAGATGAGGAGCGCGCAAAGGACGAGCCATGCCAAGCATTCCATTTTTGAGAGAAGCGGTGTTTCCACTGTAGCGTTAAGTCACGTTGAAAAGTAAAGAGAAGATGGCATCAACGAGTCAGCCTCCTTCTAGCTTGTGAGCAGACGGAAATCCAGACAGAAGAAAACAGGGCATTTATAGTGGACAGCTGCCCTTTGACTCCAGCCATTCTTAACAACTCTCTGATTGATCCCCAGTGCACATCAGAGGGACGACAACAAGACAGCATTTAGCCAAGGTCATTGTCTGTCGAAACTATCCAGACATTTACATTCATTAGGTCGTAGGACTATACTCCTAGTTGATGGATGATCCTAGCTGTTAGAACCCCTTTTGATTTCACACTTTAAAAAACAGTAATATTAGTTAAAACATTTCAAACTATTTTCATTAGACAAGCCATGTGGAGATTAAGATTCCACTAAAAGACACACATCGTTTTTATTAACCAGTTATGTATACCATTGCTTGTTTCTAAATAGTCATTACTATTGAATAGTTCATTAAAGTTCCCTGCATTATCCTGGCCGCCTTTTTTTAAACATTAAACAAAAGTCAATTGAAAATGTTCATGAAAAACTCGCACGACCAAAGATTCTTGACAGTAGTAAAACAATTATTTATCGGTTTTCTGCCTATCAAAATTATGAAATCGAAACCTATTGACGTTCTTACATTAGGTAGTAAAAGCCATGCAATTGCTGCTTTCCAACGTATCGGATCCATTGATCGTGGGAAAATATTAACTGATTGGAATGTAATACATTTGCCTGAAAACGTATATCTTTTGAAATTGGCGGAGGCCTACATTAGTTTTAGTTGAATTATTAAATCCTTCAAGATTAGTTCTCGAAACCGATGTCCACGTTTAAAGCAATATTTTGCATGTTGTTGAATTGGTCAACTGTGAATCTGAACCAATTTATACTGCGTTACAATGAAGACATTGGTAAATAAAGCTTATACTCGATAATAACTAAATCTAAAAAAGGTATACAAAATAATAAATAAACCACAACTTTAATTCAATTTATTAACCTTTTATCAGATTTGGCTACAAAATATTTATTGATGTGGTATTCTGAATTACATGTCAAAGCAGCTCAAATAGGATGCAATTCTGACACCATAAATACAGGAATAAGTAAATGCCTAAATACCCAAAGTAACATTGAAGTCGAAACCAATATAGAGGAGAAACAACATCTGTAACAGACTACTTGACCAGTGTAAGGGGGAAAATCCTGTATAAGCGCTTTAATCTTGTATACAGTAGCAGAGACAATGTGATGAAGAATTACTTTAATAGTTCTTAATGCTAAACATTTATGCACATGTGCTGTATGAGCCTTAAACCTTTACATTTCCACTGTCTGTTTGAAGGTATTTTTCCACTCTGCCTCCTGAGAGAGACCAGTGTCTCAGTCCAACCCGTTCTTCTCATATCTTTCAAGGGCACAGCTGTGTGGAGATATGAGGTGAACAGAGTCTGGTTTGAACAGAGGAGTAACGGAACTAACATTACGTGTTTGTGCGCTATGACCCGATACACATAGCCACAAGAAGAAAACAAGGTGATCTGCCGGGGAGGGGTGGAACCATTTTTAGGTCCACTCTAAGACCTGAACATTGACCAGCTCCATAATTGCAATAATTAATTGATATTAAAGTATGAATGTATGAAGAAAGTCTCTCCTGATTGGTTAGAATTCCCATAACACCAGCCAATTTTGCATCAGATTGTGGCCTATTTAATTTTTTACAGTTCCCAGATAACAATCCAAAATCTGCTTTTTATTTATGTTGAATATGGTCCAATATAGATCTGATTCTATATTCACAAACTGCATACTGAAATCTGTAATTAGCCAACGGAAACCCCACAATTGGAAGTTTGACATACCCCAAGATAAGTAAAGATATAGTGAAAGGATGTGGGGGATAAATCAGACAGAGAACAGTTGCAAGTTTACATTTGTAAATGCCATATACTGACTGAGGTCCAAATGGTTGCAGATATCTTGATCCCATGGAGTTCATAGCCACACAACTGACTGTACCTCATAGTCCACTGAAGAAGTCCTTCACCTAAGTAGAGGGAAATAAGAGACCACCAAGAACCCAATATATCAAACAACCTCATACAACTCCAATAAATACTTAATATCAAACACACAAGACATCAGAAATATTCAAATGTGAAAACATCAAATGTTAATGACATATTAGCACCTTACTACTAATATTGAAGACAAACAATAAGGTAAAAATTGCAGGTCTTTGAAGCCAAGTTAAACGTTTTCCAACAGCAAGACTGTCATAAGTTCCCCCATGTGGTCAAACTGGGTTTTGTCTAGAAGGGATACAGCTTCTATCAATATTTTTTTTATTTAACCAGGTAGGCTAGTTGAGAACAAGTTCTCATTTACAACTGCAACCTGGCCAACATAAAGCAAAGCAGTACGACACAGAGTTACACATGGAATAAACAAGCGTACAGTCAATAACACAAAATAAAAAAGTCTATATACAGTGTGTGCAAATGGTGTGAGGAGGTTGGCAATAAATAGGCCATAGTTGCGAAGTAATTACAATTTAGCTGATTAACACGTGATGAATGAGCAAATTATGTGCAAGTAGGGATAATGGTGTGCAAAAGAGCAGAAAAGTAAATAAAAACAATATGGGGATGAGGTAGGTAGATTGGGTGGGCTATTCACAGATGGACTATGTACAGCTGCAGCGATTGGTTAGCTGCTCAGATAGCTGATGTTTAAAGTTAGTGAGGGAAATATGAGTCTCCAGCGTCAGCCATTTTTGCAATTAATTCCAGTCACTGGCAGCAGAGAACTGGAAGGAGAGGTGGCCAAAGGAGGTGTTGGCTTTCGGGATGACCAGTGAGATATACCTTCTGAAGTGCATGCTACGGGTGGGTGTAATCGTGACCAGTGAGCTGAGATAAGTCGGAGCTTTACCTAGCAAAGACTTAGATGACCTGGAGCCAGCTGGTCTGGCGACGAATATGTAGCGAGGGCCAGCCGACTAGAGCATACAGGTCGCAGTGGTGGGTGGTATAAGGGGCTTTGGTAACAAAACGGATGGTACTGTGATAGACTGCATCCAGTTTGCTGAGTAGAGTATTGTAAGCTATTTTGTAGACTACATCGTCACCCGCAGCAAGAGCGACATCATTGATATATACAGAGAAAAGAGTCGGCCCGAGAATTGAACCCTGGGGTCCCCCCCATAGAGACTGCCAGAGGTCCGGACAACAGGCCCTCCAATTTGACACACTGAACTCTGTCTGCGAAGTAGTTGGTGAACCAGGCAAGGCAGTCATTTGAGAAATCAAGGCTATTGAGTCTGCCAATAAGAATAAGGTGATTGACAGAGTCGAAAGCCCAATATTTACTTTTCGTAGTAGGTTAAAGAGAACTTCTACAGCAGGTAAGTAGAATTAACATAGCAGGTTAGGAGACTTGGTTTAAGGTGAGGAAATGGGTTAGGGTTCGCGAAAACGCACCAAAAATACATAATTTGACAAAAGCCGTATCCCATCTAGATATGATCGTCAAACTGTGGTACAACCTTCAGATCAAGAGGTAGGTATTTGCATGTGTGTGTAGTTGTGCGTGTGTGTAGAAAAAAAGAGTCACATACCTGTGTGATAAATTTGTCCCACACCTTTGGGTCCTCCTCAAACTCTAGACTGGCATCCAGCACCAATACAGGCACCCGGGTCAACTGCTCAAAGTGCAGCCTAAGGAGAGAGAAAGTCACTGCATGAAACACTGACCATTACAACACCCAAGAACCTTCAGAATTACACTGACCATTGCTGCAAATTCAACAACGGGAAATGTAATACCTCAAAAGATCTTAGCATCATCACTTCATAAGTATAAGATAACAATCAAGGGAAAGTCTCACATAATAAAAACTGAGTGGAACAACAGGATATGTTAGTTTGTCTAAACATGTTGCGTACTCACTTAGTGCTCTTGTCTATGAGCCACCTCTCATGCTGGGTGTGTAGTTTCTCCAGGTAGTCTAGCTGCACTCCTTTCTCCTCCACCCGCCCCCGTTGTCCTAGACGCTCCATACACTTCTGACAGGAACACAAACACAATCCAAACCTTACACAATCTACTACAAAATATCAACTGTAACCTCCCAAAACCTTCGGCGGAGTTGTACTCACATGTGTACAGATACTCATATTTAATTATATTTAGGAAATGCTGTATGGCTTGTGAGTCACCCTTGATAAAAGCAACTTATACTAGAGTGAATGTAAGGCTGTACCTGTGGGGGGGCTCGGAGGTAAATGATGCCCTCCAGTTCCACCTGACGGCCAAACTGTTCCACCAGGAAGGAATGCCAGTCCTGGTAGACAGCCCACTCAGTAGAGTTGATGCAGCCCAGCTCAAACATGTTCAGGGCAAATACATACCTGAAGAAATGAAATGTGTATGGGGAGGCAATGGAGACGGGCAGCATGGGCACAGCTGCACAAACTATCAAGCAGCAGCATCAATTGCCCTCTCCCCATCCTCTTACCTATCACTGTACACAGAGCGCTCAAAGACCTGCACAGGGACGCCCTCTGCTCTGAACAGGTGTGCTGGTGGTGGCTGCAGCTGGGTGCGCATGCGGCTCATGCAGGAGTTGGTCTGAAAGGTGTAGGACCAGCGCTGAGGGTCCTGGTACATCATATCCAACAGGTTACTGACCTTCTGCTGATGAGATGGGCCAGAACAAAGTGACCAAGCAATTAGATAAAACATACAATAAACAATAAACAAGGATTTTCCCCAGCCTGTCTCTCTTATTGATTGTGTAGCTAACAACATTTAATTTAAGGAGACTGAATGTAAACTATCTTTAATAATATGGCATATGAATACGTGACCATTCATGACCCACATTCATAAGCTGTCAACATTGGTGATTAACTTACTTGTGAAGACCCACTCTCGATGCTCTGCCATTTCCCCACAGGCTCAGGAACCACTTCCCAGTCTTGGCCAGCAAACTGCAGGAGTTGCGCGAATGTCGACTTTCCTACCGCTGAAGATGGCATAGAACAAGAACAGCATCACCAACCCAGACAAGTCAATACTCTTCTTCGATGGGGTTTAAGCATTACCGCCACCAGCTGGACAGGATATTGAATAAGACAAAAAAAAAAAACTTTGCAGGAAAGGGGGAAAACAACATCATACAAAATAAAACACATCAACTAAGAAAACCCATCCCACTTCTTCAGTCACAGTCCACTCCAAAATACATCCCTACACAGGCTCAGGGGCCTGTGATGGCAGTACATTCACTGACAGGAATTCTTGCACGGCCTCGGCTGCGGATCACGAAGACCCAAAAAACGTTCAGTGGCATTCACAATGATACCCGTTTTCTTAGACTTCTCCTCCGCTTATGCTGTACAGTTTATGACCATTACAATAAATAATACCAAGTCCACCTTTTTAACATGTAGCATTTCATAATCCCTCAGTTGATGAGGACCCTTCACTGGTTGTGGTGGCTCTACTATCATTGTTTCTTCCCTGCCACTTGTTCTTCTCACCGCCTCTAGATAGGAGACACGCTGGACACTCCTTACCGTTGCCACCTCATTCGCCTTCACCCTAACAGGGCACTCCAGGAATTCAGGGGCATGTTCACCTTTACAGTTGCAGCATTTCACTTCATCTGGCACAGATACTCTTCCCTTCTGCACACATGACCAAATATTTTACATGTATGACACTGAAGGGGCGTGTGCACAAAAACTCTTACAGGGTATCTCATGAATCCTAACTTTATATGAGAAGGGAGAGACTTCAAAGAACAGTAGCATGGATGAAGTGAATTAATTTTTCCATCCACCATACAGGTCAGTCGACGTGAACCAACCACTCCATCGATGTCTTCAGTAATATCCTCTACCTTTTCCTGCGCCACCCCAGAAATAACTTCGTTGATATGCGCCTGGCTACGAAAATCCATACAGGAAATATTCCACTCCTATATCTTGTCTTAAAGCACGCTTCTTCTGCTCGGCAGACACAAAAAAAAAAATCGAAATACGACCACTTCCGGTGACTCTCACCGACTCCACACTTTCCTCCAATACACATTACAGATTTTCCTTGAGACGTTATTAAACGGATTTCCCAAGTAGCATTGATCCAAATCCCTCACTCTGACAACAAAAAAGTATAGTTTCCTATTTTACACCACAGCGTTACTTCTTTTGTTTCCCCTTTTCTTCGCCACTCATTCTCACTTTCTGTACTATTAGCTCCACCGGACTCACTAAACAGTTTCAAACAAAACCCCAGTTTCCACCATCTTCTCCACGATCAACTTCCTCAAGTCAATATTCTACTCTTGTCACATCAAATTTACTCCAACTGCCTGAAAATCATGCTCACTCTCACCAATGTTGCCTTCAATAGAGACCCTCTTAACTCGGTTAATGTCGTCCATTGGCCCGGTGCTTGAATGACAGTGTGGTGAGCGCAACAGGCAGAGGTTGGTCGCCCTTCTCGCAATTGTTGAGTAGAGAAGCACTGGATTTTCGTCTCGGCGGGTTCTCAAAACATGCCGCTTAACCGATCCGATATATCGCAACGAGACTGTGAGGTTTTTACAATGGGAAATCAGATTCAACACCAGGAACCGGTAGAATGAGTACATGACATTAGTGACCAGATGGCTAGCTATCGCTAGGTCAAACAAACTGTTTGGGGCTACAGTAACGTTAGCTAGCTGTCACAAGTAATCAATGCCAAGTTCGGCCATTAAATAGCATACACAAGAGGCATGATTTGAACATTACATTAAAATATAGTTTACAGCGCCGTCATACAAGTTTAATTAATGCTCTTCTAAAGGCTGCGTTTTATTTATTTTTGGCTTCTCAGACGTCTCAATTTGTCACACGCTTGTTAAAGCCGGATGTTTTGGACAGCAGCCCTGCATTTCCGGTTGTCGAGTTAAAAATAATTTTAGCTGGTGCATAGCTACTGCCACCTGCTGTTGATTCTGGGTGTGAAATGTAAGGGTGAGGAGGTGATTTGAGTTTTATTTCATTCTCATAATTATTTACTAATACTGTAGTATAGGCTCACCCTACTTTTTTTGGTACACTGTCCACCCCAACCCTTAAGACAATAGAGCTAAAATGTCTGGATATTTTGCTATCATATTTCTGTAACAACTAGCAAAATAAAGCAGTCAAATTTATCCAAAGGTTTATTATCATGTTGTTTCTTCAAATGCAAAAACGTTCAAACCACACATTTAACAGATAGGTATAACAAGGCAATTATACTCTCTATAAAATGTGAATTCACAGAATGTGTGTAGTAAAATAATCCATAGAGGTAGAAGTAAAAATTTATTGAGTCGATTGTCTCTGCTAAAATTAACAGTGAATTTTCACTTCCCAGGGGACTGAATCAAGTCCATAAAAGATGTTGCAAACCTTTAAGGATCCTAAAATCTCTGATTTTTTTACTCCTAAAATCTCATACAGTACAAAGCACATTTTTGAGCTGGATTGCTTTCCCATCAGATAATTTGACATGACACATTTGTCAATCACTGTGCTTCACACATTTTGATTCTCAGTATCTGGTGTTTTTGATGGTGATCTGTTGAGCCGTCTCAATCTTGAAATCTTTGATACCTAATAGAGAAACAAATCATTGATTTTTAGTCACAATAGTGAGGAAATCAATGTTTAGATCAAAGCAGTTAAGACATTAATTGTATTGTTGAGTAATAACTCGTAAACAACATAAGAAAGTTATCTTCTGCATGTGCATTTGTTTGTGTGTTGACTATGCCACATAACCCTCTGTGTTCTTACCCTGGCTGAGAGTGTTGCCGTCTGAGGAGAGGTGCCAGTATCTGCGGTCGGTCTGTCTAGCCAGTTCCCCATTCACCACACTCAGGAAAGGTCCCCAAAGGCTGGTCTCCTTCTCAAACCTGCAGTGTAGGCAGAGGATGGAGCAAGGAGGACAATTCATAATGTTCTACTTATGATAGGACACTTTAAGCTATTCACAACACTGGGAAGTTTTTTTATTTTTATACAAGACAAATTAGCTCACCAAAAAGTATACATTTGGAACTTGATTAATGTCTCAACAACCAAAAAAACAGAAGCGCCCCATTAACTCACGTGAAGTCAGTGTTGGTCTTTTGAAGGAGTTCAAGGGCATCAACCAACGAGGTGCCCGTTGGCACATCCACAGAATAGACAGCAGATGCCCCATGCGATTTGACCACCTCCACCTTCAGGGCTACATTGGTATGACTCTGTAACACTGTCACTGGCTCCCTGGCCTCCAGGACCAGGCTGTCTGCAGTGGAAAACCACAAAAAAGCAGAGTGAGGAGGCTCACACCTCAAAAACAGATTGACCACTATTTGGTTAGGTGATAATGCAGCACTTGCCATCCTCATTGCGGCACTCCTTGCCCTTGACTTGCAGATAGGATTTCTGCTGGAGAGCAGGCAGAGTTTGGGACATGGCCATGGGGTTGAGATAGGTTCCCTTCCTCACATCTGACCTCATGGCCTCCATGGAGCTAGCACACTCCTGCACCTGGCTGCCCATCGCCAGCAGGGCCTGGGACACCATGTTATTGGCATGCAAAATGCTTGTATTGCACCAATCAGTAATTTACTTAAATGCTGCACATGTTAATATAGGCCTCGAGAGGGAAAGTGGCCCAGTCCTTACCTGCACTGCCAGGCCTGTGCTGAACTCATTGCCCATGTGACCATCAGCCCGCTGGGAGTCCAGTAGCTTCAGCTTGATGAGGTCCAGGGCTTTGTCCAGAGCCGCATCCTGCACCTGGGTGTCAGACTCCTTCAGGCACTGCAGGGCCATCCCAGCCATGGCAAACGTGTCTAAAAAAGGACAGAGGGGATTAAGCAAGGCTATAAGAGTCATCTCCATGAAATCACCTATATAGAATCTAATTGGGAGGGAGCCAGTGTGAGTGAATACATTTTTAAACAGCTTAACTTTAGAAAAACAGATTCAGAGTAGAGAGGCTACTGAATTTCCTAGGTCAGACTTACCAATGCTATCGGAGGCTTCATGTTTGATATGTCCATGCCCTACAGCCCTGATGAGCTTGTTGCTGACGTGAGAGTTGACTCTAACTCCACTCACACACAGTGCCAGCACGCCCAGAGAATACTGGTAGTAGTTAGTCAGAGGACGCTGGCTGACTGCAGCAGAGAACGACAGACATAACAGACAAAATAATTAACAGCAACTGAGAACAAACAAAGAACGGCAGACATTTTATAGAGCATTAACAAAGATGGTAGAGATAGATGGAGGAATGAGGAGGCTTACAGGCGATGTGGTCTTTCTCCAGTTCCATCTGTCTCTTGAGATGAGTCAGCAGGGTCTCGCTCCTCTGATTGACAGTGAAGGTCAGGGTGTTGAGGTCGTAGCAGGAGGCCTTCAGGGCCAGAGTGTACAGGGCCAGGAGACCCACCACTGGCTGGCTGTTGGCCAGAGAGCTGAAAGGAGAGGATACAGGGTAAGGCAGAGAGACGGAAGGTTTTTGAAGGTAAAGATTATTCAATATAATCTTAAATCAAACTATTTGTCACATGCTCCGAATACAAGTGTAGACCTTACTGTGAAATGCTCACTTACAAGCCCTTAACCAACAGTGCAGTTCAAGAAGAGTAAAAAAAAACATTTACCAAATAAACTAAAGTACAAAATAATACAATGTAAAACAATAAAATAACGAGGCTATATACAGGGGGTACTGATACCGAGTCAATGTGCAGGGATACAGATTAGTTGAGGTAATTTGTACATGTAGGTAGGGGTGAAGTGACTATGCATAGATAATAAACAGCGAGTAGCAGCAGTGTCAATGTAAATAGTCCCGTGGCCATTTGAAAGTATCAATTGTAACTGAAAACAAGAAATTGAATACAACCACACTGCAGGTCATTTTTAAGACATGGAATACATCAAATGATATTTGCACTTATTAAGAAGGGCTTTATAAACATGCTATTTTACCTCTCAATATCAGTGTGTAAACCTGTTTTAAGTGCATTCAGGTGATCACTCTCCATGCCAAGGTTGTGGTGAGTGGACAGGCGCAGGGCCAGGTGCACACTGGGATTGGGGGATGTTCCTTCATCCTCCAGAGAACGCAGCAGATTCTTATTGAGTGAGAGGAGCAGCTCACCAGGCTCTGATCCTACAGGATCTGGACACACAATACAGATTGAAAACTGAAGAAACAAGAAAATGATGCCGTATGGAAGTAAAATCACTTCACGTTTAGCATAACCACAAGTTAAATAATTTGCCTAAGGATAACTTCCAATGTTACCAAGAGATATGAGATATGACTAATAAACCCACAGTAAGACAACAAAAGACCTGTTGTGTGCTCACTGAGATCATATAAAGTGTCATCGAGGTCAAAGCATTGCACAACCAGTGTGTTTCCTGTGCTGTATCAGCAATCATGCACACACAATGGAGAAGCAAAGACCTTAGCAACTTAATAACCAAAAGGAATTTCCACAAGGCAGCCAGTGTCCTAAGAATGCCTTCTCCAACGGTCACCTTGATGTAATTGACACATAACAAGTACAACCGGCTCAGAGAGAATCTCAATTGCACACTTCTCGCCTCCTTCTCAAAACCCACTGTCCCTCTTCTCTGATCTCCTCCAATGGGTTTTGAGAAGGAGGCTAGAGGACACAAGGAGTATGCAATTGAGATTCTGCCCAGTGCCAGTGGGGTTTTTCAGGCACTGACATAGACATATGTACTGATAAGAACACCTTAGCGACATGAAATACATTCTGTGCATCAACAGAGCAGAGGTGACAGGACACATGTGAGATTATTTGCATCACAGAAGATTTGTTCAACAAGAGGGGTTGTGGATTATCTATTCAAACTCATCCAATAATCCATTGCAAAATCATTGACAGTACTGCCAGTGGATGAATTGGTACCTGGTCCACCTCTATACTTTCCAACTGGCTCTTCAAATAACTTGTTTTGAGTAAATACATTTGTGAGGAAACTCAGGCCTAGACAGAGGCATGCACATGTTTACCAATCAGGTGTTATTGTGTTTATGGGATAAATTATAGTTACCACAGGGTTTGCTTGTAACCAGTGCCAGCAGTCCACTAAGAATGTATAGGGTATACATTCTGACCAACCTATAGAGGAACAAAACAGCTGGTCTCAATAGATTTAAGTTCAGTAGCCAACTCTGAAGTGAAAATAACATGCAGTGTCCATCCATTCCTTATTGTTTGTTGGCACAGATGATCTATCCCAAACATTACATTTCAAACATTACTAATCTTCTTGTAATGGTCAAGATATACGTCACTTACCTGTAGAGCGAACTTGTCGTAATGAAAGCGTTTGGGTACAGATTTCGGTACAAACTGATTTTATGTTGACATCGCTCTTATGGTCGAGTCACATGACCTGTGATTTGATAAACTACAACATATTTTCCCTTTACAACTACAAGTCCCAGAAGCGAGTGCTCACTTATTTTCTAGAACGTCAACGAGTGTTTTTTTTTTGCGTGCCTCGATTCTTCATGAACATTTGCGAATCGTGCTTGGCTCACTGTTGTTAGCGTCTAACTGCATTCATTCAACCCAGAATTGATTCTCAGAAAAGCGGGACACGTGACAGAGAAAATAAGGAGGTAACGTTATATAAACACAGTGAAAGTGATACAGGTATGTTTGCTAGCTAGATACGTTCAAAAGTTCCAACTGCAACAGATTCAAGTTAAATAAAGGTAGCCCTTTATAATCAGCAAAATATTCGTTTGTTTGCCTTCCTCTTCTGCAATAGATTCGTCTCGGCTATCTATGGCTAGCAAGCTAGCTAACTGAGCTAGCAAGGTCCAACATGACCTGCCTGTTGTTGTGAACCCCCTTTAGACTGTGCGTTTCTTCCTGCCAAATAAAGTTTGCTAGATAGCTACTAGTTAGCTAGCCAGCTGACTTAAGTAGCTAGCTAGTGTTAGCAAGCTTGCCAGCTAGCTACAGTTTCAGGGCCTCCTAACTTTATATAAAAAAGGCAGCTAGCCTAGCCAAGAGTGACAACAATTTACATGATTCTGCGTTAGCACCTAACATTAGCCACAATACCTTAGTGAGTTAGTATTTGTTATGATGGATTGGTGACCAAAACAGTTATGCCTGCTGTACCAAAAATTCCACCCGTGAAATTGTTCATTTTTTTAATCATATATCTTTGTATTTTAGATTAGTCTTCGAAAACTCAATTTATCCTCCTCCCTGTGTTTTCCATTTGCACATCTACCATCCAGAGTTCTGTTCAAACCTTCCACCTCACCTAAACCTGAGGCATCATGCATCATCCTAGCCCCATGAGCAGTGAGCTGGGCTTGTTGCCTGCCATGTACTCATTCCCTGGCCTTATCAACGTCACTGAAATCGGGATCAATATTGGCCCTGCAAATACCTGTCAACACCTGCCGGGAGTGTTGCCCCCAAACACGTGAGTAGAGGAGTCTAGTGATGAGAGCACTGCACTACACACACATATGTAACCATGTGCTTTACAGGAGATTTGCCAGAACCAGACTTTCTAACACATTACAATTCACTTCCATTTCTTTATCTCTTATTGCTATTCCTTCAGGAGTTGGGAGAGACGATGCATGAGAAAGCACAGGAGGAGAGCAGATGACGAGTAAGTTAAGAATGGAAAAAAAATCAATAATATTAACATTTAGTGTTTATTCTGAATCGCATTTTAGTTTCAAATGTTAAATGATTTGCTTCAAAACAATGTTTGTTCTCCAGAGGATGCAGTGCCAAAAAGAGGAGGCTGATGGAAGAGGCAGGATGCGATCCTTTGGATTACCTCAGCCCCAAAGTGTTTCATAACTGGCCACCAGGCAACAGCAGCCCCCCTCTACCTGAATCATCTAGCCAAGCACTCCCCCAGCCCTGTCTGGGGACTCAGGACCTGGGGCTGCCCTTATCCGGGTCTTCTTCCACTCTGGCCTGTCCAGAAGCAGAAGGCTCCTGCATGGAGGTGGAGGCAGCACAGAGGAGACTGCAGGAGATTGAGGAGAGGTGAGTCATGAGACCATATGGGGGCAACCATATGGGGGCAATGTGAGAGTCCAGACTACTGGCCATAACTCATCATAATTATAATGTGCTTTATTACTGTATATGATTTGTATCAGCTTTACCACCATTTATTTTGTCTGCACAGTGCATTACACACTCTGTATAAACACTGTCACACAGTGAAGTTAGTCTCTTTCTGTCAGGATCACCCTGGAGGATGATGACGACGATGAGGACCTGGATGTGGAGCCAGCACCCAGGAGGCCCATGCTGGTGATGTCTGACAGTCTGAGGGAGGGGCTTCAGCGTGGCATCAGTGACATCCTCCCCCACACTGTGGCCCAGTCTGTGTACGTACCTTTTCCTTCTTATACTCCACCTTAGAGGAACCTTTAATTGAAGTACCTACCCATCTGTTATTGTAGCCAGTAGTGAATAATCATTATAACTTTGGGAGGTGTCCACTATTTATTTCTCTCTGTCAGTCTCGTCGACTCACCTGTTCCTCGTCTGTTACTGTAGGAGCCACTCCTGTATGGAGCTGGTAGTATGGCGTCCCCCAGAGGTTGCGCTGGCCCGGCGGCTGAAGGACTCCCTACAGAGGCAGAGGAAGCAGCAGATTACCAGCAGGCAACCCCCGAGCCCTAGTGCCTCTCTGAGTTCCCTCACCCCCACAAACACCCCAGGGGAGACATACTCCCCTATGTATTGCAGCCCAGGGGCAGGTGCCCACAGCGCTGGAGAGGAGGACATGGAGCTGTAGGGCCTGGGAGAACCAGCATCAGTTGTGCCGAGAACAGCTACAGCTCTCAGCCTTGGTTCACTTTGTTGACCTTCGAGAAGCCATGGAGAGGCAGAGAAGACAGCATAGACAGATCCAAAAGCTTCATAGTGATATGCGTTCACATGCTATCAAGGTTATCAGAAGCTCCTAGTTCCCAGTGGAAATTTTACTTGAACGACTCTCCATGTTGGAATTACAAGTGGGAAACTGAGAAAATGTTGTTACTCGAGATGTGATGTTTCAAAACTGACCGTTCACCTTTTCAAACAATCAATTTGACAAATACAACCATATCAATATTGATAATCTAGCTAGTTTGACCCTATTGTCAATGTTAAGCAAACTTGCTAGCTAAAATCTTAGTGGTTGAAGAATTGTTAAGACTTCAAAAGCATTTGAACACAATCATATCGGACTTCCCAGTTTCCCATTTCTCACGAGCGTGTGAAGCCACCATATTCAACGTCCACTTTGGTTCAAGACCAGACTGTTGGGCAGCATGGCATGTGTATGCCACTTGGCCAAAAGAGGGCAAGCAACCCCTTTCTTTGCGTTACAATCAGATAATGCTGGATTTTAGTCTTTACTATGATCCAGGAAAATATGCAATGGGACAAATTGTAACAAGTACCACAAAGCCACAGTCATTTACAAAAGACACCTTTTAAAGCTATAATATGTAACCTTTTGGGCGACCTGCCAAAATTCACATAGAAATGTGTGTTATAGATCTGCCATTCTCATTGAAAGCAAGTCTAAAGGCGTCCTTATGCTTCCCAGCCAAAACAGTTAGGAACAGTTTGTGCATATATTATGACATTTTGAAATGTTTTTGTTTGTTTTGGACTTCGGTAACGGTTGTTTCGGGCAAACGTTTTTTTTCTTGAGGCAAGCCGAAGTCTGTAGCCAAAGTCTATGCCCCTTCGTCAGTGGTTGGTCAACCGTAAAGATTCTTTAATAGTTTTTGTTGTGATTCAACAGGAGACGACTTGTTTTGCACCAAATATCTTAGTTAAATGTAGAATTGCGCGACTAAGATCTCCTTGGGAAAAATGTCAATTAATGACAGATTTCTTGAGTTATCTTAGATGAATTCTGACTACTTTGAGGAAGTGTATACAGGCTACGGTGTCTCAAAATAGACAAATGGTACTATTGCCGCTTTTTACCTGTTTTTCAAGCAAAGGTCTTAAGGGAGTATGTGAGCACACTTGTTCCGCTGGCCTAGCCGAGTTTGGCTAGGCACCAGCTGAACTGAAGCATGCTGATGCCTTAAGAAGTGTTAGTTCTGTTCTATGTGCACTATTTCTATGCTTCCCGTTCTTGAAATTCGTTTTTGTCTTTTACTTTCGGTTTTGCACACAGTTGAAAATATAATATTTTTGGTTATGGAATATATATTTAACAGCGTTTTAGATGGTACAATGATTCTATACTTGCTTGTTTTGTCACATAAACTGAAATTAGGCGAACTAATAGAATTTTCGCAACCAGGAAATGGTGGAGGGATTTCTGCATAGTGCACCTTTAATGGAATGTTTCAGTTGAAACTTTAAGACCAGTGCCAGCACACTCTGTTGTAATCCTAATGTAACAACTTGGCTAAGTGGTCTGCTTAGCCAACTTGGAGAAGTCTCTGTTTTGTTGTAGTTACATTAAATGCAAGCAAATATGACCTGTGCTCAGCAAATGCTTTGTTTTACAGAGGACAAGGGTGTAAGACATTGAGCTCAGATTGTCACTATGAACGTTTTATACTCAGCGTTTAGCTTGGGGTTATGTTTTTAAGAACAGTTACTTTTCAAAGCTGGTTTGGTCCTTTTTTTCGCATTCAAGAAAAAGTTTTCTGGAAGCATGTCAGCTGTCTTGAAACTGTTGTAATGTGTTGTAAGCTACAATATACCAGTTTGCTTTGGAGGGAAGATGGCTATGATGCTCTACCTACAATAATGTGAAAAATAATGCAATTCACCGTCATTGTACATTTTGATTGTATCCTTAATATGCACTTTAGACATTAGCCAATGTCTACATTGGGCATGATGATTACAATAGCTCTCTTGCAACATAGCAATCAACTGTTACAAGATGACTTGTAGCTTCAAAGGATCCTTCTGATTGCAGCCTGGTCACGTGATCCTACCTCCTATAGAGACATCTCCTGAATATGCAGACATGTCAGTCGATCAAACATTCACTCACTCCCCAGCCTTTAGACGAGCAGTTAAACTTAACTGCTTTAAAGCCAGAGGAATGTGAACTTAACAACCCATTTTGTTATTGTGACCTTTAGGCCATTTACCCCATTTAGGATGTCATCCATTTTATGAGCGTGGTTACACGTGGTCTGCGGTTGTGAGGCTGGTTGGACGTGCTGCCAAATTCTCTAAAACGATGTTGGAGGCGGCTTATGGTAGAGAAATGAATTAATTCTCTGGCAACAGCTCTGCTGGACATTCCTGCAGTCAGCATGTCAATTGCACTCTCCCTCAAAACTTGAGACATTTGTGGCATTGTATTGTATGACAAAACAGCACATTTTAGAGTGGCCGTTTATTGTCCCCAGAACAAGGTACACCTGTGTAATGATCATGCTGTTTAATCAGCTTCTTGATATGCCACACCTAGCAGGTGGATGGAATATCTTGGCAAAGGAGAAATGTTCACTAACAGGGATGTAAACAAATTTGTGCACAACATTTGAGAGAAATAAGCTTTTTGTGCGTATGGAAAATTTCTGGCATCTTTTATTTCAGCTCATGAAACATAGGACCAACACTTTACATGTTGCGTTTATATTATTGTTCAGTATGGTTGCCCTAGACTCTATGGTGACCAGATGGCACAATTCTACCCAGGGCAGTTCTTACATCTGTCCCGTATTTCAGACTTCTCAATCATTTGATGAGAATTGACATTGATATTGATTGCGTTCCAAGCCGTCTATTTTTGGAGGGGTGTGGACATGAAGCGAGGATTATAAAGTAGTATAATTTTTAATTTGGGTAAAGTTATTATTTTGAGTTAAAATATATATATAATTGTAATCCAACTTAAAATAAAACATTTACCCAATTTAAAAATTATACTTCCATCCAAAAATAATACATTTCAATCCAACTCAAAGAAATGCATTTACCCAACAAAACAATTCCAATTCCATTCAAATCAAATTATTTCAATCGGTTTACCCACCGCAAAATAATCCAAATCAAAATTCTATTTTTTTAACGGATTGTGCTAACCCTTACCCTTTAAGGGCACATCCTGTTAATCCTAACCCTAACTTTAAGGGCACATCCTGTTAATCCTAACCCTTACCCTAACTTTAAGGGCACATCCTGTTAATTCTAACCCTAACTTTAAGGGCACATCCTGTTAATTCTAACCCTAACCCTTACTTTAAGGGCACATCCTGTTAATCCTAACCCTAACTTTAAGGGCACATCCTGTTAATTCTAACCCTTACTTTAAGGGCACATCCTGTTAATCCTAACCCTTACTTTAAGGGCACATCCTGTTAATCCTAACCAGTGAACTACTTCAGCACTAAAAAAGCTCCTTTGTAGCTTCGTGTTAAGGCTCCCCCAGGTCCTATATGGTGATGTTAACCCCAGTAATGCATCTCATCTCCCCTTCCAATTTCTTCAGCTTCCTCTGCTTCTACTCTTGTGCCTTTCTGCACCACAAACATAACTAGATGTAATAGATTGTCTGTAAGAAATATCTTCTCCTGCCACAGCATAACTAATGTGCAATTTTGATGGCTAAAGTATATCACTTTTTATTTTACCTTTATTTAACCAGGTAGGCTATTTGAGAACAAGTTCTCATTTGCGACAGCGACCTGGCCAAGATAAAGCAAAGCAGTTCGACACAAACAACACAGAGTTACACATGGAATAAACAAACATACAATCAATAATACAGTAGAAAAATCTATATACAGCATGTGCAAATGAGGTAGGATAAGAGAAGGCAATAAATAGGCCATGGTGGCGAAGTAATTACAATATAGCAATTAAACACTGGAATGGTAGAATGTGCAGAAGATGAATGTGCAAGTAGAGATACTGGGGTGCAAAGGAGCAAGATAAATAAATAAATACAGTATGGGAATGAGGTAGATTGGATTGGCTAGTTTACAGATGAGCTTTGTACAGGTGCTGTGAGCTGCTCTGACAGCTGATGCTTAAAGCTAGTGAGGAAAGTAAGAGTCTCCAGCTTTAGTGATTTTTGCAGTTTGTTCCAGTCATTGGCAGCAGAGAACTGGAAGGAGAGGCAGCCAAAGGAAGAATTGGCTTTGGGGGTGACCAGAGAGATATACCTGCTGGATCGTGCACTACAGGTGGGTGCTGCTATGGTGACCAGTGAGCTGAGATAAGGCAAGGCTTTACCTAGCAAAGACTGATAGATGACCTGGAGCCAGTGGGTTTGGCAACGAGTATGAAGCGAGGGCCAGCCAACGAGAGCGTACAGGTCGCAGTGGTGGGTAGTATATGGGGCTTTGGTGACAAAACGGATGGCACTGTGATAGACTGCATCCAATTTGTTGAGTAGAGTGTTGGAGGCTATTTTATAAAAGACATCTCCGAAGTCGAGGATCGGTAGGATGGTCAGTTTTACAAGGGTATGTTTGGCAGCATGAGTGAAGGATGCTTTGTTGCGAAATAGGAAGCCGATTCTAGATTTAATTTTGGATTGGAGATGTTTAATATGAGTCTGGAAGGAGAGTTTACAGTCTAACCAGACACCTAGGTATTTGTAGTTGTCCACATATTCTAAATCAGAACCGTCCAGAGTAGTGATGCTGGACGGGCAGGCAGGTGCGCATTTAGTTTTACTTGCATTTAAGAGCAGTTGGAGGCCACAGAAGGAGAGTTGTATGGCATTGCTCATCTGGAGGTTAGTTAACACAGTGTCCAAAGAAGGGCCAGAGGTATACAGAATGGTATGATAACATTGTAGAAACTACTGAACAGAGCTGCGCTACAGTGAGTTGAGATGTTTTCTAAGGAGAATGGGATGACTAGTGTGAGGGCAATTTCTGTTAAACCTTACTAATGCTTGTGTACTAAAATATAATTCTTTAGGTCTAGGGATTGGGCTTGAGATAGTTTCTTTAACAAACTCATATAAAGATAGAAAAGTGTGTGCTCATTAACAAGAGGCCTGTTCTAACTGTTTGTGTGTGTAGAATGACCCCATTTCGTCTGGGCACTCAGCCAAGAATATGACAGAAACTGACTGGTACTTCTTATGTTAACTGGAGACAGAGTAAAGGTTATATGCTGCACACCAGTAACAGAGCTATTGTTCTGTTTGGAGCCTGTTTCTGGGCGAAAGATACATGTTCTGTGTGTGACCAGTACGGCCATATATAATCTGGGCCGACAGTCAAAAGCACTTGCCCAACTTGAACTGTTGAGCTACTGTTAGAGAAAGTATGTCTGGAGTGACTTCCTGTCATTCTGGCGCTTATTGTCCTCACTCAGTTGCGACAGACTGAGGCAACCTTTTCACCCAGTTGTCTCCCCCACACACACATACATAGGGTCACGTGTTTTGGAGATGCTTGCATGGGGTAACTTGACTATATAAATGATCCTGTGCTCTGTGTACAGGGAGGCTCTCACTCCATCTCACCTGTGGGGGTGGGGCAACCAGCCTCATTATGGTAATATGTTTATGGTAATACCTTGATTGATTATTGATTTTGCCTCTCCTCATTTTTAGTTAAAGGTAGAATTTCCACCACACGAGTTAATGAGTTAGAGTCAAGGCTTAGTCTCTAGACATGCTGTCTCAATGGTAAAGTCCCTTACCACCCCTTTAACAACTTTGCTTTGCACCTGCGGAGTGGAAAAAATGGAAAGGCTGAACACAACAGAACACTTCCCAAAGTCTGTTAATGATATAACCAAAGCCTGCACACCTTCGTCAGAAACATGGGCCAAAAGTAAAGTGACTACTTCAATAGTCCTTTAAAAGTCCCCTCTGTGTACATAATGTGGGATTTGATGGTACAAACCTCTCCAGTTTGGCTCTCAGCTCCTCCTCAAACTTGCATGCCAAGCAAGCCATGGTCTGTTCTTTCTACTGTCCCATGCTCCTCTGCACCAGGCACAGTTCCTGGTCTTTGGCTTGCAGCTGCCTGCGCAGGGAAGCAGCCACACCACCTGCCTCGTCTCCACCCTTCCACACCTGGGCCCGCTGCAGAATACTCAGCTCCTCAATTTGCTCCTGTAGCATCAACATATGACGTGGACAGAGTGTGTGTGTGTGTCTGTCACAAAGATAGTCAGCTCTATACCTGAATGAGTCTCTCCTTCAGTGAGTCCAAGGCCTGCTCTTTCTTTATCCCCATTGGTTCTCTCTAAATACGTAACTTCCGCTCCTAAAGCACACAAATCTGATTCTTAACAGTGTGTGTAACGCAACAAGAATGTAAGCATGTTTCTATGGGCTGTATATCGGTGTGTTTTGTGTGTATTTAAGTGAGTGTGTCTTCCTGAACACACCTTGTCCCGGCTCAGCTGCTGAGTGCTGCGTCTCTGTGAGTCCAGCTCCTGCTGTGGTCGAATGATTGTCTGCAGAAACTGCTCTTTGAGGGCCTACAGGGTTTGGAATGCCTGGGCCACCATAGGACTGCAGCACAGCACCAATATAGAGCACAACAACAAAATATTAGAATACACAGTACTATATACAAATTCATATGCTGATCAAGAATAGTGTGCTTCTATAAGAATATGAGAATGTGTATGTGTGAAAGAGTACCTGTGTGGGAGCTGAAGGGAGCAGTGTTCCAGCAGGTGCTGCAGATCCTGACACTACCCCCAGCTCCTGGGCCCAGTGTCATTCTGCTGCTCTAGCTTGGCTGTGGCCTGCTTGTGGATGTGGCCTGCTTGTGACTGTGCTCCCCCTTGGCCTTGAGATAGAAGTCTCTCGGCCCCAGCTTTGATGCAACTGTACTGACCTCGCCTTCTTCATGATAGCAGGGTGGTCAGGCCGTGGCTTGGGTGGTTAATATTCTTGACAATCTTTTTGGCCTTCCTGTGACATCGGGTGCTGTAGGTGTCCTGGAGGGCAGGTAGTTTGCCCCCGGTGATGCGTTGGGCAGACCGTACCATCCTCTGGAGAGCCCCGAGGTTGCAGTGCAGTTGCCATACCAGGCAGGATGCTCTCAATTGTGCATCTGTAAAAGTTTGTGAGGGTTTTAGGTGCCAAGCTAAATTTCTTCAGCTTCCTGAGGATTTTCATCACACTGTCGGTCGGTGTGGGTGGACCATTTCAGATCGTCAGTGATGTGTACGTAGAGGAACTTGAAGCTTTCCACCTGCTCCACTGCGATCCCATCAATGTGGAGAGGGCTGTGCTCCCTCTGCTGTTTTCTGAAGTCCACAATCAGCTCTTTTGTTTTGTTGACGTTGAGTGAGAGGTTATTTTCCTGGCACCACTCACCCAGGGCCCTCACCTCCTCCCTATAGGCTGTCTTGTCATTGTTGGTAATCAGGCCTACTACTGATGAGTCGTCTGTAAACTTGATGATTGAGTTGGATGCGTGCATGGCCATGCATTCATGGGTGAATAGGGAGTACAGGAGGAGGCTGAGCATGCACCCTTGTGAGGCCCCTGTGTTGAGGATCAGTGAAATGGAGGTGTTGTTTCCTACCTTTACCACCTGGGGGAGGACCGTCAGGAGGTCCAGAACCCAGTTGCACAGGGTGGGGTTTAGACCCAGGGCCCAAAGCATAATGATGAGCTAAGAGGGTACTATAGTGTTGAATGCTGAGCTATAGTCAATGAACATCATTCTTACATAGGTATTCCTCTTGTCCAGATGGAATAGGACAGTGTGCAGTGCGATGGAAATTGCATCGTCTGGATCTATTAGGGCGGTAAGCAAATTGAAGTGGGTCTAGGGTGTCAGGTTAGGTGGAGGTGATATGATCCTTAACTATCCTCTTAAAGCACTTAATGATGACAGAAGTGAGTGCTACGGTCATTTAGTTCCGTTACCTTTGCTTTCTTGGGTACAAGAACAATGGTGGACAATTTGAAGCAAGTGTGGACAGCAGACTGGGATAGGGAGAGATTGAATATGTCCATAAATACTTCAGCCAGCTCTTCGCATGCTTTGGGGATGCGGCTAGGGATGTCGTCTGGGCCAGCAGCCTTGCAAGGCTTAACACGATTAAATGTCTTATTCACGACGGCAACAGAGAACAAGAGCCCACAGTCCTTGGTAGCGGGCTGCGTCGGTGGCACTGTGTTATCCTCAAAGCGGGCGAAGAAGGTGTTTAGCTTGTCCGGAAGTAAGACGTCGGTGTCTGCAACGTGTCTGGTTTTCCCGTTGTAATCCGTGATTGTCTGTAGACTCTGCCTCATACATCTCGTGTCTGAGCAGGTGAATTGCGACTCCACTTTGTCTCTGTACTGACATTTTGCCTGTTTGATTGCCTTACGGAGGGAATAACTACACTGTATTCGGCCATATTCCCAGTCACCTTGCCACTGTTAAATGTGGTGGTTTGTGCTTTCAGTTTTGCCTGAATGCTGACATCTATCCATTGTTTCTGGTTTGGGTAGGTTTTTATAGTCACAGTGGGTACACCATCTTCTATACACTTCCTGATGAACTCAGTCTCCGTATCTGTGTATTCGTCAATGTTATTTTCAGAGGCTACCCAGAATATATCACACTCCGCGTGATCAAAACAATCTTGAAGCATGGATTCCGATTGGTCAGACCAGCATTGAATAAACCTTAGCATGGGTACTTCCTGTGAGTGTCTTCCTATAGGAAGAGAGGAGCAAAATTGAGTCGTGATCAGATTTGACAGAGGGCCTGGAAGGGCCTTGTAGGCATTTCAAAAAGTTGAGTAGCAGTGGTCCAATGTTTTTCCAAATTTGCTTTGTTAAAATCTCCAGTTACAATAAAAGCTGCCTCAGGATATGTGGTTTCCAGTTTGCATAAAGTCCAGTGTAGTTCTTTGAGGGCCGTCGTGGTATTGGCTTGAGGGGGAATATACACGGCTGTGACTACACCGAAGAGAATTCTCTTGGGAGGTAATACGGTCAGCATTTTATTGTGAAGTATTCTAGGTTGGGTGGACAAAAGGACTTGAGTGTCTGTATGTTATAACAATCACACCATGAGTGGTTAATCATGAAACATACACCTCCGCCTTTCCCGGAGACTTCTTTATTCCTGTCTGCGCGATGTACTGAGAACCCAGTTAGTTGTATGGACGGGTACAGTATATCCCGAGAGAGTCATGTTTCCGTGAAACAGAGTACGTTACAATCTCTGATGTCTCTCTGGAAAGAGATCCTCACCCTGCACTGGTTTACTTTATTATCCAGAGACTGAACATTAGCGAGTAATATATTCGGAAGCAGTGGATGTTATGCACGCCTCCTGAGTCAGACAAGAAGTCCACTCTGAATACCTCTTCTCTGCCGGCTGTGTTTTGAAGCAGCCTCTGGAATAAGTTCAATTGCCCTGGGGGCTGCGAACAATTTGGGAAAGTTGTATTCCTGGTCGTAATGCTGGCGAGTTACCGCTGGTCTGATATCCAAAAGTTATTTCCGGGTGTATGTAATAACACACCAAAAAAATACTGCAAAGTTGCTTAGTAGCTAAAAGCAGAGCTGCCATGTCTGTCATCGCCATCTTACTTCATAAACTGTACATTATATGTTGTCATGTATGTAGTGATCTCTAGATGCTAGTTCAGGAGGTGGTAGGCCTCTCATCATCTGCTCCATGTTCCTGCGCAGTCTCTGTAGCTTAGCTTGGTGCTCCTCTCTCAAGGACCTACTCAATACAGTCAGAGCAGACACCAGCTCCCTCTGCTGCACAAGGCACTCACTCTCCAGGTCCTGCACACTCTGACAGAGCGGGGAGAGAGGAATGACGTACTGTATCTATTCTTCACCCGTTTCCTTTAATTCATGGTAATTAAGTTAAATCTGATGGTTTGTTGGTGACCAGTGATCTTGGTTCTGTTTACTGTAGTTCCACCACTTTGTTTTGAAGAGCCAGGGCATTCCTCTTCTCTCTCACTCTCCAGAGCATCCCGGGCTTGCTCCTCCAGTATCCTACACTGCACCTGTAAAGCCTCTTCTTTCTCTACCTCCCATTCTTTCTCTACCTCTATGGTGCTGTGTATCTAAGGTAGAAAACAGATACGGTGTTATCCTGTTTGTTTAAGTTTTAGAATACATTTCATCTGACATAGAGTAGGAGACACAGGGAGTAGAAACCTATACCAACTGCTGATCCTCAGCATACAGCTCCTTCTCTCACCTCACCATAACCCCCTTCTACTCATTAAGATTCTCCTTCAGCTTCCTTCCTTCCCCCCTCCTCCGTTATCTGCAAAGGAAACTGTAAGACTGACCCGGGACTCTCTGTTTCAGAGGTTGGGTTAAAGGACAGGACATCCTGAGATACTGACCTGGATGCAGCTCTGTGTGGACTCAATGTGCTGTGTGTGAGAGATGGCTTGTTTTCTGAAAGCAACTGTTTTCTTTTCCTCAGCTTGCCTATGAGCCTGGACACACACCAGCAAGAAAAACATCAGTGTTTGAATCTGATAGAACATAAAGGAAATACAGGGATCTTTGCAAATTTTCAATAAACCCAGTTGTCGGAGCCTCTCACATGCTGGATGTGTTCCTAACCACTAGGCTACCTAAAGCAAACCTCTTCCTTCAACTTCTTCAGCTCTCAATGTTAAAGGAGACAAACAAAACCACCCCTTACATACTGCACACACACATTTAACTACATATGCTCTCACACACTTACATGCATTTATACGCACAGTTAAACAGTCTCATCCATAGACACTGTGTTCTAGAGGCTACCCAGCCCATCAACCATCTGTGTGAGTGCCTGCTCCTGGGTCTCTCTCAGGAAGATGCTGTGCTGCTCCCTTAGGTTCTGGAACTCCCCGTGCAGCCCATCTGACTTCAAGGCACTCCTCTCGTCCTGGAAAGCCAACAGCTGTAGCTCCTTCTGGGCTGATATCCTCTCCAGAGACCCCACACTGCTCTCATTCACCCGCAGCTCTTTCTGCAGCTCACACACGTGCACCTCCACTGCCTGAGAGACAGAGAGTGAGATTTTGAAACAAATATTGAGGTGTGGTGAAAGCCTAGGTAGTTGGTACCTCTTCATGCTCCTGTTTCTGCCTGTGTTTCTCCTTCAGACCTTCAAACCTGTCCCTCAGTGACCTCTCCCCTCAGTCACAGACTGGAGCACCTCACAAGCCTCGTCCAACTTCTGCTACATACACACATAAGAAAACAGATGGAGAGAAACAATTTCAAACACATTCAAAGCGGTGACTATCACTTTAAAGCACGTTCTGGGCACCAGTCTAATACTGTACTTCTTGCATAGAGTCCAGCTTGAGTCTAGAGTGCTGCTGCTCAGAAAACAGCTCTGTTTTGGCACTGTCCAGCTGTCTGTCCAACTCCACTCTCTCAAGGACAGACATACTGACACTGGTCACTCTCTGAGACTGTGGGGGAGAAGGGAAGGGAATCATTTTTAGATTGTAATAGAGCTGGGAAAAGTACCATGCGGGCTATAAAAATTGTGTTACCCTGGTCCCATCTATCAAGGATGTTCTGTGTTTACATAGAGCAGCCAGCTCCTCCTCCAGATCCCTGACCTCCTGCAGACAGGAGTCCCTCTGCCTCTGCAGCCGAAAACTACAACACACTCAATAAATCACTGTGAATTCAGCCTATTAGTATAGACAATATAGATATATAGTAGGGGAAGTAGGTGTAAAGTACAGTAGGGAAACAGTATAAGCTGTTCCTAAGATGATTGTTTGGACATACTGTATCCTTTATCTCTGATTCTCGGTTTTTCTAGATATGCAGTAGTAGGGGCAGTAACAGGGTTGAGTATGTGTGTACCTGGTGCTTTCTGCCTCTGCTTTGATGTCTCTTAGGCTGACCTCCAGACTCCTCCCCTCCATCTGCTCCGCCCCCGCATGCAGCTGCTCCAGCACGGCATGACAGGACACAGAACACAGCGCATCTTATCGTTAGCTGGTGTCAGGGATACACAGGGGACAGTTCAGTCTCACACAGCGGAGCTCTCCTCAACCTCCTCACAGTCCTACAACACAAAGACAAATACACACTGTGACGACCCTCCCACTCTGTCTGCCGAATTATTTCTCTCTGCTCTTGTTTTCCTTAATAGAATATCAGTGGGCAGAGCTGGGAGGGTCGTCAGCAAAATGGGACACACCTGGGCTCGGGTGTGTCCCGGGGATAAATATACCTTTCCCCCATACATCGAGGAGACTGTCTCCACGCATACACACTGTTGTTTTTTGTTGTGGCATTTTGGGACTTCTTTGTGTTTGTTTAGGCACCTCTTCACCCCTCATTATCACCATCTATGTAAACATCCACCCACTTACACTACTGACTACAAACACCATTGTTACTTGTACATAGTTTACTTTATTTTATAAATATATTTGTATTTCTTTATCTCCGTGTTGTCTCCCTCTTTGTTACGGTCTACAACCGGTTCGTAACAACACATACTACACAAAAGAACACACAAAACACAAACACGATGAGCAAGATTCATGGATGCCATTAAAAGTAAGATGTTCCATTTACAAAATGCCCCACACACATAGATAGAGCAGAGTGAAATGAGCAGAGTGAAAATCTCACCTGTCTGAGGGTGGCCAGCTCCTCCATCTTCAGCCAGTCTGACCTCACCTGCCCCAGGCAACACCCAGGCCTCTGCTGTGTGGAATCAAGGGTTTGAGAGAGAGAGCATCAGGAGGCCTGTGATTGCACATCTCCATTGGAGAATAACTACCCATTAGGAGTGAACAACGGTTAACAAGCATAAGATTCAATGGACATGTCCCCACACTATCTTACACAGGAGTTATCTTTGGTTAATGTGTAATCTGTTTAGTCTTTGGTTAATGCCTAGTTAAATAAAGGTTCAATAAAAAAACTATTACAAAAAATCTCCCACCACACACATCCCTCTGTGGCCTTGTTAGTGCTGCATCTCCTCCAGCGGACACACCCCTCATCCAAGTCCTCATCATCCTCACTCACAAAGAGCACATACCTGCTGACAGATCCAATACAGATATAAAACAAGAGGTGGCTCGTGGCCAGAGACTATATTGGAGACACAGTATGTCACTTAATTCTGATTCAGTGAAGGCTGCCTAGGAGTGTCTCTTCTGCTATGGCGTGCTTTACGGAGGAGTAGACTTCCACAGGTCACATGCCCCTGGCTAGCTCTCCGCGTTTCACAAGCACAGAACAAACAAAGAAATAACATTTACTTTCACATTGGGTTATTAGTTAGTGTTGGTGGCATATTATTTTATAATCAGATGGTCACGCCTGGACCTGGAAGCTTTATATGGTGTGTACTTGGCTTCTGTGTGGGTCGTCACTCTGGTTAGTGTAGAGGCCATGTTCATGTACCTGACAGACTGAATGGCATCTTTTGGTGAAGTAAAACAGATGTTTATGTGAACTTTTCATTTTCCTTCTACATGTTGGTTGAAGCGCCTAGCTCCTGCCTCTCACCTGGCCTGCTGTGGATGTGTTGCTGGACCTTCTCTGTGCGGACAGGTCACTGTCAATAGTCAGTGTCAAAACTCCAGGCCCTCCTGGCGGAGACAGGAAGAGGCTGCAGTTACCGTTAGTGATGAATTCATTATTTAGCTTAAAGAATATCCTGGGTGTCTGGTAAATGACTAAATGTAAATATAACTGTAACCATGAAATAGGATTGATTGTATGAGCTAAACGAGTAGAGTACCTGCCAGGTATCTGGTGGTGGTTCAAGAAGCGTGGAACTGGAACAGGCCTCAGTGAGAACCCCTATACCAACATTGCTGTTGCTGGAAGACCAGGGACTGACACTGGAACCAGTAGGAAAAGGCAGAAGCATCAGTGTCATCATGGAGGAACAAAATAAGTGAGAGCTCTTACAGTATAACAGTAACTTCTATGACTAATGTCCCCTTTACCCTCAGATGACTACCCCAAACTCTGACACTAGACCCACTGCATGAGGATTTCAGCCCTCTCACCTGTGGCTGTCTGGTAAAACACAAAGGACAGTGAGCATGATTATATTGACAGCTGTGTATCACCCCCTGGTGGAGTCACTAGATACCGAAGTGTCTGCTGTCCTTTCAGCCTCTTCCTGTCTATAGGGCTGACCCAGGCTGTTATTCCTGTCTCTGGCCAGTCTTTGTATAGTCCTGTCTGGCAGCCCCACCACCACCATCCCAGTGCAAAGTCCTCGGTGCAGACACTGTCTAAAGGGGGGCTCAGCTCTACTGCTAACCCTCCTCCTCCACAGGCATCAACCCCCAACAGCCTCTCCAGCGACACTGTTCCCTACACCCTCCTCTTCATCTTTCATCACTTCCACTGTCCTTTGCTCCTCTTCCTCCCGATCGGCGGGTTCCACCTGGCCTCCTGAGTTCTTCTCTGAGGCGAGAGGAGAGGTGAGAGACAGACTAAACCAAGGTCCAGGTCAGAGGAGTGGAGATGCTTGGCCAGGTGGGTACAGTCAGGAGGGTAAGGGTAAAGGAGTCTCTGTAAACAACAGTGAGTTCTAATATCCAGTGGTCCTTTTTCTGAGGGTTCTCTCCATAATGGTAACACTGTGGAGTTGGTTGCTCAGTTCTGGCACATTATTCTTGAACAATCCATAATCCTCACACTCTAAAAGGGATCACGTTATAATGTATGTAAGGACTTGATTAAGACAAGTTGAAGAGGACATGTGTGTAGCATTTCTCACCTGAAGAAAGATCCTTGGTCTCAGAGCGTACCAAGTCAAGACAAGATACGGGGGTGTCGTAAGTACCACTCAAGATGTGCCATGTTAAAATACAAATCAAATGCATTTTATAAAGTGCTTTTTACATCAGCAGTAGTCATAAAGTGTTTTTCAGATACCCAGCCTGAAACCCTAAAGAGCAAGCAATGCAGATGTTGAAGCACAGTGGCTAGGAGAAACTCCCTTGAAATGCAGGTAAGGATGAAACCTAGAGGAACCAGGCTCTGGGGGGTGGCCAGTTCTCTTCTGGCTGTGCCGGGTGGAGAGTATAACAGTACATGGCTATTCAGGCCAGATCGTTCTTAAGACAACTACAGACAACAACATGCCTGTTTTGATGCAATCATGTTTTCTGGAGATACCCTCAATCCCATTGCTATGGCTCCACACCGGTGAACATTTAGCTACTCAAGTGGGTTCATAACAGTATGACTTTGTAGATAAACAGAACAAAAAGAAGATGAACCCTGAGGATGGAAGCAACACACTGACCTGCAGGCGGCTCAGCTGGGCATTTTAACCTTTATTTAACTAGGCAAGTCAGTTAAGAACAAATTCATATGTACAATGGCGGCCTACCCCGGCCAAATCCGGACGACGCTGGGCCAATTGTGCGCCGCCCTATGGGACTCCCAATCACGGCCGGATGTGATATAGCCTAGATTCGAACCAGGGACTGTAGTGACGCCTCGTGCACTGAGATGCAGTGCCTTAGAAAGGCTGCACCACTCGGGAGCCCAATCTATGGCATCTAGGAGGAGGTCACAGTGATCCTGTGGCAGAGGGGCATTGCTGTCTACACCAGGTCTGGGTGAACAGAGAGTATATAGGGAACAGGAAGAGAAAAAGTCCAGAGAGAAAAGAAAGGGTAGGAAGAAAGACTGATTGAAGTATCTATCTTAACTGATTGAAGTATCTTAGATAGGACATAATCTGACAAGTATAAAGAGGCTCATTCTTCAGCATCTCATTCTGCCCCTTCATGACTGCCATCGGCAACTTCCTGTGAAACACGTCACACACTCATAAATAGACACAACATTCTCTAATACCAAACAGCAAAGTGAGGCCGGTGGTGGTGAGTGGGGGTTGTTGTTGATCATAGGTTGCCCTAGAAACAAAACCTTTGCCAAGGGGCCTTCAGGCTGCTGATCTTCCTTTCAAAAAGTAGTCCATTGATTATGGTGCCACTATGGCCAGCTCATATGCAAATCTACACGTTGTAGTTCACAGTGATTGTGGAATTCCTTCCATTGAAGACTGAGTAGGAAAGATGTCCATTAGGCTTACAATTTGGAAACACCATTACAAATTCCCAATGTTTTCAGAAAAATGATTAACCAGCTCTGAGTAGATATGATGCTGGTTCCATTCAAATTCACACACTCTCATGAAAACTCAATGCATGGGTGCATTTGATTGAAAATTGCACATAATGCGCAAACAAGACTATAATTTGACTTATACAATATCCGATATCTATACGTTTCACATTTACACTACACAGCCGGTAGTCCATGTCGTCAAAACAGAAGCAGCATATTTGGTTTCCTCTCATTTTTAATTTAATCATAAATCCACACCTGCAATCCCAAACACGAATGAAACAAGACTAACTTTCTGGATGGTATGAAACAAAGTTGGTAGCTATGTTCTACACCTGCATTGCTTGCTGTTTGGGGTTTTAGGCTGGGTTTCTGTACAGCACTTTGAGATATCAGCTGATGTACGAAGGGCTATTTATATATAAATCAATTTGATTTGATTTGAAAATGCTCATCCAGAAGCGGTGCTCCTAGTGGCCGGGAACTTAAATGCAGGCAAACTTTACCTTATTTCTATCAGTATGTCACATGTGCAACCAGAGGAAAAACAAACTCTAAACCACCTTTACTCCACACACCAAGACACATGCAAAGCTCTCCCTCGCCCTCCATTTGGCAAATCTGACCATAATTATATCCTCCTGATTCCTGCTTACAAGCAAAACCTAAAGCAGGAAGTACCAGTGACTCGCTCAATAGGGAAGTTGTCAGATGATGCGCATGCTACGCTACAGGACTGCTATACAGGACTGCTTTCCAGCTATACAAACGATAGTTCCAGTGTTATCTAAAGACTCAGCAGTAAATGTCCACTCCCCAAGTTGATTTATAGTGGTATGTCTGACTAGTCTCTTATCTCTGTCACTCCCCTGCAGAGTTCTGTGTCTATGAATCTCTTTTAGCCTTAAGGCGCTTTCTCACAGACACCCTGTTTTGACTGCAATAACTCACACATCTCTCAGACCTTTTCTTTATAAGAGGCAGAGACTAGAAAAGAATAGTGGAGCAATATTAAACGTTATAATGAATATATATATTGTTAATCTGTAGTCTAGGACCCCAGACATGTAGTGGGGGAAGGGTCTTATAGCCCTTCCCCTTCTATTAATACAACATAAGCATAATCAATTATTATAATACATCAAACATTTGGTGCAGCCCCTATCATGACCCCAAGGTGAACCCCGTCACCGGCTTCATCAATAAGTGCATCGACGTCATTGTCCCCACAATGACCGTGCGTGCATATCCCAACCAGAAGCCATGGACTACAGGCAAGAAGGGCTAAGATTGAATCCTCCTACACCAGCTCCTACATGTTTCAAGCAGACCACCATAGTCCATGTGTCCAAGAAAGCGAAGGTAATCTGCCTAAATGATTACCGCCCTGTAGCACTCATATCTGTAGCCATGAAGTGCTTTGAAAGGATAAGTCATGGCTCACAACAACACCATCATCCCGGAAACCCTAGACCCACTCCAATTCACATACCACCGCAACAGATCCACAGATGACGCAATATCAATCGCACTCCACACGGCCCTTTCCCACCTAGAAAAAAGGAACACCTATGTGAAAATGCTGTTCATTGACTACAGCTCAGCATTCAACACCATAGTGCCTACAAAGCTCATCACTAAGCTAAGGACCCTGGGACTAAACACCTCCCTCTGCAACTGGATCCTGGACTTCATGACGGACCGCCGTTGGTAAGGGTAGGCAACAACACATCTGCCACACTGATCCTCAACACTGGGGTCCCTCAGGGGTGCGTGCTTAGTCCCCTCCTGTACTCCCTGTTCACCCATGATTACGTGGCCAAACACAACTCCAACACCATCATTAAGTTTGCTGATGACACAATAGTGTTAGGTCTGATCACAGACAACGACGAGACAGCCTATAGGGAGGTCAGAGACCTGGCAATGTGTTGCCAGGACAACAAACTTTCCCTCATAGTGAGCAAGACAAATGAGCTGATCATGGACTACAGGAAAAGGCTTTCCTTGGTGTCCACATCACCAACGAACTATCATGGTCCAAACACACCAAGACAGTCGTGAAGAGGGCACAACAACACCTTTTACCCCTCGGGGACTGAAAAGATTTGGCATGGGTCCCCAGATCCTCAAAGTTCTACAGTTGCACCATCGAGAGCATCCTGACCGGTTGCATCACTGCCTGGTATGGAATCTTCTCGGAATCTGACCCGTAAGGCGCTACAGAGGGTAGTGCATACGGCCCAGAACATCACTGGGGCCAAGCTTCCTGCCATCCAGGACCTATATACAAGGCGGTGTTAGAGGAAGGCCCAAAGAATTGTCAAAGACTCCAGTCACCCAAGTCATAGACTGCTCTCTCTCCTATCGCACGGCAAGTGGTACCAGAGCGCCAAGTCTAGGACTAAAAGGCTCCTTAACAGCTTCTACCCCCAAGCCATAAGACTGCTGAACAGTGAATCAAATGGCCACCCTGACTGTCTACATTGACACACCCCCACCCCCCTTTGTTTATACACTGCTGCTACTCACCGTTTATTATCTATGCATAGTCGCTTCACCCCCACCTACATGTACAAATTACCTCAACTAACCTGTACCCACGCACACTGACTCGGTACCGGTACCCTCTGTATACAGCCTCGTTATTATTTTATTGTGTTATTTTATTTTTTCTCTCATTTATTTAGCGAATATTTTCTTAACTCTATTTTTTTAACTGCATTGTTGGTTAAGGGTAAGGTCTAAACCTGTTGAATTCTGCACAAATTAGATTTTGATTTCATAATGTCTTCTTGGCATGTCTCTAATGTAAGACTAGACTGGTGATTCAATTTCTCATGTCTCTTCTACCCACATTTTCTGAAATCAAACATTTTCTCAGTAGTGTTCACCTTTGCAAAAACAACTCCTACTCCCCACATTTTATGCTCAAAATGAGTAGAAGGCCACACACAGATCAAATTGAACAGACACACATCCAGTTTCAACAGAAACAACTTTATCATCTCCTTTTTGTCATTGTGTCTTTCCTTTAAAGACAATGTCACATGTGTAGAAATGAAGGGAGAAGAAACACAATTAAAAAGGAACACCAACCCCAATTGGAAACACTGGAGTTACACCTGAACACAGGTGCATATGTGTCCGTGTGTCGAATATGTTTGTGAGAGTGAGGTTGAAGTGAGAATGGTAAAAGGCAGGACCCCTGCTCACGTCTGTCCTTCCAACCACCCCTTTAGTACCAGGCATCAAGTGATTTAGGTCACACAAGCTCTTAGTGTATTAGAACAAGGCCAAACAGCACAGAGTCCACAGACCAGCAGGGTTTCATTCAGATGAGGTATCTCCCGATCTTCATTACAATACTCCTGCCACAGAGCAGCACACAACAAAAGACATGTATAGTATCAGTCAAAGGTTTGGACAAACCTACTCATTTTTCTTTATTTTTACTATTTTCTACATTGTTGAATATTAGTGAAGACATCAGAACTATGAAATAACACATATGGAATCCTGTAGTAACCAAAAAAGTGTTAAACAAATCAAAATATATTTTATATTTGAGATTCTTCAAAGTAGCCACCCTTTGCCTTGATGACAGCTTTGCACACTCTTGGCACTCTCAACCAGCTTCACCTGGAATACTTTCCCAACAGTCTTGAAATATTTCCCACATATGCGGAGTACTTGTTGGCTGCTTTTCATTCACTCTACGGTCTAACTCATCTCAAACCATCTCAATTGGGTTGAGGTTGGGTGATTGTGGAGGCCAGGTCATCTGATGCAGCACTCCATCACTCTCCTTGGTCAAATAGCCCTTACACAGCCTAGAGGTGTGTTGGGTCATTGTCCTTTTGAAAAACAAATGATAGTGGGACTAAGCGCAAACCAGATGGGACGGCGTATCGCTGCAGAATGCTGTGGTAGCCATGCTGATTAAGTGTGCCTTGAATTCTAAATACATCACAGACAGTGTCTCCTCTGAACAGTTGATGTTGAGATGTGTCTGTTACTTGAACTCTGTGAAGCATTTATTTGGACTACAATTTCTGAGGCTGGTAACACTAATCAACTTAACTTTTAATAAAGCACACCTGTTAATTGAAATGCATTCCAGGTGACTACCTCATGAAGCTGGTTTAGAGCATGCAAAGAGTGTGCAAAGCTGTCATCAAGGCCAAAGGGATTTGTTTAACACATTTTTGGTTACTACATGATTCCATATGTGTCATTTCATAGTATAATTCAACAATGTAGGGAAAAAAAAGTAAAAATGAAGAAAAACCTTGAATGAGTAGGTGTGTCCAAACTATTGACTGGTACTGTACATCTTAGATACACACACATTTTATTACACATACATACAAATAGTCTGTAAATGAAAGACAAAAAATACAACAAAAACAAAGCATTGATATTAAAGCTAAA
The DNA here is from genome assembly GCF_018296145.1 of Oncorhynchus tshawytscha. Taxonomy (NCBI): domain Eukaryota; kingdom Metazoa; phylum Chordata; class Actinopteri; order Salmoniformes; family Salmonidae; genus Oncorhynchus; species Oncorhynchus tshawytscha. The sequence goes on along the minus strand of NC_056440.1, from coordinate 27,594,251 downwards.
TCAAACCATTATGGATGATGTGTTGTTGGGTGAGAAAAAAAGAAGAAGTGTCTTTCATTAGGAAGGCAGGCAAATAGTATTTTAGGCTTCAGTACCATCTACAATGACACTTCAGTTGTTCCGTTTTTCCTTTCTGCACAGAGCAGAGATGACCATCTTTTATAACCCAATTTTTCATTTTTTAATTGAACCTTTTATTTAACTTAGGCAAGTCAGTTAAAAACAAATTCTTATTTACAATAACGGTCTGCCGGGGAACAGTGGGTTAACTGCCTTGTTCAGGGGCAGAACAACAGATTTTTACCTTGTCAGCTCAGGGATTCGATCCAGCAACTTTTCAGTTACTGTCCCAACGCTCTAACCACTAGGCTACCTGCCATGAATGAATAAGTCATCTAATCAGTCTCTTACACGTGCTGGCTACAAACACACACACACCCATTTTTGAGATCACGTCATTTAGATATTCAAAAGAAATGGATTAAAATGTATGATGTGTTTATATTATCATTCAAAATATATGTATATTAATATATAAAAATCATTATGTTTCAAACCCAATATATTCAACTAAATCTATAAGAAGTTGATAATTGAGAAAAAACAGTAATAATTGACCTGCACATCCTATACTTTCGTCCCCACATTTCAATACTGTTTGTCACCCAGTAATACTGTATATGACGGTATAGTATTATCTATACAATGACACATTTACAATACAGCAAAACTAAAACCCCTTACTGGGATTGTGTCCAGTTTAGTTCAATCCAATGTGGGGAACCATGTCATCCTATTTTACACCTTGATTTGTTCCACTAATAATGTACTGTTCTCGCCAATGTGGTCAGTACTTATACATGTGCTTGTCTGCATGTGTGTGTGTTATAGTTATGTGACTAATGTATGAGTGCCTGTGTGTCTGCTGAAAGGTAATGTGTACAAAGTGGATAGACTGGAACCAAACATAAATAGTGCAGAAAATGAAGGCTGTTGTTCAGGGGGGTTAAAGAGAATAAGTGCCTGGACAGAATGTGCTTGTAACAATCACTAGTCACTTATTCTCTAAACCTTTTAGGCTTGATATTACAGGCTTCAGGTGGAGGAGGGTAGTTGAACTGAAAAACAGTTGGGAGCATGAAAAAAATATTTTAAAACGTATACACTTACTACTCACTCTGTAAGTCGCTCTGGATAAGAGCATCTGCTAAATTACGAAAATGTAATTGGGGTAGAATTTCATTCAGCACTTGACAGTTTCTATACTGAACAAAAATATAAATGCAGCACGTAACATTTTCAACGTTATAGTTCATATAAGGAAATCAGTCAATTGAAATAAATGATTTAGGCCCTAAACTATGGATTTCACATGACTGGGCAGGGGTGCAACTATGGGTAGGCCTGGCAAGGTATAAGCCCACCCACTTGGGAGCCAGGCCCAGCCAATCAGAACGAGTTTTTCCCCACAAAAATGGCTTTATTACAGACAGAAATACTCCTCAGTTTCATCAGCTGTCTGGGTGGCTTGTCCCAGATGATCCCTCAGGTAAAGAAGCCAGATGTGGAGGTCCTGGGCTGGCGTGGTCTGCGGTTGTGAGGCTGGTTGGACGTACTGCCAAATTCTCTAAAACGAGGTTGAGGCGGCTTATGGTAGAGAAATTAACATTAAATCCTCTGGCAACAGTTCTGGTGGACATTCCTGCAGTCAGCATGCCAATTGCACGCACGCTCAAAACTTGAGACATCTGTGGCATTGTGCTGTGTGACAAAACTGCACATTTTAGAGTGGCCTTTTATTGTCCCCAGAACAAGGTGCACCTGTGTAATGATCATGCTGTTTAATCAGCTTCTTGTTATGTCACACCTATCAGGTGGATGGATTTACTTGGCAAAGGAGAAATGCTCACTAACAGAGATGTAAATAAATTTGTGCACAACATTTTTGAGAAATACGCTTTATGTGCGTATGTAACATTTCTCCGCTCTTTTATTTCAGCTCATGAAACCAACACTTTACATGTTGCATTTATATTTTTGTTCAGTATAGTTTGCATGCTATGTTTATCACATCACTCCCAGCAACTCCTCTAGCTCAATATGTTGGGTTGAGAATGGTATTCTGTGTGTCTTCCACTGTCCTCCAGAGCACATGCCAGATCCCTGTAGCTGCCCTCAGAAACCTTAAGGGCCACATCAGAATGTGATTGTTTGTTTGTGAACTTTAAATCTAAACCAAGTAAACACTATGCCAGTATCAAGAACTTTGTATAAAAATTATGTTCAGTGTGTAAGTCTCTTTTAATATAAAACATTAAATATGCAACCAAACCGTGGGCGCTAGTCAGAATCAACTTCTAACTGGCTGGATCAATTTGGATTAAAAGGTACATTTTACAGTACATTTTAATTAAAACTTCAGATTTCAACTATACACAACTTATTATTCAGATTATTATAACTCTTCATTTTATAATCATATTATTGTCTTGGTATTATCTTATCACAAAATATACACACAGAAGGCCAGACAGTGGGTACAATACTTCCAGCCCAAATTCTACATTCCTAACAGTAATTACAAAATAATCATCTCCCCTAAGACATGAAGTGCACAAGTCAGGGGACTTCTCCCTTATTCAGTTTCTTAAAGGCAAAAGACTGACAGTGTCTTCACCAGCTGATCCCAGATCAGCCTGTCCACAGCTCTTCAACACTGGGATTCAGGACCAGGTTTAAGCTCAGGTGAACCTGGATCAGTGCCTGGGAGTCAGTGTCCCCACTAGCAGCCCTCCCTGGCTGCAGCTCACTGAACAGTGGTGTGCTATGGGAGGCCTGAGCAGCATGCTCTGTCTGTCTGTAGTAAGATGCCAATATGCTGTCAGTATCCACCATGGGCTTTCTTCAGCGCTATAGCAACATCAGACAGTTCTGTATAAATGCATCTACAGGTCCAGAGCAGACTGATCTGTCATGTAGGCTGTAGAACTATACACTGTTGTTTAGAATTCACACTCTGCCTAGATATTAATGTGTGGGATGATGGATTAGTTTTAGGGATGAGTAATTGGTGTGTAGGTTCTAGCTACAATACACTTTATATCCTGTAAATGACTCACTGCACGATATAAGTGTTATATGTGTTTCAATGGTAAAGCACCAAAGGACTGGGTTTGTGCAGTGCACAGGCTGAAGTCTCCTCAACATCAACACAGATATGGATTAGGTTGTGGAAACCTACAGTGAAAAGTGCTCATTTACCTCCATAGATACAGCTTCAATTACCAGTGGAGTGAAAGTGGGACAGTGTTTGGATGGTAATATATCACAACATACCTAGTTTGTGTGAGGAAAAGTACTCTGGTTGTGTGGTTCTCTCTGAGCTAACTCCGTCCCGAGAGCAACTCCAGACAGGTCGTTCAATACGGGCCTCCATCAACTGTTTATGTTGTTATATTTGCCTAGTTAAATAAAGGTTACATGTATTTAACTATCACAGTCCCTATAGCTGCTGCTAACAACAGAGGAAGCAGCCTTGGGACCATGTCACTCAACATCTAATATGGTTATACTGTATGTACAGTGCCGTGAAGAAGTATTTGCCCCCTTTCTGATTTTCTCTATTTTTGATACAGAATGTTATCAGATCTTCAACCAAAACCCAAGCTTACAAATAACAAATGAATGCTTATTTTATGTATTTAATTAAAGTTATGCAACACCCAATTTCCCTGTGTGAAAAAGTAATTGCCCCCTTACACTCAATAACTGGTTGTGCCACCTTTAGCTGCAATGACTCCAACCAAACGCTTCCTGTAGTTGTTCATCAGTCTCTCACGTTGCTGTGGAGGAGTTTTGGACCACTCTTGCATGCAGAACTGCTTTAACTCAGCAACATTTCTGGGTTTTCAAGCTTGAACTGCTCGTTTCAAGTCCTACCACAACATCTCAATTGGGATTAAGTCTGGACTTTGACTAGGTCATTCCAAAACATCAATGTTTTTTATTAAATTGTTTGAGCTATTTTCATGTAGATTTGATTGTGTCTTTCGGATCATTCATTGTCTTGCTGCATGACATTCTTCTGTAGTATTCTCTGATAGAGAGCAAAATTCATGGTTCCTTCTATTAAGGCAAGTCGATCAGGTCCTGAGGCAGCAAAGCATCCCCACACTATCACACTACCACCACCATGCTTGACCATTGGTATGAGGTTCTTGCTGTGGAATGCAGCGTTTGGTTTCCGCCAGGCATAATGGGACATATGTCGTGCCAAAAAGCACCTGATCAACAGGAATCTTCGAAGAATGTACTATGGGCAGATGATTAAAAGGTATAACTTTTTGGATGTTGTGGCAGTTCATGCTTGAAAATCCACAAATGTCGCTGAGTTACAGCAGTTCTGCATGGAAGGATGGGCCAAAACTCCTCCACAGCGACGTGAGAGACTGATGAACAACTACAGGAAGTGTTTGGTTGGAGTCATTGCAGCTTAAGGTGGCACAATCAGTTATTGAGTGTAAGGGGGCAATTACTTTTTCACACAGGGGCATTGGATGTTGCACTTTAAACTTTGTTTAATGAAATGAGCATGTAATTGTTGTGTTATTTGTTCACTCAGGTTCCCTTTATCTAATATTAGGTTTTGGTTGACGATCTGATTACATTCTGTATCAAAACTATGCAAAAGTAGAGAAAATTTGAAAGGGGAAAATACTTTTTCAGGGCAATGTAGGTCTAAACCTGGTTCCTCCTGCAATGGAGAAAAGAACAGAGTGCATTTAAGTTGTTTACCAGGCACAGACATAGATGGAGAAGTAATTCAAGCTTTGGAGTCTGTACCTACTGCACATTCTCAATACCAGTTAATAAAATAGGGGTCAAAATAAATGTCCATCCTTTTGGGGGCCATAAGCGAGATTTGGTTGGGTCAAATACACTGCATTTCAAACAGTCAGCAATAATCAAATTAATTCAGGGCTTGTGATATTATACCCAGGCTAAATATATAAAGTCTTTCACAAATATAAGACCCACTAATAATTGAATTATTTTATCAAAATAGTTTAAATCAGTTTTTTTTGCAAGAATCACTTCTCTGGCTTTCAAGTCGGTCTATGAAAATGGCATTTTCGTTACAAATTTAACCAGAACCATGCATAATGCACATCCACTAATAATGACTAACTTCTTGTAGCAGGCATTATCGAAAACTAACACAGGTCTCATAAGTACGTGCTAGTGAGTAGCCAGCTAATCTTAATCTTTTAAGTTTAGCAAACTTGGATATATTTGCTAGCTAACAAGGCATAACAGTTGAATTGTTATGAGCACACCCTTCCGTTTGAACAGCATGCTAGCCTGCCCACTTTGTTGAAATCAAGTGGCCTACCGTATTTCCCCGAATGAAAACGAGTTGCCCATTCCTTATATAATTGCGTTTTGTGTTTTATAAATGTGCATTAAGCATAGACTAGACAGCTAGTATAACAGTCTTTGGCTAAAATGCTACTAGTGGAACGTGATACCGCACGGCAAACTGAGCATTCATTTTCCAGAATCAATGTTCATTGATACTCCTGTTTTAGTAGTGATTGCTCTGCGATCAATTTGAATATTTGAGACATAAAAAGGGTATCGTTAGAAATGTTAACGTGTCCTCTATTACAGTACAATTATGTCCCAGTGTGTTTCCGTGTCCATATGATCGATTTTGTGGGACCAAAGCTCAAATGCATATAGCGAGTTGAAACCTCTTGTCAGAGAGGAATTAGTGATCTCTCAGCTTTGTTGTAAGTGGAAAGGGGAGGGTCTTTGTATGTGTGTGTGTGTGAACAGAGAGGAAGAGGCGAAGCAAGAGTTTTTGCTCTCGCCAAAATCGGTCCTCCAAAAAAAAATGCGGTTCTATGGTCTTATTTTGGACCTAAGCTTGTCGCCTGCCTTCCTGCCTTTGCGAAAACGACTCCCATTGTCAGGGCGGAGACATGAGCATTTCATCATTATATCCAGTACTCTGGTGTTAATGGGAAGGTGCACGCACACAGCACAGGAGTGAAGGAGACGAGACCAGAAAGAGATGAGAACAAGCGGACATAAGCGCTCATAAAATCAAAAAATATTCTTGTGATACAGGCATTTAGAATATTGCGCAAAAACATACATTCGAATTAATCTAATTAATTGGATATATCGCCCAGCCCTATCCCCCACTTAACGGTGTAGAGACAAATGTTCATTTTAAAGTTAATTTCCTGCAATTCTGCACATTTGTCCATGGGGCAGAGAGAAAATGTTGCAGTTCAACAACACATTTCAAGCAATTCTACCCATTTTGCCATGGGGTGGATAGAAATCTTTTCAGTTTGAATGCCATGTTAATATGATATCTGAGTGAGAATGACTAACAAAATCAAATGGGGGTCCCCTGGAAGTCAGGGCCCCTGGGCAAATGCCTTGTGTGCCCAGTCAGTATTCGACCATGATTACTATAAGTTAGATAGCTGGCTAGACAAGCTACCAATCTAAAATTGCTAGCTGACATGGCTAATTCAGTGACTGTCAGTGACTGACATAAAAAGTTAAAAACTGCTGATGCACAACCACATTTTGAAATTGCACCTGGTGTATTCTACTATTATTTCTCTCATTAGTCAATTGAGACCCTGACTGAGTTCCTAAAAATAAATATATAAATGGCTAAAATGGGTATCGTTATATATGTGTGTGTGTGTGTGTGTGTATTTTCTACATTGTAGAATAATAGTGAAGACATCAAAGCTATGGAATAACACATATGGAATCATGTAGTAACCAAAAAAGTGTTAAACATATATAAGTGTTAAATAAAAGTGTTAAATATATATATATATATATATATTATTTCAGATTCTTCAAAGTAGCCACCCTTTGCCTCGATGACAGCTTTGCACACTCTTGGCATTCTCTCAACCAGCTTCATGAGGTAGTCACCTGGAATGCATTTCAATTAACAGGTGTGCCTTGTTAAAAGTACATTTAAAGTACATTTTTCCTTCTTAATGCGTTTGAGCCAATCAGTTGTGTTGTGACAAGGTAGGGGTGGTATACAGAAGATAGTCCTATTTGGTAAAATACCAAGTTCATATTACGGAAAGATCAAATAAGAAAAGAGAAACGACAGTCCATCATTACTTTAAGACACGAAGGCCAATCGATCTGGAAAATTTCAAGAACTTTAAAAGTTTCTTCAAGCGCTATGATGAAACTGGCTCTCATGAGGACCGCCACAGGAAAGGAAGACCCGGAGTTACCTCTGCTGCAGAGGATAAGTTCATTCGATTTAACAGATTGCAACCCAAATAAATAATTATGTTCAAGTAACAGACACATCTCAACATCAACTGTTCAGAGGAGACTGTGTGCATCAGGCCTTCATGAATTGAATTGCTGCAAAGAAACCACTACTAAAGGACACCAATAAGAAGAAGAGACTTGCTTGGACCAAGAAACACGAGCAATGGGCATTAGATCTGTCCATTGGTCTGATGAGTACAAATTTGCCATTTTTGGTTCCAACCGCTGTGTCTTTGTGAGACGCAGAATAGGTGAACGGATGATCTCTGCATGTGTGGTTCCCACTGTAAAGCATGGATGAGGTGGTGTGATGGCGTGGGGGTAATTTGCTGGTGAGACTGTCATTTATTTAGAATTCAAGGCACACTTAACCAGCACGGCTACCACAGCTTTCTGCAGCGATACGCCATCCCATCTGGTTTGCGCTTAGTGGGACTATCATTTCCTTTTCAAAAGGACAATGACCCAAAACACACCTCCAGGCTGTGTAAGGGCTATTTGACCAAGGAGAGTGATGGAGTGCTGCATAAGATGACCTGGCCTCCACAATCACCCGACCTCAACCCAATTGAGATGGTTTGAGATGAGTTGGACTGCAGAGTGAAGGAAAAGCAGCCAACAAATGCTCAGCATGTGGGAACTCCTTCAAGACTGTTGGAAAAGCATTCCAGGTGAAGTTGTTTGAGAGAATGCCAAGAGTGTACAAAGCTGTCATCAAGGCAAAGGGTGGCTACTTTGAAGAATCTCAAATATCAAATATATTTGGATTTGTTTAACCCTTTTTTGTTTACTACATGATTCCATGTGTGTTATTTCATTGTTTTGATGTCTTCACTATTATTTTACAATGTAGAAAATAGTAAAAAATAAAGAAAAACCCTTGAATGAGTAGGTGTGTCCAAACTTTTGACTGGTAGTTTGTGTATATATATATATATATATATATATATATATATATATACACACACATTATTACATATATACACTGTCTCTCTATAAACTTCTGAAGCATTATTTTTTGTCTCTCTGTCTGTCTGTCCATCTGTCCGTTAGACAGGATGGACTTTATCTCATCCCAGTACAAGTGGAGGAGAGGATAACTGATTTAGATGGGTTGCTGTTCAATCACTAAAACCCCTAGAAACAGATGTGCTGAGCAGAGGAAAGGTGCATTGTGGGTAGCGTGTGTGGAGCACCTGATTCTTTTGGAAGTCTCTATGGGGCCCCTTTTCTATGGTATTCAATCTCCCATCTCTCTCACACACACCCACACAGCTCAGTGTTAGGTCAGGGTAGGATCTAGAAAAGGTCCCTTCTCTCCCTTGACTCTGTAAAAAATATGACCTCTGTGTGTACATGGGGAGGTACACTGTGTTGTGAGTGTGTGAGACATTCACATTCTCATGCACACAGAGGTCCACATCCAGACCCAGACCCCCATTCCTCCAGGGCCAGTGGTGGAGCAGTCTCCTGGGCCTGGGTGGGTCCAGTGATGGGGAAGGATGGGTCTGGTCTAGGCTTAGAAGATTTCAGAGCACGTACTCCAGTCCTGACTGTCCTTAGCCTCCCAGTATCCACCCTTGTACACAAAGGTTGTCTCCCCAGTGATGGCGTTCTTCCTCTTGTGGAACCACTGTGGCTGGAAGCCCTCATACTCTCGACCTGGGGAAGAGACACAAGCGTCACTCAATTTAAGGGCTCAGGGAGTTATTCTGTATGGTTTACTGTCACTCCCACACATTAGACACCTCTATGTCTGTCTGAAACAGTACAGGCATAGTAGGGCCAAGTCAAGTCTGAATGAAAAGGGCATATGGCAGCAGCACCGGGTCATAGTCTGGACCAGTGGGTACAAGGGAGAAGCAGTCAGCATGCAGACCCCATACAAAGAACGCCTTCCAGGTCATCTTTATTGCAGTCATGATTATCAGCTTTTTCTATATTTGTAACTTTGCAAAATTCTGAAGCTTTTTGTGCAAAAATGATGCAGAAGAGCTAATCCATGCTTTCCTCACTTAGATTAGACTACTGCAATGCTCGATTCTCCAGCTACCCGGATAAAGCACTAAATAAACTTCAGTTAGTGCTAAAAACTGCAGCTAGAATCTTGACTAGAAGCCCAACATTTGATCATATTCTTCCAGTGCTAACCTCTACACTGGCTTCCTGTTAAGGCAAGGGCTGATTTCCAGGTTTTTACTGCTAACCTACAAAGCATTACATGGACTTGCTCCTACCTATCTCTCCGATTTGGTCCTGCCGTACATACAGTTGAAGTCAGAAGTTTTACATACACTTTAGCCAAATATATTTAGACTCAGTTTTTCTCAATTCCTGACATTTAATCCTAGTAAAAATTCCCTGTTTTAGGATCACCACTTTATTTTAAGGATGTTAAATGTCAGAATAATAGTAGAGAGAATTATTTATTTAAGCTTTTATTTGTTTCATCACATTCCCAGTGGGTCAGAAGTTTACATACACTCAATTAGTATTTGGTAGCATTGCCTTTAAATTGTTTAACTTGGGTCAAACGTTTTGGGTAGCCTTCCACAAGCTTCCCACAATAAATTGGGTGAATTTTGGCCCATTCCTCCTGACAGAGCTGGTGTAACTGAGTCAGGTTTGTAGGCCTCCTTGCTCACACACGCTTTTTTCACTTTTGCCCACAAATCCTCTATAGGATTGAGGTCAGGGCTTTGTGATGGCCACTCCAATACCTTGACTTCGTTGTCCTTAAGCCATTTTGCCACAACTTTGGAAGTATGCTTTGGGTCATTGTCTATTTGGAAGACCCATTTGCGACCAAGCTTTAACTTCCTGACTGATGTCCTGAGATGTTGCTTCAATATATACACATCATTTTCAATTCCTCCTGATGCCATCTATTTTGTGAAGTGCACCAGTCCCTCCTGCAGCAAAGCACCCCCACAACATGATGCTGCCACCCCCGGGCTTAATGGTTGGGATGGTGTTCTTCGGCTTGCAAGCCTTCCCCTGTTTCCTCCAAGCATAACGATGGTCATTATGGCCAAATAGTCCTATTTTTGTTTCATCAGACCAGAGGACATTTCTCTAAAAAGTATGATCCATGTCCCCATGTGCAGTTGTTTGTACAGATGAACGTGGTACGTTCAGGCATTTGGAAATTGCTCCCAAGGATGAACCAGACTTGTGGAGGTCTACATTTATTTCTGAGGTCTTGGCTGATTTCTTTTGATTTTCCCATGATGTCAAGCAAAGAGGCACTGAGTTTGAAGGTAGGCCTTGAAATACATCCACAGGTACACCTCCAATTGACTCAAATGATGTCAATTAGTCTATCAGAAGCTTCCAAAGCCATGACATCATTTTCTGGATTTTTCCAAACTATAGTTTGTTAACAAGAAATTTGTGGAGTGGTTGAAAAACTAGTTTTAATGACTCCAACCTAAGTGTATGTAAACTTCTGACTTCAGCTGTACCTACACGTACGCTACGGTCACAAGACGCAGGCCTCCTTATTGTCCCTAGAATGTCTAAGCAAACAGCTGGAGGCAGGGCTTTCTCCTATAGAGCTACATTTTTATGGAATGATCTACCTATCCATGTGAGAGACGCAGACTCGGTCTCAACCTTTAAGTCTTTACTGAAGACTCATCTCTAAGTGTAGTCTGGCCCAGGGGTGTGAAGGTGAATGACAAGGCACTGGAGCAACGAACTGCCCTTGCCATCTCTGCCTGGCCGCCTCCCCTCTCGCCACTGTGATTCTCTGCCTCTGACCCTACTACGGGGGCTGAGTCACTTTGTTGCCGTCCCTATGAGGGGTGCATCAGTTGAGTGGGTTTAGTCACAGACATGATCTTCCTGTCTGGTTTTGTGCCCCCTTCGGGCTCGTATAGTAGAGGAGATCTTCGTGGGCTATACTCAGCCTTGTCTCAGGGTAGTGAGTTGGTGGTCTGTTGATATCCCTCTAGTGGTGTGGGGGCTGTGTACTGGGGACAGTGCTTCGGCAAATTAGGTGGGGTTATATCCTGCCTGGTTGGCCCTTTCCGAGGGTATCGTCAGATGGGGCCACAGTGTCCCCCAACCCCAACTGTCTCAGCCTCCAGTATCTTTGCTGCAATAGTCTATGTGCCGGCGGGCTAGGGTCAGTCTGTTATATCTGGTGTAATTCTCCCGTCTTACCTGGTGTCCTGTGTGAATTTAAGTATTCTCCCCCTAATTCTCTCTCTCTCTCCCCCCCTGGAGGACCAGAGCCCTTGGACCATGCCTCAGGACTTTCTGGTCTGACGACTCCTGGCTGTCCCCAGTCCACCTGGTTCTGCTGCTGCTCCAGTTTCAATTGTTCTGCCTACCGCACCTGCTGTCTCGACCTCTGAATGCTTGGCTATGAAAAGCCAACTGACATTTACTCCTTAGATACTGACCTGGTGCACCCTCTACATACACTGTGATTATTATTTGACCCTGCTGGTCATCTATGAACGATTGAACATGTTGAACACTTTCTGACATTTGCTGATGTAAAAAGGGCTTTATAAATACATTTGATTTGATCTGAGATGTGCAGCGTGACTGCAAAAAAGACAACCTGGAACGCTGTCATAACCACAAAGCAGTGGCATAAAGTAACTAAGTAAAAAATACTTTGAAGTACTACTGAAGTCGTTTTTTGGGGGATCTGTACTTTATCATTTATATTTGACAACATTTACTCCACTACATTCCGAATGAAAATATGTACTTTTTACTCCCATACATTTTCCCTGATGCCTGAAAGTACTTGTTACATTTAGAATGCTCAGGCAGGAGGACATCAATATGGTCCAATTCACACACCTATCAATATAACGCCTTGCCATCCCTACTGTCACTGATCTGGTGGACTAAACACAAATACTGCGTTTGTATATTATGTCTGAGAGTTGGACTGTGCCCCTGGCTCTCTTTAAAAATAAATGTTTTTTTAAAGAGACAATCGTGCCATCTAGTTTGCCGAAAATAAGGAATTTGATGTCTAGCTTTTACTTTGACTCATTTATGAAAATTAAGTACTTTTTCCACCGCTGTACATTTTAAACCAGATACTATTAGACTTTTACTCAAGTAGTATATTACTGGGTGACATTCACTTTTACTTGAGTCATTTTCTATTAAGGTACACTACAAAAAGTATGTGGACACTTGCTCGATGATCATCTTATTCCCAAATCATTAATATAGAGTTGCACCCCCTTTTCTGCTATAACAGCCTCCACTCAGCTGGGAAGGCTTTCCACTAGATGTTGGAACATTGCGGCAGAGACTTGCTTCCATTCAGCCCCAAGAGCATTAGTGAGGTCGGGCACTGATGTTGGGCGATTAGGCCCTATTCGCAGTCGGCGTTCGAATTCATCCCAGATGTGTTCGATGGGGTTAAGGTAAGGGCTCTGTGCAGGCCAGTCAAGTTCTTACACCGATCTTGACAAACCATTTCTGTATGACCTCGCTTTGTGCATGGGGGCACTGTCATGCTGAAACAGGAAAGGGCCTTCCTCAGAATCGTCTAGGATGTCATTGTATGCTGTAGCGTTAAGATGTCATTGTATGCTGTAGCGTTAAAATCTCCCTTCACTGGAACTAAGGGGCCTAGCCCGAACCATGAAAAACAGCCCCAGACCAATATTCCTCCTCCAACAAACTTTACAGTTGGCGCTATGCATTGGGGCAGGTAGCGTTTTTTTGCCAGATGGTGAAGCGTGATTCTTCACTCCAGAAAACGCATTTCCACTGCTCCAGAGTCCAATGGCGGCGAGCTTTACACCACTCCAGCAGACACTTAGTATTGTGCATGGTGATCTTAGGCTTGTCTGCGGCTTGCTTAGCCATGGAAACCCATTTCATTAAGCTCCCAACAAACAGTTCTTGTGCTGACATTGCTTCCAGAGGCAGTTTGGAACTCAGTAGTGACTGTTGCAACTGAGGACAGACTACGTGCTACGCACTTCAGCACTCGCCAGTCCCGTTCCGTGAGCTTGTGTGGCCTACCACCTCACAGCTGATTCGTTGTTGCGCCTAGACTTTTTCACATCACAATAACAGCACTTACAGTTGACCGGGGCAGCTCTAGCAGGGCAGAAATTTTAAGAATTGACTTGTTGGAAAGGTGGCATCCTATGACGGTGCCACGTCGAAAGTCACTGAGCTCTTCAGTAAGGCCATTCTACTACCACTGTTTGTCTATGGAGATTGCATGGCTGTGCGCTCTATTTTATATACCTGTCAGCAACGGTGTGGCTGAGATAGCCAAATCCACAAATTTGAAGGGGTGTCCACATACTTTGTATATATTGTGCATCTTTACTTTTACTTAAGTATGACAATTGGGTACTTTCTCCACCACAAATGGGAGGGTCAACATAAAAATATGGGGGTGGGGGAGGGTGATGCACAACAGGGCCAGGCCAGCCCCACTCACCAGAGTCATCATAATCACACTCTGACCACCAACAGAGGGAGGAAAAGAGAGACGTGTCATGGGTACATCAAATACAGCCTACAATAGGTCACAGCGCTACACAGAGTGTTGGACTATAACAATGTTACCAGGATTAGAAGTGTCTGTTGTGTCCTCTCTCTACAATCTTCCCCTAGTAGCCTTCAGTAGCTCTTCACTTCAATCCTAATCTGTTCTTTTCCTCTACTTGACCTGTCATTACCCCTCCATTTGTCATGAGGCTCACTTCAGGTAATACTGTTATTCTCATAATAATTTACATAAAGGTCATGGGACCTGGAGGAATGATTCAAAGTTATGTGACTGAAGAAAATAACTTTATAGAAATCCCTCAATCAATCCAGCCCTACTTCTGGAATGTCTGAAGTGTCCTCTCTCCCCACTTCTCCACCCAGCCCCTTTCTATCAGTCTTTTTCTTTATCAACTCTCCCTTTACCTTTCTCTCCACCCTGCCCACTTTCTCGATGTCTTACCGTTGTCCAGTGCATCTGTGGCCTCTGCCTCTCTCCTCCTCCTCACAGCTCTCTGTTTCTCCTCTAATCTCTGTTTCTCAGAGTTGGCCTCGTCCCATCTCCCTGCTTCCATCAGCCTCTGGTCCGGTCTCAGCCGGCTGTCCGTCAGCCCCACCCCATCCTCCGGCTCATTCAGCGTCAGCGCCAGCGAGGAGAAGAAGTACATGTTCTCAGCGTTATCCCTGACGGAGGGAGAGAGAGAGAACAGGATTAGGGAGGAAGTGGGGGAGTTGCTCTGTAATGTAGTATTCTTTACAAGTCAGTGTTTTTGTGTAAGGTGCATCATAGGCTTAGTGTGTGATCTGTGTTACTGTATAAACTGTTGTGCTGGGCAGTGCTTACGGGAGAGGGTATTTCTTCCACAGTAGTTTGGGGGACAGGGTCTGGTAGACAGTCTTCTGCTTGCCCTCGGAGCCGCTGCCCCCTTTGCTGCTCTGGACGATCTTGGAGCTCTCGATCTTATCGTCCCACGTGCCAGACAGGATATAGTGGGCCTGCCCTCCACTGTCTGACACCACCCCTGTCACCTGGACAACACACACACACAGAGATAGAAGAGAGGGGGGTGAGGAAATGTATCAAACCTTATGTAGAAAATAATACAATATACCTCTATAGTTTATCATAAACAACTATTATGAAAGAATAGTCCATTCAAAAATGATACATTTGCTTGTACTATCCAGCAGAGGGTAGCACACAACAATGTGACAGCCGACCCTACGAGCTCATCATGCCACAGTCAGGTTTCAGCCAGGGCTAATTAGAGGGTGATGGTGGAACATGTACCTTGCGTGGGACATCCCTGGAGAAATAGCTGTAGGGGGAGAACTTGAGCTGGCACGTCTCCTTGGTCCTGTGGTTGACTATCTCAATGTCCCCCGACTACCCATTGACAGTGGGAGGGATAGAGAAAGAGGGAGAAGCGAGGGCAGAATGGGATGAAAGACAGAACGAAAGAGGAGGAATGGATAGTAGAGAGAATTGCTGGTAAGCATCAACAGCAATCACGCATATTGCATACAGAAACAACTGATGAGTCATCATCAGAGTTCAGAAGGAGAGAAAGAACCACTAACATCTCAACATTCCACAGCTGCATCAGAACAGCGTCTGTACCATAGAGATCTTATTAAATTACAGCCATATTGGCCAGGGAGAAATCCAAACCAGTCTAATTGGAATTAATGGCAGTAGAGGCATAATCCTGACTTTACTAATGCAGGAAAATAAAAGTACGGCATGTGATATCTCAGAAATTGTGTTATAGAATTATTGTCAATCTAAAATAATATATAAATTATAAAACAAGTTTATATAGGTTTTATACACATAAATGTTTCAATTGTGCTATTGTATGATACAATGTCAGCACTTGTCTAAGTCCTATCACCAACAGATTCCAGCCAGTGTATGGCTGTGGATTTATTGGATCGTTTGACTGGAAGCTAGCTAGCTAACAAACACAGTGAAGATACATTCTTCAAATTCATTATATTACATAATATCTTATCACAGCAATGGGAAACCATGGTTACCCATCTCCCTGACCAAAATGGCTGACCTTTATTCCATCAAAAAGGTTCATGTCCATTCTAGTATTCTAATTCCTGATTCTATGGTCTGTACATTCAGTCAGCCTCAGTGATATCATTGGATTCTAGAATGAAGCTCTATATAATTGACACTAAGTTGTGCTATAGGGACTGTTAATGAGAAGCTGTTTGTGAGTGTGCCATATTCTACCATATGATAGAGTTTATTCCCTGGCCCACGTCTCCCTCATTCTCCTCCTCCTCCTCCTCCAGTGAGGGACTGGTATGGTTTTTGGCACTAGCACTACACAGCATATTCAAATAACCAACTCATCATCAAGCCTGGATGATTTGAATCAGCGGTGTAGTGCTACGGCAAACACCAAAATGTGCATCCAGGGGGGACCCCAGGACAGAGTTTGGGAAACTCTGGTATAGAGTACAGAGTAGTTCTACAGACAGACAGACACTTACAGACTGTAATTGGGTCATCTCAGAGAGAGGGGAGGGCGTTACTCGAGATGAAAGGGGAAGAAACCCCTAGAGACCACAGGCAGGCTTATTCATGTGCTATGCTGTTCTGTTCTGATTGAACTCTGCCTCTACACAACACTCATTCCAGTGGCCTGGATTGCATTACAGAGATAAAGAGACGGACCCCTCCAACACACTGAGGGACTAAGTAGACCCCATGAAGTAGTTAGTAGACACACCTGGTCAATCCACAGCTTGCCCACGATGATGTTGTGCACGGTGGAGATTACCTTCCTCCACACATAGTGGTTCTCACTGGAGTGGAACTGCAGGTGAATGGCACCTGGGAAGAGGGGGAAGGGAGAAAAAACGAGGGAACATTGAGATATAATTGAGAGATTGAGTGGTGGGGATGAAATGCAGTCACAGAAAGAGTGACAACAAAATAAATCGATATCTTTGCATTCTCTCTTAGTGTTAGTACCATGGCATTACAGTGTAAGAAGGCAACATGTGTTGTGGTTGATATTCTGGGGTTCTTATTTTGGGTCCTTTGTAAACAAGGTCAGTCCTACCTGCAGGGACCTGGCCTGGTAATGCAGGCCAAGTCCCTGCACTCACACACTTAGGGCATTAATCAATCAGATCCGCTTTGGCCAACATCTGCATAGCGGTTGCAAGGAGTCGTATAATCAGAAACCCCATGCAGCCTTGTTTACAAATCAGAACAGTGGAATGTGAGATGTAATCTACACCTCCATTAGGATGACAGAAACCCTCGTTATTTAGTTTCATGATTTTTACATTTGAGAATAAATATTTCTATATAGCTGATTATTTCTAACGTGAGTGGGGCGGGTGTGGCTTCGTGACAATTATCGCAAGAGCAGCTGCTTACTGATTTGACAGCTCCTTCAACAATGCCAGAACATCCACTATGGAAGTGTGGGCTATCGTCAGTTAACGCTTGATCTGATTGAATCTAGGCCTTATACTCTGTTGTCACATATTACTTACCTACATCTCACTAGGCTCACAAACATACAATATTATATTCTTTATAGTTCAAATGAATCTCATGGCTTCATGTTATGGGAAATCGATCAATCAAATCTGTGGGATCTATTCATCTCTAATTTATCAGGGTCTTAGAGACCCCTAGCCCATCTCAGTAGAAAACATCCCCCCCTATACATCCACATACACTCAATTAGTATTTGGTAACATCGCCTTTAAATTGTTCAATCTGGGTCAAATGTTTTGGGTAGCCTTCCACAAGCTTCCCACAATAAGTTGGGTGAATTTTAGCCCATTCCTCCTGACAGAGCTGGTGTAACTGAGTCAGGTTTGTAGGCCTCCTTGCTCACACATGCTTTTTCAGTCCTGCCCACAAATCCTCTATAGAATTGAGGTCAGGGCTTTGTGATGGCCACTCCAATACCTTGACTTCGTTGTCCTTAAGCCATTTTACCACAACTTTGGAAGTATGCTTGGGGTCATTGTCCATTTGGAAGACCCAATTGCGACCAAGCTTTAACATCCTGACTAATGTCTCCAGAAGTTGCTTCAATATATCCACATAATTTTCCTCCCTCATGATGCCATCTATTTTGTGAAGTGCACCAGTCCCTCCTGCAGCAAAGCACCCCCACAACATGATGCTGACACCCCCGTGCTTTACGGTTGGGATGGTATTCTTTGGCTTGCAAGCCTAACCCTTTTTCCTCCAAACATAACGATGGGCATTATGGCCAAACAGTTAAATTTTTGTTTCATCAGACTAGAGGACATTTCTCTAAAAAGTATGATCTTTGTCCCCATGTGCAGTTGCAAAACGTAGTCTGGCTTTTTATGGCGGTTTTGGAGCAGTGGCTTCTTCCATGCTGAGCGGCCTTCCAGGTTATGTCGATATAGGACTTGTTTTACTGTGGATGTAGATACTTTTGTACCTGTTTTTCCAGCATCTTCACAAGGTCCTTTGCTGTTATTCTGGAATTGATTTGCATTTTTCGCACCAAAGCACGTTCATCTCTAGGAGACAGAACACATCTTCTTCCTGAGCGGTATGAGGGCGGCGTGGTTCCATGGTGTTTATACTTGCGTACTATTGTTTGTACAGATGAACGTGGTACATTCAGGCGTTTGGAAATTGTTTCCAAGGATGAACCAGACTTGTGAAGGTCTACAATTCTTTCTGAGGTCTTGGCTGATTTCTTTTGATTTTCCCATGATGTCAAGCAAAGAGGCACTGAGTTTGAAGGTAGGCCTGGAAATACATCCACATGTACACCTCCAATTGACTCAAATGATGTCAATTAGCCTATTAGAAGCTACTAAAGCCATGACATAATTTTCTGAAATTTTCCAAGCTGTTTAAAGGCACAGTCAACTTAGTGTATGTAAACATCTGACCCACTGGAATTGTGATACAGTGAATTAATTATAAGTGAAATAATCTGTCTGTAAACAATTGTTGGAAAAATTACTTGTGTCATGCACAAAGTAGATGTCCTAACCAACTTGCCAAAACTATAGTTTGTTAACAAGAAATTTGTGGAGTGGTTGAAAAACGAGTTAATGACTCCAACCTAAGTTGTCAGTAAACTTCTGACTTCAACTGTATATACATACATACACCATCATGGGACATTTATTTTCATATTGTGTTGACAGCGATCAGTACATGTTGAATATGTATTCAGCAAACGCACCCAGAGGCATTATGGAGAGGTATTTGCCACGGAACTTGCTGGATATGGTGATTTGCTGCCAGAGGGTCCAGCCTCGCTGAGAAATCACATGGTGAGCTGCTGCTGGGGGGTGATGGCTCACCTACAGAGTGGGGGTGAGGGGAAAAGGTTATTTACACATTCAAAGGAAGATCACTGCTCTGGCTTCTAGTATGCTAATGATTGGAACTGTTGTGTATAATGGCTTGTATCTAGAGCAGAGGTACAAAATGACAGTGCCGTCTGCAAATACATGGAGTATTTTTTTGTGTTTTTGTGTGTGTTTGTCTCAGCGTCATATTGTAATGTATCTCTGTGTGTACCTGCTCACACAGCGAGCGGTAGCCCAAGTCGTCCAGGCGGTCCAGCTCGTAGGTCTCCCCCAGCAGGGGGTTGAAGGGCTTGGCCGTGCGGTGGACGGTGGTGGAGTAGGAGGACACAGAGAAGGCTGCCACCAGACACAGCTGCTCCAGGGAGCTCTCGCAGCGCGCCGCCTTGTCCAGCAGCTCATGGTACTCCAGGTCCTCTGTCAGCCGCTGCAGCATGGACAGAGGCTCGTTGAAGTTCACCTGCAGGGGAGGGACAGACACGACAGAGAGACAGTCAGATTTCTATGGTTACAAGAGTTGTCACTGACTTGCACATTTGAGGCCCAAATGGCCCACTATTGGGATGCCGCTCTCTCCACCTCTCAAATACTCACACCTAGGCTCATTCTACTATATGGACACAAGCACGCCACACACACTCACAGGCATGGGGATCTTGGAGAGCTCCTTGCCGATACAGTTCTTCATGATGCTCCACAGGTTGAGGGAGTAGTTGGGCTTGTCTGGGATGTGGCTCCGCCTCCTTCTGAGGGGCTGAAGCTCCTTCCCGGAATCCTTACAGCTAGGAGACACCTGAGGGAGAGCGGGAGAGACAGGGAGAGGGAAAGATGGAGAGAGAGGGAGGGATAGAGCGGGAAAGATAGAGAGAGGGGGAGGGAGAGAGAGCGGGAGAGACAGGTAGAGGGAAGATAGAGAGGGAGAGAGAAAGAGGGAGGGAGAGGGAAAGATAGAGAGAGATGGGAAGGAGGGAGAGACAGGGAGGGAAAGAGAGAGAGGGAGGGAGAGGGAAAGATAGAGAGAGATGGGAAGGAGTGACTGAGACACATCTACCTTTAGATTTGTTAACATCATAGACCGCTGTGAAGAGAACTCTAACTTAACTATGGACAGCTTGTCAGGGACACAGTGAGTCACCATTTGTTGAGTGACAGAGAGAAGAGAGAGGGAATAAGAGAGGAGAATGAGAGAGAGGGGGAATCGGGAGAGCAGATGTCTAACTGGTAATTAAGATCCAGAGAAATGACGGAGAGAGAAAGAGAGAGCAGCTGTGCATCTCCAGCACTGCAGAAGGAACAGGCCACAGGGAGTACACACACAAAGAGAACCTGTGAGCGTGTGTGTTCATTTGTGTGGTAAAAGCATGCAAGTGTGTGTGTGTGTGTGTGTGTGTGTGTGTGTGTGTAAAAACACATGCCCAAGTTATAGTTTGTGATATGCAAATTTCCTTAACAGGATCCTAGAAAACAACAACTGGAAACAGGCTTAAAATTACACAAAGAGCTTCACAAAAAGTGACGAGGGTGGAACTACAGTGAGGTGGTGAAAAAGCCTAGTGTGTCGACAGGCATGTGGATGATTACAGAGCTGTTTGTAGGAGACACACTCACATTGTCCTGGTTCCAATCATTGGTATGGCCTCCACTCGCTCCACACAGGTTAGTCTGAGAACACCTGGAAGAGGAACATCATCTTAACAACAACAGACACACACGCACACACACACGTGCACGCACGCAGACAAACGCACCCACACACTGAAGACACACAAAATAACCAAAACAGAAGGAAGAAGGCAGGCACACAGACACAGACGGATGGCTCTATTCAGCAGTGATCGGTCTCTGAGCTGTTCTGTTAGTGGTGGATAGATGTGTCTGAGCTGGAGAGGAGCAGAGTATGTATCTGGAAAATAAAAACACTATTTTCTTCACAGGGAAAGAGTCCTGTGAGACGGGTGTTGAAGTAAAATAGCGCAGAAACACGACAGCAAAAAAACAACTCATTCAAATGTAGCAAAAAAGTTCTAAAACTGAGCCACATATTTTGGAGGTGAAAGAATGAATCCAAAACAGAGAAGTGCCTGGGCTTCTGGTTAATTCCCTGGTAGAGGAGCAGTAAGAGGCACAAGCTATCTTTTATCATAGAGAGGACAACATCTTGAGCTGTTAATGGTGCCAGAGCCATTACAGGACAGATAGACACTCATTAAAAACAGACCGAGGATGCTCGCTGTTCACGTGCGTGTGTGTGTGTGAGTGAGTGAGTGTGAGAGAGAGATTATGAGCACAGAGGGGAGAATGTTATTACGTTTTAGCGCTGGTGGTTTATTGGGCCGCTGATGGAGGGAATGAGTCTTACACAGGCATTATGAGGTGTACTATATGGCTCTGGGCTTGACAGATGCTCTGGTGCAAACACTACGGAACCCATCAACAAGGCACAATCAAGTCATCACATCTTTGTATTCATCACAATCTATTCACACTGAATCAGTCTAAAGACAAACTAATACCAAACTAAACATCCATGATCCATTTAGGTGGAGGTGAAGAGCAGAGGGCAGCCAGGCAGGGACTTTACTGTACAGGCCACAGGGTGAGACTGACTGACCTGTGCTGTGTGTTCTCAGTGGCTGTTACTGTGATAAAGGCAGGGGAGTCCTCCATGGCGTCAAAGTATTCTGTATCCTCATCTTCATCACTCGCCTCCCCTTTCTGAGGCCTCTCACTCCCTCCTGAGGGAGGGAACACACAAACAAGCACGCACACACACACACAGTAAGGTATTGTGTGTAACACGCACCCTGCTCTATACTGGTGTGGCAGTAATCACATGATTTGTGGAGGGGAAGGTACAGTAGGTTACAGTAGCTAATCGACAAACCATGGAGATTAATGATGGATAATTGGCTTTAATAGGTAATGTCCCTACAGGCTAACGAAGTACTGAACTCAATTCCTGACGAGATGGGAGGGAAAACTCCAACTTCAATACAACTTCAGACGGACAAACAATACTTCTATATCCATCCATTTCTGTGTGATACACGGCTACTCTGATACACTAGAATGGCTATCACGATGGAGAGGTGATTATGCCCATTTCAATACTATTAGTATCATGCTACTTCACTACTCATAAGAAATGTATCTTCTAGTCTATTCCAGTCTAATCCTTAATTACATAGACAATCTAATTCAAAACCATCTGACATGGCTTGCATGTCCTATTTCCACAAATTCACAGAGGCCCGTTAGTCTGAAGCCCTAAGGACCATGGACTAGGAGGCCCGTTAGTCTAAAGCCCTAAGGACCATGGACTAGGAGGCCCGTTAGGGCTTCAGACTAAGGACCATGGACTAGGAGGCCCGTTAGTCTGAAGCCCTAAGGACCATGGACTAGGAGGCCTGTTAGTCTGAAGCCCTAAGGACCATGGACTAGGAGGCCTGTTAGTCTGAAGCACTAAGGCTCTGCAAACTGGAAACGATTTATCCGGAGGCTGCATTCATTGTAGCTGGGGATTTTAACAAGGCTAATCTGAAAACAAGACTCCCTAAATTTTATCAGCATATCGATTGCGCAACCAGGGGTGGAAAGACCTTGGATCATTGTTACTCTAACTTCCGCGACGCATATAAGGCCCTGCCCCGCCCCCCTTTCGGAAAAGCTGACCACGACTCCATTTTGTTGATCCCTGCCTACAGACAGAAACTAAAACAAGAAGCTCCCCACGCTGAGGTCTGTCCAACGCTGGTCTGACCAAGCTGACTCCACACTCCAAGACTGCTTCCATCACGTGGACTGGGAGATGTTCCGTATTGCGTCAGATAACAACATTGACGAATACGCTGATTCGGTGTGCAAGTTCATTAGAACGTGCGTTGAAGATGTCGTTCCCAAAGCAACGATTAAAACATTCCCTAACCAGAAACCGTGGATTGATGGCAGCATTCGTGTGAAACTGAAAGCGCGAACCACTGCTTTTAATCAGGGCAAGGTGTCTGGTGACATGACTGAATACAAACAGTGCAGCTATTCCCTCCGCAAGGCTATTAAACAAGCTAAGCGTCAGTACAGAGACAAAGTAGAATCTCAATTCAACGGCTCAGACACAAGAGGCATGTGGCAGGGTCTACAGTCAATCACGGACTACAGGAAGAAATCCAGCCCAGTCACGGACCAGGATGTCTTGCTCCCAGGCAGACTAAATAACTTTTTTGCCCGCTTTGAGGACAATACAGTGCCACTGACACGGCCTGCAATGAAAACATGCGGTCTCTCCTTCACTGCACCCGAGGTGAGTAAGACATTTAAACGTGTTAACCCTCGCAAGGCTGCAGGCCCAGACGGCATCCCCAGCCGCGCCCTCAGAGCATGCGCAGACCAGCTGGCCGGTGTGTTTACGGACATATTCAATCAATCCCTATACCAGTCTGCTGTTCCCACATGCTTCAAGAGGGCCACCATTGTTCCTGTTCCCAAGAAAGCTAAGGTAACTGAGCTAAACGACTACCGCCCGTAGCACTCACATCCGTCATCATGAAGTGCTTTGAGAGACTAGTCAAGGACCATATCACCTCCACCCTACCCGACACCCTAGACCCACTCCAATTTGCTTACCGCCCAAATAGGTCCACAGGCGATGCAATCTCAACCACACTGCACACTGCCCTAACCCATCTGGACAAGAGGAATACCTATGTGAGAATGCTGTTCATCGACTACAGCTCGGCATTCAACACCATAGTACCCTCCAAGCTCGTCATCAAGCTCGAGACCCTGGGTCTCGACCCCGCCCTGTGCAACTGGGTACTGGACTTCCTGACGGGCCGCCCCCAGGTGGTGAGGGTAGGCAAACATCTCTCCTCCCGCTGATCCTCAACACTGGGGCCCCACAAGGGTGCGTTCTGAGCCCTCTCCTGTACTCCCTGTTCACCCACGACTGCGTGGCCACGCACGCCTCCAACTCAATCATCAAGTTTGCGGACGACACAACAGTGGTAGGCTTGATTACCAACAACGACGAGACGGCCTACAGGGAGGAGGTGAGGGCCCTCGGAGTGTGGTGTCAGGAAAATAACCTCACACTCAACGTCAACAAAACTAAGGAGATGATTGTGGACTTCAGGAAACAGCAGAGGGAACACCCCCCTATCCACATCGATGGAACAGTAGTGGAGAGGGTAGCAAGTTTTAAGTTCCTCGGCATACACATCACAGACAAACTGAATTGGTCCACTCACACAGACAGCATCGTGAAGAAGGCGCAGCAGCGCCTCTTCAACCTCAGGAGGCTGAAGAAATTCGGCTTGTCACCAAAAGCACTCACAAACTTCTACAGATGCATAATCGAGAGCATCCTGGCGGGCTGTATCACCGCCTGGTACGGCAACTGCTCCGCCCTCAACCGTAAGGCTCTCCAGAGGGTAGTGAGGTCTGCACAACGCATCACCGGGGGCAAACTACCTGCCCTCCAGGACACCTACACCACCCGATGTTACAGGAAGGCCATAAAGATCATCAAGGACATCAACCACCCGAGCCACTGCCTGTTCACCCCGCTATCATCCAGAAGGCGAGGTCAGTACAGGTGCATCAAAGCTGGGACCGAGAGACTGAAAAACAGCTTCTATCTCAAGGCCATCAGACTGTTAAACAGCCACCACTAACATTGAGTGGCTGCTGCCAACACACTGACACTGACTCAACTCCAGCCACTTTAATAATGGGAATTGATGGGAAATGATGTAAATATATCACTAGCCACTTTAAACAATGCTACCTTATATAATGTTTACATACCCTACATTATTCATCTCATATGCATACGTATATACTGTACTCTATATCATCGACTGCATCCTTATGTAATACATGTATCACTAGCCACTTTAACTATGCCACTTTGTTTACATACTCATCTCATATGTATATACTGTACTCGATATCAGCTACTGTATCTTGCCTATGCTACTCTGTACCATCACTCATTCATATATCCTTATGTACATATTCTTTATCCCCTTACACTGTGTATAAGACAGTAGTTTTGGAATTGTTAGTTAGATTACTTGTTGGTTTTACTGCATTGTCGGAACTAGAAGCACAAGCATTTCGCTACACTCGCATTAACATCTGCTAACCATGTGTATGTGACAAATACAATTTGATTTGATTTGATTTGATTTGATAAGGACCATGGACGAGGAGGCCCGTTAGTCTGAAGCCCTAAGGACCATGGACTAGGAGGCCCGTTAGTCTAAAGCCCTAAGGACCATGGACTAGGAGGCCCGTTAGTCTAAAGCCCTAAGGACCATGGACTAGGAGGCCTGTTAGTCTAAAGCCCTAAGGACCATGGACTAGGAGGCCTGTTAGTCTAAAGCCCTAAGGACCATGGACTAGGAGGCCTGTTAGTCTAAAGCCCTAAGGACCATGGACTAGGAGGCCTGGCTAAGGGGCCTTACCCTTCTTGGTGGTGGAGGAGCTGGGTGTGTTGGCGGATAGTGTGGGGGCCTCTCTCCAGGCTCTCTCCAGACTGTTGTGTTGCTTGGCTAGCTGCTCTATGGTCTCCTCCAGGTGAATACGCTGCTCTCTCTCATACTGCAGCGCCCGCTGCCATCTCCTGCTGTGGGTCTCCGCTAGGTCCAGGAAGTCGCGACACGCCTATAATTACAAAACACAACATACAAACGCATGACGTCAGACATGATAAGAAGGACGAGAGACATGACAATATGCACAGGGATATTTCTTAGTCTAGTCCTGGTGAATTTGTAGATGTTAAAGGGCTCCTAGGTCTTTCTTGATTGGTTGAAGGAAATCAGTTTTCCAACCGAGTTGATCGTTGTGTTACCATTCTAATCAAGGTTAATGTAAATATTTAGACCATTGTTGATTAGCACCATTCTCAACATCTTGACCATTAGTTATATTGGCATGCCTTGTAGCTCCCTCCAGTAACCACGAGCACAACCGTTCCTAGACTTTAACTGGCGGCTTTATTCTGTAGTTTTAGTCAGAATTATCACCTTCTGTGAGAACTATAAAGTAAATGAAAAATACAGTTAAGCACACTCTTACAACCTTCTTGTCTTACGAGTGACTTATTAGCTTGGTAGAACTCTGAAGTGCTTACAGACATAAACAGTTTAGCCGGAGCTATAACAGTATCAGATTAAACACATGAATAAAGGAAAAATACCTCATTGGCTGCTTATTACAGAAGGGAGGAAATCAAACTTCACACTTATTATTCCTGGCATGAATTCACACTTCATCCTTAACTATTATAACGTTACCATCCTAACATACACACTTCATCCTTAATTATTATAACGTTACCATCCTAACATACACACTTCATCCTTAATTATTATAACGTTACCATCCTAACATACAAACTTCATCCTTAATTATTATAACGTTACCATCCTAACATACACACTTCATCCTTAATTATTATAACGTTACCATCCTAACATACACACTTCATCCTTAATTATTATAACGTTACCATCCTAACATACACACTTCATCCTTAATTATTATAACGTTACCATCCTAACATACAAACTTCATCCTTAATTATTATAACGTTACCATCCTAACATACACACTTCATCCTTAATTATTATAACGTTACCATCCTAACATACACACTTCAACCTTTATGAACTACACTCGAAGACATGACATACACACTTCAACCTTTACGAACTACATCCGAAGACATGAAAACTTAGCTAACACAGCGCGTGATTGCCTTCACTCCAAAAGGTGTGTTGCTACGATAATAATCCCCGTTACAACAGTTCTTAGCCACGTAGTTCTGCTTGTCTTATAATTTTCCCCGCACAGCGAACCCACAAACATTTTTTTTTTTAAACAAAACAATGACAGATTTACAGGTTAATTGTCAGTTACATGCCTCTCTCATGCTGTGTGCAAATTAAGTCAAAAAAGGCATTCTGAGTTACGACTGCATTCTTGGCAAAACGGAGAGGTTACTCTAGATCAAACACACAAGTAGAGTCTGTCAGCCTTCGCCTCCCTCTACATCGTGTGTCAGACCATGGAATGTGTTGGGAGGTCATTGACCTGAAACCACAGGAAATGGAACACACATTGTGATAAGCAGACTGTGGGGCAGAAACACACATCAGCAAAAACATCAGTCCTGCAGGCTACCACTGCTTCCCCAATGAAGTATCAGAGTGAATGGTCAAACAACTAGCCTAAACAGTATAACATGACAAACCTGTCTAAATCCATCCATGAACTTCCTAGTCCGGAAATCTACACAACCACGGAGTGCTCTGATCCTGTGAGCACATTGTTATGCAGTCAGTGCAACATCCTGTTCAACATCCAGCCATTAAAAACCTATTTGGTCCCGCTGCCACAGGATAGCTGAAACCACTTGGCCATGGCTCTGGCTGTGGTGTGTAGCTGAGGGCCATGTGTGTCACAGAGCACAGATAATCTGTGTCCTCTCAGATCAGTGGGTTGCACAGACAGGACATATCGCCCTCAGAAAGACGGAACAGGGACATGGCAGGGTCCTATATATCCCCCCACACTAAAATAATTGGATATTTTAATATTGAAGATCTTTGTTGAAACACACACTAACCATGTACAGTAGGATCTTAATTTGACCTGTTTCTCACAGCAGGACAATAATCCTGCAGCAACATAGTTTAACCAATTGACATGTTATAAGTTTAGTCTTCTCACAGTATAGGCCATCACATTAATAAATCAGAGAGCAGCACGCTAGCCTAACTGACAATTAAACAACCATCTACGCTGATGACCTGACACCAAGACCAAAAGTCTAAACTTACATCCCAAAGTGTTTCAATCATTTCACAATTCACACCAATTCAAATTAAAAGCAGTGTTAATATAGCTAAATCACAGCCTTACTCACAGATAATATATATCCTCTTTCCTTCAGAAGTCAAATAGTAAGTGTCCTGATTGCAGAGGTTTGACTTCTCCCACTGAAAGTGTATCATGTGACAGATCTACTCACTTCCTTTTACTCCTCAGGCACATATACAATTAAATCCAACTTTGGTTCCACTTTTTTTCTGCTGAATCCATCCTTTCAACTCAGACTGCCGCTCGTGACTTTCGGTGGGGGAAATATCATCATGTCTGAACTCTGTGGATATCACAATGATTCAACATGCAAATCAAGCAGATTTAAGAGGTGTTGGAGTTGAAATAAATGTTCTGGTTCAGTTTACAATGTGTGCATGGTTGGGCAAGTGTGACATTTCTGTCAAGGTTTCATATGGCTTGAGTGCATTAAATGGAAAGGGGCCACCCACTCCAATCAGGGTGAGATCCGCATCCCTCCAAGTCAGGGTGAGATCCGCATCCCTCCAAGTCAGGGTGAGATCCGCATCCCTCCAAGTCAGGGTGAGATCCGCATCCCTCCAAGTCAGGGTGAGATCCGCATCCCTCCAAGTCAGGGTGAGATCCGCATCCCTCCAAGTCAGGGTGAGATCCGCATCCCTCCAAGTCAGGGTGAGATCCGCATCCCTCCAAGTCAGGGTGAGATCCGCATCCCTCCAAGTCAGGGTGAGATCCGCATCCCTCCAAGTCAGGGTGAGATCCGCATCCCTCCAAGTCAGGGTGAGATCCGCATCCCTCCAAGTCAGGGTGAGATCCGCATCCCTCCAAGTCAGGGTGAGATCCGCATCCCTCCAAGTCAGGGTGAGATCCGCATCCTCCAAGTCAGGGTGAGATCCGCATCCCTCCAAGTCAGGGTGAGATCCGCATCCCTCCAGTCAGGGTCAGATCCCCCCGCCCCCTCTCCTACCACTAGTTGGTATAAAATGAGATCAAGAGCAGTGGTTGTGGTGACATATCAAATACATCACAAACCGAACGAACCACAACCTACTGTAGCTATCAGCAAATAGCCTACTTATCTACTCCCCCCTTTCATCTACTTACACAAAACCATTCAAAAAATGGTTCAGAAGTAGCACTTTTCTACCCCCTCCCTCATCAGCCTCCCTCATCAGTGCCTCCAGTTTGACCAGCTCTAACAGTGGTTTAATGAGATAAAAACTGTTTTACTGCCTGTCCAGTAACGTTCAGTTCCCACTCCAATTAATCAACACAGAAATTAACTGCATGCAGAAACAAAAGGCCTTTAGAGGGAAGACAGCTAAATCTATGATAAAAGTGTAGACTTCTCCACACAGACGTAGAACACTCTAAATGGGGCTGAACTTTTTAAAAAGCTTCAGCTGAGCAAACACACCCCATAATTTCCTCACAGGATCAGTTCAGGCCATGTTTAAAAAGGTCAAGTACATGTGCCCTGGATACACTATCCCACCTGCTTGTGACCCATGTTATGGGAACATTCCCCATGTGTCAGAAACACATAACCACAGAAATAACAGTCTGTGTCCCAGACAAAACAAAGCTATCTATTGTCAAACATACAAAAAAAACATTAAACACATCAAAGCCAAGCAGCATAGTAAAAGAGAGACACACAAACCTTGTCTGATTGTCTGTGTAGCGTCTGGCCCCTGTAAGAGCATGTCTGTTTTGTGGAGGCAGAGGGGGCTCTGGCATTCGTCTCTGGGCTCATGTCCCTAGGCTGGGAGGGTCTAGGGAGGTTTGGGGAGGGGGCAAGACTATTCCTGTCCCTCCCCCCAGCCCAGATCCGGTATCACTCCTTCAGCACTGACCTCTCCTTTCCTCTGCCCTCTAGTCCACTATAATACCACATGGCCTATGGAAATGACTCTCTGTGGTCATGGTAACCATAGCAATGGAGGAGCTACTGTAGTTCCGATGCTAACAACCCTAGCGCACATATCTAACATACTGTAACTGGATGGGTGGCCTGATACGTCACTGTTAGAAAGAGGTAACACCTAAGAAGAGCTTACCATTGTCGTCACATTTGCAAGAGCATTTGAGAATCTAAAGCACATCACCACAGTAAATACACAAATCAAAATCTGCTGACCTGTGTCATTCCTGTCACATCTACTGTATCATACCATAGCACTGAGAATGATGGTCACTCTACACAGTACCCATTGCCATGTAAAAGGCTTCTACGAAGAAAGTATTCAGACTGGATTAAATGGATTAAAGTGTCCCCCCCTTCTTCAATCTACACAAAATACCCATAATGACAAAGCAAAAACAACTTCTTTTTTTGAAAATTAATCTAACTGAAATATGACATTTACATAAGTATTCAGACCCTTTACTCAGAACTTTGTTGAAGCACTTTTGGCCGCGATTACAGCCTCGAATCTTCTAGGTATGATGCTACAAGCTTGGCACACCTATATTTGGGGAGTTTCTCCCATTCTTCTCTGCAGATCCTCTCAAGCGCTGTCAAGTTGGATGGGGAGTATCGCTGCACAGCTATTTTCAGGTCCCTCCAGAGATGTTCGATCGGGTTCAAGTCTGGGCTCTGACTGGGCCACTCAAGGACATTCAGAGACTTGTCCCGAAGCCACTACTGAGTTGTCTTGGCTATGTGCTTAGGTTTGTTGTCCTGTTGGAAGGTGAACCTTCACCCCAGTCTGAGGTCCTCAGCGCTCTGGAGCAGGTTTTTATCAAGGATCTCGCCGTACTTTGCTCTGTTCATCTTTCCCTCGATTCTGACTAGTCTCGCTGTCCCTGCCGCTGAAAAACATACCTACAGCATGCTGCTGCCACCACCATGCTTCACCATAAGGATGATGCCAGGTTTCCTCCAGACGTGACACTTGGCATTCAGGCCAAAGAGTTTAATCTTGGTTTCATCAGATCAGAGAATCTTGTTTCTCATGGTCTGAGTCCTTTAGGTGCCTCTTGGCAAATTCCAAGCTGGCTGTCATGTGCGTTTTACTGAGGAGTGGCTTCCATCTGGCCACTCTACCATAAAGGCCTGATTGGTGGAATGCTGTAGTGATGGTTTTCCTTCTGGAAGGTTCTCCCATCTCCACAGAGGAACTCTGGAGCTCTGTCGGAGTGACCATCGGGTTCTTGGTCACCTCCCTGACCAAGGCCCTTCTCCCCCGATTGCTCAGTTTGGCCAGGCGGCCAGCTCTAGAAAGAGTCTTGGTGGTTCCAAACTTCTTCCATTTAAGAACGATAGAGGCCACTGTGTTCTTGGGGACCTTCAATGCTGCAGAAATGTTTTGGTACCCTTCCCCAGATCTGTGTCTCGACACAATCCTGTCTCGGAGCTCTACGGACAATTCCTTCGACCTCATGGCTTGGTTTTTTCTCTGACATGCACTGTCAACTGTGGGACCTTATATCTACAGGTATGTGCCTTTCCAAATCATGTCCAATCAATTTAATTTACCAATCACGTTGTAGAAACATCTCAAGGATGATCAATGGAAACAGGATGCACCTGAGCTTAATTTTGAGTCTCATAGAAGTCTCATAGAATAGTCTGAATACTTAAATAAGGTATCTGTTTTTTATATTTTTATAAATTTGCACCATTTTATAAAATCCTGTTTTCGTTTTGTCATTAAAGGATAGTGTGTAGATTGATGAGAAGAATATGAATTGAATCACTTTTGGAATAAGGCTGTGACGTAACAACATTTGGAAAACTTCAAGGGGTCTGAATACTTTCTGAACCCACTGTATATCTAACATACAGCCAACCCAAATGCCTAAGGACGGTTGTGGAAAGAATCTGCCCGGTGTGTAGTCTCAGTTGATCTCCGCTGGACATAGACCAGCTTCTATATTTGAATAGGGACCTGAGTTGGGGGGAAAAAACGACCTAACATATCATCCGTAGTTAGCTAGCTTTATTTGTATAGATGTGTAGAAGCCTTGAGTCTCACTACTCACATTGATCATAGCATTCGAGGTGATGCGGAAGAGGGTGGCGCGTTCATTGACGCCCTTGATCTTCTCTCCTCCCTCCACGGGGACTCTCAGCGCCTCAAGTTCACTCAGAGAGCGCTGCAGGGCCGCCCCATGCTTGGCGATTAGGTCGTTACACGTGCTGAGGTCATCAAGCTTGCTGATCAGGGTCTTCAGAGTGCCCTGGATCCCCTCACTGCGGTCCGACTGGGTCGTGGGCTCCTCGTCCCCTGAGTCATCTGCAGAGGAAAGATCAGAGTTCAGATAAGAGGAGACTTCAAATAAAGGAGGGAAATGAAGGATGCATGCTCCTTACCACAGACACGGGAAACTAAATCAAACATTAGAAAGACATTAGCACTTCTTAATGCTATTTGGATTCAATTCCCCTAAAATGTAAACTCCATATTCTAAGTCCAATACCCAGTGGCTGCATGAACTCATGCATCCATCTCCCTTTATTGATTGCTCTCTAAGAAATGAGTTTGTTTCCCAAGTTAGAGCACTTGATAATCTCACCATTCAATGATCCATTCACTAAACATGTAAAATGGAGGACACCGCAGTAGGCTCACCAGCAGCAGAGTCCGTGTTAAATTCATACAGAGGCAGCCAACAGATAACCATCAATATATTATTGGAGGTCCAAATGAGCCAAATATATGGTCGACGGATTGCTTTGCTTCATTGCAGGTTCATCATATTCCAAGAGATACACACATGCACAAGTTTGCATCTAAAATACACAGGGTCATCTATGACTTAGCTATGAAGAGATTCAGAGACACTATGAAAAAAATACATTAAATAGTCATTACTGCCACTGATAAAATGTGTGTTGGAATTGCTCTGCGGCTGGATTTTACACACACACACACACACACACACACACACACACACACATATATATATATATATATATACACACACATACACAGTGGGGCAAAAAAGTATTTAGTCAGCCACCAATTGTGCAAGTATGAGAGAGGCCTGTAATTTTCATCATAAGTACACTTCAACTATGACAGACAAAATGAGAAAAAAAAATTCCAGAAAATCCCATTGTAGGATTTTTAATGAATTTATTTGCAAATTATGGTGGAAAATAAGTATTTGGTCACCTACAAACAAGCAAGATTTCTGGCTCTCACAGACCTGTAACTTCTTCTTTAAGAGGCTCCTCTGTCCTCCACTCGTTACCTGTATTAATGGCACCTGTTTGAACTTGTTATCAGTATAAAATACACCTGTCCACAACCTCAAACAGTCACACTCCAAACTCCACTATGGCCAAGACCAAAGAGCTGTCAAAGGACACCAGAAACAAAATTGTAGACCTGCACCAGGCTGGAAAGACTGAATCTGCAATAGGTAAGCAGCTTGGTTTGAAGAAATCAACTGTGGGAGCAATTATTAGGAAATGGAAGACATACAAGACCACTGATAATCTCCCTTGATCTGGGGCTCCACGCAAGATCTCACCCCGTGGGGTCAAAATGATCACAAGAACGGTGAGCAAAAATCCCAGAACCACACGGGGGACTTAGTGAATGACCTGCAGAGAGCTGGGACCAAAGTAACAAAGCCTACCATCTGTAACACACTACGCCGCCAGGAACTCAAATCCTGCAGTGCCAAACGTGTCCCCCTGCTTAAGCCAGTACATGTCCAGGCCCGTCTGAAGTTTGCTAGAGAGCATTTGGATGATCCAGAAGAAGATTGGGAGAATATCATATGGTCAGATGAAACCAAAATAGAACTTTTTGGTAAAAACTCAACTCATCATGTTTGGAGGACAAAGAATGGTGAGTTGCATCCAAAGAACACCATACCTACTGTGAAACATGGTGGTGGAAACATCATGCTTTGGGGCTGTTTTTCTGCAAAGGGACCAGGACGACTGATCCGTGTAAAGGAAAGAATGAATGGGGCCATGTATCGTGAGATTTTGAGTGAAAACCTCCTTCCATCAGCAAGGGCATTGACTATAAAATGTGGCTGGGTCTTTCAGCATGACAATGATCCCAAACACACCACCCGGGCAACGAAGGAGTGGCTTCGTAAGAAGCATTTCAAGGTCCTGGAGTGGCCTAGCCAGTCTCCAGATCTCAACCCCATAGAAAATCTTTGGAGGGAGTTGAAAGTCCATGTTGCCCAGCAACAGCCCCAAAACATCACTGCTCTAGAGGAGATCTGCATGGAGGAATGGGCCAAAATACCAGCAACAGTGTGTGAAAACCTTGTGAAGACTTACAGAAAACATTTGACCTCTGTCATTGCCAACAAAGGGTATATAACGAAGTATTGAGAGAAACTTGTTATTGACCAAATACTTATTTTCCACCATAATTTGCAAATAAATTGATTAAAAATCCTACAATGTGATTTTCTTCTCTTTTTTTTTCATTTTGTCTGTCATAGTTGAAGTGTACCTATGATGAAAATTACAGGCCTCTCTCATCTTTTTAAGTGGGAGAACTTGCACAATTGGTGGCTGACTAAATACTTTTTTGCCCCACTGTGTGTGTGTGTGTGTGTGTGTGTGTGTGTGTGTGTGTGTGTGTGTATATATATTATATATACACACACACACACACACACACACACACACACCTCTCTCTTAATGGCCCCTTTCCGGAGACAGCCACTGGTGAAACCCTCGGAAGCAGAACAAATGTATTTAAGCCGAGTCAGGGTATTTACATGAGGCAGTCTTCCATTCCTTCAGTGGGCCCCTGTTCTGCTCTGCAGCCCTGCCCTGCCCTGCTCTGCCCTGCTCTGCCCTGCTCTGCTCTGCCCTGCTCTGCTCTGCTCTGCCCTGCTTTGCTCTGCTCTGCCCTGCTTTGCTCTGCCCTGCATTGCTCTGCTTTGCTCTGCCCTGCTTTGCTCTGCCCTGCTTTATTCTGCTCTGCTTTGCCCTGCCCTGCTTTGCTCTGTTCTGTTCTGTTCTGTTTGGTTTTGCCCTGCTCTGCTCTGCCCTGCCCTGCCCTGCCCTGTTTTGTTTTGCCCTGCTCTGCTCTGCATTGCTCTGTTCTGCCCTGCTCTGCTCTGCTGCAGTGGTGACTGCAGGGCAGTGTGTCCGCAGTGGAGAGGTTACTCGGGACCACTCTGAACATACAGTATGAGAACAGTGTGTCAGCCTCTGTCCAAACATTACATAGACTCTTACTGGGACCAGAAATACCCCCCAGGTCAGGCACAGAACCAGATATAGCCCACATCCAGGCATTTTGGCACATCCCCTGGGATCTGAAGGATTTCACATTGCAATGACCCTGGTGGTGGTCATACAAACATCAATGGTCAGTTTAATAAAGAGACCTCCCACACAACATACTGTATGACTTGATCAGAGACAGGTGTGTTAAGTCTGTTAGAGAGCAACCACATCTTGACCACGCGTTTCCACAAACAAAAACCCTTTAAATGTCAGGTCAGAACACATGATTTATTGAGGCAAATCAGGAAAAGTCTGACATTTGTTCTATAGTCCAGAAGTGGCATGGATCAAACTGATTCTCCGCCATTTTCTCAACCCAAGCTGCACAAAGTCACAGTGTATTTGTTGCATAATGCCAGCGGATCTTACTGTTATGGAAATTGGTTTGAAGATGATACACACTATTATAAGGGTAACATAGCGCACTGGTAACAGAGAGACGTATGTGTGCACGGTACGGTGGCAGTGGGTGCATGCACATGTGTGTTTGAGTTAAAAGCTATACACTGAGTGTACAAAACCTTTTTTTTCATCATTATTTATTACAAAAAAACACAAGGAAGGGGTAACATTAAAGTATTAGAACATGATGCTGTAGTGTTTGTCCTTCAAGACACAATCAAACATGTATCAGTCTTTCCGCAACAGAGCCATCCTTATGTGTGAGGGTGCGTGTGCATGATAGTGATATAAAATATATGTCATAGTTTCCTTTTTCATGATCCCAATCTTGTGAAACCCAAACCCTCCACAGTTCCCCAATAGCTGTCCCTCAACCATTCGAGACCCCTCCCACAGTCCCCCCCAGAAGAAGAAAAAAATAAAATACAATGAATTCCATTCCCCACCCCCAATAACCCCCCCAATGCACCAACAGAAAAGAGGATGAACTAAAGAGAAAAAAGGAAAAGACAGAAGTGTACAAAACATTAGGAACACCTGCTCTTTCCATGACATAGACTGACCAGGTGAATCCAGGTGAAAGCTATGATCCCTTATTGATGTCACTTATTAAATCCACTTCAATCAGAGTCAAGGTTAGAAGACAGGTTAAAGAAGGATTTTGAAGCCTTTAGACAATTGAGACATGGATTGTGTATGCCTGTCAGAAGGTGAATGGGCAAGACAAAATATTTAAGTGCCTTTGAATGGGATAAGATAGTAGATGCCAAGCAAACCGGTTTGGGTCAAGAACTGCAAAGATGCTGGGTTTTTCAAACTCAACAGTTTTCCGTGTGTATCAAGAATGGTCCATCACCCAAAGGACATTCAGACAACTTGACACAACTGTGGGAAGCATTGCAGTCAACATGGGCCAGCATCCCTGTGGGACGCTTTCGACACCTTGTAGGGTACACGCCCTGACAAATTTAGGCTGTTCTGAGGCAAAAGGGGGGCGAAGGGGTGTAAATCAATATTAGGAAGGTGTTCTTCATGTTTTGTACACTCAGTGTATATAGGAAGTAAAATTAATATTTTCACGAGTGCAACAGCAGACATTATTGTAGTCAGTTAAATAAAGTAGGTGAGGTATCATCACCCTCAACACTAGAGTGCTGGATGCTGGAGCCTTGGAAACATGCCTCTACTGCTCTGGCAGGTTATTGAGTAGATGGGAGGGTCTTTCACATTTTCAAAAGGAATGTAGCTTCTCTTGAGGAGTGGGAGGTCATAGATTTAGCCTAGAATCTATCTAGAAGGATCAGGAAACCCACCATCACCCCAGGTCAGAGGACGACATGGAGAATCATTCTCTCACATTTCCTCAAAGTCTCTCTGAAGAATGACAGTTATATTCAGATCCTTTTCACAGTCTTTCTTCTTCGACCACCTTCATCCTCTTCACTTTCCATCTACTCTCGCATAGCTCTGTTGTATTCTTTCTTGCCGTCTCACTCTCCCTTCTTTAGACTATTCCTGCATACACATCTCTGTCTGCCAGTCCTCTTCTGTTACCCCTCTCCTCCTCCTGATCTTCATCTGTTATATCAGGGAGTAATCCTGCACAGCCTAGGGAGGTGGTTAGAATGTTCCAAGCATGACACTTGAATGTGAAAGTGTCAGTTTAGCAGCTAGCAAAGGAAGCTGTCAGAGGCCGTTCTACTTCCACATTCCCACTAGCAACATGCCAGCTCTTTCTCTGACCTCACAGAGGAAGTGACTAACACTACTGACAAACACATTTACAACATGTAGGCCTACATCGGTGACGACAAAAACCATCACATGCTGCACACACTACTGACAACAAAGCCTGAAAGGCACTACTACCCATTTCCACTTCTACACAGGCATAGCACAGTCATAAAGACAGCAGCACCAGGAGCAGTGAGAACCAGGCAGTGGAGTGTATTAAAGTGACTCATTCCCAGTCCCAGGCTAGCGGGCTGTATGTCTGCGGACAGTCTAGAGCCTTGGCAATTACTCCACAATCTGACCTGGCAGAATGACATGCTACCAACAGACAGTTGCTCACAAATAACAACAAGAAATGGCAACCACATCAGACATTCATGATAAACCATGACCAAATATGATCCAGAGAGCCAGGGACAAGTCACACAATCAACTACAAAAATAACTCATTTCCTAACTGTTTGGTTGTGCTAAAGAGACTGAACAATGACAGCACAAGATGTCTCTCTTCGTGCTAATCAAATGTCCACCAGTAATCCATAAAGAGGGGGGAACCGACCCTCCTATTTGAAAGGGGAGACGTCCTGGAAGAGGGAGGAGAGAAAAGAGAGGAGGGAGAGAGAGGTAAAACAACACAAGAAAGGGAAGACGAGGGCACTCACCATGTTTGCACCCTTGGGCCTCCATCTTCACCCAGTGGGTGCTGACCAGTAAGCAAGCACAACCAGCATAGACAGCCAAAGACTGACTGCTCTGACTAGGTGATGTAATGCGTGAGCGTGCTGAATGGCCACGCTGTGTGCAGGAGCACAGAGAGACAAAACTGTCCAGCCCGAGGAAAAGACAAAAGCAGGCAGAGCTTCTGTAGAGACAGTCCAGCCCTACAACAACAGAGATGGGAGCCCAGAATGACCCTCCCCATGACCATCTCCCAGACCTGGAATTGAATTATAATTACAGCAGTTAGGCTCAGTTAGAGGCACCACAGAGAGAGAGGGGGAACAGTAGGACTGTTTGGCGAGGCATCGAGTGACTCACCGCCTACTATAGGATGTATACTAACTAGTAGTGGTCTATAGAATAGAGAGGAAGCATGGCAGAGGCATCCCCCAGGATCATTAATATAGCCTCGAGAACCCGACTCTGCAACCCAAGAGGGGCTGCCCTATGCAACTCAACCCTCCAACACCTTGGCATGGCTGCCACTACAGCAATGCCGCTCATCCTGATCCACAGTGTTCAAGTCATCCACATTCAGTTAACTGCCAAAATATTGGAAACACTTGAGTAAATAGGGATAAAAAGTATATTGAAAGCAGGTGCTTCCCCACAGGTGTGGTTTTGAGTTAATTAAGCAATTAACATTCCATCATGCTTAGGGTTATGTATAAAATGCTGGGTAGGCCATTATTTTGGCTACAATGCCCCTATCCATAGAGCACAAGTGCTCACTGAATGGTTTGGTCACTGAATGGTTGGATGAGCATGAAAACAATGTGAACCATATGCCATGGCCGTCTCAGTCACCAGATCTCAACCCAATTAAACACTTATGGGAGATTCTGGAGCGACGCCTGAAACAGCATTTTCCACAAGGGTGGCCTAGTGGTTAGCGCGTTGGACTAGTAACCGGAAGGTTGCAAGTTCAAATCCCCAAGCTGACAAGGTACAAATCTGTCGTTCTGCCCCTGATGAACAGGCAGTTAACCCACTGTTCATAGGCCGTCATTGAAAATAAGAATTTGTTCTTAACTGACTTGCCTAGTTAAATAAAGGTAAAAAATAAAAAATTTAAAAAATAACAATACACCAAATTATGGAATTTCTCGTGGAACAATCCCAATGAGTTCCAGACACTTGTAGAATCCATGCCAAGGTGCATTGAAGCTGTTCAGGTGGCTCGTGGTGCCCAATGCCCTATTAAGACACTTTATGTCCGTGTTTCCTTTATTTTGGCAGTTACAGACTGAAATTACAGCTGCGCGAAGCAGGCAGGGTAACATCAGGACATCCCAAGATGAGAGGCCTAAGTGGGGCTGTAGGGAAGGAATAAATAGACCAGCAGGCAGGAACAGGATATGGCCAGGGTATGATCAGACTGGGCTTAAACCGTTTATGAGGAGAAAATAAATGTATTAAGTCTGTATTAAGTTTTAACTGTCCATGTTGCTATACAGATATCATTTTAGGCCAGGGCTTACCGAAATGGTTGCTTTGCCGTGATTGGTTGTAGGTTACTGATAGGCCTCTACTATTGGCTGACATAGGCTATATCACTCACTAAAGGATGCGATGGAGAATGAGCTTGGGACAGGTGGGTTGAGGCAGGTAAGTTGGAACAGAAGTTTAGAGTGGAGGTAGAGGAACTCTGCAGCAAAGCCCTGCTCTCATTATTCACAACTCACTGCCAAGGAGTTCACCAGCCAAGTGATGGCACTTAAAAATAAACTGTCACATGCACCAAGGACTATGCCTATGTGTGTAATGGATCATCTGCTTACAGCAGGTTGTCTGCATAACTAATTGCCATTCCAGCACCTCCGGGCCCCCGGCATGCAGTCTCTGAATCCATAACAGTCAAACCACCCTACCATCATCAGTACACTCACCTCACAGCTAATGGGGAGGCTGCCTGCTGTGAACAGAAACACTGGTTTCATGGGGTGAAATCACAGAGGGGAGAAATACTGGTATTCTTTGTCTAATAAGAGCTAGGACATTAGGATGTGGAGAAACTAAAGCTGGGATGTTTTTAGATATTACACAAAAGGGGACTTCGTTTGGTAGTGAGCCAGAGGTGAAGGAAAGTGGTCATGATCATCATCTATCAAACATACAGAGGAAATGAAATGAAATATAAAACAAAGGAAGTTCATTTCAAACAACATTAGATTACAGGATATGAGTGGCTGATCAGTGAACCAATCAGAAATACAAGACACATGGCTAGCAGCCCCAGGGTACACAGAGCGTTGTGTGGGGGGCTTAATGGTAATCTTATGCAGGTAATGGTGCAGTGTACTGCTACACTCAGTGTCCGTGCTCAGCCCCCCACCCCTCGGAATGCACAGGACAACGGATGTGGCGGGATGGCTCCCCTTAGCAAGGTCGACGACACAGAGCGAGAGAGTCGATTACCACATGAGTCACGACTCAAGGGCGGCATGTCATCCTCCCCCCCACACCTCAGAAAACACCTATTACACAGAGATCAATAGAAAGCTGAGGCTCCCTCTACTGCTCTGATTTTATGCCTCAATTTCAGCCGATCTTGATGTCTATGATCTTCCTGTAAAAAAAACAGTCATTACACGGCAAGTAAACCCACAACTAAATGTCCAACCTTCCACATCCTTCCTGGCATGCAAACTGCTAATTTCTCACATGTCTGGTCTGACAGAGAGCAAGAAAGAAATAAGAAAGAAAGACAGAGAAAGAGATGGTTGTGTAATTAGGAGAGCAGTGCAGTACTACTAAACTGACAGACCCCGTCTCCAGCTCTCCTGAGGATGTGCTGTCAGATCAGTGGTCTGGTTCAGGGTACATCCACTAGCATGGAGATCTGATCTACCCCAGGAGCACGCATGGAGTCATGCAGGAAGCCTGTCTCTGTGTGTTAACACTGACATTCACACACCAAACAGAACAAACACACCAAACAGAGGGAAGACGGCTGTACTTTAGTCTCTGGGTAGCGTAGACATAGAATGATGGGATAATGATGAGGTAATAATGAGATAATTATTAACAGTTCATCATAATAAATAATGTGAATAATCACATCCTCACTGCATAAATCATATAATGGCTAATATGTTTATGAGATACAGTACCAAATACCATTTAAAGTGACCCTAATCAGTAATCAATGCATTGTTTTGCAGAGAACCCATTACAATTAGTGGCAGGAGCGTTGGGTCAGTAACCAAAAGGTCGCTGGTTCGAGCTGACAAGCTGAAAATCTGTCAATGTGCCATTGAGCAAGGCACTTAACCCTAATTGCGATTGTAAGTCAATCTGGATAAGAGCTTCTGCTAAAAGATTCAAATGTAAAAATGCAAATAATCCCACTTCAGAAATCCTATCAGATCCCTCTCCACTCCGCTCCATATATAGCATATTCCAAGTACAGACTCAAGCTATTCTTCCTCATCCAGCTCAGCTC
Source organism: Oncorhynchus tshawytscha (assembly GCF_018296145.1). NCBI lineage: Eukaryota > Metazoa > Chordata > Actinopteri > Salmoniformes > Salmonidae > Oncorhynchus > Oncorhynchus tshawytscha. The sequence continues at coordinate 27,552,693 of NC_056440.1, read as the reverse complement.
ACATCCCAAACCACACGCACACCTGAGGTTAAAGGAGGCCGTAGATGGAGAAATGGTGCATTGGTAGGTAATGCATAACTACCCATGAAATCTGGAGAGTAGGTTATATTTAGTAGTACCGACGGACTAGTATGTACTTGCGTGCTTTTAGAGTAGTCAGATTCATCAAGGAGAAGAGACACAGGGAGCTGAGCGAGGGAGTTTGAGAGAAAGAGAATAGAGTGAGATAGAGAGAGAGTTAGAGAGAGAGAGGGGGGATAGAGCGAGAGAGAGAGGGGAGTGTGATAGAGAGAGTTAGTGAGAGAGAGAGGGGGGATAGAGCGAGAGAGAGAGGGGAGTGTGATAGAGAGAGCTAGTGAGAGAGAGAGAGAGAGAGAGGAGTGTGATAGAGAGAGTTAGAGTGAGAGGATAGAGGAGTGGGATAGAGAGAGAGAGAGAGTTAAAGTGAGAGGATAGAGGGGATAGAGGATAGAGGGGAGTGAGAGGATAGAGGGGAGAGAGGACAGAGGGGATAGAGGATAGAGAGGACAGAGGGGAGAGAGGATAGAGAGGATAGAGGGGAGAGGGGAGAGGGGAGAGAGGGGAGAGAGGATAGAGGGGAGAGAGGATAGAGGGGAGAGAGGACAAAGGGGAGAGAGGACAGAGGGGAGAGAGGACAGAGGGGAGAGAGGACAGAGGGGAGAGAGGATAGAGGGGAGAGAGGATAGAGGGAGAGAGGACAGAGGGGAGAGAGGATAGAGGGGAGAGAGGATAGAGGGGAGAGAGGACAGAGGGGAGAGAGGATAGAGGGGAGAGGATAGAGGGGAGAGAGGATAGAGGGGAGAGAGGATAGAGGGAGAGAGAGGACAGAGGGGAGAGAGGACAGAGGGGAGAGAGGACAGAGGACAGAGAGGACAGAGGACAGAGAGGACAGAGGACAGAGAGGACAGAGGACAGAGAGGACAGAGGGGAGAGAGGACAGAGGGGAGAGAGGACAGAGGACAGAGAGGACAGAGGGGAGAGAGGACAGAGGGGAGAGAGTGTGTGAGCGGTGTGTCCTGGGCCAGGAGAGGGAGGAGAGTGTAATCCTGAGCGGTAATTGCTAACTGGTTGCTGGGCTCCCCTGAGATGCATCAAGTGAAGACAAATGGAGGAGACGGCAGGTTAAACCCAGTAACACAGTGCCCGGCTCAAAGCAACCAAATTAGGAACTGTGCAGAGCAACCTATCACTGTCCCCCCAACCTCTGCAGTACACTTCTAGTAGAATATTGAACACAATATAAAAACAGACCGAGGGTTTGGTGAGTAAGGGGCAGCGTAACTCACATTTTACCAGAAAGCAAAAGATCAGCTTTCAATGAAAACAAATGTCAAATGTAATTGTAAAAAAGTTCTGAAAGGGATCTGAAATAAATCCATATGAATATTTATTAGACAGAGGGGCAATATTCTATTTCCTGCCTGGCGTAGTATAGCAGGCTTTACAAGGAGGGGATATTTTAGAGAGCCAATATGTTGATCGATCCACAGCACATTCAGGTTCTGTCCCAAATGGCACCCTATACCCTGTATAGTGCACTACTTTTGATCAATCAATCAATCAATTAAATGTATTTTTAAAAAGTCCTTTTACATCAGGGCCCTTCAAGGGGAAATTTTCCTCTGCTCTCCCTCCCACTCTCTACAGGCATGGACATTAATTTGTCCATGCCACTAAATGCAAATTCAGCACCTCAGTGGCACCTCCTCGTCCTTGTGAGAGGGCATGCTGGGAAGGGAAAGTGTGTGAGTCTGGCCTGGGAACCCACAGTGGTGCTGTAGGGTTCTGCTGCATGCATGATGACAGGGTTATTGAGAAATAGCAAATCAAGAGGCCAGAAGAAAAGTTCATGCAACGACTGTAGATGACAGTCAGTTACACTGAAACAGTCTGTACTGAGTTCTACATGGTTTCTGGTCACGGTTTTATCTGAGAGTAGTGGGGCCAGGACCATACCAGTATCGTTAGTATCGTGGCAAGGATTTAACTTCTTTAGGAAAACAGCCCTAATGTTGGAAACAAACATCATTGTTGTCATTCAGAGTCACATTTCCTATCCAAGCTATAGCAGAATATTTTACATACAGCAGGTTTTTAAAGGACCAAGAGTTTAGTCTGCTTAGTTATGCTACAGAAAACATATTGCAATACTGGCAGGGGTGAAAGTAGATTTCATTTCTTACCAGTACGGCGTACCCCCACTATTTATTTTGCCGGCACACCATACCAGACCACCTTACTTTCAACCCTGGATACTGGTATCGTCACAGCCCTAGTAAGCAGCCTCGGCTTGTGCAAACCGGAACAGCTCATAGGAGCAGGAGACTCTCTCCTTACCGGTACGGAACTCCCTATGTGTGTGATAGACTAGACAAGATGCTAGTCTATCGCAGGGCCTTAACCCCAATCTACCTTCTTAATGCTGAGTCTAGTCTATCGCAGGGCCTTAACCCCAATCTACCTCCTTAATGCTGAGTCTAGTCTATCGCAGGGCCTTAACCCCAATCTACCTCCTTAATGCTGAGTCTAGTCTATCGCAGGGCCTTAACCCCAATCTACCTCCTTAATGCTGAGTCTAGTCTATCGCAGGGCCTTAACCCCAATCTACCTCCTTAATGCTGAGTGACAAGCAGAGACGCATCAGGTCCCATTTTTAGTCTTTGAAAAAACTAAAAATCGCTCTGTGTGTGTGTGTGTGTGTGTAGAGCAGAGATAGTACAGAAAGCCCAGGGCAGAAGCACACAGCTGTCCTACTGAAACATCACTACCAGCTCCAGGGGGAGAGAGGGATAGAGAGGGGTAATGGAGGGTGGGAAAGGGGATGGAGGGAAAGAGAAAACATGGTCATTGTGCAGTAGAGTCTACGGCAGGGGTAGTTTGGCTACCCTGGTCCTGGAGTGCCGCAAGAGCTTCATGTTTTTGATTTAACTGACCTGGAAGACCAGGTGTGTTGAATTAGGCAATCATTGAACTGATCAATTAGCCTAGTTGGAACAAAATCCATCAGTACCTGCGGCCCTCCAGGAACAGGATTGCCTACCCCTGGTTTACGGTATAAGAGACTGTGACCAATCAAAGCACCAAATTAGGACAATAAAATACAATAAAATACAAACTTTAACTGACATAATTTCAACCACAGCTCAACTCACAAACTGTAAAGTCCATGAATGGGTTCATCCATCACTTCACCTCACATACCATGCTTGGTTAGTTACACAGGCCTGCACCAACAGTCACACATGCCCACTCTGACACACAGCTGACATGGAGCTCCCCAAATAAAGTTTCAAGACTAAAGAACCAAATCTAACCTTGGACTGATAAACTGCTGTTACAAATGTGTAATCCCCTAACAGAAACATAATGTAAATCAATTGCATATTCACATGGTGATAAAGTAGACTAATTTCTTAAACTTACACCCAGAAAATAAATATAAAGTAACCCAAAGTCGATTTATGCTGGTACAGTAACTATAGTGCAGTATCACACACTGCATTGAACTGCATAAGTGTGGTCATCATGTCCATGACTCTGCGGAGGGGCTCTAGGACCCAGGGAGCCGCAAGAGCTAGCATCTTTACAATCCTCAATGTCATCATTATATATGGACTACTGCTACTATTAACACTCTACTCACATACTGTACATGCACAGACAACTACGGCATGCAGATATACACAGCTAGGGACTAGCTAGCATGTGCAAGTTTCATAACTTCCAAGTGCAAACACAAAGTGAAGCAGCCGGAAGACAGAGGGAGTGAATGGGAGAGGGAGAGAGAGAGGAAGGGAGAGCAGGAAGAGAGGGAGGGAGGGAAAGGAGTGGGAGGGGAGGCTGCATCCCTCAGAACGCACGTCCACCCATCTCAACTCTGCTGCTGCTGTGGATGGTCCAAAGCACTAACACCGGCCAGGCTGCAGTCGGTCCCAGCCGGCCAGGCTGCAGCACGGAACTGAGCCAAAAGCCAGAAAGCGCCGGTTCGATACAGAGAGATGGATGGATAAATGGATGGATACCTCCGAGGCATACGAGGTGGAGGAGGTGGCAGGCCGAAGTTTTCCTCCGGGGTGGTGTGAGAGGAGTGTGGAGGCTGTCTCCTCCTGAGGCTGAGCTGTAGCTGCTGTACTGACCCTGGTTCAGTTTACTGAGGCAGCCCGAGTTGCAGAAGGAGCGGACCGTCCCTGGTTCCCAGCAGCCCCGGCCCTTCATCCCCCTCTCTCTCCTCTCTGCTCTGCAGGCCCGGCGCTCCCCGAGACGCGACACTAGCCTGGGCCGCTACATCATCCTGGCACGGGGGGGCGGAGGCAGCAGCGATTGTCCTTATTCAGCATTGCAGCGGGCACACACACTGCTCACACACACATTCACACGCCCGCACGCTATGACAAGGGAAGGGAGGCAGGCGCTCCCCTCTTGCATTCGTGTTCTCTCCCTCTCCTAGCTTCGGCTCTTCTTCTCTGAAACGCTCTCGCTGCACACACACTCAGAGCACAGCACATTTACAATTCTCCTCCACATGCTTCTCTCAATGCAGTGCAGAGTGGAAAGGAGGGAGGGAGGGAGGGAGGGCGAGGCAGAGAGGAGATAGATGACTGCCGGCTGCCGAGACCTATAGAACCTAGACCAGAATGCATTACTACTTCCCCACTGCCATAGCCCCCCTCCCTTCCCTGCTTGACGGCATAAATCAATAGTTAACGGCTTCACTGCTGCACAGATTACAGTGAGCATTAGGGACAGTGCTGCACAGATTACAGTGAGCATTAGGGACAGTGCTGCACAGATTACAGTGAGCATTAGGGACAGTGCTGCACAGATTACAGTGAGCATTAGGGACAGTGCTGCACAGATTACAGTGAGCATTAGGGACAGTGCTGCACAGATTACAGTGAGCATTAGGGACAGTGCTGCACAGATTACAGTGAGCATTAGGGACAGTGCTGCACAGATTACAGTGAGCATTAGGGACAGTGCTGCACAGATTACAGTGAGCATTAGGGACAGTGCTGCACAGATTACAGTGAGCATTAGGGACAGTGCTGCACAGATTACAGTGAGCATTAGGGACAGTGCTTCACAGATTACAGTGAGCATTAGGGACAGTGCTGCACAGATTACAGTGAGCATTAGGGACAGTGCTGCACAGATTACAGTGAGCATTAGGGACAGTGCTGCACAGATTACAGTGAGCATTAGGGACAGTGCTGCACAGATTACAGTGAGCATTAGGGACAGTGCTTCACAGATTACAGTGAGCATTAGGGACAGTGCTTCACAGATTACAGTGAGCATTAGGGACAGTGCTTCACAGATTACAGTGAGCATTAGGGACAGTGCTTCACAGATTACAGTGAGCATTAGTGACAGTGCTGCACAGATTACAGTGAGCATTAGGGACAGTGCTTCACAGATTACAGTGAGCATTAGGGACAGTGCTTCACAGATTACAGAGAGCATTAGGGACAGTCCTTCACAGATCACCAAACTACCACGGTGTGCAGGTGTGTGATATCATACTGGTGTTAACCTCATGTGGAAACTACAGTCAAGGACATACAGGTCAAGCAATCTGTCATCTCTTTGCGGTCTTCAATAAAATATCTATCTACCGATCACCTCTCTGCTATTCTCTCTGCCTCTTTCCCACGACCAGTGAAGCTTTCCTGGAGAGACCAACAGTAGCGATCAGGCTACTGCGCAATTCTGACCCCCTCTAAATGGGCAAGGTCAATGCAGAGATGTGATATCAGAAATATACTACTGTTACTGTGGCTCTTCTCCTCAGCAGCATGCACTGCTCTGCTGCACCCACAGCAGTGTTCAGAAGGGGGGAGGTGATCATTTTAATACGGCTGCCAAGGGTTCATGCAATGTACTGCATTTGCATTCCAAGGTGACCTTGACCGCCCACAAAGCTTTCTGCCTCCCTCTGTGTTGCACTCGCACACACCTTGAGAAAGGGGAACAGTCTCACACACACATGTATTACCAACAATAACTAGGCTGTCCTCTGATCATATCCTCTGTTACCCTCTATAGGCTCATAACAGCAGCTAATGTCGTCGCTGTCCGAATGAGCGGATGTTAAGCGTCGCAATTCGCATACACATTGGAGCATGGCAACAGAGACCGTTTATTTATAGTGATCCACTTGAATTCTGCTCAAGCTGCTGCTGACGCCTCTGGGAAGGACACACCATGACGATGTGTTTGTATTATCGGCAGCTGTATGAGCTGTCATTAACCATGTCATGGTTCCAGGGGTGCAACTTTCATTGGGGACAGGGGTGGACATGTCCCCCCGACATTCTGAAATTGCATTTTTGTCATTGGAATGTAATACAAAACATGGCAAGAGTGTGCTTTAGGACCAGGCGGACGCCTCCGAGCAGTCGGGTAGACTATTTGGAGTGTTTATCCGACTGGATTTACAGTGGTTCTTTGTTTAAAAGTTGTGTCGTACTGCAACACAGCTTGCGGGCTGCCGCAGAATTCTACGGCACGTTGTGTGTCAGCCATTGTTGCCATTAATGCTAGTTAGTGATAGTTTGACCACCAGAGGGCATCTTTGAGAAAACTTTTACATTTTTAATATTGGCTGTACTAGAGAAGTTAAAACCTTTTTTTGTAAGAACATAGTATATGTGATTGATTAAGACATGTAGCTTAATTCATTTGATTAATATTATGGTGTTTCTATTCCAAGAAAAAAAAGTATACATCTGACAGACAGCGCCTGATTCAGTAACACTAAACAAGGATTAGATGGAGGCCGATGTTATAGGAAGAGACTTGGATGTATAGCTGAGGGAAAGGTGGGAAGCATCTGGGAACCTACAGTACCTTTTATTTAGCAAGAAGAAAATAGGAGAATAATAGAGAGAAAAAGTTGTGTTAACATAGGGGGGTGGGGGAGGGAGCGTTGACTGGCTTTCAAAAGTTGGCGCTGTACAACGTGACCGGTTGGGAGTAGGCTACTATTTGACTGCATGTGAAGAGCAATATAATCCTAACATTTCCACACCCTAATTGTAGTCTAGCCAATACCCAAACGGAGATTCAGTGAAAATAAAAATCTCATTGATTTATTAATACCATTCCCCATGCTCATCTCAGAGCAGCACCAAACGGTGCTGAAATAGTTGCCCACGCGTGGGTAGGCTATTGCTTCAAATCCTATTATAACAATTGGATGAATTTGGGTGTTCCAGTAAGCAACAATTTGTTGCCTTCATTAGCCTACTTTATTCTTAAAAGAACTCCAGCACAGAGAAGAGAAAGGAGCCTTAAATTATTTTTTAAATTATTTAACTAGGCAAGTCAGTTAACAACAAATTCTTATTTACAATGACGGCCTACACCGACCAAACCCGGACGATGCTGGGTCAATTGTGCGCCATGGGACTCCCAAACCCAGCTGAATAAAGCGATTGAAATCACAAACTAATTTGACTGTTTTTCATATTTGCAATCAACCATAAACACAGCATCTACCATGGTATTCCATTTCCAGCAAGATTATTCAAGCCATCAACTCACTGATGGTTGAAAATGATGAGCGATCAGCAAAGGCAATCTGGAATCTGCTGGCATCAGCGTACAAGATCGCTCTAATCACAGTCAGAAAACAATTGAAGAAACTTGAGTGGACTTATGGAAAGGCTCTGTAAGAGATTATATATATAAAACATTAACCATGTGTGTTCTCTTGTTTTGTACTGTTCTGTAGTTTCAACCTAATGATTCGTCTGACAAACAAAGAACTTTGCGCGCCGCAAAACCAGTTCGTCTTGAAGTATAACTTTTGTACGACTGACGCATTTAGTGAGAGGTCTAATGCTTTAATATTTAATCATTTCTGCCCTCTGAATTCATATTCATTATATAAATAGGCCCATGTGCACCTTCATCAGATGAACCGCAACATGTCGGCTAAAGCGCTTTAATTAATTTAATTAATTACATTTAATTAATTAATGCAACTGAAAGTTTTTAATATTGTGATAGTGAAGAGAAATATTATTTTATTTCCAAATAAAAATCTGATTGATTATCAAGACCAGTCCCTATGCTGTCATTCAGTGATATTTATTCCCATAGTAATTCGCTATGGAGCCATTAATATATTTAAAGTCCATTAACTCGGCAAGAGTCAACTGTCCTGCTGATAGTTGAAATAAACACCTGCATTTTGAAAAGGTATTTTTATTATTTTATTAACAAAACCATAAAGATGTTGATGAAGAAATCCTGTAGAGTATATGGCTTACACAACATTTTGAGGTAGCATGATGTTTGTAGTTAGAAACGTAAAACTTTAGAGTACTTAATACATAGCAAATTGGGGGGATTATTTAAAAAATAATAATTCACACCTAGCGCAAGCTATCCTTTTGTAAAGGTTGAAGAGTCTATTGTCCTGCTAATAGCCCATTGTGGAAACGTTGTTTGCACCCATAGGTTTTAGAAGATCTCATACAACGGCTGTGTGCTACTCTCTTCACAGAACAGCACAAACTGGCGCTAACCAGAATAGAAAGAGGAGTGGGAGGCCCCAGTGCACAACTGAGCAAGAGGACAACTACATTAGTGTGTCTAGTTTGACAAACAGACGCCTCACAAGTCCTCAACTGGCAGCTTCATTAAATAGTACCTGCAAAACCACAGTCTCAACGTCAACAGTGAGGAGGCGACTCCGGGATGCTGGCCTTCCTTTCCTGTAGCGGTCATGAGAGCCAGTTTAATCATAGGACAATGGTTTTGTGACTGTACTTGAAGAAACGTAACTTTTAACAAGGCACACCTGTTAATTGAAATACATTCCAGGTGACTACCTTATGAAGCTGGTTGAGAGAATGCCAAGAGTGTGCAAAGCTGTCATCAAGGCAAAGGGTGGCTACTTTGAAGAATGTAAAATATATTTTGACACTTTTTTGGTTACTACATGATTCCATGTGTTATTTCATAGTTTTGATGCCTTCACTATTATTCTACAATGTAGAAAATGCTAAAAAATAAAGAAAAACCCTTAAATGAGTAGGTGTGTCCAAACTTTTGACTGGTACTGTATATATTTACAAAATAATATATATGGGGGATTTGAAATTATGCAGACAATTACGTTGATGGAAGCCACAATCTATCGGCAATATTAAAGCTGATCTAGCCCCTAGAAGAAAATGTGACCCCCCCCCCAACTTCTAAAACCAAAGTTGTGCCCCTGTATGGTTACACTTTTATAAACAGTGCATGTCTGTAAGATGGATACTAAAAAGCCATGTCAGCAGTGTCCTGAGATAAGGATTTGGAATAGCATCTCTGGTGCATTTCTTGTGCGTGATGTGCACTACAGGAGGTTGGTGGCACCTTAATGTCTGGAACGAAATTAGTGGAATTATATCAAATTTATCAAACACATGGTTTCCATAGTTTCCAGGTGTTTGATGCCATTCCATTTGCTCCGTTCCGGCTATTATGAGCAGTCCTCCCCTCAACAGCCTCCTGTGATGTGCACATAAAGAACACATATATATGTATGGATATTTTACACACTGTCTGTGACATTCTGCTATGAAGTAGATCTGTAGTGAAGGACATGGTGATAAACAGTCTTATATACTGATATACTGAAGTAGATCTGTAGTGAAGGACATGGTGATAAACAGTCATATACTGAAGTAGATCTGTAGTGAAGGACATGGTGATAAACAGTCATATACTGAAGTAGATCTGTAGTGAAGTACATGGTGATAAACAGTCTTATATACTGATATACTGAAGTAGATCTGTAGTGAAGGACATGGTGATAAACAGTCTTATATACTGATATACTGAAGTAGATCTGTAGTGAAGGACATGGTGATAAACAGTCATATACTGAAGTAGATCTGTAGTGAAGGACATGGTGATAAACAGTTGTTTATACTGAAGTAGATCTGTAGTGAAGGACATGGTGATAAACAGTCTTTTATACTGAAGTAGATCTGTAGTGAAGGACATGGTGATAAAGTCTTTTATACTGAAGTAGATCTGTAGTGAAGAACATGGTGATAAACAGTCTTATATACTGAAGCAGATCTGTAGTGAAGGACATGGTGATAAACAGTCATATACTGAAGTAGATCTGTAGTGAAGGACATGGTGATAAACAGTCGTTTATACTGAAGTAGATCTGTAGTGAAGGACATGGTGATAAAGTCTTTTATACTGAAGTAGATCTGTAGTGAAGAACATGGTGATAAACAGTCTTATATACTGAAGCAGATCTGTAGTGAAGGACATGGTGATAAACAGTCTTATATTATGAAGTAGATCTGTAGTGAAGGACATGGTGATAAACAGTCTTATATACTGATATACTGAAGTAGATCTGTAGTGAAGGACATGGTGATAAACAGTCTTATATACTGAAGTAGATCTGTAGTGAAGTACATGGTGATAAACAGTCTTATATACTGAAGTAGATCTGTAGTGAAGGACATGGTGATAAACAGTCTTATATTATGAAGTAGATCTGTAGTGAAGGACATGGTGATAAACAGTCTTATATACTGATATACTGAAGTAGATCTGTAGTGAAGGACATGGTGATAAACAGTCTTATATACTGAAGTAGATCTGTAGTGAAGTACATGGTGATAAACAGTCTTATATACAGAAGTAGATCTGTAGTGAAGGACATGGTGATAAACAGTCTTATATACTGAAGTAGATCTGTAGTGAAGGACATGGTGATTGATGGTCCCCTCAATGTAATATGATGCTTCGTGCTTAGGGATTGGGAGAGGGGGTGTAGGGGTGGAAACAGTTCAAACACCCACCCACACACCCCTGTGGCTATAATCCCCCACCCCCCAACCGGTGGAGGAGGGAATGACAGTGTTACTGAGGCTGTCAGGCTGCCTGGTAAATTGGGGAGTGTTCGCTTGATTAAGGGAAAAAATAAAAGTGACAGTTATTTTTCGGACTACAGTGTCATAAATTCCGCAGCAACTTTCCTAATAGCCTAACGTGAGAAAACAGAGGCTGTGGATTCAGAGCTATAATAGTGTATCAGTAAGATAACTGAGGCTGCTGTTGAGTGGTGGCTTGTGTGTCCCAAATAGCACCCTCTTCCCTATAAAGTGCACTGCTTTTGACCATAGCCCTACGGGCCCTGATCAAAAGTAATGCATTATAAAAGGGAATAGGGTGCTATTTGGGATGTATCCAGTGTGTCGGGGAGAAGGTGTGTTCTTCCGTATGTCCTAAGTCTTATACAGGGGAGGGAAACAAAGCCAGGTACCTCCAATTAATATCACACTCGCTTGACCTGCATTTATTATTATCTCCTTTAACAGAGCTACGGGTAACAGCGCAAAGACAACTGGAATGGGTTCCACCGACGTGAGTGAGTGAGTGAGAGAGTGAGAACTACAGTAGCAATGGTCTCTGAATGTCATGCCACTTCATCACAACAGTAGGATCCAGCAGAGAACATGCATTTTCCATGGAGATGAGACATTTTTGCAGTTTTGAAGCCAATTCCTGCAATCCTACACATTCTGCCATGGAGCTGAGAGAAAATGTTGCAGTTATAAAGCTAATTTCCTGCAATTCCATGCATTTTGCCATAGCTAATGCTGTGTTCAAGTTGACTGGATGTTCTTTGGGTGGTGGACCATTCTTGATACATACGGGAAACTGTTGAGCATGAAAAACCCAGCAGTGTTGCCGTTCTTGACAAACTCAAACCGGGGCACCTGGCACCTACTACCATACCCCGTTCAAAGGCACTTAAATCTTTTGTCTTGCCCATTCATCTCTGAATGGCACACATACACAATCCATGTTTTAATTGTCTCAAGTCTTAAAAACCCTTCTTTAACCTGTCTCCTCCCCTTCATCTACACTGATTGAAATGGATTTAATAAGTGACATCAATGAGCGATCATAGTTTCCACTTAGATTAACCTGGCCAGTCTGTCATAAAAAGAGCAGATGTTCCTAATATTTGGTTCACTCAAGGTATGTCCATTATATTATTTACATACTTTATACAGTGGGGCAAAAAAGTATTTGGTCAGCCACCAATTGTGCAAGTTCTCCCACTTAAAAAGATGAGAGAGGCCTGTAATTTTCATCATAGGTACACTTCAACTATGACAGACAAAATGAGAAAAAAAATCCAGAAAATCACATTGTAGGATTTTTTTATGAATTTATTTGCAAATTATGGTGGAAAATAAGTATTTGGTCAATAACAAAAGTTTATCTCAATACTTTGTTAGATACCCTTTGTTGGCAATAACAGAGGTCAAACGTTTTCTGTAAGTCTTCACAAGGTTTTCACACACTGTTGCTGGTATTTTGGCCCATTTCTCCATGCAGATCTCCTCTAGAGCAGTGATGTTTTGGGGCTGTTGCTGGGCAACACAGACTTTCAACTCCCTCCAAAGATTTTCTATGGGGTTGAGATCTGGAGACTGGCTAGGCCACTCCAGAACCTTGAAATGCTTCTTACGAAGCCACTCCTTCATTGCACGGGCGGTGTGTTTGGGATCATTGTCATGCTGAAAGACCCAGCCACGTTTTATAGTCAATGCCCTTGCTGATGGAAGGAGGTTTTCACTCAAGATCTCACGATACATGGCCCCATTCATTCTTTCCTTTACACGGATCAATCGTCCTGGTCCCTTTGCAGAAAAACAGCCCCAAAGCATGAGGTTTCCACCCCCATGCTTCACAGTAGGTATGGTGTTCTTTGGATGCAACTCAGCATTCTTTGTCCTCCAAACACGACAAGTTATCAAAAAGTTATATTTTGGTTTCATCTGACCATATGACATTCTCCCAATCTTCTTCTGGATCATCCAAATGCTCTCTAGCAAACTTCAGACGGGCCTGGACATGTACTGGCTTAAGCAGGGGGACACATCTGGCACTGCAGGATTTGAGTCCCTGGTGGCGTAGTGTGTTACTGATGGTAGGCTTTGTTACTTTGATCCCAGCTCTCTGCAGGTCATTCACTAGGTCCCCCCGTGTGGTTCTGGGATTTTTGCTCACCGTTCTTGTGATCATTTTGACCCCACGGGGTGAGATCTTGCGTGGAGCCCCAGATCGAGGGAGATTATCAGTGGTCTTGTATGTCTTCCATTTCCTAATAATTGCTCCCACAGTTGATTTCTTCAAACCAAGCTGCTTACCTATTGCAGATTCAGTCTTCCCAGCCTGGTGCAGGTCTACAATTTTGTTTCTGGTGTCCTTTGACAGCTCTTTGATCTTGGCCATAGTGGAGTTTGGAGTGTGACTGTTTGAGGTTGTGGACAGGTGTCTTTTATACTGATAACAAGTTCAAACAGGTGCCATTAATACAGGTAACGAGTGGAGGACAGAGGAGCCTCTTAAAGAAGAAGTTACAGGTCTGTGAGAGCCAGAAATCTTGCTTGTTTGTAGGTGACCAAATACTTATTTTCCACCATAATTTGCAAATATATTCATTAAAAAATCATACAATGTGATTTTCTGGATTATTTTTTCTAATTTTGTCTGTCATAGTTGAAGTGTACCTATGATGAAAATTACAGGCCTCTCTCATATTTTTAAGTGGGAGAACTTGCACAATTGGTGGCTGACTAAATACTTTTTTGCCCCACTGTATCTGGTTACTGCGTTTGAGAATAAAATCCAGACATTTCTTCTCACGGCCCCAATCAATGAACTTTGTGCTCATAAGTTCTAAACCCACTCACTGAAGTGTCTAAGTTAAAAAGAGCAAACATTTCTCTCTGAGAAAAGGAAGCAACATTATAAAAAAGTAAGGTGGTGTTATGGATGAAACCGTCTCTGGACAAAGATGGCACTAGTTATGGTGATGGCAGCCAAATTGAACGGAATGTTAAAATCTTTTTTCTTTTTTACATAAAGGACCAAGCAATGCCTACTACAAATTAAATGAGCATGGCGATTCCCTCTGAAAGATGATCTCCATTCCTCCTGCCCTCTCCCTATGGGCTGATCTCCTCCTATGGTGATAAGCCAGACATCAAAAGGAGGTTGAGGATCTTCAATTAACCATATGGTTAGAGCAGAGAGTTACTGCTTCTTGACTGAGGCTGGGCCTGGGGCTGCTTTATTGCAAAGGGTAATGTATTGACTTGATGATTTGGCAATTACAGGCTGACACAACACTTCATATTAATGTCCCACGGAGCACCGCCCAATTATAGCTGACCGTCAATACACTAGACCAACGAGTCATCCCAGCTAGCAACTACTAATTGAATATGCATAGCCACTCGCTACACACACAAACACCAAACTGAGAATAATCTGAAATAACAAAATGTAACTCCATTGACAACAGTTAGCAGAAAAGACCAGAGGGAGAGGAAAGGTGACAGGAAGGAGGACAGGTCCGTGTCTACATTGAGCCTGGTGCCAGGTTTGCCCTCTTGTGGTGAGTGGGAAGGAAGGCACAGGTTTCCCATCAGACCTCATGAAGCTGCTTTATTCTGTGTCCCAATGACACCCTATTCCCTACATAGTGCACTACATTTGACCAAAATCTTTGGCCCATGGTCAAAAGTAGTGCACTATATAGGGAACAGGGTGGCATTTGAAGCAGCTTCAGTGTTCCTCCCCTGCTATTCCCATCAGGATGAAACCCCTCCATGGCCCCCAGCCTCAGCCTGCCAGGCCTGGCACAATGCCCAGCTGGAATAGTGATCCTCATCCAGCCAAACAGAATGACTGAGTAAAGCAAGTCACTAACTAGAAGGAGAGGCAGCTGTCTGATCTTACTGTACATGAGATTCAAGACCGACTTCAACATCATGGTCCTGAGACATGATGATGTGTCAGTCAGAGCCCCAAGCCATACAGATGAAAACTGATCTAGATAAGCCACGGGACAACAATCCAATTATGAAGGAAACCAGAATACAAAACCCCCCAGCTATACCTGTCATAACCCAACGTTTTAGGAGTTTAGAGGTTTCCCTGTTTTAAGAGGGGGGGGCACTTCTTCCATCTATGCACTGAGTGTGTGTGACATTCTGCATCCCAATGGATTGGTCTTTGAAGCAGCACAGCATACAGAGATCCTCATTGGACACACCTAGGACTGAGGCGGTCATGACATTTTGTCACCCGGTGATTGTCAAGCAAACAACTGCCGGTCTCTCAGTAACTTACCATTAATTAACAAACACATTTAGCATCTCCTGGCTTCCACACATGGAGACCTTTGGAACATCTACATTTTAAAAGTATAATAAATAAATGTAATATAGCCTACACCTTCACAATAAATCATTATTTATTTTAGACAGTTCTAAAGAAACATGATATGAAGAAAATGTCATGTATTTCAGAGGAACAGAATAGCATACTCTGAGTTGTCCTTATATTAGGCCCTGATCTGGATATGCCATATGGCTGTGGGCTATACAAGTTCATTTAGCAGACAAGATTAGCTTAGAATTCCATGGCATTATTTGTATATTATTTTATAGTATGAAGGACAGAATTGAACATACAGTAGCTGAATAAAATAGAAAGGATGTTGTTTTCTTCAAATGATTTGAGGTCCTCCTATATGCTTCATTTAGAGTTATTAATCTAACTTTAGTTGGGATACTAACGTTGAGCTATATGTTTGCATTTTTAACATTCTAAGGCTGCATGATGCAAATCTAATGATGATTTGAAAAAAAGTCACATGAAAGGCATGAGCTCTGCTTTGTTTCTTGCACAGGCCGCACACACTTCATCAGTCTCTCATTCACAATTTGACAAGCAATTGATAATGCCTCAAATTTCCCGGCGGCATCCCCCTAATGTGGTCATAATGCCCCCTAACAAAAGATCCCTGCGACCAGTGGCCGTTGTGCCCTTAGGCTGAATATAATAATTATGATTCCCTTCTTCCGACTGTGTTCCGAAGCGCCTCTCACTCTGATATCGCAATTCTTATTTGCAAATGCCCGTCACGTGATCGGGTTCTTCTCACAGGCATCTATCTCAGCTCTGAAGTAAGCTACAAGTGAAGACAGACACATCGGGGCTGCAATCACGCATGTCTTTCTTATCAAATTGCGAGGCGCATACTGAAAATGTTAGAAGAACTGTCCACATTTACTTTTCGTCAGCCAACAAGATGAGTAGGCCTAACGAACAGCAAAAAAACTAGCCTATGTCAATCTACTATCCCCCAAATAATACAACCACTCGCATCAAAAACACAGTTTAAAAGCATTGAGGCTGATGCAACAGATCAGAACGTTTAGCTTAAAATATTGATAAACTATTAAGGCAATTTCTTCACATTATAAGCGCAGCAATGCGCACAAGCTGGGCATCATTCACAAGTGATAATATATAATTCACAATTGATAGGCTAATTTTGTCACACATCAGAGTATTCTTGATTTAATCTTGCCTTTACATATACGTGTGAAATAAGTTTAGATTTAGAATGGACTATTATCATGCACGTGTCTCGGAACAAGGGTAGGGTGAAAAATACATGTAATCTATGCACTTAAATATCGAATGGGGGATGCTATTCCCATGGTAAAAAAAAGCATCCTCCTTTTCATGCCAGCCAGATGGGCTATACTCCCGTTGTAAAGCGAAGCAATGTGCTTAATGTTAGGATAGATGTAAAAAATATAAAGTAGCCCTAGCCTATAGAAAGCTGATGGGATCCTCCCCTTTTTAATAGAGGCCATGAAAACTCTGCTTTCTCACGCAATTGCATAGCCTATAGAAATGTTGAGCAACATGAGCTCATGGGCTCTCATGAAGTGATTAATTTGATTTTCGATTACATTTGCATTGATGTCAGAGTGATTATAGGGACAATAGAGTGCTGAGTAACAGGCAGTTAGCAAGATTGGTAGGCTATTAATGACCATCAGCAGCATCAGAGCTTGGAGAAGCCTAGATACCGTGACCAAACCCTCACGTGGAATTTGACTGCGGTCATGACTGGTGACAGCTGAAGTGGTGGTAATACGGTCACTGTAACAGCCCTAGAGACACACTCGATCCATACAGAATTCCAGTACAGCAAAGCCCCACACAATACCACCAGTGTAGTAACTCCTGTAATATTACTGTGCTTTAAAAAAGTATGTTGTTCCCTGGCAGTTTGTGATTAACATAGATACCGGATCCATTTAACCATAGACTGGCTGTGTGGTTGTGTTAGTCAGTAAGACTGATATAGAATACACACACACAAATGCTTGGATAACAGCGATGGAGGGGTAGGGGAAAAAAATGTTACTGTACATAGAGATTATTTTTTACAATCAATATTTTATTATATCGATACTTTGATTTCCATGACTGATCAAAACAAATGTTATCACGCTCTCTTGCATCTCTCTGCAGAAGACATATAGTGAGAAATACACTACATGACCAAAAGTATGTGGACACCTGCTCGTCAAACATCTCATTCCAAAATCATGGGCAATAATATAGAGTTGGTCCCCCCTTGGCTGCAACAGTAGCCTCCACTCTTCTGGGAAGGCTTTCCACTAGATGTTGGAACCAGAGGTCGACCGATTATGATTTTTCCAATGCCAATACCGATTATTGGAGGACCAAAAAAGTTGATACCGATTAATCTGCCGATTTTTTAAATTTATTTGTAATAATGACAATTACAACAATACTGAAAGAACACTTAACTTAAAATAATACATCAATAAAATCAATTTAGCCTCAAATAAATAATGAAACATGTTCAATTTGGTTTAAATAATGCAAAAACAAAGTGTTGGAGAAGAAAATAAAAGTGCATTATGTGCCATGTAAGAAAGCTAACATTTAAGTTCCTTGCTCAGAACATGAGAACATATGAAAGCTGGTGGTTCCTTTTAACATGAGTCTTCAATATTCCCAGGTAAGAAGTTTCAGGTTGTAGTTATTATAGGAATGATAGGACTATTTCTCTCTATACCATTTGTATTTCATTAACGTTTGACTATTGGATGTTCTTATAGGCACTTTAGTATTGCCAGTGTAAAAGTATAGCTTCCGTCCCTCTCCTCACTCCTCCCTGGACACGAACCAGGAACACAACGACAACAGCCACCCTCGAAGCAGCGTTACCCATGCAGAGCAAGGGGAACAACCACTCCAAGTCTCAGAGCGAGTGACGTTTGAAACGCTATTAGCGCGCACCCAGCTAACTAGCTAGCCATTTCACTTCAGTTACACCAGCCTCATCTCAGGAGTTGATAGGCTTGAAGTCATAAACAGCGCAATGCTTGCACACTCTGCAGCCACTCAAAAAAAAAAAACGACAACAAGGTTTCTCCACCACTCTTTCAGCATTCTTCTTGCCAAGCATGAAATCAGAGCAAAGGTAGGAGGGACATCAGAACGAAGAATCCGAAGCGGTGCAGCCAGCGGGTTTCTCCACGCACGCGCCGACAGAAACAAACATCTCTCTGGTAAGAAGACGGGCGGGGGCGTATGCCTTATGGCCAACGTGACATGAGCTGCTGGCAAAACTCACAAAAGCGCTGTTTGAATGAATGCTTACGAGCCTGCTGCTGCTTACCACTGCTCAGTCAGATACTTGTATACTCAGTCAGATTATATGCAACGCAGGACACGCTAGATAAACTAGTAATATCATCAACCATGTGCAGTTAACTAGTGATTATGATTGATTGATTATTTTTTATAAGATAAGTTTAATTCTAGCTAGCAACTTACCTTGGCTTAATACATTCGCGTAACAGGCAGTCTCCTTGTGGAGTGCAACAAGAGGCAGGTGGTTATAGCGTTAGACTAGTTAACTGTAAGGTTGCAAGATTGGATCCCCGAGCTGACAAGGTGAAAATCTGTCGTTCTGCCCACGAACGAGGCAGTTAACCCACCGTTTCTAGGCCGTCATTGAAAATAAGAATGTGTTCTTAACTGACTTGCCTAGTTAAATAAAGACTAAATAAAGGTGTAAAAAATATATATATATATATAAAAATCGGCCAAATCGGTGTCCCAAAATCTTGATTTCCGAATGTTATGAAAACTCGAAATCGGCCCTAATTAAATCGGCCATTCCAATTAATCGGTCAACCTCTAGTTGGAACATTGCTGCAGGGACTTCCATTCAGCCACAAAAGCATTAGTGAGGTTGCCTAGTTTTAAAACAGTAGCAGGGTAACTGGACTGCTAATGTGTTACTGATCATAGAGCTTCTCTCTCATCTACTCCCAACCCACCCTCCATCATTCTCCTCTCCACACAGCACCGGCTTCGTTCAGCTTCATTAGAGGGACAGGATCACACTCCCAAACAACCGGTGTGTGTCTCTGCCCAAGCCTGCAGATCTGAGACCAAACAGAAAACACAACCCAGACACAGTGATACACGGACTGATTAGCGAGGAAAAAACCATAAGGACCATCTGTCAGCTACCCCATGTCATTCTGAGCAGGTTGATATACGTGTTCATATCTGAAACATTGCGATATAAAGTACTGAGATACAAAATTGAGCGCAATACACACAAATACAGAGATTGATCAAATGTATGTTAACTGATTTGCTCTCATCTACACTTACTAACACACGCACGCACGCACGCGCACACACACATCTGAACAAAAACATCCAGGAAACAGGAGCCCGGTCCATCAGTTCAGTATCGGAATATAGCAGTGTTGAGAGAGACAGTGGGAATAGCAGCACCACTGTGTTCCACCATGGTAACCAGGACAAAGACAACATGATTGACTCCCCCTCAACAACTCCACCACAAACCAAGCATATAGGGGACAGTGAATAGCCCAATAACCTATCCACCACACACACATGCATAAGCACACACACGGACACTCAAACAAATAACCAACCTACCCCAACTATATCCTCAACCGTTTATCTCAGAACGTCAGTTGAATGGAGAAAAAGCTGTACTTACTCACAGGTCTGAATGTGCCTGAAATCCTGCTCTTGCCTTTTTCCCTGTCAGGTCCAGTCCCAGTGGGATAGAGGAACTCTTTAGGAATGGGAAGAGGTACGGAGCATGAGTTGGAAAAAGCAGAAAAAAGTCATTCCATTCAGAACCGAGTCCCTCAGAGTGAGAAGCACAGTAAATTGCATACTGAGACAGAATGAGAGTGGGAGAGAAAGAGCGAAAGATAGTGAGCAAGCAAGAGAAACAGAGAGGGAGTGAGTGAGAGAGAGAGGGAGTGAGTGATAGAGAGGGAGTGAGCGAATGTGGGGAAAGAAAGCAGGGAGATGGCCAGGGAAAAGAGACGGGAGGGAGTGTAAAGAGGAGGGAGAGTAGGGAGAGGGAGTAGGAGAGAGAGGGAGAGAGAGGGGGAGAGGTAAAACAGAGGGATGCATTGAGGCATGTTCCATCATGCTTTCCTAATCAATCCCCACACTGTCCCCTTAGATATGCTCTCGGTTTCAGGACCACGGACAGAGAATTACCATTCACTACTGTCCACTACCCACCCAGCCTCCTCAGTGGACGGGGTGGGAGAGAGGAGATGAAAGCAGGAAAAGAGAGAAAGAGGGAAGGATGTAGCCTACTTGTATTATTATGTGAGAGAGTGAGGGAGGATAGAGGGTGGGACTGTGGGGATGTGTGAGAAGAGGAATGTCGCGTGGATGGATGCTTCCCATCCCACGGGACCGTTCTAACAGACAAGGGGTGTACATAAACAGAGGTGTGGACAGGATAGACATGGGAAGGGAGGGAGTTGTCCCATAAAGCTGAGCTCAGCGGAGGGCAGGCAGATATTAGGCAGATACCCCTGGTCCCCTGTGTGTACTGGTCCTAACCTACAATACACAGATGAATCAGTTCACGCTTCAGCAAACAAAGGGAAGGAGGGGTGGTCAACAACAATGACAAAAATCAAAAGGAGTAATTTGAGGCAGAAAGCAGTTGGTACACTCAACAAAAAAGGCAGAGATTGATTTATTTTAGCTCACTTTAATCCATTGTACAGGTGAGAAGGTGACTGACGTTTCAAAGTCAAGCTGACGTCTTCTTCCGCTTGATGTCGAAACTCCAGTCACCTGCTCTCATCCTGTACAATGGATTAAAGTGAGCTAAAATAAATCAATCTCTGCCTTTATATGCTCTGCCTTTCTGCCTCAAATTAGTCCTTTTGGAAGTTTTTCTTGATAAACTCTTCTCACAGAAATTAATCACTCACTACCGTACTGACCCCACCAGCCAGGATCCACAGATTACATATGCAAAAGCATATGCCCTCGTCTCACACACAGCAGCAGCACCACCACAGCATACTCACATACTGAAGGTGTGTGTCCGGTAACAGACTCATCGACATAGCGTATCGAGCGTTTAGCCAGTCAGATCAATGCATGGCCATGGCTTTCACTGTGAATCACTTACTTAGAGAGGCACAGACCTCTGGTCCCACACGGAGTTGGAGAGCACACAGAGGGAGAGGCTGCGTCCCAAACAGCACCCTATTTTCAATAGTGTACTACTTTTGACCAGAGCCCAATATGGGCACTAGTCAAATGCAGCGCATTATAAAGGGAATAGGATGCCATTTGGGACGCACACATGGACAGGGAGCCTCCTCTGTGCTGCTCCCCCCACCTGACTGGTCCCGTTCTTCTGCACCTGAAGCAGCCCAATCGATTGGCTCCTCCTGCAGCTCCTCCATTAGTCTAATCTAGCAGGGGAGAGGAGAGGACTGAAGGGGCTGCATGGAGCTTCATGGAGAGACCAGGAAGGAAGGCAGCTGCCCACAAGCTGCTTGATGTTCACATAGAGGCTCTGCTCTGAATTGCCATTTAACACGGATGATTCATTGCCAACTGCTGCACAATTTGTTTACCTTACTCTTGTTTATTATTTGTGTTCTACTACACATTTTCTTGAAATATTTCTCATTGAATTCATATTGGTTATCAAACCAAGTGGGAAATGCATTGAGTTGGGAATAGGAGGGGAATCACTGTCCCCTACTGGCTGCTTACGTAGCACAGGGTCCGCACATGACTAGCCATTTATTAGCCCTAACAGCAGTGCTGGACTTTTTATTTAACCTTTGTTTAACTAGGCAAGTCAGTTAAGAACAAATACTATTTACAATGACGGCCTACCAGAAGGCAAAAGGCCTCCGGCGGGGACGGGCGCTGGGATTAAAAATTATATATAAATATATAGGACAAAACACACAATGACCTGACTTGGGCAGGAGCTCACCGAATCAGAGTACCCGTACCTCACATGTTTCACTTCTCGAGTTGTGGTACTTCTAGAATATTAGCTCAAAATGATGGTGGAGTTCCAGCACCTAAATATAAACAGCATCTATTTAAGTACAAGTCAAGCGCTACCTAACAGCCAGTTGTGCCTCCGGAGGATTCGTTCTGTTCAACCATGGCAATCCTGACTCCATTAATGAAGAAAGATCGGCAGCAGCTCTGTCACTAACTACAGATTAAAGAGGAACTGACTGTGCTGCTGTGCTGCTGTGGTGGTCATGCCTGCTTTGGTGTGAGTCTGTCCACCATCACAGATGAATGGTTTATGGATCTAGTACAGACAGAGACTGGGGAAGACAGAGTGCTGGAGGCAGGGGAATATGGAAGGGATATTAAAGGGTCTATTGGGTCTCGGCTGAGAGGGAAGGATAAAAATAAGAGTGAGAACGCAGCTAGCGGTAGTGAGAACAAGGAACAAAAGCTGGACTGATGATTAAAGGTGTTTAATGATAATATGATAATGATGATACTATGTGAGTGTGTGTGTGTCTTCCTCCTCAGGAGATCAACAGGAGGTGGAGAGGATGTGACAGACAGCAACACTGGGAGATGGTACTGTACCAAGACCTGTTCTAAAAGCACCTAATGACATAACACTTTCACCAGCTACGTCTTGAGTTTGATGAACATCTCAGGCCCACACCGTTATTCATTCCCCCACACTGAGTTAGTCTATTTCCTCTTCCAGCTCCTAAGAGCAACTCAACTGACTGTAAGCATGGTTGTGTGTGTCATTCTCTCCCTGTTAAGTCTGTGTTAACTCATCCTCCTAGATGCAGTAAGGAGTGAGGGAGCTAGAGAGAAAAGGATCCAAACGAGCACACACAGAAATGATACTGCATGGTCTCCCTGAGAAGACAAACATGTTCACTTCTGAAACACCATGACATAAAGCACTGAGATACAAAATGTAGCGCAATACACACAACCACAGAGATTGATCAAATATATGTTAACTGATCTGCTCTCGTTTACACTTTCTAACATATTGACCTAACCGGCTCAGCGCGTGCGTCTGATTTGTTCTGTCCCCAACAGACACGTCATAACACGAAGGTTAAAATACCAAAACCAACAATATGAATTTGGGGACACATGAAACATTCACGGACATTTAGCCAGCCTGCTGTTGCTAGCTACATTGTCCTGGACGATAAACATGTAGTTGATATTTTACCTGAAATGAATATGGTCCTATTGGCTGGATCTTTATAGAATTTGTACCCATTTTGAGTCCTCCAAAATTGTGTTTTCTACTCCAACAATCATTCCACAGATAAAAAGGGGAAACCTAGTTAGTTCTATTTTAGCACCTAGCTACGCACACGCCTGTTGACGCGCACAAGCAGCTTGGATGAAATGATTGAATAACATGTACAGTACCAGTAAGCAGTTTGGACACACCTACAAGGGTATAAACCCTCATTCAAGGGTTTTTCTTGCCTTGATGACAACTTTGCTCACTCTTGGCATTCTCTCAACCAGCTTCACCTGGAATGCTTTTCCAACCGACTTGAAGGAGTTCCCACATATGCTGAGCACTTGTTTGCTGCTTTGTCTTCAACTTCAACTCATTCCAAACCATCTCAATTGGGTTGAGTTTGGGTGATTGTTGAGGCCAGGTCATCTGATGCAGCACTCTCCTTATTGGTCAAATAGCCCTTACACAGCCTGGAGGTGTATTGGGTCATTGTCCTTGTAACGTGTATGCTGGGAGTCGGGAAGCAAAAGTTGTGTATCGGAGGACGCATGACTTTCAACCTTCGTCTCTCCCGAGCCCGTATGGGAGTTGTAGCGATGAGACAAGATAGTAGCTACTACAACAATTGGACACCACGAAATTGGGGAGAAAAAGGGGTAAAAATTCCACAAAAAATTTATTAATTAATAACACAAGGAGCAAAACAAGAAACACAACTAGCGTACAGACATGAAACACTGAAACAGAAACAATAACGCCTAGGGAAAGAACCAAAGGGAGTTACAAATATAGGGGAGGTAATCAGGCAGGTGATGGAGTCCAGGTGAGCCTGTTGAGACACTGGTGCACGTAACGATGGTGACAGGTGTGCGTAATAATGAGCAGCCTTGTGACCTGGAGCACCGGAGGGAGTATACATAACAGTCCTGTTGAAAAACAAATGAAAAGTGGGACTAAGCACAAACCATGGGATGGCCTATTGCTGCAGAATGCTGTGGTAGCCATGCTGGTTAAGTGTGACTTGAATTCTAAATAAATCACAGACAGCGTCACCAGCAAAGTACCCCCACACCTCCTTTCAAATCATATGCTATTTGTCACATACACGTGTTTAGCAGATGTTATTGCGGGTGTAGCGCAATGCTCCTCCTCCACGCTTCACGGTGGGAACCACACATGGAGAGATCACCTACTCTGCGTCCACACGGCAGTTGCAACCAAAAATGTCAAATTTGGACTCATTAGAACAAAGAACAATTTCCACCGGTTTAATGTCCATTGCTCGTGTTTCTTGGCCCAAGCAAGTCTCTTCTTATTATTGGTGTCCTTTAGTAGTGGCTTCTTTGCAGAAAATCAACCATGAAGGCCTGATTCACGCAGTCTCCTCTGAACAGTTGATGTTGAGGTGTCTGTTACTTGAACTCTGAAGCATTTATTTGGGTTGCAATCTGAGGCTGGTAACTCTAATGAACTGATCCTCTGCAGCAGAGGTAACTCCGGGTCTTTCCTGTGGCGGTCCTCATGAGAGACAGTTTCATCACAGCCCTTGATGGTTTGTGCGACTGGACTTAAAGAAACTTTCAAAGGTCTTGAAATTGTCCTGATTGACTGACCTTCATGTCTTAAAATAATGATGGACTGTCATTTCTCTTTTCTTATTTGAGCTGTTCTTGCCATAATATGGACTTGGTATTTTACCAAATAGGGCTCTCTTCTGTATACCACCCCTACCTTGTCACAACACAACTGATTGGCTCAAACGCATTAAGAAGGAAAGAAATTCAACAAATTAACAAGGCACACCTGTTAATTGAAATGCAATCCAAGTGACTACCTCGAAGCTGGTTGACAGAACGCCAAGCGTGTGCAAAGCTATCATCAAGGCAAAGGGTGGCTACTTTGAAGAATCTCACATATAAAATATATTTTGATTTGTTAAACACTTTTTTGGTTGCTAGATGATTCCATATGTGCTGTTTCATAGTTTTGATGTCTTCACTATTATTCTACAGTGTAGAAAACAGTAGAAATAAAGAAAAACCCTGAATGAGTAGGTGTGTCCAAACTTTTGACTGGTGCTGTATGTCAAACATTTTTTGCAGCGCTAGCTAATGCAATGTGGGCGGTTTGGTCAGCATGTAAGGCCTTTATAGGCGTGCCCGCACGAAAACACACACACACACACACACAAAAGTGATATTGCATGGTCTCCCTGAGGAGACAAACATCACATATACACACACCTAACACAGGCAACCGCCACCAACAGATCCACAGATGACGCAATCTCCATTGCACTACACACTGCCCTTTCCCACCTGGACAAAAGGAACACTTACATGAGAAAGAAGTTCATTGACCAAAGCTTAGTGTTTAACCCCTTTAGTGCCCTCCAAGCTCATCACTAAGCTAAGGACCCTGGGATTAAACACCTCCCTCTGCAACTGGGTCCTGGACTTCCTAACGAGCCACCCCCAGGTGGTGAGGGTAGGCAACAACACATTCGCCACGCTGACCCTCAACACAAGGGCCCCTCAGGGGTGCGTGCTTATTCCACTCCTGTAATCCCTGTTCACCCAAGACTGTGTGGCTGCGCATGACTCCAAAACTATCATGTCGTTTGCAGACGACATGACGGTGGTAGGCCTGATCACAGACTACAATGAGGCAGCCTACAAGGAGGAGGTCAGAGCCCTAGCACTGTAGTGCCAGGACAACAACCTCTCCCTCAACGTCTGCAAGACAAAGGAGCTGAACGTGGACTACAGGAAATGGAGAGCCGAGCACGCCCCCATTCATATTGACGGGACTTTAGTGAGGTGGGTCGAGAGCTTCAAGTCCCTCTGTGTCCACATAACTAAGGACATATCATGGTCCAACCACACCAACAGCATCTTGACTGGCTGCATCACTGTATGGCAACTGCTTTTGGCATCTGTCCCCAAGGCGCTGCAGAGGGTACGGGTACTCATTATTT
The DNA here is from genome assembly GCF_018296145.1 of Oncorhynchus tshawytscha. NCBI lineage: Eukaryota > Metazoa > Chordata > Actinopteri > Salmoniformes > Salmonidae > Oncorhynchus > Oncorhynchus tshawytscha. The sequence goes on along the minus strand of NC_056440.1, from coordinate 27,526,219 downwards.
TACTGTGTTACCATTTCCTTTTTTTAGTTGAACTCTGCATTGTTGGGAAATGGCTTGTACGTTAGCACTTCACGGTAAAGTCCACACCTGTTGTATCGGGCGCATGTGACAAATAAAATGTGGTTTGATTTGAATGTCCCTTTGGCCTCCTGGCCCTCTCCTCAGCACTGGTTTACTGGGATTCTCCTGAGTGAAAGACATCAGTGGGTACTAGTCTAACACCTCCCCTTCTAAACAAGGCTGTCTCCAGGACAGTTTAGGCTCAACACAAACTGATCCACACTTCCACCTCGCTTCCCTCTGTATCAGTCTGTTCTAGGGTAGAGAGGATCAACATAAATCCAGCCTATAGCTATATGTTTGTGGGTCTCTATAAATCTATCTATCTATGTCGCTGTATGTGTATGTTTCACTGGCTCTCCTCTCCTGTCTGGTTAATGACTCTACAGGGGGTGCTGGTGTCCAGTACTCACCACCCACAGCCTCAGACAGACAGCAGAGACGGCTCAATTACCACACCTAAGACTGAGGCGACCGAACACCCACGCCACACACACTCAGAAACAGACACACAGGCCTGGCTACACAAAACACACAGGGTAGAGCCTAATGGTGTAAATACAGAAAGTGTAGTTTCAAACACACGTGTGCCAGTCTAATTGTGAGTGACATGTTTTCTTCACATCCTCTTTCGCTCTCTCTCCCTCTCTCTGCTTCGCTCAGTCACTCTAAAATTAGAGAGCTGACTTTAAAATGGAGCACAGGGGAATATATAGCCTGTCTTTCTTGAGACACTATGTACTGTAGTTAGTAGACTAGACGAGAGCAAGCAGGGGTTGGGCTGCAGCCAGGCAGGGTTAAATGTGAAGACGAAAGCCCTTCCAACAAGAATGAGTCCTTTTGGAAAGGAGAGAGTTCTGTTATCAAGAGTCTGAATGAGCGGCTGGTTCTCACAGTAATGGTAGCAACATACAGTAAGTAGTCTGTGTTCCAACCTCCTCACTGAGAGAGGACCACACTGCCCCCCCGTGGCCACAATGGGGACTCTACAGGGTTTTCTAGTTAAGAATGTAGACCCAAACATCCGGCACAAATACCAGTGGACACTGGAGACCTGAGCAGAGGCTGGATGTCAGATATAGCCAGTCTGTCTGGACAGAGTGACATACTGAACATGCTGGACCATAAAGTGAGTGAAATACCTTTCACCTACAGGGTATTTGTTCAACTAAACTAACAGACCTGTCAACAAGACACACAAAACACAAATCCTCCCTCTGTAAACACTGACAACCTCCTCCTCCAGTTCCCTTGCAGGGTAATCTATCTATTCCACCTTTATTTAGCCTGGTAAGATAGAGATCAAACTCTCTTTTACAATGACTGTCTAAATAATATATTTGCAATACAGGACTCACAGTGTGAAGTCACCTTACATTTAAAGTGTGACAGAACCAAAACAGCAACTTATCCTTTTGAAAGGATTGTTATGAGTCTAAAATATTTATTCTTGTGTGAAAATTTACTATAATGTGTAAATAGGATAATTTTGGTCATAAAGTCAGTCTCATCCAAAACAGAAATTTGCAAGATAATTAAGGGGGAAATTAAGGGTATTGTAACAGTTCTCCTTGAGTTGGGTTTATTTCAAGCCTGCCCACAGCTATCAGCACCCAAATAATCATCCATTCAGAGCGCAGCTGCACACAAACTGATCATCATGGTCAATTTGGTTTGATAGTTGGCAGGGTACGGGTTTGCTGACAAATTCACGAAAATGATATGCGTCGATGTGGCTGGAAACCGCAAGTTGTTATGATTCTGAACAGTCAGATAGTAGCAACAATGAAGAGAAGCTGCCGTGTGGGGAATTGTAAGTGGCTCGTTTCAGATAGTATTAAGATCAAGACAAAACTATGTCTTATTTTGAGGTGTTTTTACTGATTTCATGTTAATGCTAATATGGCTAAAATTCACTAGCTAGCTAACCAACAACTATAACAATATATTTGAAAGACAACAAGTGCTCAATGTGCAAATGTATTTGACTAAATACAATTTACATGTTGTCAACAATCTAAGCCAACCCCCCGTTTTCCCCCATAGTTGCGTACGCCTGGGTTTTGTTTCTAAACAACCAACCCGTCTCCAGACACCAGGCCTGGAGGACTGTGTATCTAGTAGGGTGAGTGACTAACTGTGTATTGTTTTAGCAAAGTACAAAACGCTTCCCACATTCGAACACTCACACACAAGAGACACCCACATCAAAGCACACCTCCAAAACCCAAATCTTCTTCTCAGTCACATTTCCTAATGAGGAGAATTGAAACCAAGGCGCAATCAGCAAGTTCAGCCTCCCTTTAAAAGCATAACAGTATCAAACAACACGCATTCTTACCAGACTGGTCATTCATCATGCGGATGGCTTTGGCCTTGGCCAGCTCCAGCGCTGTGACCCATCTCTGACGTTCCACCTCTGTGCTGGCCTTCAGGTGGTAGGTGCGCCCACCGCTGCTCAGGACGATGTTACAGGCGTCCTCCGTGTCGATGTGGGCCGTGGCCAGGTTGATGGTGCCGCGACACGTATGGGCCATCTCTGCCTGAGTCCTGCAGGGGAACAACCACAAAGACAGACAGGGAGACAGAGAGAGACAGGGACACAGACACAAGAAACAGAGGCAGACAGAGAGACGGACAAGGACAAGACACCAAGTCACAGAAGCAGAGATGGAGACACAGGGACAGGGACAAAAACAAAAAAGATAGAGAGAAAGGCTGATTAGTAGTCAAATCCCAATGCTTTGTATCTACTACTAACCTACTGTAACGTTATGTCTGACTGGACAATATATGCAGTCGCTTGATAAACAGTCATGACAAAACGCTCAATTATTCCAATATTTGGCGATGGGGCCCGGCTCAGGTACAGGTTCAGGTACACGTTCAGGTGAGAGGAAGCTAGTAAGCAGGGAAGCAAGGAGGCAGAGGAATAGAGTCAGAAATAGAAATAGAGAGGGACACATGCAATAGTGAAAGACAGTGGCGTTGAAAGTTAAAACAGTCAAGAGCCATCCTTGGCTTGCTGTCTTGTAGACTGTATTAAACCACTGTGTAACAGTGTTCTCTGTTCCCAGCATGTCTATACACACATCCTTACATACAGCCAGCACCAGAAATCCCCACAAGGATAGTCAAACAGGGGTTGGGTTTAGGAGTTAGGGTTAAGGTTAAGGTTAGGTTTAGGAGTTAGGGTTAAGGTCAGGTTTAGGAGTTAGGGTTAAGGTCAGGTTTAGGAGTTAGGGTTAAGGTCAGGTTTAGGAGTTAGGGTTAAGGTTAAGGTTAGGTTTAGGAGTTAGGGTTAAGGTTAGGTTTAGGAGTTAGGGTTAAGGTTAAGGTCAGGTTTAGGAGTTAGGGTTAAGGTCAGGTTTAGGAGTTAGGGTTAAGGTTAGGTTTAGGAGTTAGGGTTAAGGTCAGGTTTAGGAGTTAGGGTTAAGGTTAGGTTTAGGAGTTAGGGTTAAGGTCAGGTTTAGGAGTTAGGGTTAAGGTTAGGTGAGGTTTAGGGTTTAAGGGAAAATAGGATTTTGAATGGAAATCAATTTTAGGTCCCCACAAGGATAGTAAAACATATACTGTGGGTATGAGTGCACACATACTTTGGGCAAAGAACCTAGTATTGCACTTTCAGTGGGCCACAGAATGTTGGATAACAAGGCCATTGTGTGGCTCCAAACCCCCATGGTGGACAAAAACAAACAATGAATAACAACAGTGCACACAAAGGACAGAGAGAAAGGGAGAGGGTGTGAGAGAGAGGAAAAGAGAGAAAGACCACAGAGAAAGAGAGAGAATTGCCTTCGACCAACTTGTTTCCACATTTTCAATAATCATCATCAGTCTGAGCTAACCATAGACGCTGGACTATCATCAGAGAACAGACACAGGTGAATGAAATCCTTCAAATCCTTGATGCAGGAGAAGAGCAATACAGTTATTACTCAAACAAATAGTTTTGTCATGTAGGTACATTGGGACACTTCAGTCTAATTAGTATTGGCTAGGCTGTGTGGTAGGACCAGGGTGTCAGTCTAACTCCCCTCTGAAGACAGAGCAGGAGCTCAGTCACAACTCACAGGCTTTATCCTCAGCAACTCAACAAGGAGCAGTTTAATGTGAACAGGCTCAAAGAACAACAGACATTATACAGGATAAGGGGCTGGGACGGGCAGTGTGTGTGTAGGATATCTGTTTGTACACAGTTGTCCAAGGCCCAGACATAAGTTACTTAGTAACAGTTGCAGTGCCCTGGAGCTGTGTCGGATCGCTGACCTCCTGTAATGGTGAGAACAGCTAAACTCAACCAGCTTCTGAGGAGGTAATACAGCCCACGGTGTGTGTGTCAATAATGTCCCACGGTGTGTGTGTCAATAATGTCCCACGGTGTGTGTCAAATCAAATCTAATTGTATTGGTTACATACACATGGTTAGCAGATGTTATTGCGAGTGTAGCGAAATGCTTGTGCTTCTAGATCTGACAGTGCAGCAGTATCTAACAGGTAATATCTAACAAATTCCACAACTAAACCTAATACACACAATCTAGTAAAGGAATGGGATAAGAATATTTAAGTATAAAATACACTGCTCAAAAAAATAAAGGGAACACTAAAATAACACATCCTAGATCTGAATGAATGAAATATTCTTATTAAATACTTTTTTCTTTACATAGTTGAATGTGCTGACAACAAAATCACAAAAATGATCAATGGAAATCAAATTTATCAACCCATGGAGGTCTGTATTTGGAGTCACACTCAAAATTAAAGTGGAAAACCACACTACAGGCTGATCCATCTTTGATGTAATGTCCTTAAAACAAGTCAAAATGAGGCTCAGTAGTGTGTGCGGCCTCCACATGCCTGTATGACCTCCCTACAACGCCTGGGCATGCTCCTGATGAGGTGGCGGATGGTCTCCTGAGGGATCTCCTCCCAGACCTGGATTAAAGCATCCGCCAACTCCTGGACAGTCTGTGGTGCAACGTGGCGTTGGTGGATGAAGCGAGACATGATGTCCCAGATGTGCTCAATTGGATTCAGGTCTGGGGAACAGGCGGGCCAGTCCATAGCATCAATGCCTCCCTCTTGCAGGAACTGCTGACACACTCCAGCCACATGAGGTCTAGCATTGTCTTGCATTAGGAAGAACGCAGGGCCAACCGCACCAGCATATGGTCTCACAAGGGGTCTGAGGATCTCATCTCAGTACCTAATGGCAGTCAGGCTACCTCTGGCGAGCACATGGAGGGCTGTGCGACCCCCCAAAGAAATGCTACCCCACACCATGACTGACCCACCACCGTCATGCTGGAGGATGTTGCAGGCAGCAGAACATTCTCCATGGTGTCGCCAGACTGTCACATGTGCTCAGTGTGAACCTGCTTTCATCTGTGAAGAGCACAGGGCACCAGTGGCGAATTTGCCAATCTTGGTGTTCTCTGGCAAATGTCAAACGTCCTGCACGGTGATGGGCTGTAAGCACAATCCCCACCTGTGGACGTCGGGCCCTCCATACCACCCTCATGGAGTCTGTTTCTGACCGTTTGAGCAGACACATGCACATTTGTGGCCTGCTGGAGGTCATTTTGCAGGGCTCTGGCAGTGCTCCCCCTGCTCCTCGTTGCACAAAGGCGGAGGTAGCGGTCCTGCTGCTGGGTTGTTGCCCTCCTATGGCCTCCTCCGCGTCTCCTGATGTACTGGGCTGTCTCCTGGTAGCGCCTCCATGCTCTGGACACTACGCTGACAGACACAGCAAACCTTCTTGCCACAGCTCGCATTGATGTGCCATCCTGGATGAGCTGCTCTACCTGAGCCACTTGTGTGGGTTGTAGACTCCGTCTCATGCTACCACTAGAGTGAAAGCACCGCCAGCATTCAAAAGTGACCAAAACATCAGCCAGGAAGCATAGGAACTGAGAAGTGGTCTGTGGTCCTCACGTGCAGAACCACTCCTTTATTGGGGGTGTCTTGCTAATTGCCTATAATTTCCACCTATCGTCTATTCCATTTGTACAACAGCATGTGAAATTTATTGTCAATCAGTGTTGCTTCCAAAGTGGACAGTTTGATTTCATAGAAGTGTGATTGACTTGGAGTTACATTATGTTGTTTAAGTGTTCCCTTTATTTTTTTGAGCAGTGTATATGGATGAGCAGTGACAGTGGCTAAGATGCAGTAGATAGTGAAGGATGCAGTATACATTATATGCATACGAGTTAATGCAAGATATGTAAACATTCTTAAAGTGGCATTATTAAAGTGACCAATGATATCAAGTCTGTAGGTATGCAGCAGCCTCTCTGTGCTAGTGGTGGCTGTTTAATAGTCTGATGGCCTTGACTCAAAAACAGCTTCTATCTCTCTGTCCTAGCTTTGATACACCTGTACTGACCTCGCCTTCTGGATGGAAGCGGGGTGAACCGGCAGTGGCTCGGGTGGTTCTTGATGATCTTTTTTGCCTTCCTGTGACATCGGGTGGTGTAGGTGTCCTGGAGGGCAGGTAGTTTGCCCCCGGTGACGCGTTGTGCAAACCGCACCACCCTCTGGAGAGCCTTGCGGTTGTGGGCGGTGCAGTTGCCGTACCAGGCAGTGATATAGCCCAACAGGATGCTCTCAATTGTGCACCTGTAAATGTTAGTGAGGGTTTTCGGTGACAAGACACATTTTTTCAGCTTCCTGAGGTTGAAGAGGCGCTGTTGCGCCTTCTTCACCACACTGTCTGTGTGCGTGGACCATTGCAGTCTGTCGGTGATATGAACACAAAGGAACTTAAAACTTTCCACCTTCTCCACTGCTGTCCCGTTGATGTGGATGGGGGTACTCCTTTGCTGTTTCCTGTAGTCCAATCAAGTCCAAAAATAGAAGAACTGTTTGGCCATAATGACCATCGTTATGCTTGGAGGAAAAAGGGGGATGCTTGCAAGCCGAAGAACACCATCCCAACCGTGAAGCACGGGGGTGCCAGCATCATGTTGTGGGGGTGCTTTGCTGAATCATTTTAAAAGGCTAATTGATCATTAGAAAACCCTTTTGCAATTATGTTAGCACAGCTGAAACCTGTTGTGCTGATTAAAGAAGCAATAAAACTGTCCTTCTTTAGACTAGTTGAGTATCTGGAGCATCAGCATTTGTGGGTTCGATTACAGGCTCAAAATGGACAGAAACAAACTTCTGAAACTCGTCAGTCTATTCTTGTTCTGAGAAATGAAGGCTATTCCATGCGAGAAATTGCCAAGAAACTGAAGATCTCGTACAACGCTGTGTACTACATTCACAGAACAGCGCAAACCGGTTCTAACCAGAATATAAAGAGGAGTGGGAGGCTAGTCTCTCTTGACTGTTTAGCCAAGACATGAGTAGCTGGCCAGCCTGCTTGCAAGATTTCATTCTGGGTGCCGAGATTAAAGATAAAGCTGATCTTAAACAAGCAATTTGTGGTCAACTTTTCCCTGGCTACATCTTAGACCAGATAGGGACATGGTCATGCAAAGCAACAGGGAGAGAAGGGTTCCTCAACAGCCCAGCTTCCAGCGTGCGCTGCCTTCCCAGAGCTCTAGCTCTAACTGGGTCACACCACTGTAAGTGTGCTGATGAGAAAGATGAGATCCATTCTGATCCCTCTGCTCTGTGAGGAGGCAAAACCATGCAACGGCAAAGGGATTACAGAGCCAAGGCACAGCAGAAGCTGAGAGAGATAAGGACGGCGGGGCAGAAAGAGAGAAAGATATAGAAGGTGGGGCAGAGAGAGAGAGAGATATGGACGGTGGGACAGAGAGAGAGAGAGAGAGAGATATGGACGGTGGGACAGAGAGAGAGAGAGAGAGAGATATGGACGGTGGGACAGAGAGAGAGAGAGAGAGAGATATGGACGGTGGGACAGAGAGAGAGTGAGAGAGAGATATGGACGGTGGGACAGAGAGAGAGAGAGAGAGAGATATGGACGGTGGGACAGAGAGAGAGTGAGAGAGAGATATGGACGGTGGGACAGAGAGAGAGAGAGATATGGACGGTGGGACAGAGAGAGAGAGAGAGAGATATGGACGGTGGGACAGAGAGAGAGAGAGAGATATGGACGGTGGGACAGAGAGAGAGAGAGAGAGAGAGAGATATATGGACGGTGGGACAGAGAGAGAGAGATATGGACGGTGGGAGAGAGAGAGAGAGATATGGACGGTGGGACAGGAGAGAGAGAGAGAGAGATATGGACGGTGGGACAGAGAGAGAGAGAGAGAGATATGGACGGTGGGACAGAGAGAGAGAGAGAGATATGGACGGTGGGACAGAGAGAGAGAGAGAGAGAGATATGGACGGTGGGAGACAGAGAGAGAGAGAGAGATATGGACGGTGGGACAGAGAGAGAGAGAGAGAGATATGGACGGTGGGACAGAGAGAAAGAGAGATATGGACGGTGGGACAGAGACAGAGAGAGAGAGAGAGAGAGAGATATGGACGGTGGGACAGAGAGAGAGAGAGATATGGACGGTGGGACAGAGAGAGAGAGAGATATGGACGGTGGGACAGAGAGAGAGAGAGATATGGACGGTGGGACAGAGAGAGAGAGAGAGAGAGATATGGACGGTGGGACAGAGAGAGAGAGAGAGATATGGACGGTGGGACAGAGAGAGAGAGAGAAAGAGATATGGACAGTGGGACAGAGAGAGAGAGAGAGAGAGAGAGAGATGGACAGTGGGAGAGAGAGAGAGATGGACGGTGGGACAGAGAGAGAGAGAGAGAGAGAGATATGGACGGTGGGACAGAGAGAGAGAGAGAGAGATATGGACGGTGGGACAGAGAGAGAGAGAGAGGAGAGAGAGAGATGGACGGTGGGACAGAGAGAGAGAGAGAGAGAGATATGGACGGTGGGACAGAGAGAGAGAGAGAGAGAGAGAGAGAGAGAGAGAGAGAGAGAGAGAGAGAGATATGGACGGTGGGACAGAGAGAGAGAGAGAGAGAGAGATATGGACGGTGGGACAGAGGAGGAGAGAGAGAGATATGGACGGTGGGACAGAGAGAGAGAGAGATATGGACAGTGGGACAGAGAGAGAGAGATATATGGACAGTGGGACAGAGAGAGAGAGAGAGAGAGATATGGACGGTGGGACAGAGAGAGAGAGAGAGAGAGATATGGACGGTGGGACAGAGAGAGAGAGAGAGAGATATGGACGGTGGGACAGAGAGAGAGAGAGAGAGATATGGACGGTGGGACAGAGAGAAAGAGAGATATGGACGGTGGGACAGAGAGAAAGAGAGATATGGACGGTGGGACAGAGACAGAGAGAGAGAGAGAGAGAGAGAGATGGACGGTGGGACAGAGAGAGATATGGACGGTGGGACAGAGAGAGAGAGAGATGGACGGTGGGACAGAGAGAGAGAGAGAGATATGGACGGTGGGACAGAGAGAGAGAGAGAAAGAGAGATATGGACAGTGGGACAGAGAGAGAGAGAGAGAGAGAGATGGACGGTGGGACAGAGAGAGAGAGAGAGAGATATGGACGGTGGGACAGAGAGAGAGAGAGAGAGAGAGAGATATGGACGGTGGGACAGAGAGAGAGAGAGAGAGATATATGGACGGTGGGACAGAGAGAGAGAGAGAGAGAGAGAGAGATATGGACGGTGGGACAGAGAGAGAGAGAGAGAGAGATATGGACGGTGGGACAGAGAGAGAGAGAGAGAGAGAGAGAGATATGGACGGTGGGACAGAGAGAGAGAGAGAGAGAGATATGGACGGTGGGACAGAGAGAGAGAGAGAGAGATATGGACGGTGGGACAGAGAGAGAGAGAGAGAGATATGGACGGTGGGACAGAGAGAGAGAGAGAGAGAGATATGGACGGTGGGACAGAGAGAAAGAGAGAGACATATGGACGGTGGGACAGAGAGAAAGAGAGAGAGATATGGACGGTGGACAGAGAGAGAGAGAGATATGGACGGTGGGACAGAGAGAGAGATATGGACGGTGGGACAGAGAGAGAGAGAGAGATATGGACGGTGGGACAGAGAGAGAGAGAGATATGGACGGTGGGACAGAGAGAGAGAGAGATATGGACGGTGGGACAGAGAGAGAGAGAGATATGGACGGTGGGACAGAGACAGAGAGAGAGATATGGACGGTGGGACAGAGAGAGAGAGAGAGATATGGACGGTGGGACAGAGAGAGAGAGAGATATGGACGGTGGGACAGAGAGAGAGAGAGAGATATGGACGGTGGGACAGAGAGAGAGAGAGAGAGATATGGACGGTGGGACAGAGAGAGAGAGAGATATGGACGGTGGGACAGAGAGAGAGAGAGAGATATGGACGGTGGGACAGAGAGAGAGAGAGAGATATGGACGGTGGGACAGAGAGAGAGAGAGAGATATGGACGGTGGGACAGAGAGAGAGAGAGATATGGACGGTGGGACAGAGAGAGAGAGAGATATGGACGGTGGGACAGAGAGAGAGAGAGATATGGACGGTGGGACAGAGAGAGAGAGAGATATGGACGGTGGGACAGAGAGAGAGAGAGATATGGACGGTGGGACAGAGAGAGAGAGAGAGAGAGATATGGACGGTGGGACAGAGAGAGAGAGAGAGAGAGAGATGGACGGTGGGACAGAGAGAGAGAGAGAGAGAGATGGACGGTGGGACAGAGAGAGAGAGAGAGAGAGAGAGAGATGGACGGTGGGACAGAGAGAGAGAGATGGACGGTGGGACAGAGAGAGAGAGAGAGAGAGAGAGATGGACGGTGGGACAGAGAGAGAGAGATGGACGGTGGGACAGAGAGAGAGAGAGAGAGAGATGGACGGTGGGACAGAGAGAGAGAGATGGACGGTGGGACAGAGAGAGAGAGAGAGAGGAGAGAGAGAGAGAGAGAGATATGGACGGTGGGACAGAGAGAGAGAGAGAGAGAGAGATATGGACGGTGGGACAGAGAGAGAGAGAGAGAGAGAGAGAGAGATATGGACAGTGGGACAGAGAGAGAGAGAGAGAGAGAGAGATATGGACGGTGGGACAGAGAGAGAGAGAGAGAGAGAGCGATATGGACGGTGGGACAGAGAGAGAGAGAGAGAGATATGGACGGACAGAGAGGAGAGAGAGAGAGAGAGAGATATGGACGGTGGGACAGAGAGAGAGAAATATGGACGGTGGGACAGAGAGAGAGAGAGAGAGAGATATGGACGGTGGGACAGAGAGAGAGAGAGAGAGATATGGACGGTGGGACAGAGAGAGAGAGAGAGAGAGAGAGAGAGAGATATGGACGGTGGGACAGAGAGAGAGAGAGAGAGAGATATGGACGGTGGGACAAAGAGAGAGATATGGACGGTGGGACAGAGAGAGAGAGAGAGAGATATGGACGGTGGGACAGAGAGAGAGAGAGAGAGAGAGATATGGACGGTGGGACAGAGAGAGATATGGACAGTGGGACAGAGAGATATGGACGGTGGGACAGAGAGAGAGAGAGAGATATGGACGGTGGGACAGAGAGAGATATGGACGGTGGGACAGAGAGATATGGACGGTGGGACAGAGAGATATGGACGGTGGGACAGAGAGAGAGAGAGAGAGAGATATGGACGGTGGGACAGAGAGAGAGAGAGAGAGATATGGACGGTGGGACAGAGAGAGAGAGAGAGAGAGAGATATGGACGGTGGGACAGAGAGAGAGAGAGAGAGATATGGACGGTGGGACAGAGAGAGAGATATGGACGGTGGGACAGAGAGAGAGAGAGAGAGAGAGATATGGACGGTGGGACAGAGAGAGAGACATATGGACGGTGGGACAGAGAGAAAGAGAGAGAGAGATATGGACGGTGGGACAGAGAGAGAGAGAGAGATATGGACGGTGGGACAGAGAGAGAGAGAGAGATATGGACGGTGGGACAGAGAGAGAGAGAGAGAGATGGACGGTGGGACAGAGAGAGAGAGAGAGATATGGACGGTGGGACAGAGAGAGAGAGAGAGATATGGACGGTGGGACAGAGAGAGAGAGAGAGATATGGACGGTGGGACAGAGAGAGAGAGAGAGATATGGACGGTGGGACAGAGAGAGAGAGAGAGATATGGACGGTGGGACAGAGAGAGAGAGAGAGATATGGACGGTGGGACAGAGAGAGAGAGAGATATGGACGGTGGGACAGAGAGAGAGAGAGATATGGACGGTGGGACAGAGAGAGAGAGAGATATGGACGGTGGGACAGAGAGAGAGAGAGATATGGACGGTGGGACAGAGAGAGAGAGAGAGAGAGATATGGACGGTGGGACAGAGAGAGAGAGAGAGAGAGATGGACGGTGGGACAGAGAGAGAGAGAGAGAGAGATGGACGGTGGGACAGAGAGAGAGAGAGAGAGAGATGGACGGTGGGACAGAGAGAGAGATGGACGGTGGGACAGAGAGAGAGAGAGAGAGAGAGATGGACGGTGGGACAGAGAGAGAGATGGACGGTGGGACAGAGAGAGAGAGAGAGAGAGAGAGATATGGACGGTGGGACAGAGAGAGAGAGAGAGAGAGAGATATGGACGGTGGGACAGAGAGAGAGAGAGAGAGAGAGAGAGAGAGATATGGACAGTGGGACAGAGAGAGAGAGAGAGAGAGATATGGACGGTGGGACAGAGAGAGAGAGAGAGAGAGAGCGATATGGACGGTGGGACAGAGAGAGAGAGAGAGAGAGAGAGAGATATGGACGGTGGGACAGAGAGAGAGAGAGAGAGAGAGAGAGATATGGACGGTGGGACAGAGAGAGAGAAATATGGACGGTGGGACAGGGACAGAGAGAGAGAGAGAGATATGGACGGTGGGACAGAGAGAGAGAGAGAGAGAGAGAGATATGGACGGTGGGACAGAGAGAGAGAGAGAGAGAGAGAGATATGGACGGTGGGACAGAGAGAGAGAGAGAGATATGGACGGTGGGACAAAGAGAGAGATATGGACGGTGGGACAGAGAGAGAGAGAGAGAGATATGGACGGTGGGACAGAGAGAGAGAGAGAGATATGGACGGTGGGACAGAGAGAGATATGGACAGTGGGACAGAGAGATATGGACGGTGGGACAGAGAGAGATATGGACGGTGGGACAGAGAGATATGGACGGTGGGACAGAGAGAGAGAGAGAGAGAGATATGGACGGTGGGACAGAGAGAGAGAGAGAGAGATATGGACGGTGGGACAGAGAGAGAGAGAGAGAGAGATATGGACGGTGGGACAGAGAGAGAGAGAGAGAGATATGGACGGTGGGACAGAGAGAGAGAGAGATATGGACGGTGGGACAGAGAGAGAGAGAGAGAGAGATATGGACGGTGGGACAGAGAGAGAGAGAGAGATATGGACGGTGGGACAGAGAGAGAGAGAGATATATGGACGGTGGGACAGAGAGAGAGAGAGAGAGAGATATGGACGTTGAGAGAGAGATATGGACGGTGGGACAGAGAGAGAGAGATATGGACGGTGGGACAGAGAGAGAGAGAGAGAGAGAGATATGGACGGTGGGACAGAGCGAGAGAGAGATATGGACGGTGGGACAGAGCGAGAGAGAGAGAGATATGGACGGTGGGAGAGAGAGATATGGACGGTGGGAGAGAGAGAGATGGACGGTGGAGAGAGAGATATGGACGGTGGGAGAGAGAGAGAGATATGGACGGTGGGAGAGAGAGAGAGATATGGACGGTGGGAGAGAGAGAGAGATATGGACGGTGGGAGAGAGATATGGACGGTGGGAGAGAGAGAGAGAGATATATGGACGGTGGGAGAGAGACGGTGGGACAGAGAGAGAGATATGGACGGTGGGACAGAGAGAGAGAGATATGGACGGTGGGACAGAGAGAGAGAGATATGGACGGTGGGACAGAGAGAGAGAGATATGGACGGTGGGACAGAGAGAGAGAGATATGGACGGTGGGACAGAGAGAGAGAGATATGGACGGTGGGACAGAGAGAGAGAGGGAAAGAGAGAGAGAGATATGGACGGTGGGACAGAAAGAGGGGGAAAGAGAGATATGAATCAGAAAGAGGGAGTGTGAGGGCCAGCGGGTCCTGTGTGTTGTGCTGGTAAAGTATTAAGGGGCTTTTACCTGTCGTTCCCCTGAGCACCACACAACCACACAAAACACAGATCCACCGATCTGAGGGCGTGTAATGAAACAGAACAGCGTCTCAACACACTAGAGAGACTAGCTGGCACAGGCATGAGCAGACAGGCAGGACACACAGAGACAAACAGGTAAACAGAGAGACATACAGGAAGAAAGACAAGGACAAATATACAGCATGGTAAGAAGGGAACACAACAGGATACAAGAAGAGATCGGCACTACATGTCCCTTGGTGTTTTTCTCCTAAGGAGGGAGAGAGTAATGAAAACATGAGACAAGCAAACCAAGACAGAGATACTGCGGCACGTACAGTATGACATGACCTGCTGAAAGATTAAAGCTGAGGATGTTAAGTGTTTCTATTCAGTATTGTCTCTCGCACACACGTGGCACTGAGCCCACGGAGCCCATTAATTTGATTAGACCACATCTTCCCTCCTCTCCAACATCTCCAGGCCAGAGCGAGCCTACGTCCGAGGAAGGCTCTGAGCTCAGTGCTGAGCAGGACTGTCCCTGCCCCTCCAGCTGGCTCTTGTATAGTCTCATAACTCTTCTTTCCTCCCTTCAGGCAAGGACACAGTGTGCCAGCAGGACCAAAAACCTAACTGAGATGAAAATGATGCAGAACCCCCACCTAGCCATGTAACTATCCAGTTAAAAGCTAAACGACTACCGCCCCGTAGCACTCACATCCGTCATCATGAAGTGCTTTGAGAGACTAGTCAAGGACCATATCACCTCCACCCTACCTGACACCCTTGACCCACTCCAATTTGCTTACCGCCCAAATAGGTCCACAGACGATGCAATCTCAACCACACTGCACACTGCCCTAACCCATCTGGACAAGAGGAATACCTATGTGAGAATGCTGTTCATCGACTACAGCTCGGCATTCAACACCATAGTACCCTCCAAGCTCGTCATCAAGCTCGAGACCCTGGGTCTCGACCCCGCCCTGTGCAACTGGGTACTGGACTTCCTGACGGGCCGCCCCCAGGTGGTGAGGGTAGGCAACAACATCTCCTCCCCCCGCTGATCCTCAACACTGGGGCCCCACAAGGGTGCGTTCTGAGCCCTCTCCTGTACTCCCTGTTCACCCACGACTGCGTGGCCATGCACGCCTCCAACTCAATCATCAAGTTTGCGGACGACACAACAGTGGTAGGCTTGATTACCAACAACGACGAGACGGCCTACAGGGAGGAGGTGAGGGCCCTCGGAGTGTGGTGTCAGGAAAATAACCTCACACTCAACGTCAACAAAACTAAGGAGATGATTGTGGACTTCAGGAAACAGCAGAGGGAACACCCCCATCCACATCGATGGAACAGTAGTGGAGAGGGTAGCAAGTTTTAAGTTCCTCGGCATACACATCACAGACAAACTGAATTGGTCCACTCACACAGACCGCATCGTGAGGAAGGCGCAGCAGCGCCTCTTCAACCTCAGGAGGCTGAAGAAATTCGGCTTGTCACCAAAAGCACTCACAAACTTCTACAGATGCACAATCGAGAGCATCCTGGCGGGCTGTATCACCGCCTGGTATGGCAACTGCACCGCCCTCAACCGTAAGGCTCTCCAGAGGGTAGTGAGGTCTGCACAACGCATCACCGGGGGCAAACTACCTGCCCTCCAGGACACCTACACCACCCGATGCTACAGGAAGGCCATAAAGATCATCAAGGACATCAACCACCCGAGCCACTGCCTGTTCACCCCGCTGCCATCCAGAAGGCGAGGTCAGTACAGGTGCATCAAAGCTGGGACCGAGAGACTGAAAAACAGCTTCTATCTCAAGGCCATCAGACTGTTAAACAGCCACCACTAACATTGAGTGGCTACTGCCAACACACTGTCAATGACACTGACTCTACTCCAGCCACTTTAATCATGGGAATCGATGGGAAATGATGTAAATATATCACTAGCCACTTTAAACAATGCTACCTTATATAATGTTACTTACCCTACATTGTTCATCTCATATGCATACGTTGATACTGTACTCTATATCATCGACTGCATCCTTATGTAATACATGTATCACTAGCCACTTTAACTGTGCCACTTGGTTTACATACTTATCTCATATGTATATACTGTACTCGATATCATCTACTGTATCTTGCCTATGCTGCTCTGTACCATCACTCATTCATATATCCTTATGTACATATTCTTTATCCCCTTACACTGTGTATGACAGTAGTTTTTTTTGGAATTGTTAGTTAGATTACTTGCTCGTTATTACTGCATTGTCGGAACAAGAAGCACAAGCATTTCGCTACACTCGCATTAACATCTGCTAACCATGTGTATGTGCCAAATAAAATTTGATTTGATTTGATTTGAAAACTGGATGAATACTTCCATCTCAGAGCCAAGCTGAGATGTGCATGGGGCCGCCAGGCTGAGAGTGTGTGAGGCAGTGATAGCAGGGCTTGCATAGGGCTCCAGACGTTAATGCTTTGTAATCTTTACTAAAGCACTGTCAGATTTCCTCTCAGAGGTAAGTAAAGCTGTGATGAGAGTTAAAGCCAGAAGAAAGAGTCAATGAAGCAATACAAAATGAAAGACGTGAGGAGGGGAAAGGCCTTGTCACACATTGAAGTGAGATAATGGTGGGTGTTCACCTCAGTACCTGACTGGTGATGGGAAAACAGTAAACAGACAAAGGTTGGTAGGGGAGGTGGCTGACATGGAGTAAAAGAGAGGCAGAAAAACAAATCAAAGTTGATTGGTCACGTACATAGTTTAGCAGATGTTATAGCTGGTGCAGCAAAATGCTCGTGTTATTAGACCGGACTGCCGTTGACTAGCACAAAAACATCCTGTGGCGTACTGCATTAGCATCGAATAGCCCCTGCGAAATGCAACTTTTCAGGGAAGTTAGGAACCAATATACACAGGCAGTTAGGAAAGCAAAGGCTAGCTTTTTCAAACAGAAATTTGCATCCTGTAACACAAACTCACAAAGGTTCTGGGACACTGTAAAGTCCATGGAGAATAAGAGCACCTCTTCCAGCTGCCCACTGCACTGAGGCTAGGAAACACTGTCACCACCGATAAATCCATGATAATTAAGAATTTCAATAAGCATTTTTCTATGGCTGGCCATGCTTTCCACCTGGCTACCCCGACCAACAACCCTGCACCACAACTTGCCCAAGCCTCCCAATTTCTCCTTCACCCAAATCCAGATAGCTGATGTTCTGAAAGAGCTGCAAAATCTGGACCTCTACAAGGTCAGCAGGGCTAGACGATCTGGACCCTTTCTTCCTAAAATTATCTGCCAAAATTGTTGCAACCCCTATTACTAGCTTTTTCAACATCTCTTTTGTGTCGTCTGAGATCCCCAAAGATTGGAAAGCTGCCGCGGTCACCCCCCTCTTCAAAGGGGGAGACACTCTAAACCCAAACTGCTACAGACCTATATCTATCCTACCCTGCCTTTCTAAAGTCTTCGAAAGCCAAGTCAACAAACACATCACCGACCATTTCGAACCCCACCGTACCTTCTCCGCTATGCAATCTGGTTTCCGAGCTGGTCATGGGTGCACCTCAGCCACGCTCAAGGTCCTAAACAATATCATAACCACCATCGGTAAGAGACAATACTGTGCAGCTGTATTCATCGACCTGGCCAAGGCTTTCTACTCTGTCAATCACCATATTCTTATCGGCAGACTTAACAGCCTTGGTTTCTCAAATGACTGCCTAGCCTGGTTCACCAACTACTTCTCTGACAGAGTTCAGTGTGTAAAATCGGAGGGCCTGTTGTTCGGACCTCTGGCAGTCTTTATGGGGGTGCCACAGGGTTCAATCCTCGGGCCGACTCTTTTCTCTGTATACATCAATGATGTTGCTCTTGCTGCTTGTGATTCTCTGATCCACCTCTACGCAGACGACACCATTCTGTATACTTCTGGCCCTTCTTTGGAAACTGTTAACTAACCTCCAGACAAGCATCAATGCCATACAACTCTACTTCCATGGCCACCAACTGCTCTTAAATGCAAGCAAAACTAAATGCATGATCTTCAACCGATCGCTGCCCACACCTACCCACCCGTCCAGCATCACTACTCTGGACGGTTCTGACTTAGAATATGTGGACAACTATAAATACCTAGGTGTCTGGTTAGATGGTAAACTCTCCTTCCAGACTCAAATTAAGCATCTCCAATCCAAAATTAAATCTAGAATCAGATCACAACAAAGCATCCTTCACTCATGCTGCCAAACATACCCTCGTAAAACTGACTATCCTACCGATCCTCGAATTCGGCGATGTCATTTACAAAATAGCCTCCAACACTCTACTCAGCAAATTGGATGCAGTCTATCACAGTGCCATCCGTTTTGTCACCAAAGCCCCATATACTACCCACCACTGCGATCTGTATGCTCTTGTTGGCTGGCCCTCGTTTCATATCCGTTGCCAAACCCACTGGCTCTCATCTATAAGTCTTTGCTAGGTAAAGCCCCGCCTTATCTCAGCTCACTGGTCACCATAGCAGCACCCAGCCGCAGCACGCGCTCCAGCAGGTATATTTTCACTGGTTACCCCCAAAGCCATCCTTCGGCCGCCTTTCCTTCCAGTTCTCTGCTGCCAATGACTGGAAGTCTGGAGACTCATACCTCTCTCACTAGTTTTAAGCACCAGCTGTCAGAACAGCTCACAAATCACTGCACCTGTACATAACCAATCTGTAATTAGCCCATCCAACTACCTCATCACCATATTGTTATTTATTTTGCTCCTTTGCACCCCAGTATCGCTACTTGCACACTCATCTTCTGCACATCTATCACCCCCGTGTTTAATTTGCCATGCTGTAATAATTTCGCCACTATGACCTATTTATTGCCTCACCCCCTTATCCTACCTCATTCGCACACACTAATATATATATATATATATATATATATATATATATATATATATATATATATATATATATATATAAATATATATATATTATATATATATATATATATATATATATATACTTTTTCTATTGTGTTATTGACTGTACGTTTGTTTATTCCATGTGTAACTCTGTGTTGTTGTTTGTGTCGCACTGCTTTGCTTTATCTTGGCCAGGTCGCAGTTGTAAATGAGAACTTGTTCTCAACTAGCCTACCTGGTTAAAGGTGAAAAAAATAAAAAATATAAATAAATTAGCTCCTAAGAACGCGGTAAAATGTCAAACAGGTAAATATACAGTACCAGTTAAGAGTTGGGACACAGCTGCTCATCGCATTGTGGAATAATAGTGAAGACATCAAAACTATGAAATAACACGTATGGAATCATGAGGTAACCAAAAAAGGGTATATTTGAGATTCCTGCCTTGATGACAGCTTTGCACACTCTTGACATTCCCTCAACCAGCTTCATGAGGTAGTCACCTGGAATGCATTTCAATTAACCGGTGTGCCTTGTTAAGTTAATTTGTGGAATTTCTTTCCTTCTTAATACGAAAACAAAAACAGCTGAAATAAGCAAAGAGAAACGACAGTCCATCATTACTTTAAAACATGAAGGTCAGTCAATCCTGAACATTGAGAACTTTGGAAGTTTCTTCAACTCCAGCCCCACAAACCATCAAGCACTATGATGAAACTGACTCTCATGAGGACCGCCACAGGAATCAGATTGCAGCCCAAATAAATGCTTCACAGATTTCAAGTAAGACACATCTCAACATCAACTGATCAGAGGAGAATGCGTGAATCAGGCCTTCATGGCCAAATTGCTGAAAAGAAACCACTACTAAAGGACACCAATAATAAGAAGAGACTTGCTTGGGCCAAGAAACACGAGCAATGAACATATCCTGCCTGTTTGGTTCTGTCCGGGGGTATAGTCGGACAGGGCCACATTGTCTCCTGACCCCTCCTGTCTCAGCCTCCAGTATTTATGCTGCAGCAGTTTATGTGTCGGGGGGCTAGGGTCAGTCTGTTATATCTGGAGTATTTCTCCTGTCTTATCTGGTGTCCTGTGTGAATTTAAGTGTGCTCTCTTTTTTTCTCTCTCTCGTGGGACCTGAGCCCTAGGACCATGCCTCAGGACTACCTGGCCTGATGACTCCTTGCTGTACCCGGTCCACCTGGCCGTGCTGCTGCTCCAGTTTCACCTGTTCTGCCTGCGGCTATGGAACCATGACCTGTTCACCGGACGTGCTACCTGTCAGAGACCTGCTGTTTTCAAATCTCTAGAGACAACAGGAGCGGTAGAGAAACTCTGAATGATCGGCTATGAAAAGCCAACTGACATTTACTCCTGAGGTGCTGACCTGTTGCACCCACTACAACTACTGTGATTATTATTATTTGACCCTGCTGGTCATCTATGAACATTTGAACATCTTGGACATGTTCTGTTATAATCTCCACCCGGCACAGCCAGAAGAGGACTGGCCACCCCTCATAGCCTGGTTCCTCTCTAGGTTTCTTCCTAGGTTCTGGCCTTTCTCTGGAGTTTTTCCTAGCCACCGTGCTTCTACACCTGCATCGCTTGCTGTTTGGGGTTTTAGGCTGGGTTTCTGTACAGCACTTTGTGACATCAGCTGATAAATACATTTGATTGATTGTTTGGATTGATTGATTAGACCGGTGGAAATCTATACTTCGGTCTGATGAGTCCAAATTTGAGATTTTTGGTTCCAACCGCCATGTCTTTGTGAGACGCAAAAGTAGGTGAAAGGAGGATCTCCGGCATGTGTGGTTCCCACCGTGAAGCATGGAGGAGGTGTGATGGTGTGGGGTTGCTTTGACCCAAAACACACCTCCAGGCTATGTTAGGACTATTTGACCAAGGAGGAGAGTGATGGACTACTGCATCAGATGACCGGGCCTCCACAATCACCCGACCTCAACCCAATTGAGATGGTTTAGGATGAGTTGGACCGCAGAGTGAAGAAAAAGCAGCCAACAAGTGCTCAGCATATGTAGGAACTCCTTCAAGACTGTTGGAAAAGCATTCCTCATGAAGCTGGTTGAGAGAATGCCAAGAGTGTGCAAAGCTGTCATCAAGGCTACTTTGAAGAATCTCAAATATATTTAGATTTGTTTTTGTTTACTACATGATTCCATGTGTTATTTCATAGTGTTATTTCATACAATGTAGAAAATAGTAAAAATATAGAAAAACCCTTGAATGAGCAGGTGTGTCCAAACTTTTGACTGGTGCTGTATATATAAAAATGTCGGAACAAATCCGATTAACATCTCAAATACTGTAGCACTGTAACAGTAATCCAAATGCAATCTATATGTATATACACAGGATGAATTTACACAAGATATACTAAGAATGATATGTACAGCAGTAGATAGTGAGCTATGTCAAGAATCGATTATATAAATAAATATCCTGTATGTATAAACAGTGTAACTAAAATGCAAATGTTCAGTAACAGTTTGATTACAATGAGCGATGCAGAGAATACAGTATTTGCAGTCTGAGCAGAGATGCTGCGCCAGACCAAAGACGAGTCAATGGAGGAAGTGAAACATTACAGCTCTATAAACCGCCATAAAATGTTAAGTGGCTTAAATGCTGTGTGTCAGATCAGCTGCAGCCCAGAGATTATAGTCCATGTCCACCACTGGCCTTTGACTGCCACTAACAACTTTACATATCAAGCCCTGACTTCTCCATATCAGCACAACTCGACTGGGAAACTGAGATCCTTTGAACATCATTGGGATCAAATAAGCAAGTGGCATGGGTCAAGTAGGTAGTGGCTCACCCCTTCAGGCATAAACAATTGGCCCTGCTTTTGAAAAGGGCAACTAAAGAAAACAGGCTACAACAACTGATCGATGCATGTGACGTACAGTAAGCTATTCTGGCATCCATCTACAACTGGCAGGTAATCGATGCAGCTGGCAGGTAATCAATGCAACTGGCAGGGAATCGATGCTACGTAGTGATACTACAGTCATAATATAGCCCTACATAATATGCATGTCTCACACCTTTCAAAACACAAACAAGACAAAAGGAACTGACTGCTGCTCAGAGCAGATGAAGTGTCCATTAATGCAACGATGGATGTGTTAACGGTACAACCTGACTTTAGCCACAGAGAGCTGTAACACACATAATGCTCTAAAACAAGGTGGTACAGCTGTAAGATACTGGAGCGCTGACTGACACAGAACAACACTTCCCCTCTTTGCCTCTATATTAATGAGAAAACGGGAGATGGGATGTAGGAAGTGAAGAACAGTGTTGTGAAGACAAAGACATAGTGATGCAATGCCTCCACCTCAGTCCTGCTGAGCCAACAATGTTTTACAATCATGGTGGTACATCAGAGGGAGACATCAAAGGTACAGTAGAACACCTCCAGACATGGAGAAGACACATCATTGACATGTTAGGCGCTACTGGTTTCATTTAGAATCAGTTTCAAATTCAGACAGTGACAGACAGGCAGCTTCTGTACGCAGGCGGACAACAACAAAGCCTCCAGCCAGACGCACACAGAGAGCTCTGCCAGGCAGAGAGGAGACGAGGGGCATTACTCAGGTTTGCTTTTTGGGGAACCTGTGCGCTCCACTGCCTCTGTGCTCAGATGTCAACAGGCTACCTTCACACCAGACAGCAGTCACCTTCACATCAGACAGCAGTCACCTTCACATCAGACAGCAGTCACCTTCACATCAGACAGCAGTCACGTTCCAACATTTGATTTGATTTGATTTGATTTAACCTTCATTTAACTAAGCAAGTCGGTGAAGAACAAATTCTTATTTTACAATGACGGCCTTTGCAGAGTCAAAATGACTATTAATAGAGGGAAGACTGAGGGGACAGAGTTATTTCCTTTCACCATCAGCACAAACAAGAGTTGGACATTGGCTCCCCTGTTTCAGTCTCCACTAACCCTTTACTCAATGGCTAAAGGACAACAGGGCTGTGTGAAGGTGTGGTCGTAAGCATCTTATTCTATAGCACAGTATAACATGTGTTAAGTAAAGTCCACCAGGTCCCACTCCTTCAGACAGTATAAATACATTTGATTGAGTAGACCTACTACTAGATAGTTAGCCTACATTTTGTTCTGATGAGAGAGGTACGCTACTTGTTTCCTCCAGTGAAGTCAAAACAAAATATTTAGATTAAGTAATTGTAGGTTGATGTGACACGTTTATAGTGGTTCAAATACATTAGCTGTCTCTGCTCTTTACAAACACCTGCTGTCATGAACCCCATCATCGGAGTGGTTTAAAAAGCCTAAACTGGTTTTAGGAGCCAATTACACTCCCTCTCTACAGCCAACACGCATGTTTCTGGACGGACCTAATTCGCAGGATCTCAGAGGAATAGACCTACTTTCTGTTATAAACCAATTCATTAACCACAGTAAAACTGGGTTGGGTGAACAACAGTTGTTACATGTGACCCACCCTCCTTCTCCATTGACTCCTCCTGTTCAGAAGGCTGCCCAGAGGAAACTTGACTCCCATTCAGAAGCACCCGAGCCACAGGTGTTTTAGTATAACACAGGTGGCAACTGTGCACTGTGTGGAGAGACGATGCTTGTCTTCTACAAGTGAATGTTGTTTTTACTCCCAGGGAAAACATTCAGTGGGAGGGAAATTTGAAATGCAATAATTTGGGGTGTGTGTTTTATGTAGCTAACAAAATAACATGGGTGGCAGTAAATAACTGATGACAGAGACTAGTTAGCTAGCTATATTTGTGCTAACCTTAGCAAGCTAGCTAGCTGGACAAATCATTATTTCATATGATAGCCCAACGCTATAAAAAGGTATAAACTGAATACATTAACATTTCTTCCTATTAGACTTTGAGTTCCATCTCGTTAACATCAACAATTACTTGACAAGTCTACCTAGATCTATACAAAATCTGGTTAGCTCGCTGAGCTAGCAACTTCCAGCTAGCTCAGTCAGTGACAGCTAGGTCGTACCAGAGCCACTCGCATTATGTCAGCCTGTCTGTGTAACGTTACAGTAACTACAATGATTTGAACATTCTAGCTAATGTAGATAGTTATAGATATATATATATGTATAGTTTTTAAAGAGTGATAGCTATCATTCCTTTGTTAGCTAAGTTTTTAAAGGGCTTGAAATCATGTTATATATTAGTTATCTGTGAGAATAGTGCCCACTGAAATTAACACATGATGTGGCTTGTCTGAAGTCAAGAAGTTGTCATAAGTATCTCCGTACCACACTGGCTAGATACCTAGTTAGCTGTCATCGTAATGATTGTTTGTTTGACACTTGCAATAAAATACAATCAAAGTGTATATAGTACTAGTAGCTAGCTAGCTAGCCTGCAATTGCGGCTTATAAAAATGTATTTTAATATTATAACCCATGCTGATGCTGACATGGTTAACGTTTAATTTGACAGACAATGACACTGTAATTAGCTAGCTACACAGCAGCTAGTGTCAGCATGTTTACCTGTAATACGACAGAAGGCCATTGCTGAGGACGAACCATCGGCGTTGATACCCTTTCAAATAGTTAGTCCATTTAAAAAGCCAGCCTTTGTAAGTATCCGATCCCGGGGCTGGGGCACCGG
Source organism: Oncorhynchus tshawytscha (assembly GCF_018296145.1). Taxonomy (NCBI): domain Eukaryota; kingdom Metazoa; phylum Chordata; class Actinopteri; order Salmoniformes; family Salmonidae; genus Oncorhynchus; species Oncorhynchus tshawytscha. The sequence continues at coordinate 27,501,513 of NC_056440.1, read as the reverse complement.
CAAGAGTGGAAACCGAGCTCTTCCCCTGGTCGCTCATCCTCCGCTCTGCCGCGGGTTGGGGTGTGCAGCCGGATAAACAAGGTACCGCGGAAAGGAATGACACTATCCTCCCCGAGCGACCACAGAGAGCGATCGCTCTCCCCATACACACCGCCGATGAGTGAGCTAAACCGGGGAGGGTCCGGACCAGAGAAAGCAAGATTAACACTCCACGCCCCTTTCACATGACCCTGGAAACCCGAGGAAGGATGAAAACTGATGCGAATTTTGCGAAGGAGGTACTGGCATGTGACGCTGGTGTCAGAAATTCCTGAAACATCAGGAGGCATGTGATTCACTACTTCTGCGATTGTTTTATTTTCTATACGAAATTAACTATCAAAAAGCAAAGACTATCTCCTTGGATAAATACTGATACAACTGGATTTTTTTGCTAAATAGCTGAGATATTGGAAACATTACAGACACTAAATATACCTGTGTGTACATGTTCATACATGTTCAGTATCAGTAGTAATTGTGTTGTGTGAATTTTCTTAGAATTTCACTCCAGGGACCACTGTGGCTTATTTTCTACACTCAACATGTACAATTAGTCTCCACTGATGCTGACATTTAGCAGATGAAGAACAATGTGTTTAAATATTTTGGTTTCTAAGTCAAGTTTAATCAATCGTTTTTGACCGTGGGAAATATTTGCATGATAAATCCTGTCCCCTGGCCTATGCATTTACCAAAATAGACGCACATTTCACTAAATATATTATAACACCTTTATTCCACACGGTGGCGACATTGCCACATTTACGTGACGTGTGGAATCACCTCCGGGAATGAGGAGTGGTATCACTAGTGGCAGTGTTCTGGGCAACAACTGAGTCATTGAGATGAGGGATAATCATAATGAACTATTATTAGTGTATGAATAATGAAGTGAATGAAAAAAATACTGACTAAGAGACAAGAAGGCCGGTTATTGTGGGCAACACGTTTAATTTGACCATTGTCAAAAACAAAACAGCTAACACCTACTATTGAAAAAAAAGTGATGTTTCTGTTAGAAAATTTAGCCCTTGATGTTGGAACATGACACACTTACACAAACAGTCTAATTTAAATGGATGGCCATTCATGTTACTCGATAAATTACCATTACTCTCAGATGCTACATAATCTTTCTCTTTAAGAAATCTGTCTAACTATCATTTCAGTAAAATGAAGCCTGTGCGCGCACACACATATACACACACACACACACACACACACACACACACACACACACACACACACACACACACCTCACCTGCTTTTGATAGTCTCCAATATTAACCATATACAGTACACACAGGTAAATAAATTACAGCTACACAATCACACCAGTGCAATTAACCCCTGACCTGCTGGCTTGGCAGCAACAACATGCAAATCAATGATGCACATACATACGTACAATACAGGTACTCATTTTCAGTGCAAACATTGTCACAGGGTGTCTGCAATCACATGTTTACCACATTCTCAAACAATATAAATATCTTGCACAATTCAGACACTGCTTTGATATTTCCAGAAAGTCTTCTGTTTGTTTGGTAGGATGCTAATATATTGGAATGCTCTGGGGGTGTATGCTCTCTTGTGTGTGGTGGTCTGGGTATATCCTAGAGCAGGGAGGTTTAATACATTCTATGTGAGGCATTCTACACTTGTAGAGGGTGTGTGTGGTTGGATACAACTTGTCGTGCTGGTCAAGGTGCTCTGCAGCTTTATTGCCCATAATATAGTCTCTACTTCTTTCTATTCTCCTTCCATTGGCCTTCTGTTTCACTAACCCTGCCCATCAACCTGGGCTTAACCTTACAAGCATTTTAAAACCACACCCCCTGCCTACTATCCCTGCATCACATTCAATATCTATGCCAGACATCCCCTCTAGCTTCCTGCAGGCACCAGAGCACCATTGATATAATGTATTCATCAGAAGCACACAGACTGAGGAAGACGGAAGGAAGGGAGGATTAAAGTCCTTCATCATGATAGCGACAGCAGTGTTTTTCTGATGCAAGATAACCTCACATCCCCTCTAAACAATAGACTTTAAATGAGAAGAGGGAGTGACAGCACTATAATTTTGTACCAGCACCTCCAATCAGTGAATATTTGTTTACCTGGAGTACAAGGACAATTCCTGAACAAGAAATGAATTGGTTTACTGTTTAGGGGGCATTTTGGAGAGCTGTGGTTTCTGGTGCTGCTACCCCTAACAGAGGAAGTGGATGTACTAAACCAAGAGTAAGCCATCCATCTTGTTGACTCACCCACATTTACCACACAACCCCTGTAACCTAGCCTTTCCTATGGTGCATCGATCTTAGAATAATGCAATTTCAAGTATGACAGCCAGGGCATTTATCTACCTCACATCACACTGCCTCAAGTTTAAAAAAAGGAAAACTTTTAAAGAAGTTGCATTCTTCCCACTCACATGTATGAGACTAAGCTAATATGGAGAGAATACCTAGTCGTGTCAGTAATGATACTTATTCCCACTAGATGCACACAGTCCACAAGCTCTCAACCCAGCAGACAACCATCAGCATGTATGAGCTGTTGCCTTGCAATCTGGGGAGCTCAGAGCCACAGCTGGTGGTGTGGTGCTAATTGTTTGGGTGACCTGTGACCAGAGCTGTGGAAGTAGATGTTCTACTCCTCAAAATCCATTGACAAAACTTCTTCTTCATCCTCCTCCTCTTCCTCCTTCCTCTCAATGGGAACATTGTGACAGAACTGGGGTGTTGTGATAGGTGATAAAGATGCACGTCTAGTACAGGGACCAATGTCAGTCCTAGTAGCTACAGGATCCGAGTCAGATAAACCTCATATGAAAATGAGCTCAGTAAAGCAGGAGGCCTCGGGGTGTTTTCCAGCCATTTAGATCGAAGTCTTCTCTGTATAACAATTCCCCCTGAGGTGTGACTGAGGTTCCTACGGCTCTGACATAGGAGGGAAGGAAGTGCTCCGGGGTGAAGTTTCCCCTAGTTATAGATCTAGGGTCAGCTTCCCTTCCCTCAATCCTAACCTTTATCATTAGTGGGAAAACTGCAAAACTGGGGCAACTTCACCCTACACCGGAGGGAGTCCACTGGGTCACATGACAGTACAGCGGTTCCTCTGCAGCGCCCCTTGTAGGCGGATCCCAGGGGTGTGGTTCTGTTTCATGCCACGCCCTACAGCGATGCCCAGCAGCTCTTTGAAGAGCAGGACCACATGCCAGTTGAACTTGGCAGAGCACTCCACATAGCCACACTTCCAGGTCTTCTTGACCAGCACAGAGACGGCCCTGCGAGGCATGAAGCGCTGGCGCTGCAGGTCTCTTTTACTGCCCACCACAAGGATGGGAACCTCACTGCTGCTACCCTCCCTACAGGGACAGGGAGAGGGATGGAGAGGGAAGACAGAAGAGGGGGGAAGGAACAGAGAGAGAGAGCACAGGGATAAAGGTGAAAAATAATTGCAATGTGATTAGCTAACAAACATGTGATCCAACAGCTACAAAGAAATCCCAGTCACATAATCCCTATTCTCCACACATCCTGTGTATAAATACAGATTTAAAGGTGACTGCATTGATGAAGAGTCTCCTGGTCTGTGAGTAAGTGATCCTTCTCCCCCTCCCCCTCTTCTTCCAGAGAGGTCTATGGGTGTTTGTGTGTGAGGATTCTGCAGTACGAGTGTTTCTGTACATGTCGGGGCTTGTGTATTTTCTACCCACAGCCACAGCGTGTGTGTGCGTGTGTGTGTGTGTGTGTGTAAATGCCACTATAAAACAATGTGATGTGTGTGTTCTGATTCCTCTGATTGTGTTGGAGGTGTGTGGGGGTGGATCAGAGCTTTGGGGCCCTAGGGGCCTCCCTCCACACTCTGTATTGACAGAGACTAAATGTGGAGGGAAATGTTTCTCACAGCACATTGGATTGTGAAGCTGTATGGCAGGCTGCGAGCCGGGCTAAAGCAGTGATGACTCAAGTGAGGCCGACTGTAACGCTATTGTATACAATAAACTCAGATTCGCTGCTAGCAGGTTGAGTTGCAAATGCAATGATTCAAGAAAGAACACAGACATACACATACATATAAATACAATATAAATACACCCCTCCCCTAAACACAAACAGATTCATAAAAAGACCATGTTTAAAACCAAATCAGAATACAAAGGGAAATGGACCCTAGTGAAACACCTTGACCTACAAAAAATGCTCAATTTCACTTCAGGATTTATATATCCAAGATTAACCTGCATCTAATTGAGATGTGATTATATCTTCTGGTGGACATAACTTAACACTTCCATATAAACACAGTCCGAACTAGCTACTTGTACTGAGAGATTGAAATTCAAATTTGTAATGAGGCTGTGGGGTGACATAAAACCAACCCCATTAATCCCAACACCAAACAGGCATCTGCTACCCTCTCAAATACCCATCCAGGCCTGAAGGTCTCTGGAGCAGCGGTTTAGAAGAGTATGTGTGTGTGTTTGTATGAGCTGTCAGTCTTCATTACATCAAAGGAAGGCAGCTATGGGCTTTGGGCAGAAAGAAAACACAGCCAAAAAACTGACAGCGCAGGGATTCTGGGTGAGGGAGAATGTTTGCGGGTGTGAGAGAGTGTGCAGTATGTGCGTGTTTGTTTTGGAGTGGGTTGAGTAAGCAGCAGAAGAAAGACAGGGGCAATTCCTCCCAGGCATCTCCCATCCTTCTAGCCCACACAAATCCCAATAACCTGCACCTGGTTTGTCCCCTACTCCATTATTCCGATTTATTCACCAGGAAACTCATCCATCCATCTTCCCTCTCTCTCTCACCATGTCCCTATGTCAATCAACCAGACAGTTAGTCAGCCAGTCAGTCATCCAGTCAGCCAGACAGACAGTCAGACAGTCACCCAGTCAACCAGCAATACAGCCAGTCAGCTAGCTAGCCAGTCAGACTATCCAGGACAGATCAGGGCAGCCTGGCAGGTCATCCAGTCAGCCAGACAGACAGTCAGACAGCTTGCTAGCCAGTCAGACTGTCCAGGACAGATCAGGACAGCCAGTCAGACTATCCAGGACAGATCAAGACAGCCAGTCAGACTATCCAGGACAGATCAGGACAGCCTGGCAGGTCATCCAGTCAGCCAGACAGCCAGTCAGACTATCCAGGACAGATCAGGACAGCCAGTCAGACTATCCAGGACAGATCAGGACAGCCAGTCAGACTATCCAGGACAGATCAGGACAGCCAGTCAGACTATCTAGGACAGATCAGGACAGCCAGTCAGACTATCCAAGACAGATCAGGACAGCCAGTCAGACTATCCAGGACAGATCAGGACAGCCTGGAAGGTCATCCAGTCAGCCAGACAGACAGTCAGACTATCCAGGACAGATCAGGACAGCCAGTCAGACTATCCAGGACAGATCAGGACAGCCTGGCAGGTCATCCAGTCAGCCAGACAGACAGTCAGACTATCCAGGACAGATCAGGACAGCCAGTCAGACTATCCAAGACAGATCAGGACAGCCAGTCAGACTATCCAAGACAGATCAGGACAGCCAGTCAGACTATCCAGGACAGATCAGGACAGCCTGGCAGGTCATCTAGCTTTTCACACCTGCAGCTCAGGGGGGGAAAGACTAGTACATGTGAAAGTGATGGTGCACTGCAGTTTAAAGGCAGGTCACGTCACAGAGCTGCAAAGATGTGAACCTCTTTAGAGCTCAACAAATGAGGGCCATTCATTACCCTATCAATATGCAAATTAATGCAGGTGCAGAGACCTGCAGTCGGAATGACAGATGTCTTTTGTCCTTTTTCTCTTTTACATACAGTACATGACTGCTGGTCTTCTGTGGCCATTTATGGGTCTCTCCACAGGTGTTTTACCTAATTGGTCCATATTTGTCACTGTGTTGTGGTTTACCCTTACCTGTGCTCCATGATCTGCTGGCGGATCATCTTGACGTACTCAAAGCTCTCCACACAGCAGATGTCATAGACCAGGATGTACGCGTTGGCATTACGCACCCCTCTGCAGCGTAGGTCCAGCCACTCCTGACAGAGAGAGAGAGAGAGACAGACATCACTCACCCACTACAGACACACAAAGATCCAAAAATAGGAAGGATATCGAAGACATTGTTTCACTTGTCACTGACTTGACAAGTGAAACAGAATTTTAAATGATTTATATTTCAAGACCCAATATAACATCTTCAAATGGCATGTATTCTGCTCCTATATCTCCCATAAAACAGTGAGGCTTGTGAGGACAGGAGTTCTTTTAGCAGGTTTCTGAAACAGAGGTAGCCACAGATCACATCCAATTATTCAAAAGCTGTCAGGAAGTTTTGTCCTCTTCATTTCGGTTGAAATTGAAATAGCATAGAGTCAAATAGATTTTTAAGACAACTTTGAGTCAGTCAGATTGATAGCCCAGGTGTAATTTGAATTTGAATTGAACCTTTATTTAACTAGGAAAGTCAGTTAAGAAGGAATTCGTTGTCTGACTCTACCTGGAGTGTGGATAATGCAGGTCCAGTACAGTTCTCTGGGCTACACAAGGCTGAGGTCAGAAACAGAGAAACAGAGCACTGGCAGAGGGCCAGTCTCCTGTCAAGCGTAACACTTGGAACACATCAGTCCCACAGCGCTACACTGTTCAGCCCTGCTGTACGCAATGACGGGGGGGGCAAACAGCTGACAGATGAATGGTAATGACTTGCTAACAATAATTAAAACACACAGCACAATGGGAGTGATTTGCTACAGCCATTGGGGTAATTGCTTCAGCCATGACACAGTGACCCAATCTCCTCCCTCCCGCTCTCTGATTTTCTCTCACACACACTTTCCCTCGCTCACTCTCTGTCATCAGCTCTACCTACGTGAGCTGAATCTATAAGGAGTTCTGTTAGCTGGGGGAGGGAGAGAAAAAGGGAAGAGGGTTATTGGGGAGGGAGGGAGGGAGGGAGGGAGGGAGGGGGAGGGAGGGAGGGAGGGAGGGAGGGAGGGAGGGAGGGAGGGAGGGAGGGAGGGAGGGAGGGAGCAGAGAGATTAAAGAGCAGCAGGTGGATGGACAGGAAGGAAGTGGGAGGGAAGGGTAGAGCGATGGAAGGACCAACAGGGTGTGAACATAAGCCCTGGCCTGAGCCCCACCAGGCTGACAGGCAGTGGGTGGAGGAGTGGGCGAGGTGGCAGAGGGCACAAGCATTCTCCTTCACTCACCTCCAACACCAGCATTCTGAACAGAGTGAGAAATCAATACGGCAAGAAGAGCTGAATGTCATTGCAGTAATGAGAATCAACAGGACAACACTGGAGGAGTAATCTAAATGTATTTATTCTGTAGATAAGTCTAAACAGGGAGCTTGTCAATAAGTCATTTTGGTGGGGAATCAGATATAAACTGAAGAGACGAGAGCGAGAGAGTGTGTGTGTGTGTTTTAATTATTGTTAGCAAATCATTACCATTCATCTGTCAGCTGTTTGCCCCCCCCCGTCATTGCGTACAGCAGGGCTGAACAGTGTAGCGCTGTGGGACTGATGTGTTCCAAGTGTTACGCTTGACAGGAGACTGGCCCTCTGCCAGTGCTCTGTTTCTCTGTTTCTGACCTCAGCCTTGTGTAGCCCAGAGAACTGTACTGGACCTGCATTATGCACTAAACGCGAGTCAGACAACATGTTTTATGGCTTCAGTCTGACTGACTCAAAGTTGTCTTAAAGGCCAACACTACAGTTCAAAACTCTGCCTAGAAGGCCAGCATCCCGGAGTCGCCTCTTCACTGTTGACGTTGAGACTGATGTTTTGTGAATACTATTTCATGAAGCTGCCAGTTGAGGACATGTGAGGCGTCTGTTTCTCAAACAACGCTGTGTACAACTCCCTTCACAGAACAGAGCAAACTGGCTCTAACCGGAATAGAAGAGGAGTGGGAGGTGTCAAAGCTGTCAAAGGACACCAGAAACAAAATTGTAGACATGCACCAGGCTGGGAAGACTGAATCTGCAATAGGTAAGCCGCTTGGTTTGAAGAAATCAACTGTGGGAGCAATTATTAGGAAATGTAAGACATACAAGACCACTGATAATCTCCCTCGATCTGGGGCTCCACGCAAGATCTCACCCCGTGGGGTCAAAATGATCACAAGAACGGTGAGCAAAAATCCCAGAACCACACGGGGGGACCTAGTGAATGACCTGCAGAGAGCTGGGACCAAAGTAACAAAGCCTACCATCAGTAACACACTACGCCGCCAGGGATTCAAATCCTGCAGTGCCAGATGTGTCCCCCTGCTTAAGCCAGTACATGTCCAGGCCCATCTGAAGTTTGCTAGAGAGCATTTGGATGATCCAGAAGAAGATTGGGAGAATGTCATATGGTCAGATGAAACCAAAATAGAACTTTTTGGTAAAAACTCAACTCGTCGTGTTTGGAGGACGAAGAATGCTGAGTTACATCCAAAGAACACTATACCTACTGTGAAGCATGGGGGTGGAAACCTAATGCTTTGGGGGTGTTTTTCTGCAAAGGGACCAGGACGACTGATCCGTGTAAAGGAAAGAATGAATGGGGTCATGTATCGTGAGATTTTAAGTGAAAACCTTGTAAGCCTTCCGGCGCCGACAGAGATGGCCGCCTCGCTTCGCGTTCCTAGGAAACTATGCAGTTTTTTGTTTTTTTTACGTGTTATTTCTTACACTAGTACCCCAGGTCATCTTAGGTTTCATTACATACAGCCGAGAAGAACTACTGAATATAAGATCAGCGTCAACTCACCATCAGTACGACCAAGAATATGTTTTTCGCGATGCGGATCCTGTGTTCTGCCTTACAGCCAGTGTAACGGAGTGGATTACATGCAGCGACCCAAAAAAACGACTCAGAAAAAGAGGGAAACGAAGCGGTCTTCTGGTCAGACTCCGGAGACGGGCACATCGTGCACCACTCCCTAGCATTCTTCTTGCCAATGTCCAGTCTCTTGACAACAAGGTTGATGAAATCCGAGCAAGGGTAGCATTCCAGAGGGACATCAGAGACTGTAACGTTCTTTGCTTCACGGAAACATGGCTAACTGGAGAGACGCAATACGAAGCGGTGCAGCCAGCGGGTTTCTCCACGCATCGCGCCGACAGAAACGAACATCTTTCTGGTAAGAAGAGGGGCGGGGGCGTATGCCTTATGGCCAACGTGACATGGTGTGATGAAAGAAACATACAGGAACTCAAAACCTTCTGTTCACCTGATTTAGAATTCCTCACAATCAAATGTAGACCGCATTATCTACCAAGAGAATTCACAGCCGTATATATCCCCCCCCAAGCAGACACATCGATGGCTCTGAACGAACTTTATTTAACTCTCTGCAAACTGGAAACGATTTATCCGGAGGCTGCATTCATTGTAGCTGGGGATTTTAACAAGGCTAATCTGAAAACAAGACTCCCTAAATTTTATCAGCATATTGATTGCGCAACCAGGGGTGGAAAGACCCTGGATCATTGTTACTCTAACTTCCGCGACGCATATAAGGCCCTGCCCCGCCCCCCTTTCGGAAAAGCTGACCACGACTCCATTTTGTTGATCCCTGCCTACAGACAGAAACTAAAACAAGAAGCTCCCACGCTGAGGTCTGTCCAACGCTGGTCCGACCAAGCTGACTCCACACTCCAAGACTGCTTCCATCACGTGGACTGGGAGATGTTTCGTATTGCGTCAGACAACAACATTGGCGAATACGCTGATTCGGTGTGCGAGTTCATTAGAACGTGCGTTGAAGATGTCGTTCCCATAGCAACGATTAAAACATTCCCTAACCAGAAACCGTGGATTGATGGCAGCATTCGTGTGGAACTGAAGGCGCGAACCACTGCTTTTAATCAGGGCAAGGCGTCTGGTAACATGACTGAATACAAACAGTGCAGCTATTCCCTCCGCAAGGCTATCAAACAAGCTAAGCGCCAGTACAGAGACAAAGTAGAATCTCAATTCAACGGCTCAGACACAAGAGGCATGTGGCAGGGTCTACAGTCAATCACGGACTACAGGAAGAAACCCAGCCCAGTCACGGACCAGGATGTCTTGCTCCCAGGCAGACTAAATAACTTTTTTGCCCACTTTGGGGACAATACAGTGCCACTGACACGGCCTGCAACGAAAACATGCGGTCTCTCCTTCACTGCAGCCGAAGTGAGTAAGACATTTAAACGTGTTAACCCTCGCAAGGCTGCAGGCCCAGACGGCATCCCCAGCCGCGCCCTCAGAGCATGCGCAGACCAGCTGGCCGGTGTGTTTACGGACATATTCAACCAATCCCTATACCAGTCTGCTGTTCCCACATGCTTCAAGAGGGCCACCATTGTTCCTGTTCCCAAGAAAGCTAAGGTAACTGAGCTAAACTACTACCGCCCGTAGCACTCACATCCGTCATCATGAAGTGCTTTGAGAGACTAGTCAAGGACCATATCACCTCCACCCTACCTGACACCCTTGACCCACTCCAATTTGCTTACCGCCCAAATAGGTCCACAGACGATGCAATCTCAACCACACTGCACACTGCCCTAACCCATCTGGACAAGAGGAATACCTATGTGAGAATGCTGTTCATCGACTACAGCTCGGCATTCAACACCATAGTACCCTCCAAGCTCGTCATCAAGCTTGAGACCCTGGGTCTCGACCCCGCCCTGTGCAACTGGGTACTGGACTTCCTGACGGGCCGCCCCCAGGTGGTGAGGGTAGGCAACAACATCTCCTCCCCGCTGATCCTCAACACTGGGGCCCCACAAGGGTGCGTTCTGAGCCCTCTCCTGTACTCCCTGTTCACCCACGACTGCGTGGCCACGCACGCCTCCAACTCAATCATCAAGTTTGCGGACGACACAACAGTGGTAGGCTTGATTACCAACAACGACGAGACGGCCTACAGGGAGGAGGTGAGGGCCCTCGGAGTGTGGTGTCAGGAAAATAACCTCACACTCAACGTCAACAAAACTAAGGAGATGATTGTGGACTTCAGGAAACAGCAGAGGGAACACCCCCCATCCACATCGATGGGACAGTAGTGGAGAGGGTAGCAAGTTTTAAGTTCCTCGGCATACACATCACAGACAAACTGAATTGGTCCACTCACACAGACAGCATCGTGAGGAAGGCGCAGCAGCGCCTCTTCAACCTCAGGAGGCTGAAGAAATTCGGCTTGTCACCAAAAGCACTCACAAACTTCTACAGATGCACAATCGAGAGCATCCTGGCGGGCTGTATCACCGCCTGGTATGGCAACTGCACCGCCCTCAACCGTAAGGCTCTCCAGAGGGTAGTGAGGTCTGCACAACGCATCACCGGGGGCAAACTACCTGCCCTCCAGGACACCTACACCACCCGATGCTACCGGAAGGCCATAAAGATCATCAAGGACATCAACCACCCGAGCCACTGCCTGTTCACCCCGCTGTCATCCAGAAGGCGAGGTCAGTACAGGTGCATCAAAGCTGGGACCGAGAGACTGAAAAACAGCTTCTATCTCAAGGCCATCAGACTGTTAAACAGCCACCACTAACATTGAGTGGCTACTGCCAACACACTGTCAATGACACTGACTCTACTCCAGCCACTTTAATCATGGGAATTGATGGGAAATTATGTAAATATATCACTAGCCACTTTAAACAATGCTACCTTATATAATGTTACTTACCCTACATTATTCATCTCATATGCATACGTAGATACTGTACTCTATATCATCGACTGCATCCTTATGTAATACATGTATCACTAGCCACTTTAACTATGCCACTTGGTTTACATACTCATCTCATATGTATATACTGTACTCGATATCATCTACTGTATCTTGCCTATGCTGCTCTGTACCTTCACTCATTCATATATCCTTATGTACATATTCTTTATCCCCTTACACTGTGTATAAGACAGTATTTTTTTTTTTTTGAATTGTTAGTTAGATTACTTGTTCGTTATTACTGCATTGTCGGAACTAGAAGCACAAGCATTTCGCTACACTCGCATTAACATCTGCTAACCATGTGTATGTGACAAATAAAATTTGATTTGATTTGATTTGATTTTTCCATCAGCAAGGGTATTGAAGATGAAACGTGGCTGGGTCTTTCAGCATGACAATGATCCCAAACACACCGCCCGGGCAACGAAGGAGTGGCTTCGTAAGAAGCATTTCAAGGTCCTGGAGTGGCCTAGCCAGTCTCCAGATCTCAACCCCATAGAAAATCTTTGGAGGGAGTTGGAAGTCCATGTTGCCCAGCAACAGCCCCAAAACATCACTGCTCTAGAGGAGATCTGCATGGAGGAATGGGCCAAAATACCAGCAATAGTGTGTGAAAACCTTGTGAAGACTTACAGAAAACATTTGACCTCTGTCATTGCCAACAAAGGGTATACAACAAAGGATTGAGATAAACTTTTGTTATTGACCAAATACTTATTTTCCACCATAATTTGCAAATAAATTCATTAAAAATCCTACAATGTGATTTTCTGGATTTTTTTTTCTCCATTTTCTCTGTCATAGTTGAAGTGTACCTATGATGAAAATTACAGGCCTCTCTTGTATTTTTAAGTGGGAGAACTTGCACAATTGGTGGCTGACTAAATACTTTTTTGCCCCACTGTACTTGTCCTCTTTCTCAGTTGTGCACCGGGGCCTCCCACTCCTCTTCTCTTCTATTAGAGCCAGTTTGCTCTGTTCTGTGAAGGGAGTTGTACACAGCGTTGTATGAGATCTTCAGTTTCTTAGCAATTTCTCGCATGGAATAGCCTTGATTTGTCAGAACAAGAATAGAATGATGAGTGTCAGAAGAAAGTTCTTTGTTTCTGGCCATTTTGAGCCTGTAATCGAACCCACAAATGCTGATGCCCCAGATACTCAACCAGTGTAAAGGCCAGTTTTATTGCTTCTTTAACCCAATTGCAAAAGGGTTTTCTAATGATCAATTAGCCTTTTAAAATTATAAACTTAGCTAACACAACGTGCCATTTGAACACATGAGTGATGGTTGCTGATAATGGGCCTCTGTATGCCTATGTAGATATTCCATAAAAAATCATCTGTTTCAAGCAACAAAAGTAATTTACAACATTAACAATGTCTACATTATATTTCTGATCAATTTGATGTTATTTTAATGGACAAAAAATGTGCTTTTCTTTCAAAAACAAGGACATTTCTAAGTGACCCCAAACTTTTGAACGGTAGTGTATTTCACTCTACGCAATTTCACTCTCTCTCTCTATGTCACCAGCTCTACCTGCTTGAGTTTAATCTAAAAGTGGTTCTGTTAGCTGGGGGAGGGAGAAGGAGGAGAAAGAGGGGGAGGGAGAGAGAAAGTCAAGAGAGTGATTGGGGAGGGATGGATGGAAGGAGAAAACCGAGAGAGAGAGAAGCGGAGAGATTAAAGAGCAGCAGGTGGATGGACAGGAAGGAAGTGGGAGGGAAGGGTAGAGCGATGGAAGGACCAACAGGGTGTGAACATAAGCCCTGGCCTGAGCCCCACCAGGCTGACAGGCAGTGGGTGGAGGAGTGGGCGAGGTGGCAGAGGGCACAAGCATTCTCCTTCACTCACCTCCAACACCAGCATTCTGAACAGAGTGAGAAATCAATACGGCAAGAAGAGCTGAATGTCATTGCAGTAATGAGAATCAACAGGACAACACTGGAGGAGTAATCTAAATGTATTTATTCTGTAGATAAAAGTCTAAACAGGGAGCTTGTCAGTAAGTAATTTTGTTGGGGAATCGGATGCTGTAATGGGGCAGAATCTGAGAGGAGATAGGGATCAATGTGAGCTGTAATGATGACAATGGTAACATACCCATGTCGACAAGGAATAATAGCCTTTATTTAATTTGGAGGGATTTTCGGCATCACTGCGTTTGTGTGTGTGTGAGAGAGGGAGGGAGGGAGAGTCTCACACATACAGTAGGTCTGAAACATAATGAGGGCGATCAGCCACGGAGGCAAGCAATGTGGCACCGAGATCATTACACACAAAGGTGGGAGAGAGTGAGGAGGAAGAGAAGGGAGGACAACAAAATACATAATGGTTGAAAAGAATGTACGTAGGGAGATTCAGTTCTATATATTTTTGCTGTTATTGCCTTTTCTCCCTGTGGGTTTATTCAATAGTTTTCCAGGGAAATTAGGGGGGTAGTGACCATAGAAGACAGATCATCAGCATTCCTCTACCATCTCTCCTCTTTCTGCCTCAGTTTTTTCTGCCCCCCCATTTTCTATCCATCAATTCCTATTTCCAGATTATTAACTCTCTTTACTGTTTAAGCAGTACACATGATCACATCCCTCACTATCTACAGTAGGTGTGTTAAATGCACCCCCATATCTCTGTGGGCTAAAAATAGAGGTTGCATCCTCGGCTCATATCTCTTTGTCATCCAAGTACTATTTTTTATGTGGAGGTGGAGCTCTGTACACAGAAACGATGGCAACACTGCGGCTTGTAAACTCACTATTCCACCTTCTCACACCTGTAGGACAGAGAAGAGAACAACAGAGAAAGAGAGAAAAGAGGACGTGGAAAGGAGCTATATAAAGTAACCACACATGGAAATTGTGCGTGAGAGTGTGCGTTTGTGTGTGCGTGCACAAGTGTGTGTTTATGTGTTCTCCAGTTGGCTCTTTGAAAACTATTAAAACTCGCAGCTTAGCCTGCTCCCTTCAAGTGCCAAACAGAGCAGGTTTCCCTGACAACCCAGGTCCTTGGTCACTTTTGTACCAGGATGTGAGGGAGCTGGCATCCCACTGCTCCCAAAGACAGTAATGGTGTCCAATCACAGCTCATCCAGAGAGAAGAGAGCATGGTCATGAAGGGTTATACCTGAAGACATACCTCAGACACTATTCTGTCCCTTTGGGATTGAGCTTCTCAGGACTCATTGAGGTACTGTTCACAAGGGAGACAGACCCACATTACATCTGTGAGTGTTTGCGGGGTTTATTAGGGTTTAAGATGGCATTGATCTGTTGTCTCCTCCAGCTGCCGTACTCTGATGATAGTGCCGGCCTTTTAATACACACACATCACCTGCTCTGCTAGTCTGTGTGACAGAGCCTATCTGCAGAGGCTGACAAAGGGCCAAGAGAGCGTATCCAGAAGAAAGACAACATTTCTGATTCATCTGATGTAACGAACAGTAAAATAGATACATTGTACTCTATATACACTCAGTTGCCAGTTTATTAGGTACACGCATCTAGTACCGGGTCGGATAAGGCAATGTATTTCCACTCCTCAATTTGTCCAGTGTTGGTGATCGAGTTCCCACTGGAGCCGCTTCTTCTTGTTTTTAGCTGATAGGAGTTGAACCTGGGGGGTCATCTGCTGCAATAGCCCATCCGTGACCAGGATGGGTTGTGCATTTTGTAGAGGCCGTTCTGCACACCAGTTGTGTTCTGCTGTTATTTGCCATTCCGGGTTGCCATTTGATTAGCTGTTCAGGAGTCTTATGGCTTGGAGGTAGAAGCTGTTAAGATGCCTTTTTGACAAGGACTTGGTGCTCCAATACCCACTTGCCACGCAGTAGCAGAGAGAACAATCTATGGCTAGGGTGGCTGGAGTTTTTTGTTTGTCACACCATTCTCTGTAAACCCTAGACACTGTCGTGCGTGAAAATCCCAGGAGGCTGGACGTTTCTGAGATACTGGAACCGACGCGCCTAGCAAAGACGATCATACCACACTCAAAGTTGCAAACAGTAATTTAATGCCTCGATGCCTGTCTGCCTGCTTTATATAGCAAACTCACTGTCTGTAGGAGCGAACGGGATGATGTATCTAATAAAATTAGTATACATTATCATAGTAGGAGAGAGAGAAGCAAATAGAAACAGAGAGAGAGAGATACGAGAGCGAGACGAGAGAGTGATAGAGCGAGAGAGCATTATGTGTGGAAGTCATGGTGATATGATACAATATCAGAAGATGAATAAATCTGAATGGGATCCACTGTAAGGCTTAAGTCCATCTGTCATCACATCCTATCGATAAACTGTGACAGATGCTCTGGGAATGCAAACAGCAACAAATTAAAACAGACAGCAGCCCCGCCAGAACATCAATGATTGTTACCATCCCCAAAGTTAAATAATGAAGTGTCGTCTGCCCTGCCTGCCTAAAGAGACCTAAACAGGTAAACATCCTGAGTCTAAATGATGGACCAGAGCCAAAGTACAAGTACTACGTCCTTTATTGCATGCACTTACCTAACATAAACCTGGGCACCTTCCATAAACATGGAGACATACTGACGCACATCACTTTATTCACCATCTTCCTCCCCAGGTACCATGTGGGGGAAGAGGAACCGCATTTAGTGAATCTGGATTTCTATGGTGGCCATTAGACTCTTTCTAACCTATCTAATAGGCTGCAGCAGCTCCACTCTCCTCTCTATTAGTCTCTCTATTCCCTCAAGGCCTTCAGCAGGGCACTGTGCTTTAATCCAATCATTTCCAAATAAAATGAGAGTAAATCTCAAATCGGGTCCCTGGGTCTGTTCTTGTTCCAGAGCGCTCTGTCCTGTGATGTTGGTCCAGACAGCCTCCCCTCTGCAGACCACCATGGGCCTCCTGGCTCATTAAATATGGAAGTAAAAGAGGAGAGCGCTCGCTCGGAGTGGAGAGCAGGAATGCCTCACCACCCCTGTCACAGCCAGTAAAGGAAGACCAGATAGCGTGGTTCAGAGGCTGGGCTACAGAACAGAACACAGAGGACAAGAGTAAGAGATACTAAGGCTTCTGCTCTCAGAGCCATTCCTGAGGAAATTAACCATGACAAATCTGCATGATAGCAGTGCTCTTGTTGCACTCAACTAATGATTCCCTGGTCCTGTTTGGCTCAGTGGTAGAGCATGGTGCTTGCAACGCAAGGGTTGTGGGTTTGATTCCCACGGGTGGACCAGTATGAAAAATATGAAAATGTATGCACTCACTACTGTAAGTTGCTCTGGAACAGAGCATCTGCTAAATTACATAAATGTACCTAAGTAGAGGTGTTGGTTAGATACTGTATGCCGATATCTTAAACTGCTGTCTGAAGAGGTTGAGGCTGTTATGTACATATTCCTACCATTCAACCAAGGCCAGAAATTCTCCATTTAAGTATTCAACTGTTGAAAGATATAACTAATCTATATGCAGACATAATGAATCATGGTGCTGTAACATGTGAAAGGAAAGCACAATGCTCATGCAGCATTATATATGTAGGAATCAGAGAACAGGTGTGCAATTTACACTTTTTTATATGACGAGGTGTCTGGGGATGTACTGTACTGTACACAGACACAAACACACCTTGCAGACTCTATAATGTGATCCATCCTGTCTTCTTCCTGCTGTTTGCACTTGCCAGACTGCTCTAATGATGGCTAAGAGGCATTTAGCTGAAGAAAAAGCAAAGAAAATCAGATTGATTGTGTTGAGGTGCTCTGCTCCACAGATTGGAGACAATGAAGCACACTGCAGACCTTTTAACACATACTAAGAGACAGTTGTCATATTCTCCTCTTTTCTTTCTCTCTCCTGTAAATGGCTAGAATCCTGAATTCTCCCCTACATTCCTGCTGGCTCTGTCTGGCGGTGCCTGGCTGGGTTGAGGCTGTCTACTCTTCAGTGTGTTGGATCTTCTGTTTACAGGAAGCACAGTGCATGCCCACTTTGAATTCAGAGGGCTTTCTGTTTGGCTGCATGGCCTGATCTCTCCTCCTTGGCCTGATCTCAATTTCTCAGTGGCACCACACCTGTCCAAAAAATACAGTTGTTGCAATGGAGCCGAAAGGCCGCAACGCGTTCCCTCGGCCAGTGACAAAAGCCTGGCAACTATCAGTAATATCTGTGTTTCACGCCAGTCCCAGCCAGCTCTCCCAGCCAGCTCTCCCAGCCAACTCCATAGTAACCTTGGAGAACCCCATCTGGAGCCCCAGCAGCCAGGTCCAGGGAGGGAACAACAGACATGCTTCCTGTGGACCGGTGAGGAGGTCAAGATTGGTGTGTGAAGGTGTCATTGGACATTCAGAAACACCCTTAAGCATGAATACAAGCATGTATGCACACACACACTAATATATGCATGTGTGTCTGTCACTCACTTAAGGTGAGGACAAGGAGATACAGAGAGAGCAGGAGACTGGTGCAAGTGCTGTCTGAAAGTAGAACAGCTTTGAGAAAATAGATTGAATTGATCAAACCACTGGCTGCCAGTGGAAAAAGCTGCAACTACTGGATGGTGTTTCATCTGACATTAGCTGCTCTTGCCAGGGCATGTCTATCGAGATACAGCTTACTGTAGGTCACTAAGAGAATCTCCATTTTGGTTTTTACTCATTTAATGCATAGGTCATTATGTTGGAGCCTGCTGTGTTTTTAGCAGCAGTAAGTTCAACCATTTGCCATCGATTCAGAGTTTATGATTCAATGTGGAATTGTAGCACTTACTGCCACTCCAAACACTAGAATGCTACTTGATGGGCTGTGAATCTGTGTGCCAGCTCTAACAAAGTCAAAGCACATGTGCTTCCAGTTCCCTCCTCTGATAAGAGCACACATCACTCCCCTCAGCCAGGCAGACAGTCTCCATCACCCCAGCCAGGTTCAGGTGCCCTGAGGCAGGGCAGCTGAGTGTCCTCTGGTAGTGGGTCTAGGAGCAAATAGCCAAATGACTTACTTATGGAGTCATAGAGGCAGAACATATGGATCAATTCAACATGACATAAACATCCCTCCTTTTGCCTGAGGGTGGCAATATAATGCAGTGAGGAGCCCAGAGAGAGAGAGAGAGAGTGTGTGTGCTTGCCTGCTTGTGTTTTAAAACACCAAATACATAAAGTAGCCTATAGCCTAGGCTTACCACTGAAGTAATACATCAGGTCTCCATAGAAACTACTGCTCTAAGGGGCATCTGATTAAGAAAAAAATGCAACGGATGTCTTTTGAAGAAGCGCGCGATGGTAATTTTCCAGGGCTCTAACTATTAGCGAGAGGCCAAATAGGTTCTGCTGATAACCTAAAGGTAAGTTAAAGACAATGAGGCAAACACTTACCACATCTCGAAATTATACCATTAAAGCCTAGGATATATTTTGAGCCCAATAAGAGAATGCTAGTATCTTTCTTATAAGTGGAAAACCCAAATAGAAAGTCACTTTCTATCTTACCTGGCTCGAGCTTGAGGGGAATGACGAAATTGGCGGGACATCCAAAATCTTCAGGTCGTACATGTTACCGTTCAAAATGACAGAGGGTCTGTACACATACCTGGTTCGGGTTGGAGTGTAAACCTCTGAGAAGTCATTATAAATAAATTGACGGATTATGGAAGTTTTCCCGACTCCGGGAGCTCCGATAACAGCGATACTTAGCGTCTCCACCATTCCTGGAACATCAGCACCATGGACAGCGACCAAACCAATTTGCAACTCAACAAAGATTAGCCTAGCAGCGGTCTTGTTTCCAGGAAATATTGCTGCTGCTGCTGTTCCGACACAGATCAAAGCCAACAGTTATTTTTACGTTGAACACTTTTTGCTTGCTGCAGCCCAAAAATGTAGATTTTACTAAACCTTATAATTAGGTAAAGAAAGATCGAAACAGTCATCTGTCGTCAATGTTTTTAAATTCATTGATGGTTATGTTTGCTGTTATCCAATCTCTCTCACATCGAAACACAAATAACGTCACTTGAGTTTATTTCGTTTAATAGTCCTAAGAAAAATCAAATCACTCCAAGATTCAATACCGGGGAGGGGGTTTTCGCAACGTCTCCGCATTCCATAGGGAGAAACGTATGCTAATCTTCTGGGGAACAACCCCCCGCGCCCTCGTCCCCTAGGAGGGAGCGCAAAGTCCGTCCTCGGAATTTCCACAGGGACATAATCTCACTCACTGTTTGAATTAGGTCAACATTAACGAGCCCATTATTGCTTTTCTTACGGATCTCCAGGCTGTACAGTTATTCTATCCGCACCTCTTACTCGTCTCCAGCCGATGCACCAATACGACTGACTCCTTGCGCTCACCAAAGCCTTGGAGAGGCACGCTAACTCAGCAGCCCCGTATCTACAGATAGATTTCCACGTGCTCCAGAATGAGCATATTCTGCTCTTAACGACGTAAGAAGGCACAGCTGATAATTTAGATGAAACGATCCAAAAACAGAGACAAGCGACCAACTGCTGCATAGGCATCAAATGAATGTATCTCCCCTGTTCACTGGCGTGTCTGTCGGTATGGTGCGCGTTCCTTGTGTGTGTGCGTACGTGCGTGATTGGATGTGTATGCTTTTGTCATCTTTTATCGTTTATGTGCGTGTTAATCATGACAGTCGTGCCCAGGTTTTGTGTAATGAGCTACTATTTAGAGGTCAAATACCTGAAATGGAACCACGAATGATGTAACCTATCACACAAAATGCACATTGACGTGTCGACCAAATTAATATTTCAATTTTTCCTCCTGGACACAGAATCCTCAAAGGAGGCTCCCATGGAGACAGAATGCTGCATTTACACTTCCTTAAAGCGCAAGGCTGACGCACAACTGGTTGTGTTCCTAAAGCTAAGGGATTGATGAAGGATGGCTCCCTATCAATAGCAATACCTTGAGTGGCAATTAAGGTTTCACATATGATTAATTATACTACACCATTAATATGATGCAACGCCTGTGTACTTACTTGCTCCTAAAACAATGGTCATACAATTAATGATTCTCTTGCTCTTTCCTATTCAATTGCGACATCTAGACTACCTGTCCCAAGAGCTCTGTGTGTACTCATTAGCTATAGTCAAGCAATAATGACATATTTAGCCTACATAACACCCTGCGTCATCACCATTTGTTTGTCTGTATGATTTCATCAAAACGAGCGGGGAGAGTGACGAGAACCTGCTGCCATTCCAGTGATGGACGCAGTCAGAGTGAGAGACTGACTAAATGGGTGATATGAGCGCAGTGTGCTCTTGTCGCATTGACCAATTTTAACTCACCCTCACCTCACTGTTATAAGCAAACCGTTGAAAAATATATTTTGAGAGGTCGGTTGCAATCCAAACAATATAGAGAGGTTAATGTAAAGCCCCAATTATGTCAAGGTCATGCAATCAAATCAGTCAAGGTATGTCGATCAACCTACACGTATTGGCATGCCAAAACAGTTCCTCTCAATTACCACAAGACTATGAATGTGTCCAACAATGTGCAATCAATAGAAATTCATGCTGCAACACGTCTTTTAAAGTTCATGTGCATCAATGTTTTTATTATTCTGGAACTTCATTGGATTCGCAGAAGTCCTACCTGGTGACAGGTGTAACAGAATATTAACTTTCCTCCTTATAAATAACGCAGTTCTCGATATGGTGAGTTGTTAGCACCCCCTGTTGGTTAAGGTTCATCCACCCTTCTGGCCATCAGTGTTCCTCAAGGGTGAGCTGGGTTTTATTTTGGATCCTGAGCAGAAACAATTATATTTTTGGGTCACAAGAACACCATCAAAGCATTAGTCACGTCAAAGTAAAAAATAATAGGGACCACTGTTTCACATGTCCTCATTTATTGACACTGAGTGGTATGTGGATGACAGTCATAGAGAAGATTGCTTGTTACTGCCAAAATCATCTAGAGCCTCTATTCAATACATTGAGCTAAAGCCCAATTGAAATTCATAGACAATGTTCCCGCGTTAGAGGAGACTGCATTCACATTAAACCCTGCATATGTCCGCTAGATCACATAATACCTTTACATTTCTATTACGCAATCTGTAACACTTCAGCGATACAGACTGAATGGAGCCATAGGTCTGGCACCACTCCACTGAGGGCATACCTCATACTGATGATGAAATAACCACAATATTAGACAACTTGATAACATTGCAGTTTAGGAAACACACAAAGCAGCTATGATGTTAAGGGAGGTTTTATTCCATTATAAAAAAAAGCATTGAGTGATTTTTTTAGGCACTGAACTGCAACAATGTGTTTTTTATAAACCTTAAACGCACACACAGTGAGGATGAAGTCATTATCAGTGATCTAGTCCTCAGTAAGCTACACACGGTGTGGAGAGATAATGAAACAGTGATCAGCACTGACTCCAGATCAGCTCATAATTGCCACTCCAGCTGCGCTGCTCTGATAACCAGTGGTGTAGTGCTGTTTTTGTAGGTGAGGGAGCGCAATTTATTTTTAAATTAACATCCTCAATCAAAAAGTTATACCAACAGATGTAGCCTATTATTGAATAGCCTGTCATTATAGAATATGCATAAAATGCATCCTCCAGTTGAATACCCTCAAACACCAAGCTAAGCATACCTAATTTCAAAATAGGCCATCATCACTGTCAATTGTGAATGAGGTAGTTTGGAACTCGGTAGTGAGTGTTGAAACCGAGGACAGATGATTTTTAAGTGCTTCACGCTTCACACTCGGCGCTTACGTTCTGTGAGCTTGTGTGGCCTACCACTTCGAGGCTGAGCCAACGTTGCTCCTAGACAAACTAACTTGTTGAAAAGGTGGCAGCCTATAACTGTGCAACGTTGAAAGTCACTGAGCTCTTCAGTAAGGCCATTCTACTGCCAATGTTTGTCTATGGAGATTGCATGGCTGTGTGCTCTATTGTATACACCTGTTAGCAATAGCGATTTTAGCATGTAAATCCCGGTGTGGCAAAATAAAATAAAAATGTAGATACATGCCAGCAAAGCCACTACACAACAACACAATAATTGGACTATAATGGTGACCACAAACTGTTAGGGCCTACATAAATCTGTCCCAACAGCAGAGTCCCAACACCTTACCACTGCTACACCTGGCTATCAGCAGAGCTGTGTCTGGCAGCGAAACAGTTAATTCAGCCTCATTTACTGCCTTTTAAACAAACATGGCTGACTTGCTTAAACAAATGTGACGATTGAGATGTACACACTATGGCATAAGGGGATGACGAGCAGATAAGAGGCAATCTGTAATTTCGAACTAGGCTGGATGTAGTCAATATAACTATTTGTTCAGCACTTTTAAAATTTACAGCAACAGAACATGGCAATTCTTACTGGATTCTCCCTGTACACCAAGTCAGTACTGTGAGAAATAAAGGGGGCATATAAAACAAACAATGAAAGCTCTTACAATATTCAATGATGACATTTCTCCAAATCAGGTTATAGGCTACAAGTGCACCACCAAGTCAGAACAGTTCACTAAATTATGAGGGGAAAAGGGAACAAATTATTAGGGTGAGACACGTGGGCTAGTAACAGCTTACTACACAACATACACTTCATATTACTTTCTTAGCTACAGTATACATATCTCCCTGGGATATTACATCATTTATGTAGCACAATACAAAACATTTTTGGACTCACCTTATAGATTGCCTCTTATCCACTCGTCATCCCCTTATGCCATAGTTTGTACATCTCAATTGTCAGTAGAAACCACATTTGTTTAAGCAAAACAGCCATGTTTGTTTAAAAGGCAGCAAATGAGGCAGAATTAAATGTTTTGCTGCCAGACAAGGCTCCGCTAATAGTCAGGTTTAACAGTGGTAAGGTGTTGAGACTCTGCTTTTGGGACAGCTTTATGTAGGCCCTAACAGTTTGTGGGCACTGTTATAGTCCAATTAATGTATGGCTTAGTGTCGTTTTGTGTAGTGGCTTTGCCGACATGCATCTAAAAAAATAATTGGGGGAGTTTGCCACACCAAGATTTACATGCTCAAATCGCCACTGGAAAGGAGAACAGCACCCGGTTTGTTTGTGTAGCATCTGAATGCAAGAGCAAATTGTTTTTTGCATCGTAGAGGACCGAAATTGTTTTAGGTTGTGGCACTCAAGTGAGTGTGTGACTCATTGCGGGAAAAAGGCACCAGGAAAGAAACTTCGATGTCGCTCAGGTGTTCACTAGCAATTTTACCTCTGTTGCACGTTTCCATTTCCTGCAGGTACCCATTCTCCTGCATGCCAGCCTCCCTTTATGTTTCATTCATGACTCAAATGGCCTTGGGGATGTAAAGGACTTGTTAATTGTAAGGACTGTAAAATAATGTTGTGCTTTTGGAATTATTCCCATTCTGACTCTTTATGTTATAGACAATATGCTAGTTGAATGTAGAAATCGTAAAAGGTAATAATAGTTATATGCCTTACTTGTTTAACAATTTGTAATTCCAGTTGGATTTTGATGAAAGTAGCCTTGAAATGAATATTGTATAATGTTATGGTTATGATAGAGATTTAAACGTGTCTTCATTTTCAGGTTTGAATGAGGAAATGTATTCCCCTATGATTATTCTTTCAATAAAGTTAGTTTTATTATATCACTTTTTTGTCTTTCCTTATATGTAATAGTGAATGCTGTGTGTCATTTGTTTTGGTGCAGATGTGTGTGTGATCACCGAACATCCCATAGAATGAGAAAATTCCATCGGTCACTAAGAGGTCTGTAACCAATTCACAGTAAAAGGTACTTATATTCTGATTTTAGATGATCAATCCTTACAAAACAAGGAAAAGTCCATATCCTCCAAGCTTTTATCTATCATTATTTAGAATGTTTGGTTTGGGAGAAAAGCATTGATTTTCATATAAGACACATTTTCACATGTTTTTCTTGACTGATTTACAATTTGATTGATGTGTTGCTATTGTATGTCATATCAATTGAAAGAGCTGTTTTTCAGCTTTTAAAATATGTATCATGTTTTCATATAAGGTTTAACACCAGCAAATGATTCCAATTTATGCACACAGAGGTCATGATTCAGTAAAAATATGTACAATTCCCACCAGGCAGGAAAGGGTTATTAATGACAGTTATGACAGGGTTATTTGTCATTATGAAGCATTTAACATTGAACTTAACCCCTGCACGAATCATGGATCTTGGAGGTCTGGGAAAATGCGCTGTAAGTAACTATGCCTACATAACATTTTGCCTTGAAAACAGTTATCATGGGGAGACAAATCCACAATAATGTAGGCCTATGGCTTTGCAAAATCGAATGCTTTTAACCGAACGTTAAAACCTCTTCTTACCGAAACAATCACCTTATAGTAGTCCTACTGTCATTCATGTAGAGCCAGCCTACTTGTTGGATAGATTGGATGCGTATGGGTGTCTTGCTGTAGGGTAGTTGTCTACTGATATTGTCGACTATCATCATCTGATCCATGAAAGCAAACAAAAATTACAAAGCTAAATAAATGGTCTACTTCTTCTGGCCTAGGATGGCACGGAGAGCACCAGTACCTGTGCGCACCTGAAAAACAACGCAATGAGCGCTCTAAACAAATGATTGACTAAAGCAAACAATGATAAAATCAACGAATAAATCAAATGAATTTGGAATGAAGGCTTTAAAAAAACAAAACAAGGACAAATTGCAAACAAATGGCAGAAATGAGCACGTACAAAGGAAAGTCTATACGTACAGGAGCTCAGCTGAGGCCGAAATTCAGCACTGCTGAGTGGACAGCACCGCCACATAGAAATAAATGGTTTAAACCACAATGTCAAACTCATTCCAAGGAGGGCTGAGTGTCTGCAGGTTGTCATTCCTACCTTGTACTTGATTGATGAATTAAGGTCACTAACTAGTAAGGAAATCTCCTCACATGGTTGTCTAGGTCTTAATTGAAAGGACAAACCAAAAACCAGCAGACAGTAGGCCATCCATGGAATGAGTTTGACACCCCTATTTTAAACCATGACAGAGAGGTGGGGGCGTTGATTTAATTTGGATGCTTTAATTTTCATATTTACCACTACATTTCAAACAAATAGAGAATGGTTCAATTAGCATTATTTAGAAACCCTCCTAAAGTTAGCTCTCCTAAATGCAACAAAAAGCTAACATCTCATTCAGGGGAGCCAAGCCCCCCACCCCCGTAATTCACACCTTGATCCACAGGCTGTTCCATGTACTGTAGTAGCATATACTGTGTATGGTGCTGAGGAATATTAATTCAACCCACTGCTGGTAACAAGATTTGGGTTCCAGTCAACAAACCAACCACAAAATTGAGCAGTTTAGCTTATCCACCCACCCCAGTCACTCTTGGCAACTGCTAGATTGAGTGGGTACAGCTCAGAGAATGTAAAGCGTCGATCTACTAGCACTTCAAAACCTCACCCTCTTCTTGCTCCCAGTCTGTCATAGGGATAAATAAAGCCCTGAGCTCCAGATAAACCTTGGGTTTCACTCTGGACTCATGGAGAAAGAAGGGGTGAGGACAGAGAGAGAGGAGCAGGGATGAAAGGAGAGGAGAGCAGATGTGTGAAGGGATTAGGGTAGAGGAGAACAGGGATGAGGGGAGAGGGAACATCAAATTAGTATGCAAAGCTGTTTAAGGCTGCCCAACAATACTGTAAAAAAAATGACAGCTCACTCAACCGAGTGTGGACAGCCCTTCCGAAGGTCATTGTAAAGAGAACTGTAGATATGCCTATAATATACAACATGAACCCATTTGTTAATATGGAATCTGTATGTACATATTACATAAAAGGACAAATTATTTAAAACAACTTCTGATCATCTTCCCTACTTCAGAGACTTATAAAGCAGACATGTTCTCCCTGTCCATCAAGCAGTGTCTGCATATGTGGCCAAGTGTGGAAGAAGAGTTACTCATCAGATTGTAAATTCTACGAGTACAATACTAACCAGTGTTGCGATTGGCTTAGCCCTTTATATTACTGTATATATATATATATATATATATATATATATAATAATGTAAGATCTCAGTGTACAAAACATTAGCAACACCTTCCTAATATTGAGTTGCACCCTCCTTTGCCCTCAGAACAGCCTCAATGCGTTGGGGCATGGACTCTACAAGGTGTGGAAAGCGTTCCACAGGGATGCTGGCCCATGTTGACTCTAACGCTTCCCACAAGTTGGCTGGATGTCCTTTGGGTGGTGGACCGTTCTTGATAAACATGGGAAACTGTTGAGCGTGAAAAACCCAACAGCGTTGCAGTTCTTGACAAACTCAAACCAGTGCACCTGGCACCTACTACTATACTCCGTTCAAAGGCATTTAAACCTTTTGTCTTGCCCATTCACCCTCTTAGTTGCACACACACAATCCATGTCTCAAGGATTAAAAATCCTTCTTTAACCCCTCAATCTACACTGATTGAAGTGGATTTAACAGGTGACATCAATAATGAATCATAGCTTTCACCTGGATTCCCTTGATCAGTCTCATGGCAAGAGCAGGTGTTCCTAATGTTTTGTACACTCAGTGTATATCTTATGGAATCCTTATTGGATGGAACTAAACGTGGTATACCATTCCTAATTGATGATTCAAGTCAATTCATAAAATGCACTTGTGGCATTTGTGAATATATCTGATTTTTAATAGTTCTGTTTCAAATGATGTACACACAAACGGTCAATCAAAAAAACATTAGATTTCTCCTTTACAGCTTCATCACATACACACTAGTCAGTTTTCACCACACACAGACCAAGTAAATCCACTCATCTCCAAGTAGTGAAAGTGCTCACTGTGGAGATGTTCCAGAGGGTTCTGATTCAATGACTCAAAAGTTTAAATAACCAATTCATTTTCCAAAGAGACTAGGTAAAACAGAATGGTGAAGTTGAGTTGGTCAGATTTTCTTCATACAAAAGACTTCATGATGTGTGCTACCTCTACAGTTAGTTTCCTATACAGATAAAGTATAGAACATACAGGTGGTTTGAAGCCTCTATGACAGGTGGCAGAGGTACTTGACCAACTAAGAGGGGAGGAGAATGCAACAACCTGGCAGGGAGCCCAAGCAGCCCTGATTAACAGAGCGCACACAGCAGAAACAACATCCAAACATCTGTGGCCCTCGCCCGCCTGCATGCCCAGAGTTAAAACTTCAATCACACTGCAAACACAAACCTGGGAATACATAATGGAATTACTTTAAAGAAGAAAAGGGGCAAGAATTAGGAAAAGAAAAGGTATTGTATGTAGTAGTGAGGCGTATATTGCTGAGTTTACACAGGCAGCCCAATTCTGATCTATTTGGCAATAATTGGTCTTTTGACGAATCAGATCAGATCTTTCGCCAATAATTGGGCAAAATATCAGAATTGGGCTGCCTGTGTTAATGTAGCCTTAGTTGCTCCAACCATCTCTAATAACAAATAGCACACAGGCACCCCAACACACAAATACATGCACACACACACACACACGGGAGAGAGAGACCTGCTCCAAGAGACAGCAGAGATTGAGTACAACAACAATAAACAAGCCCAATGGGCACATCAAGAGCAAACAACAAACTAAACACATGTGTGACATGGTGTGTTCCAAAACATTTAGTGTCTCTTACTAGCTGGGACATCACATCCCTTTAAAAGAAAAAGGAGGAGAGTGTTTGTGAGAGAGAAGTGAAGACATCGAGAGGGGTGGCGGGGGGGGCTGAGGGGTGAGTGAAGTGAGAACAGGAACACAGCAGGTGCTTCACAGCCCCAAGATATGGGGAAACAATGTGTCTGTACTGCCACATTTTAATGTGAAGCACCAAAAGGTATGCTGACAGTAGAGATTTAACTGCTGATTACACACACTAAATATAGGTACTAATTTGCAGAGACGCGAGGTGAGATAATCGTGAAAAGAGAAGACATCAGGGGGGTATGGAGAAACAGTCACAAGGATCACAAGGATCGCATCAGTCTCCCCCAGCAGCACTAGCTGAAAATCCCTACCAGGTGTGTCCCAGATTAGAGGCTCATGGGAGAAGGGTGAACTGAATCAGATCAGCACGGGCTGGACTGGAGTTAGGCCATCATGCAAGGGAGATCTGACATGGTAGTGAGCTCTCATTGAAGACCGACTAGACTTGGTGGGTTATGGGAAACACAACCCCAACCATGTTCAAGGTGAAGAAGACAAAGGCCATTCCAACTATTGATGTGGGTGACAGGATTGGTCTATAGAAAGCTTTGGGACCATGAGGGCTAGAGACTTCAGACTTAAATCAGATAAGGACTTGTAGAGTGGAGGGTTAGTGCTTGACAGAAAGAACAGATAGAAACCAGAGTCCCCAGGGAGGCACACAGACAGACAGCAAAGTTGGAGATTCTACAAGGGAAGGGTCTTTCAAAAGCCTGTATGTCAGGAGAAGGGGGAGGAGAGGGTCAGGACGGTTGGGGGTCCAGGAGGTCCCTCCAGTCAGGGCCAGTCTCCAGTCTCCATGCCTCAGGTTGCGCCCCCTACTTCAGCCCTGTCAGGGGTTCAGTTCTTCAGCACTGCCTCGTAGCACTGGAACACACACTGGGACACCTCTGGTGCTCTGCACTTCAGAGAGATCTGAGGAGAGAGAAGAGAGAGTTAGTTACTACATGGTCTGGCTGGGCAAGGAGATAGTCGTCTTTCTGTTAGCAGGTGTTAGGTGTTGAGAGCACCTGGTCAAGAAGAACACTAGTTCAGATGTTCAGCCAAAGCAAAACAGTTTCAAAAGCCAGCGTGACATGGAGAACAAACGTCAGGTAGAAGCTATTGTTTTAGAAAGACATGGACAAGCTAGCGAAGCAGTCAACAATATACAGTACATGATTATTTAATAACTCAAATCAACAAAACAGCTCAGTGTCATTTCTTCATAAACAACAAATATAATCTCTCATGTGGAGCAGCTGCTGCCCTCGTCTTTATCTCAGGAGTCAAGTGCTATGAGAGATGAACTATAGTTCAGTGATCTAAAACAGAATCACACCTTTCCTGGTCATCATTTGACCGAACATCCTTGAGAGAGCCTTTTCAGGGATGAGGAAGCTGTATGGACGGGATGAAGGCTAATTCGCCGGGCCACTTTTTCATACCTTCAAGAAAAGCTCCTTTCGATAGTCTAGTCAGTTAGTGCAATGCAACTGTAATGGCAGGACTTTAAGCACCGTCTGTTTAATAAGCATGGTAATTATTTCAGCAGCTTCACTGACTCATGACTGAAGAGTGAATAGCTCCCAACCTCCTCTATTCCCACCATTTCAGCAGAGGCATTTTGTTTCATTTTATTTGCGGGGGAGAATTTATTAGCATTATAAATGCTGCCTTTATTCAATCTTATCAGCTTGGAGCAGAAAAAAAAAAATGTCTCATTCCTTCTTTCCTTGTGAAGTTGAGTGTTGCTGCAGGAACTAATAGAGCTCTTAGAGGCGGTTTCCTTTTCATTAGAGTCATGCAGGAAAAGCTCAAAATTCTGTGTGTAGCTTTTCATTAGCAGTACTACTGTAGCCGTTTTTGCAGTCATGCAGGAAAAGCTCAAAACTTCTGTGTACTACTGTAGCCGTGCGTTTGCAGCAGTACTACTGTAGCCGTGCGTTTGCAGCAGTACTACTGTAGCCGTTTGCAGCAGTACTACTGTAGCCGTGCGTTTGCAGCAGTACTACTTCGTGCGTTTGCAGCAGTACTACTGTAGCCGTGCGTTTGCAGCAGTACTACTGTAGCCGTGCGTTTGCAGCAGTACTACTGTAGCCGTGCGTTTGCAGCAGTACTACTGTAGCCGTGCGTTTGCGGTGCCAGGGTGATTGTGTGGTGATTGACAGTCCCGGCTGGCTCGTGCTTAGCAGTTCTAATAGCAATTGTCATTAACTGGCCAGAAGCATTTGAAGTCCCATTAGACAGAGGTTCACACCAGGTCCCTCTCTGACCCATGGGACAGGAGATCACACTGCTGTACCATGGTGACAGAGTGTCCCCCAGCACTGCATTGGTACATTCCACAATGCTGCGCTAGACGAGTGGGAACACTACACAACTCCTCCCTCCAGGGCTGCCGCTGCTCTGTGTACTGCTGGCTCTTTACTAATGCATAATGGTGCTGGCATGATTAGTCAGAAACACACAACCTAGGCCAAGTTGGAGAAAATGAGGCCTAGCTGGCTGTCATAAGGATCAGCTTATTAAACCAGGTTGTAGAAAAGCTCTGATCAACTAGGCTTACATGGTGTGTGGGCATTTTGCTTAAGGCTTTGTAAAATGCTGCTGAATAATCTGCCTGTGAGTCAATATGAGGGTGGCGTGTGAAGGAGAGAGTGAGAGAATAAAGGACAGAGGAGAAAAATAACTAGCTGTAGAAAACAGTGACTGGTAGAAACAGTGCAGGTGGGTGGTGGTAGTGTTTTAGGAGAATGGAAGAAGATGTAGGAAGATGTAAAGATGCTGTGATTTCTGCACCATATAAGGATATCCGAGATTGAACGATGAGTGGGGGAAGAAGGAGAGCTGAAAGTTGAGTACATAGAAGTTGTGTATGGTGGCACGGTCATGGCGCTGGCTGTACCAGAGCACCATTCTCCCACAAACCCCTGCAATTAGCCACTCTTGGGGTGGGGGGAGTGAACCAGCCCTTGCCATTGGTCATGCTGTTGCCATGGGGACAAGAGGTGAGGGCCCAGTGCTCCACTTTAAAAAGACAGAGCTAAGAAGCTGAGAATCATGGGATAACTGGCACCAAATAGGTGGGGTGATGGAGGAGCATTGGGGTTAGCAACGTTACATTAGAGTAGACCCAGTTAGTATAGAAGGTTTGGTTGTTTAGCAACTTCTCTCAAATACATTATTACAGTTGTTGGTTACCCAGCAAATTTTTGCCATATTAGCATAGACATGACATCAGTCAAGACACCTCAAAATGGTATCAAGAACAAGACACAACTAGCTGAAACGAGCCACTTACGACTCCCCACATGGCAGCTTCTTGGCATTATTGTTAGCTATCTGGCCATCCAGAATTACAACAGACTTTTGCCCCACTGAATCACGCGCATCGCTTGTGACGTTGTCAGCTAGCCAATATATAGAGTTAGGATGGCATCATTTCTTAACTGATGTCAGCTTTACTGCCTTTCTACAGGGAGCTGTGGAATCTTCCCACAGGCTGAGTACGATCCACAGTGTTCTTTTCTCATGCTAAAAATAACTGCTCAACACAAGCATGTGTCAGGTTGACTTTCACGTGTTGTACTGAGAGAGCATCAGATCCATGCAGCAGCAGCACAGAGATGTGAGAGTGCATGCTGCACATGTGAAAAATGTTAGCATCTTCAGTGAAGATCCAGATCTTCTGATGGTAGTCATCTGTAGGGAGGAAGAGAGCCTTAAGGGGTAGTAGGAATAGGAGAAAGCAACAGAAAGAGGGCATATCCTGACAGGTGTTCAGGCTGAGATATATATATGAAAAGAAGAAAAAAAAACTCAAAATCCTAGACAAATTAAGAACAGCACAAGTGGAGACAAAAACACATCAACTACAAAAATGACTACAGACATACTAACAGAACAAGACAAACAAGTCAAGGGCTGATCAAACACCTCAGTTGAGTCATTTCACAGACTGAAAACTCATTCATCTCCTGAACGAAAATACCAATAGACCAACAAATACAGAGGCTTCAACCACTGACAGATGAGTCAAGCTGAATGCACAATGAACTGTGGAGGAATTACATTTAAAATGCTACATTTGAGCGAGATGGATAAAACAGATTGACTGACTGAAATGGACTCATTTGGGCTGGGGAAAGAATACAGTAAATGCATGTATAATGAATAAAAACATGATCATAAAGCACATTGACAAACGAGATGGGCTGAGGAGTCACGTCAAGGTCACTGTTCTGAAATACTCATGCACAATGTCCTGGGCTACTGCTAATAACCAAGTAAGCAGACAACAGTACACTGACACACAATGCGTCACAAATGAAACAATACCCACAGACACCCCCCCTCAGGTGAAATACTCTTAGCCAGCAGGGTTGGTGATGATGACTCACTCACCCATACACACTCCAGATCATCCCCATCTCTATTCACCCGCACACTCCAGATCATCCCCATCTCTATTCACCCGCACACTCCAGATCATCCCCATCTCTATTCACCCGCACACTCCAGATCATCCCCATCTCTATTCATCCCCACACTCCAGATCCTGCCCATCTCTATTCATCCCTACACTCCAGATCATCCCCATCTCTATTCATCCCTACACTCCAGATCATCCTCACACTCCAGATCATCCTCACACTCCAGATCATCCTCACACTCCAGATCATGCCCATCTCTATTCATCCCCACTCCATCCCTACACTCCAGATCATGCCCATCTCTATTCATCCCTACACTTCAGATCATGCCCATCTCTATTCATCCCTACACTTCAGATCATGCCCATCTCTATTCATCCCCACACTCCAGATCATCCCCATCTCTATTCATCCCCACTCCATCCCTACACTCCAGATCATGCCCATCTCCATTCATCCCTACACTCCAGATCATGCCCATCTCTATTCATCCCCACTCCAGATCATCCCCATCTCTATTCATCCCCACTCCATCCCTACACTCCAGATCATGCCCACCTCCATTCATCCCTACACTTCAGATCATCCCCATCTCTATTCATCCCCACTCCATCCCGACACTCCAGATCATGCCCATCTCTATTCATCCCTACACTCCAGATCACCCCCATCTCTATTCATCCCCACTCCATCCCTACACTCCAGATCATGCCCATCTCTATTCATCCCTACACTTCAGATCATGCCCATCTCTATTCATCCCTACACTTCAGATCATGCCCATCTCTATTCATCCCCACACTCCAGATCATCCCCATCTCTATTCATCCCCACTCCATCCCTACACTCCAGATCATGCCCATCTCCATTCATCCCTACACTCCAGATCATGCCCATCTCTATTCATCCCTACACTCCAGATCATCCCCATCTCTATTCATCCCCACTCCATCCCTACACTCCAGATCATGCCCACCTCCATTCATCCCGACACTCCAGATCATGCCCATCTCTATTCATCCCGACACTCCAGATCATGCCCATCTCTATTCATCCCGACACTCCAGATCATGCCCATCTCTATTCATCCCGACACTGCCCATCTCTATTCATCCCGACACTCCAGATCATGCCCATCTCTATTCATCCCGACACTCCAGATCATGCCCATCTCTATTCATCCCGACACTCCAGATCATGCCCATCTCTATTCATCCCGACACTCCAGATCATGCCCATCTCTATTCATCCCGACACTCCAGATCATGCCCATCTCTATTCATCCCGACACTCCAGATCATGCCCATCTCTATTTATCCCGACACTCCAGATCATGCCCATCTCTATTTATCCCTACACTCCAGATCATGCCCATCTCTATTCATCCCCACTCCATCCCTACACTCCGCTCTGCTGTCATTGAAGTGATTCTTATCCACCCGTCTTTCCTAGATTTCTCTCCTTTAATAAAAAGTTGTTCTCAGTCCCTCCCCTGTGCTCACCGTGTAGTTGGGATTTCCAGCCTGCACCCTCAGTTCAGCCAGCACCCAGATGCCATTGGACAGTTTGATGGACATGTAAAGCATGTCCTGGCCCTCCACCGTGCGCTTGGCTATGGTGAAGATGTTACTGCCCTGCAGCTTGCTGCTGGCTGCATCTGTTTTGGGGGATAAGAGAATAACCCTCAAACACAATCTGTGTCACTTCTTAAACTTGAAATACACAGTTCACATTTTAAAACGTTATATTGTCAGTGACTTCAGAAAGTTCAAACCCCAGACCTTTTCCACATTTTGTTACTATACAGCCTTATTCTAAAATGTATTAAATATATATTTTTTGCAATCTACACAAAATACCTATAATGACAAAGAAAAACATGGGTTTAGAAATATGTGCACATTTATTAAAAATAAAAACAGAAATACCTTATTTACATAAGTATTCAGACCCTTTGCTATGAGACTCAAAATTGAGCTTAGGCGCATCTGTTTCCATTGATCATCCTTGAGATGTATCTACAACCTGGGAGTTCACCTGTGGTAAATTCAATTGACTGGACATTTTATTTATTTATTTCACCTTTATTTAACCAGGTAGGACAGTTGATAACAAGTTCTCATTTACAACTGCGACCTGGACAAGATACAGCAAAGCAGTGCGACACAGAGTTACACATGGGATAAACAAACGTACAGTCAATAACACAATAGAAAAATCTATATACAGTGTGTGCAAATGTAGTAAGATTAGGGAGGTAAGGCAATAAATATTCCATAGTGGCGAAATAATTACAATTTAGCAATTAAACACTGGAGTAGTAGATGTGCAAAAGATGAATGTGCAAGTAGAGATACTGGGGTGCAAAGGAGCAACAACAACAAAAAATAGCATGGGGATGAGGTAGTTGGGTGGGCTATTTACAGATGGGCTATATACAGGTGCAATGATCGGTATGCTGCTCTGACAGCTGATGCATAAAGTTAGTGAGGGAGATGAGTCTCCAGCTTCAGTGATTTCTGCAATTCATTCCTGTCATTGGCAGCAAAGAACTGGAAAGGCGGCCAAAGGATGAGTTGCATTTAGTTTTACTTGCATTTAAGAGCAGTTGGAGGCCACGGAAGGAGTGTTGCATGGTATTGAAGCTCGTCTGGAGGTTAGTTAACACAGCGTCCAAAGAAGGGCCAGATGTATACAGAACGGTTTCGTCTGTGTAGAGGTGGATCAGAGACTCACCAGCAGCAAAAGCGACATCATTTGTGTACAGAGAAAAGAGTTGGCCCGAGAATTGAACCCTTTGGCACTCCCATAGAGACTGCCAGAGGTCCGGACCACAGGCCCTCCGATTTGACACACTGAACTCTGTCAGATAAGTAGTTGGTGAACCAGGCAAGGCAGTCATTTGAGAAACCAAGGCTGTTGAGTCTGTCGATAAGAATGGGGTGATTGACAGTAGAAATCCTTGGCCAGGTCGATGAAGACAGCTGCACAGTACTGTCTTTTATC
The DNA here is from genome assembly GCF_018296145.1 of Oncorhynchus tshawytscha. Classification (NCBI taxonomy): domain Eukaryota; kingdom Metazoa; phylum Chordata; class Actinopteri; order Salmoniformes; family Salmonidae; genus Oncorhynchus; species Oncorhynchus tshawytscha. The sequence continues at coordinate 27,465,570 of NC_056440.1, read as the reverse complement.
GATGGCGGTTATGATATCGTTTAGGACCTTGAGCGTGACTGAGGTGCACCAGCTCGGAAACCAGCTTGCATAGCGGAGAAGGTACTGTGAGATTTGAAATGGTCGGTGATCTGTTTAACTTGGCTTTCGAAGGCAAAAGGCAGGGTAGGATAGATATAGGTCTGTAACAGTTTGGGTCTAGAGTGTCTCCGATGACCGCGGAAGCTTTCCCATCTTTAGGGATATCAGACAATACGAGAGAGAGGTTGAACAGACTAGTAATAGGGGTTGCAACAATTGCGGCAGATCATTTTAGAAAAAGAGGGTCCAGATTGTTTAGCCCTGCTGATTTGTAGGGGTCCAGATTTTGCAGCTCTTTCAGAACATCAGCTATCTGGATTTGGGTGAAGGAGAAATGGGGGAGGCTTGGGCAAGTTGCTGTGGGGGGGTGCAGAGCTGTTGACCGGGGTAGGGGTAGCCAGGTGGAAAGCATGGCCAGCCGTAGAAAAGTTGCATATCGTGGGGGCTATTCTATTCTAATGTAGTACGCCACAGGATGTTTTTGTGCTGGTCAAGGGCAGTCCGGTCTGGAGTGAACCAAGGGCTATATCTGTTGATAGTTCTAAATGTTTTTGAACGGGGCATGCTTATTTAAGATGGTGAGGAAAGCACTTTTAAAGAATAACCAGGCATCCTCTACTGATGGAATAAGGTCAATATCCTTCCAGGATACCCGGGCCAGGTCGATTAGAAAGGCCTGCTTGCTGAAGTGTTTTAGGGAGCAATTGACAGTGATGAGGGTTGGTCCTTTGACCGCGGACCCATTACAATGAGGCAATGAGGCAGTGATTGCTGAGATCCTGGTTGAAGACAGCAGAGGTGTATTTATAGGGCAGGTTGGTCAGGATTATATCTAAGAGGGTGCCCATGGTTACATATTTAGGGTTGGTAGGTTCCGTGATAATTTGTGTGAGATTGAGGGCATCTAGTTTAGATTGTAGGACGGACGGCCGGGGTGTTAAGCATGTTCCAGTTTAGGTCACCTAACAGTACAAACTCTCAACATATGATGTCCAGGGCACGGCGAGGGGGGTGGGGGGGTGGGTCTATAACAAGTGGCATCCGTGAGAGACTTGTTTCTGGAAAAGTGTATTTTTAAAAGTAGAAGCTCGAACTTTTTGGGCACAGACCTGGATAGCATGACAGAACTCTACAGGCTAACCACCCCCTTTGGCAGTTTTAACTTGGTGGAAAATGTTGTAGTTAGGGATGGAAACTTCAGAATTTTTGGTGGGCTTCCTAAGCCAGGATTCAGACACGGCTAGGACATCAGGGTTGGCGGTGTGCTAAAGCAGTGAATAAAACAAACATAGGGAGAGGGCTTCTGATGGTAACATGCATGAAACCAAGGCTTTTACGGTTACAGAAGTCAACAAATGATAGCGCCTGGGGAATAGGAGTGGAACTGGCTGCTACAGAGCCTGGGTTAACCTCTACATCACCAGAGGAACAGGGGAAGAGTAGGATAAGGGTACGGCTAAAGGATATAAGAACTGGTCATCTAGTGTGTTGGGGACAGAATAAAAGGAACAGATTTCTGGGAGTGGTAGAATAGATTCAAGGCCTAATGTACAGAGAAGGGTATGGTAGGATGTGAGTACAGTGGAGGTAAACCTAGGCATTGAGTGACGATGAGACGCGTAAGCCAGGTGAGGTCTCCGCATGTGTGTGGGGTGGGACAAAAGAGCTATCTAAGGCATTTTGGAGCTAGACAGAGGGCTCTACAGTGAAATACAACATTAAGAACTAGCCAAGACAGCAGTAGACAAGGCATATTGACAGAGAGGCATAAAGCAATCAGAGGTGTTGATCAGGAGAGCTAAGACAACAACGAGTAAATGGCGATGAATGGGCAGAGCGGGTCAGTTAGGTACATAGAGGACCGGAGATTGAGGCTTGGGCCGACAGGTAAACAAAATGAGGTACCGTGTTATTGAAAAGTCCAGTTGGCATCAGCTGTGTAGCCGAGTGATCATTGGGTCAAAAGAGAAGCAATAGTTTGTAAAGGCACACACCTATCATCAAAAAAAGGTCCAACAGTTGACTGTTAATGTCAGAGCAAAAACCAAGCCCTGAGGTCGAAGGAATTGTCCGTAGAGCTCCGAGGCAGGATTGTGTCAAGGCACAGATCTGGGGAAGGGTAACAAAACATTTCTGCAGCACTGAAGGTCCCCAAGAACACAGTGGCATCCACCATTCTTAAATGGAAGACTGGAACCACCAACACTTTTCAGAGAGCTGGCCACCCGGCCAAACTGAGCAATTGGGGGGGGAGAAGGGCCTTTGTCAGAGTGACCATCAGGGTCTTGGTCACCTCCCAGACCTCTCCAGAGCTCCAGAGTTCTTCTGTGGAGACAGCTGTATTTCTGGAAGGTTCTCTATCTCTGCAGCCCTCCACCAATCATTTATGGTAGAGTGGCCAGATGGAAGCCACGCCTCAGTAAAAGGTACGACAGCCTGTTTGGAGTTTGCCAAAAGGCACCTAAAGACTCAGACCATGAGAAACAAGATTCTCTGGTCTGATGAAACCAAGATCGAACTCTTTGGCCTGAATGCCAACCGTCACGCCTGGAGGAAACCTGGCACCATCCCTACGGTGAAGCACAGTGGTGTCAGCATCATGCTTTGGGGATGTTTTACAGTGACTGGAAGACTAGTCAGGATCGAGGAAAAGATTAATGGAGCAAAGTACAGAGAGATCCTGCTCCAGAGTGCTCAGGACCTCAGACTGGGGCGAATGTTCACCTTCCAACAGGACAATGACCCTAAGCACACAGCCAAGACAACGCAGGAGTGGCTTCAGGACAAGTCTCTGAATGTCCTTGAGTGGCCCAGCCAGTGCCCGGACTTGAACCTGATCAAACGTCTCTGGAGAGACCTGAAAATAGCTGTGCAGCAACACTCCCCATCCAAACTGAAAGAGCTTCAGAGGATCTGCAGAGAAGAATGTGAGAAACCCCCCAAATACAGGTGTGCCAAGCTTATAGAGTCCTACCCATGAAGACTATGCTAAAATCGCTGCCAAAGGTGCTTCAACAAAGTACTGAGTAAAGGGTCTGAATACTTGTCAAATTTAATTGTAACAGTTAATAAATTTGTACAATTTATAAAATCCTGTTTTTGCTTTGTCATTATGGGGTATTGGGTGTAGATTGATGAGGAAAAAGCTTATTTCTCTCAAATGTTGTACACAAATTACATCCCTGTTAGTGAGCATTTCTCCTTTGCCAAGATAATCCATCCACCTGACAGGTCTGGCATATCAAGAAGCTGATTAAACAGCATGATCATTAAACAGGTGAACCTTCTTCTGGGGGCAGTTTTGTCACACAGCACAATGCCACAGATGTCTCAAGTTGAGGGAGTGTGCAATTCTCATGCTGACTGCAGGAATGTCCACCAGAGCGGTTGCCAGATAATTTAATGTTAATTTCTCTACCATAAGCCACCTGTAAAATCATTTGGCAGTACGTCCAACCGTGTGGGAGAGCGGTTTGCTATTATCAACGTTGTGAGGGTTTCTTTATTTTCACTATTTTCTATGGTATAAAATAATAATGAAGACATCAAAACTATGGACATATCACATGTAGTAACCAAAAGTGTTAAACACTTATTTATATTTGAGGTTCTTTAAAAAGCCACCCTTTGCCTTGACAGCCTTGCACACTCTTGGCATTCTCTCAAAGAGCTACACCTGGAATGCTTTTCCAACAGTCTTGAAAGAGTTCCCACATATGCAGAGCCCTTGTTGGCTGCTTTTCATTCACTGTGGTCCAACTCATCCCAAACCATCTCAATTGGTTTGAGGTCAGGGATTGTGGCGCCAGGTCATCTGACGTAGCACTCCATCACTCTCCTTTGTCAAATAGCCCTTACACAGCCTGGAGGTGTGTTTTGGGTCATTGTCCTGTTGAAAAACAAATGATAGTCCCACTAAGCGCAAACCAGATGGGATGCCGTATTGCTGCAGAATGCTGTGGTAGCCATGCTGGTTAAGTGTGTCTAGAATTCTAAATAAATCCCAGACAGTGTCACCAGCAAAACACCCCGACACCATCACACCTCCTCCATGCTTTACTGTGAGAAAAACACATGCAGAGATAATCCGTTCACCTACACCGCATCTCACAAAGACACGGCAGTTGGAACCAAAAATCTCAAATTTGGACTCCACCAAAATTCAAATTTCCACCGGTCTAATGTCCATTTCTCGTGTTTCTTGGCCCAAGCAAGTCTCTTCTTCTTATTGGTGTCCTTTTTAGTAGTGGTTTATTTGCAGCAATTCAACCATGAAGGCCTGATGCACAGTCTCCTCAGAACAGTTGATGTTGAGATGTGTCTGTTACTTGAACTCTGAAGCATTTATTTGGGCTGCAATTTCTGAGGCTGGTAACTCTAATGAACTTATCCTCTGCAGCAGAGGTAGCTCTGGGTCTTCCTTTCCTGTGGCGGTCCTCATGAGAGCCAGTTTCATCATAGCGCTTGAAGAAACTTTCAAAGTCCTTTACATTTTCCGGATTAACTGACCATGTCTTAAAGTAATGATGGACTGTCATTGCTTTTTGCTTATTCGAGCTGTTCTTGGCATAATATGGACTTGGTCTTTTACCAAATAGCCCGATCTCCTGTATACCCCCCTACTTTGTCGCAACACAACTGATTGGCTCAAACACTAAGAAATTCCACAAATTAACTTTTAACAAGGCACACATGTTAATTGAAATGCATCCCAGGTGACTACCTCATGAAGCTGGTTGAGAGAATGAAAGAGTGTGCAAAGTTGTAATCAAGGCAAAGGGTGGCTACTTGAAGAAACTGAAACACAATATATTTTGATTTGTTTAACACTTTTCTGGTTACTACATGATTCCATGCGAGTTATTTCATAGTTTCGATGGCATCATTATTATTCTATAATGTAGAAAATAGTAAAAATAAAGAAAAACCTTTTAACAAGTAGGTGTTCTAAAACGTTTGACCGGTAGTGTATATATGAACCAGTATGTACCTGGGAGAAAATGATTGAAAAAAATGTATATATATATTTTTTTCTCCAATCATTTTCTCCCAGGCAAACACTGGTTCATTGCCACATGTTCACTAAATAAAACATTGATAAGTAGCCCCTGGGTGTTGTTAGGCTTGTGTTACAGGTTGTCTACTATAAACTATCAAAATAAAGAAAGTCACACAATCCATGTACAGTCTCCCAGCAATTTAATGTGTATTTACCAACGTTTCTGCATCACTGTGCCTTCCTCAGGGTAATGTCATGAATACTTGAACCAGGTTATGTATGCACAGTGCAATTAGTGTAACCAATGACAGTAGTGAGGGGTGTGTCATAATGATTCAATTAAAATGAATGAGTGAAACTTTAAAAAAATGGTGTATAGCATATTAAATACATTATGCTATTGTTACCATATAGAAACAATGGAATATTGTACATCATATTAGCATCAACATACATTGTTGTTTCATTGAATTTAACAAAATAATTTCGTATTTCATTTTTGTTACATGCAATCCTTTGGTTCAACCTTAATATATAATGTACATCATCAACAGGTCGCAATATAGGAGATAGTTTGGTGAGATCTGACATTCCCCCTGAGCCCACTCAGACACTCTTGACACCTATCCCAAATGGGAACTACAAATGTGGCTCACGCACACAGTGCAATAGCACCATAAAAACATCTTTCTTCAGACACCCACATACAGGTCGAAAGATCCCTTTTAGGAGTATCATCTCATGCAAGACCAAGGGAGTAATCTACCTCATCACCTGTTCATGTAGAAAAGCCAACGTAGGACAAACGAAAAGACAATTAAAACAACGCATAGCTGAACACCGCAGCTCAATCAGGTGTAAGAACATTGACTATCCAGTAGCAGCTCACTTTGTTGAAGCTAACCATCCCATCTCCTCCCTCAAATACACAGGCATTGAGCATGTTGCTCTACCAAGGAGAGGTGGTAACATCGAGATCCTACTACCTCAAAAGGGAGGCTTACTGGATATCCTATCTAAAAACATTGACCCCTAGTGGTCTGAATATTGACTTTGATCTCAGACCCATCTTATAAACAAGTCTTGTAAATTGAAAAATTATTTTTACAGCTTATTAGCGTACACCTAATTTGTTCCCCCTGTTGATGTACATTATATATTAAGGTTGAACCAAAAGATTACATGTAACAAATGAAATACAAAATCGTGAAATTTAATGAAACAATAATGTAGGTTGATGCTAATATGATGGACAATATTCCATTATGTTTCTGTATGATAATAGCATAATATTTAATACGCCATATACTATTTTTTTAACAGTTTCACTAATTAATTTTAATTAACTTAATATGACACACCCCTCACTACTGTCATTGGTTACACTAATTGCACTGTGCATACATAACCTGGTTCAAGTATTCATGACATTAACCTGAGGAAGGCACAGTGATGCCGAAACGGTAAATACCCATTACATTTCTTGGAGACAATACATGGAGTGTGCGACATGATTTTGATGTTTATTTGCCGTCAGTCAGCACCTCCACACAAACTATTATTCTGGGCGTGCGCCAGCTCCTGTATTTAAAACAATCTACTATAACTGAGGGAATCAGAATGAAGCAATATGATGGCTATCTAATAGGCCTCTATGCAGAGGCCTGGACCTTCAGCTATTTTACTGTTCAACTTTAAAATGTGAAGGGGTTTGGGGACAGCATTGCAATCAGAACCATAATGGAACCAGGCGGTTGTCCATCATCTGCTCTGGGTCCTAGTGGAGCTTTTCCTTCTCAGTCCATAAACCATACTCTTTCAGTTCTTCGGCTAATACACACACGACCAACTGCCTCGTCAAACATTTCATTCCAAAATCACGGGCATTAATACGGAGTTGGTCCCCCTTTTGAGGATATAACAGCATCCACTTTTCTGGGAGCTTTCCACTAGATGTTGGAAAATTCAGCCACAAGAGCATTAGTGAGGTCGGGCACTGATGTTGAGCAATTAGGTCTGGCTCGCAGTCGGCGTTCCAATTCATCCCAAAAGGTGCTGGATGGGGTTGAGGTCAGGGCTCTGTGCAGGCCAGTCAAGTTCTTCCACACCGATCTTGACAAACCATTTCTCTATTGACCTCGCGTTTCTTTTCCACAGGGGCATTATCATGCTGAAATAGGAAAGGGCCTTCCCCAAACAGGTGCCACAAAGTTGGAAGCACAGAATAGTCTAGTATGTCATTGTATGCTGTAGCGTTAAGATCTCCCCTCGCTGGAACTAAGGGGCCTAGCCCGAACCACGAAAAACTGACTTGATGGAAAGGTGGCATCCCTGAGCTCTTCAGTAAGGCCATTCTACTGCCAATGTTTGTCTATGGAGATTGCATGGCTGTGTGCTCGATTTTATACACCTGTCAGCAACGGGTGTGGCTGAAACGGCCAAATCCACTCATTTCAAGGGGTGTCCACATACTTTTGTATATATAGTGTATAACAGGCATAGAAAGAATTCAGAGAAATGGAGCTTTCTGAAACACAAGTCTCTTTTCATGTCTGTGGCTTTATTCCTCTGCAGAGCACTGATAAAACTCTGCCATAGTCTAACTAAGCTCTTGCTTTTTCATTCAAAAGCTAAACTCTTAATTTTCAATTACAGTCACTCTGTTTAAACTACCTTGCATAGCAAAGATATAGTCCTTAATTAACTTGCCCTTGTCTCTCTGTCATACTACAGGAAGGTCTAAACCATCCATTTTCACTCTACAGGAAATTAAATCTATTCAGGAAAATATACTGTAAGCTGGCATTAGTCATTTAGCTCAGACCCAGCTGTTTTCATGCTTGTGTAAAATCTAATTATCACATGTAAATAAGGTCAGCAGGTTACCTAACAAAAAAAAGTGCATTGAGGAAGTATTCAGACCTCTAGATTTGTTCTACTTTTTGTTACGTTACAGCCTTATTCTAAAATGGATTGAAATGTTTTTTCCCCCTCAATCTACACACACACACACACACACACACACACACAATACCACATAATGACAAAGCAAAAAACAGGTGTAGAAATTGTAGAAAATTTATTACAAATAAAAAAACTGAAATATCACATTTACATAAGTATTCAGACTCTTTACTCAATACTTTGTTGAAGCACCTTTGGCAGCGATTAACCTAAGGTCTTCTTGGGTATGACGCTACAAGCTTGACACACCTGTATTTGGAGTTTGAGAGTTTGTCCCATTCTTCTTTGCGGATCTTCTCAAGTTCTGTCAGGTTGGATGGGGAGCGTTGCTGCACAGCTATTTTCAGGTCTCTCCAGAGATGTTCGATCAGGTTCAAGTGCGGGCTCTGGCTGGGCCACTCAAGGACATTCAGAGACATGGCTTGGCTGTGTGCTTAGGGTCGTTGTCCTGTTGGAAGGTGAACCTCCGCCCCAGTCTGAGGTCCTGAGCACTCTGGAGCAGATTTTCATCAAGGATCTCTCTGTACTTCGCTCCCTTCATCTTTCCCTCGATCCTGAAAAGTCTCCCATGTCCCTGCTGCTGAAAAATATCCCCAAAGCATGATGCTGCTGCCACCACCATGCTTCACCGTAGGGATGGTGCCAGGTTTCTTTCAGACGTGACGCTTGGCATTCAGGCCAAAGAGTTCAATCTTGGTTTCTTCAGACCAAAGAATCTTGTTTCTCATGACCCAAGTGTCTTTAGGTGCCTTTTGGCAGGATGAATACTGCAGAGATGGTTGTCCTTCTGGAAGGTTCTCCCATCTCCACAGAGGAACTCCGGAGCTCTGTCAGAGTGACCATCAGGTTCTTTGTCACCTCCCTGACCAAGACCCTTGCTCCGGTTGACCGGAAGGCCAGCTGTAGAAAGAGTCTTGATGGTTTCAAACTGCTTCCATTTAAGAATGATGGATGCCACTGTGTTCTTGGGGACCTTCAATACTGCAGACATTTTTTGGTACTCTTCTCCAGATCTGTGCCACGACACAATCCTGTCTCGGAGCTCCAAGGACAATTCCTTTGACCTCATGGCTTGGTTTTTACACTGACATGCACTGTCAACTGTGAGATCTTAAATAGACAGGTGTGCCTTCCCAAATCAAGTACAATCAATTGAATTTACCACAGGTGGACTCCAATCAAGTTGTAGAAACATCAAGGATGATCAATAGAAACAGGATGCACCGGAGCTCAATTTTGAGTCTCATAGCAAAGGGTCTGAATACTTATGTAGATAAGTTATTTCTGTTTTTCATTTTGAACAAATTTGCCAACATTTCTAAAAACATGTTTTCACCTTGTCATTATGAGGTATTGAGTGTAGATCGATGAGGGGAAAAAAGCTATTGAATACATTTTAGACCAGCGCTGTAACAAAACGTAGAAAAATTCAAGGGGCCTTAATATTTTCAAAATGCACTGTGTATCCATTAAATAGATAGACTGGAGCTCTGACCGGACATGGTTCTGTTTCCACAGCCCACATCCCAGGTTACATGTCAAGCTGTCTTAACACATATAGCATGTAGAGGTACACATTCTCCTCCTCTCCCCTCTCCTTTTATCCCTCCGTGTTTGTCTGTCTCACCTGAGTTGAGATGACAGTCTTTGATCTGGAACTGAGACTCGTTGTCATTAGGAATGTCTTTCCATGTGGCCAGGAACACCTGACGCTCTGGGGAGAGATACAAAGAGTTCAGGTGGTGGGAAAAATAGAGAAAGGGTGAAAGAAAGAAAAATACAAGGGAGACCGAGGACGAGAAAGCAAATGGAAATAAAAAACAAATGAAAGGTAAACAATTTGTTGCGGGGCTGAACAGTGCGGTCCCTGCTGCGCTTTTAGGATCCGGAACATTAGCTCCCAGCAGCGTTCCTACTGCTCCCCCATCTGCAGTCTCCACAGGGGGACAGACACCCCCACATTCCTCCAGAACCAATGAACCAGAGCAGGAAAAGAACAGGGCAAATTGGACCCAACGTCATAATTGTGTGATCTGAGAGCAAATGCATGACAAGATACTTGTGTGCACACAAACACAGCTTCTAGGAGAACCTTATCCTGGTTTGAGGCTATTGACAGGTGACACAATATGTTCATGTTTTTAAATGCATGTCAATTGTAAAGTCTTGTCTGTAATGTATTTTTTGATTTGTAATGTATTTTTTGATTTGTCGGTCCCCAGTAAGACTAGCTGTCGCCATTGGCGTCGGCCAATGGGGATCCTAATAAATCAAAACTCTAAAATCAACAGTGACGCACTGATTCACTGAGTAGTTTATTCAGACACTCACCCATCTTTCCATCTTCCACAAACAGCATGCTGATGGGGTATTGGCAGCTGAAGTAGAAGACGTCAATGTTGTTCTTCACAGCCACCTGTGAGAGTGATCATACAGAGGCGAGGGGGAGAGAGAGGAGGGAAAGGACGGAGAGATGAAGAGGGCAATCCATGACTCATTGTTTTCAAGTGGTCTGAAAGGACAGACACTGCAGGGCATGTGTGGGGTTATTGAACAAGAGGTTACTGTCCTGTGGAGACGACAACACACACACGATAGCATCCACTGCACTCTGTATTCTACTACACAAAGTGATCTCTCGATCCCTTTCTCTGTATTTGTGAGGCCCATTTGCTAAGGCAACATCTTTTATTCCTCCCTCAACGTTGATCCATTCTGTTCTTCCTCTGACAACTTGAGAATAAAGAAAGCATGCTATAAAAAATACAGCTATTCTGTATCCCTCGGTCGCCCTACGTCTCTCTCGGACCTTCCCACAACTGACTGGATAATAATGGAAACCGTTTTATTATCACTAAACTATTTGTTTTTATAGCCTACAGTACCATCATACAAGTCCTGGGCCTGTATGGATCAAATAGTTTAGCAGTGATGAGTAAAGCATTTCCATCAGCTGATACGAGAACGTGACTGTTGGCTAAATAACTGTCAGCAGGTACAGTACAGAGGCCACAGCTCATCCTCCTCCTGTAGGAATACAGCCGGCTGGGAGGAGCAGTGTTGGCGCCAAGGGAAACAGAGCAGAGCCGTGGTGTAGACTAATACCACAGAGTGGGGTGACCTCTAATGACTATCCCCCACCTCTCGCTCATTTCTCCTGGACTCTCATCTCCTCTCACCAGGTGCACAACGTTGCATTCTTCCACCCTCGTTCCAGCCTCTCGTCCCTCTAAGTCGTCGGACTGCTCTGATCCAAAAGAGGCCCAGTCTCAGTTATGGTTCTAAACTAAAAACTAGTTCCAGAGACTTTCTTAGGTCATATTTCATCCTTAGTTTCTGTAGCACAGGAATTTAAATAACCTGACATTATTTGAGCATGGTTTGAGGTGAAGCTATGACACAGCTAAGACTAGGGCTGGGCGATATGTCCAAAATATTATATCACAGTATTTAAAAAAAAGAAATGGACAGGAAGACTGTTTGACGGTATTTTTAGTTGTTGACTAACAAGTTGTACATTTGCTTTATGAGTAGTGAGTGATCCTAGGGTGCTTTATGAGTAGTGAGTGAACCTAGGGTGCTTTATGAGTAGTGAGTGATCCTAGGGTGGCAACACAGACTCTTTGAAATCACTTAGAATGTTTCTCCATTCTGATTGTTTTATACTGTTCAATTTAACCAAAATAAATTTCAGCACTTTTATGATTTCTGCATTTCCTGCACTCAATTGCAGTGGTGGAAAAAGTACCCAATTGTCATACTTGAGTAAAAGATACATTAATAGAAAATTACTCAAAAGTGAAAGTCACCCAGTAAAATACTACTAGAGTTAAAGTCTAAAGTATTTGGTTTTAAATATACTTAAGTAAATGTCACCATTTTATTTTTTTACAGATCGCCAGGGGCACACTCCAACAGTCAGACATAATTTACAAACAAAACATGTGTTTAGTGAGTCCTCCAGATCAGAGGCAGTAGATGACCAGGGATGTTCTCTTGACAAGTGCGTGAATTGGACCATTTTCCTGTCCTGCTAAGCATTCAAAATGTAATGAGTACTTTTGGGTGTTAGGGAAAATGTATGGAGTAAAAAGTACAGTATTTTATTTAGGAATGTAATAATCTAGGACTTATATTTAACCAAATGTTGCAATTGCGATTTGACTTGCGAATTGAGCAAAACTGTTGGAATCGTGGAAATGGAATGACTATTCTAATATATAGTTAGAATAGAATAGTGGGCACTTTGAATACAGTGTTGTTTGAGATGACAACGAATTAAAATGCCAGGGAGGATTTATTGTGACAGGGTAGGAACTAAAGTGTTGATACATGTTTCCTAGGGGACCCTATAAAAGCTTTGGCTACATTGCATGTTCTCTCTTAGCTACTTCATGTAGCTAACATATTCTTGCTTAGCATATTCCTCTTTGATTTAAAAGCTACTGTTGCAGAAACAACATGCCGATTCAGGTCTACACCATCACTGGTATTATCAGGCTGTATTAGCGAGCTACGTTTGTCTTACTCTGTACATTTATTAGCGGCTAACAATTAGCGTCACAAGATTTAGGGCAACTTGCCAAGAAAATAAATTAGCTGTTTGCTGATGTAAGAAACACAAACTAATAGTGTCATTATTGAACACTAGTGGTTTTATATTAAGAAGCAAAGTGAAAACAGTATTGTTGCATTGACCATGCAGACTGAACACAAGTGTCTCGTGGTTGAGTAACATCAAATGCGCGCCTTGAGTGACAGGGGGCGTGGCTAGGTCTGTGTGGAAAGTGGCACCGGGAGAAAGAGCTGAGAGATGACTCAAGTAACAAACTATACAAATTGACATTACACATGGCACATCACATTTAACAAACCTAAACATTCAAATACAGATATAGAAGGTAAAGTAAAAACCCAAACCGGTCCCTGCATCAATACAATACAGTATACTGCCCAGCCCTAGCTAAGACAATGTGAAGCGAATAACATCAACTGGGGGCTGTACTGTATAATTTAACAAGGCATACAGTTCCTTCAAAGTATTCATACACCTTGACTTATTCAACTTTTTTTTGTTACAGCATGAATTCAAAATGGATTCAATAGATTTCTCACCCATCTACAGAACACCCCATAATGACAAGTAAAAACATGTTTTTAGAAATGTTTGCTAATTTATTGAAAATTAAATACAGAAATGTAATTTACATAAGTAGAATGAGCTTTGGCAGCTGTAAGTCTTTCTGGGTAAGTCTCTAAGAGCGTTACAGACCTGGATTGTGCAATATTTGCACACCTTTTCAAATTCTTCAAGCTCTGTCAAGTTGGTTGTTGATCATTGCTAGACAACCATTTTCAAGTCGTGCCATTGATTTTCAAGACAATTTAAGTCCAAACAGTAACTAGGCCACTCCAGAACATTCAATGTCGTCTTGGTAAGCAACTCCAGTGTATATTTGGCCTTGTGTTTTTGGTTATTGTCCTGCTGAAAGGTGAATTGATCTCCCCATGTCTGTTGGAAAGCAGACAACCAGGTTTTCTAGGATTTTGCCTGTGCTTAACGCGATTACATTTAGTTTTATCCTAAAAATACTCCCTAGTCCTTGCCGATGAAAAGCAGTCATATAACATGATGCAGCCACCACCATGCATTAAAGATATTAAGAGTGGTACTACAAGTTAATTTCTTTGCCACATTTTTGCTGTTTTACTTTAGTGCATTATTGCAAACCGGATGCATGTTTTGAGAATATTTTTTATTCTGTACAGGCTCTCTTCTTTTCACTCTGTCATTTAGGTTAGTATTGTGGAGTAACTACAATTTTGTTGATCCTCCCTTAGTTCTCCTATCACAGGCATTGAACTCTATAACTGTTTTAAAAAGTCACCATTGGCCTCAGTGAAATCCCTGAGCGGTTTCCTTCCTCTACAGCAACTAAATTAGGAAGGACACCTGTATCTTGTAGGGACTGAGTGTATTAATACACCATTTAAAGTATTATTAATAACTTCACAATGCTCAAAATAATTTAGAATGTCTTTTTTTTGTACCAATAGATGGCCTTCTTTGTGAGACATTCGAAAACATCGCTGGTCTTTGTGGTTGAATTTCACTGCTCAACTGAGGGACCTTACAGATAAATGTATGTGTGGGGTACAGAGATGAGGTAGTCATTCAAAAATCATGTTAAACACTACTTTGCACACAGAGTCCATGCAACTTATGTGGCTTGCCATAACAAAAGGATGTAATTTGTATTGACTTTAATTCATTAATTTGTAAACATTACTAAAAACATAACTCCACTTTGACATTATGGGGTATTGCGTGTAGGCCAGTGACAAAATCTCAATGTACTCCATTTAAATTCAGGCTGTAACAACAAAATGTGGAAAAAGTCCAGGAGTGTGAATACTTTCTGAAGGAACTGTATGTCAAGGCCAAAGCTGACATCACATGTGGTAACAATATGTCAAGCTGACATTTAAAACAATTAACTCTTCACACAGCCTAGTTTTCTGAATCATCCTGTACAATAATGTTGTGGGAAGGTTACCTGCAGGTTGTTGAGAGGATCCATCTTCATGACTGGCCCGACAGTGCTGAGGGGGAGGCTGACTTCAATTGTCTGGTTTGGGCCGAGGGGGGTGAGGACCTGGAGAGGGCCGGCAGGGGCCAGTCCAAAACTAGAGAAAGATGAGACCGAGTCAGAACCAGAAACCACCCAAGAGGAAATCACATTCAGATCAGAGATTGATGGGTTCAATGACAGTCATTCAGAATGTGAGCTCACATCAGTCACAGTGTGGTCCTCTCACCTGTTCCTGTTGAACTGGATGGCAAAGTCAGTCATGACGCTCATGGCCTTGTTGGTGAGGATCAGCTCCATCTGGATGACTCCAGCACGCCGAGCGAAGGTCCCAGAAATCTCCAGACCTTTAGCCTTCATGGCCGGGAGCCACACCTGAAGAGACAGGACGCCATCAGAACGCCTCTACAGCACTGCAGCAGTATCATATAGCAGCTATATCCATCTAACTGCTTGTTGCAGAGGACAAGGCCATCATATAAATACAAAACACTTATTCTATTCTGCATACTAATCTGACACTGCAATAATATACTATCATACTAATACTGTACAGAGAGAGACTTACTATTTTGGGAGGAATATATGCTCCCATCGGCATGCCAACCCCACCCAGGTCAAACAGGTCTCCTAGGCCACCCCCCACTGGGGCGTTGAGCGAGGCTGGCATCACAGCAGGAGCCGCCCCAAAACCTGCCCCCATCTGTGGATGAGAGATCATGTTTAACATGTAAGACATGAGCATCCAAAAACTGCATTGAAATATCAACCTTCAAAATGTATACGTTTAAACAACCAGGCAAGTAGACTTACCGCAGGACTCCCACCAATATCTCCTCCAAGCTGAGGGGAGAGAGAGAGAGAGGTTCAGGTTTTACATTACTAGAATGTTACACCTTATTCCCAGCAGGTTGAGAGGGAGATGCTAGAGGAAGACTGAAGGAGGAGGGGGGGGGTGTGATGAGGGGTTGAGAGCAGAGACAATATAACAGTGTTCTATAACTGTGGATGAAAGGAGGGAGATTGAAGAGCGCAGAATGAGCATCATGTATTCAGGTTCATTCTGACATCCCTCTGAAACTAAACGCCAACTGTTTGCCAGCACAGTGGTCCGTTAAGTGGTTTCACAGAGAATTCAGTATTGAAATACATATTACTCCCAAACATTTCATGAAGAGAGCAGAGCAAAAGTCTAGAGTAGCATGTAAAAATCATCAAATTATAAAAATATAGCTAGCTAGAGTAAGTAAGGGCTTTTGGAACAACAAACAAAAAGAACAGGACCTACAAGAATTTAAGAGCCCTGAAAGAAACATTTTGAGACGAGAGGAAATCGACCGTGACACTGCTGCTAAAGATGGTGAGAGGTCACAGGTCACAGGGAAGCACAGGGTACCAGAGGGGGACTCTAATCTAGACTGTTTCGCAGCCTCTACTGATGCCCCTCAACCAACCTCTGCAGGGGGGCTGTGCTCAGTAGGGCTGTGGTCAGGAGGGCTGTCAGTGTGACTGTAGTCAGTGTAGGTGTAGTCAGTGTGGGTGTACACTGGCGACGGGGGCTGAGGTGACGGAGAGCGAGGAGTGTCCGTCCGCGGGGGAACGTGGGGCTGATGGCAGGATAATGTAGGGTTGTCAGATGTATTCATTGACATGTAACAATCAGGATGCATGAAGCACAGAGAAAGAATATTGAAGAGGTGAATACAGCACACAGTATGATACGTATAGTATATACTTGTAGACACAGAAATAAAAGTGAGCTACTACATCTAACTAATGATGATACAATGCGATGTGTGACTATAGAGCTACGCCCTCTCCCTCCATGTAGTTACCGGTTCAGACTCATCCCCCATCTGCAGGTGTGGCATCAAATAAACAGAGGAAAACACTCAGTCAAAAAAAGAAAAGAGAAGAATTTGGGGGGAAAAAAAGAGAGAGGGAGGGGTATAATAACCATAACCTCTGGCTACAATGACTGTTTGCAGAGACCATTTGACCCAGAAAGGGTTCACTGGTTGACCAGGAGTAGCAGCATAGGGGTCTACACTATGTGAAATACCTACCAGGCTGTCCAGACCTCCACCCAGGAGGTCCATGCCCCCCATCTGCATGCCGGTGGTGGGGGGTGGGGGGCCACTGGTGGTGGGGGGTGCCATGTCCAGGTTGAGAAGGTCCCCCAAGAGGTCTCCCTGGGAGGGGATGATAGAGGGCGCAGCCTCAGGAGCAGAGCCCCCAGCAGCAGTGCCCACGTCTGGGCTCTCCGTACTCTCTCCTCTGGGGGGTGGAGAGACAATGACAGAGGGAGTTAGATAGAACTAAGATTCACACAATAAAAAGGGGCATTTAAGAAGTTTTTTTAACTTGTTTAAATTCATAAATGCAGTGTTTTGTGCCAAAATACATATAGGCCTAGTCCAAGCCAAGCTAAATTATCTGGAACTCTATTCAATAAACCAAACCTGCTTAAAATGGATCCTAAAGTAATTTTAGGGAACACCACAGGCACATCTTAAATCTAATGAAAATAACAATTAAATGGCAGTAAACTTAATCTGCTCTGTGCAGTGGGCTGCACTTGATGTCTGCTTGGAACACAGCCTCATATGAGATCGTTCTGACTGCTCTGGGTCACATCAAGTGGGCCCTAAGTGATCCTTGTGTATGAGACTCACGACCCAGTGCGGGCGGGGAGCCTCTTGTGCATCACACCGCGGCTGCCCTCCACGAAGGCGCTGGGGGGTTTATGGTAGACGGAAGCCAGCGTGCCGATGTGGCAGATGAGCTCCTCCAGCAGGGTGGGCTCAATCAGGTCAGTCTCCTCTGAGATCAGGGGCTTCTCAGCCAGTACCACCTCCTTGGCAGCCACGGGGTCAGTGGAGAGCAGGCGCCAGTAGATGTAGCCACGGTCTCGCAGGTCCGGGTTGTCAGAGTCCTGCAGACAACAGATGGACAGGATGACTGATGTGTGGCATAATAAATACTAACTGCAGCTTCAGACTCTTCTCTCTGCTACTCAGTCTGTTCTTCTCACTCATGTCAAGTCAGATACTAAGCAAATAATCTAAGGGTCAGTTTAGGTTCGGTTCCCTTAGGGGTAGAGCTAGAATAATTTACCCAGTCTGTCAGTCAATAACAATAAGACAATCCTAGGGAACAGCATAAGAAAGTCTTAGAAGTAAGACATGAGGAACAAAGGCATAAAACTAGAACGTGGGGAAAATATTAAATATTTCTGGTCCTGGTAGCTTCCTGGCAGTGTTGAAACTAAACTCCAAAGTTAGACAGTCTGAGGAGCCTGTGGAGGGAGATTAACTACTCATAAAACACTCTGCAAAACAGAAAAACTAATAAACACCCAAACTAATAACACCCATATGTAATAACTCATGTGCCCTCGTTGTCATGTTTAGTCAAGCACATCCCACAGTAACTAGACCAATGAAAGGCTACAAGTATTTAGATCACAGTCCACTTTTAAACTGTGTTGTTCCCAATGACTTTGAGCAGAATAGAATCAAATTCTTAATCTTTCTTAATTTTGACCTTCCCTTCTTCCTGTTGTGTTGCTTGGCTTATTGGTCTATTTAGGATAACACTTGGAGGTGTTCCACGCTTTCTGGGAATTGGGTACCCTAGTTGTTGCAAGATTGGACAATAAACGTCCCACCTCTCCAACTTAATTTGAGCAATTCTAAGACAAGACAATCATAACATGCTGGTTTCTGTTCTTCTATTGGGCAGTTGGAGTGACATCTGACATGGCCTGAAGGCCCTGGCATAAGGAGTGCTGTTGTGAGACTTGTTAATTAGATCCAAGTTGTTCACTGTGTATGTATGTGTCCCGGGGCACTCACCTGTGTGGCCAGGCTGAGCACCTGCTGCACCAGCTCCTGGGTCTCAGTGGGTTTCTTGAGGAACAGCTTCACTATGGCTGTCAGCAGCTGCAGCTGCACCTGGGAACCAAGAGTAGACGAGACCAGGTTAAACTCAGTCGTACTATTCACATCAACTCAGCTCACAGCTACATCCTTACAGTACAGAAAAGCCTTATGGACAAAACATTTGCACACCTAACAAAGACTACTCTGGACTGAAGACTACTCTGTATACACAGAGCCACTGAGGAAAATGTGTAAATGAATACCAACCGCTCCATACTTCAATTGTTACTGAAGTGCTCCAATTAAAGTGGTTTTTTACATCATCATCTGGACTCTGACGTTTTAAGGAAACAAAAACTAGGCATTTAAGTGTCTCTCCAGAATTGTTCAGTTTTATTTTTTATCTTCATCACAAACAGGTTGAATTCCTAAAGTAAATCAAATCAAAGCTCTTTCACAAGCAGTGCCTTTCAGCGTTCCATAAACAGCCAGTCAGCATTTGCACAGACCTGCTGCTGTCTCTCGAGAGCCAAAACAGTTATCATATGAAAGAACAGAGTGGCCAGTCAAGTATAGGACTACTCTCTCTGCGTATAGGCTGCTAAATGCAGCCCCCCCCCCCAATCTCTTCCAGTGTACACAGAATGGTTCCATTGAATCCCTGTTTAGACAGTGAGAGGTAAATGGAATCGTGTCTGTGTCCCAAATTTCACCCTATTCCCCATGTAGAGCACTATGTTTGACTAGGACCCATACAGGGAATAGGGTGCCATTTGGGACAAAAGCCATGTGTGAGAGTCAGACCTGGGTGCTCTCGTCGTGGAAGCCCTCCAGGAAGCTCTCCAGCAGCTCATCAGCGTTGTCAATCCTCTCCGCGTACTCTCCTACGATCCAGATCATGGCCGCCCGTGCCTCCGGCTCATCCAGAGAGTCCAGGTTCTCACACAGCGTGGCGATCACACTCTCATACCTGGGAACAGATACCACGGTCAGGAACTAACAGACAGAAAAACATTTTCAAAAGGGGACTACAAATAGTTGAAGTACTTCATTAGTCCCAAATGGGAAATTGGTTAAATGCCAACATAGCATTTAAAACAGGATGTGCTGAAGCAGTAATGCGAGGGCAAGGAGGCGGCAGGTAGCCTAGCGCTTAAGAGCATTGGGCCAGTAAAAAAAGAAAGAAAAAGGCACTGTTTCGCTGTTGCGAAACAGCAGCACAGTAACTTAAGCACAGGGCAACGTGGACTGGGCTGCCTGAGGGTATACGTTACTGTCGGTCTGTGCAGCATATGGATCCAGTCTCCTGGGCATAAATAGAGCCGGAGTCAAGCTGTGGCTGCCTCAGCCTGTCCTCTTTTCTGACTGGGACTGCTTGAGAGTTATCTGGGGAAGGGTTTCAGTGCTACGCCATTCTCAAGGACCGACACCCTGCATGTGTGGGGGAGAGGTTAGAGGAGCGTTCACTCGCCTCAAAAGCTTATCTTCATACCTTTCACGATGAAAGACAAGCAGAAAACCCTCTGTGTCATGGTAATGAGCTTTCTCCCTGCCTCTTCCAGACAATAAAATGTGATCTGGGGGCAGTGAGCTGGAACAGACAGGGCTCCAGGGTGTGGGTGCGAATTTGTGCAAGTTCGAATGCATTTGCTTGCATTAACACAGAGCATACTAAGTGACAACGGGAGAGCATAGGCCATTTTAACAAGCATAGCAAGCTCTGCTGATGTGCAATACAGCCACTATGACAAATTGAATATCAATCTCCATCACAATCATCCATGGTTGGTTTACTACTGCACTATATCCCTGTTTGCATTGATCACTACGGATACGGCTGTGAAAATTTGACAGACAATCCATTTTGATGGATGGAATGGTTTACCGGTAAACACCTCACCCACAGAAAAATAACAAGCCTATTTAGAACTATACTGGCTTCCTGAGTAGACTCATTCCCCGATTCATTAAAATTGTGATATATGCAGTGCCTCTTCCATCAAAGTCATTCACTTCTAAACCATTTGAAAATCCATTTATAGGAAAACAAAACACTAAACTGGATTACTAGGATTGCGCCACATGTTCATCCCACATTTTGTTACGTTACAGACTCATTTTAAAATGGATTAAATAAAAATCCTCAGTCTACACACAATACACCATAATAACAAAAACAAATGTTAGCAAATATATAAAAAAAAAAAATTAAAAAAACGTATTTACATAACTATTCAGACCCTTTGATATGAGACTTGAAATTGAGCTCAGGTGCATCCCGTTTCCATTGATCATCCTTGAGATGTTTCTACAAATTTATTTGTATTTATTAAGGATCCCCATTAGCTGCTGCCAAGACAGCAGATACTCTTCCTGGGTCCAGAAAAATTAAGGTAGCTATGCAATTTTAAAAACATTAGAATACATTCACAACACATTAAGTTTGTGCCCTCAGGCCCCTACAACACAAAATGTGTACAGTGGGGCAAAAAAGTACTTAGTCAGAAACCAATTGTGCAAGTTCTCCCACTTAAAAAGATGAGGCCTGTAATTTACACTTCAACTATGACAGACAAAATGAGAAATCCAGAAAATCACATCGTAGGATTTTTAATCAATTTATTTGCAAATTATGGTGGAAAATAAGTATTTGGTCAATAACAAAAGTTTCTCAATACTTTGTTATATACCCTTTGTTGGCAATGACAGAGGTCAAACGTTTTCTGTAAGTCTTCACAAGGTTTTCACACACTGTTGCTGGTATTTTGGCCCATTCCTCCATGCAGATCTCCTCTAGAGCAGTGATGTTTTGGAGCTGTTTCTGGGCAACATGGACTTTCAACTCCCTCCAAAGATGTTCTTTGGGGTTGAGATCTGGAGACTGGCTAGGCCACTCCAGGACCTTGAAATGCTTCTTACGAAGCCACTCCTTAGTTGCCCGGGCGGTGTGTTTGGGATCATTGTCATGCTGAAAGACCCAGCCACGTTTCATCTTCAATGCCCTTGCTGATGGAAGGAGGTTTTCACTCAAAATCTCACGATACATGGCCCCATTCATTCTTTCCTTTACACTGATCAGTCATCCTGGTCCCTTTGCAGAAAAACAGCCCCAAAGCATGTTTCCACCCCCATGCTTCACAGTAGGTATGGTGTTCTTTGGATGCAACTCAGTATTCTTTGTCCTCCAAACACGACAAATTGAGTTTTTACCAAAAAGTTATATTTTGGTTTCATCTGACCATATGACATTCTCCCAATCTTCTTCTGGATCATCCAAATGCACTCTAGCAAACTTCAGACGGGCCTGGACATGTACTGGCTTAAGCAGGGGGACACGTCTGGCACTGCAGGATTTGAGTCCCGGGCGGCGTAGTGTATTACTGATGGTAGGCTTTGTTACTTTGATCCCAGCTCTCTGCAGGTCATTCACTAGGTCCCCCTGTGTGGTTCTGGGATTTTTGCTCACCGTTCTTGTGATCATTTTGACCCCACGGAGTGAGCTCTTGCGTGGAGCCCCAGATCGAGGGAGATTATCAGTGGTCTTGTATGTCTTCCATTTCCTAATAATTGCTCCCACAGTTGATTTCTTCAAACCAAGCTGCTTACATATTGCAGATTCAGTCTTCCCAGCCTGGTGCAGGTCTACAATTTTGCTTCTGGTGTCCTTTGACAGCTCTTTGGTCTTGGCCATAGTGGAGTTTGGAGTGTGACTGTTTGAGGTTGTGGACAGGTGCCATTAATACAGGTAACGAGTGGAGGACAGAGGAGCCTCTTAAAGAAGTTACAGGTCTGTGAGAGCCAGAAATCTTGCTTGTTTGTAGGTCACCAAATACGTATTTTCCACCATAATTTGTAAATAAATTCATGAAAAATTCTACAATGTGATTTTCTGGATTTTTCCCCCTAATTTTGTCTGTCATAGATTGAGTGTACCTATGATGAAAATTACAGGCCTCTCTCATCTTTTTAAGTGGGAGAACTTGCACAATTGGTGGCTGACTAAATACTTTTTTGCCCCACTGTATGTGTGTGTGTGTGTTTGTATGCATGTGTCTGTCCCTACAGTGGCAAGAAAAAGTATGTGAACCCTTTGAATTACCTGGATTTCTGCATAAATTGGTCACCAAATTTGATCTGATCTTCATCTATATCACAACAATAGACAAACAGTCTGCTTAAAACTAACACAAACAATTATACATTTTCATGTCTTTATTGAACACTGTGTAAACATTCACAGTGCAGGGTGGGAAAAGTATGTGAACCCTTGGATTTAATAACTGGTTGACCCTCCTTTGGCAACAATAACCTCAACCAAACGTTTTCTGTAGTTGCGGATCAGACCTTCACCACGGTCAGGAGGATTTTTGGACCATTCCTCTTCAAACCGGTTTCAGTTCAGCAATATTCTTGGGATGTCTGGTGTGAACTGCTCGAGGCCATGCCACAGCATCTCAATCGGGATGAGGTCAGGACTCTGACTGGGCCACTCCAGAAGGCGTATTTTCTTCTGTTGTTGATTTACTTCTGTGTTTTGGGTCATTGTCCTGTTGCGTCACCCAACTTCGGTTGATCTTCAATTGGCGGATAGATAGCCTACCATTCTCCTGAAAAATGTATTGATCAATGGAAAAATGCATTCCTAAGTTTATGATAGCAAGCTGTCCAGGCCCTGAGGCATCCGCAAACCATGATGCTCCCTCCACCATACTTTACAGTTGGGATGAGGTTGATGTTGGTGTACTGTGCCTTTTTAT
Organism: Oncorhynchus tshawytscha; assembly: GCF_018296145.1. Taxonomy (NCBI): domain Eukaryota; kingdom Metazoa; phylum Chordata; class Actinopteri; order Salmoniformes; family Salmonidae; genus Oncorhynchus; species Oncorhynchus tshawytscha. The sequence goes on along the minus strand of NC_056440.1, from coordinate 27,442,316 downwards.
CTCCACACATAGTGCTGTGTGTTCCTTTCAAACAACTCAACTTCAGTTTCATCTGTCCACAGAATATTTGTCCAATAGCGCTGTGGAACATCCAGGTGCACTTTTGCAAACTTCAGACACGCAGCAATGTTTTTTTTGGACAGCAGTGGCTTCTTCCGTGGTGTCCTCCCATGAACACCATTCTTGTTTAGTGTTTTACGTATTGTAGACTCGTCAACTGAGATGTTAGCATGTTCCAGAGATTTCTGTAAGTCTTTAGCTGACACCTTAGGATTCTTCTTAACCTCATTGAGCATTCTGCGCTGTGCTCTTGCAGTCATCTTTGCAGGACGGCCACTTCTAGGGAAAGTAGCAACAGTGCTGAACTTTCCATTTATAAACTATTTGTCTTACCGTGGACCGATGAACATCAAGGCTTTTAGAGATAATTGTGTAACCATTTACAGCTCTATGCAAGTCAACCATTCTTAATCTTGGGTCTTCCGAGATGTATTTTGTTCAAGGCATGGTTCACGTCGGGCAACGTTTTGTGAATAGCCAACAAAAACGTTTTTTTTCTATTTTGTATTTTTATTTTATTTTAAATAGGGCAGGGCAGCTCTAACCATCTCCAATCTCATCTCAGTGATTGGACTCCAGGTTAGCCGACTCCTGACTCCAATTAGCTTTTGGAGAAATCATTAGCCTAGGGGTTCACATACTTTTTCCAACCTACACTGTGAATGTTTAAATGATGTATTCAATATAGACAAGAAAAATACAATAATTTGTGTGTTATTAGTTTAAGCACACTGTCTGTTGTGACTTAGATGATCAGATCAAATTTGATGCCCAATTTATGCAGAAATCCAGGTAATTCCAAAGGGTTTACATACCTTGTCACTGCATGTTTGTGTTGCTTTTCAGTCGCCGCTGTTCCATAAGGTGTATTATCATCTTTTTAACTTGATGTTACTTGATGTGGAATAGAGTTACATGTAGTCATGGCTCTACAGTATGTAGTCTGTTCTGGACTTGGGGACTGTGAAGAGACCTCTGGTGGCATGTCTTGTGGGGAGTGTATGGGTGTTTGAGCTGTGTGCCAGTAGTTCAAACAAACAGCTTGGTGCATTCAACATGTCAATACTTCTCACACATACAAATAGTGATGAAGTTAATATGTCCTCCACTTTCAAGTCCACATGTGGTAAATTCAATTGATTGGAAATCATTTGGAAAGGCATGTACCTGTCTATAAGGTCCCACAGTTGACAGTACTGTACATGTCAGAGCAAAAACAAAGCCACGAGGTCGAATTAATTGTCTGTAGAGCTCGGAGACAGGATTGTGTTGATACACAGATCTGGGGAAGGGTACCAAGAAACTTCTGCAGCATTGAAGGTCCCACAGTGGCCTCCATCATTCTTAAATTAAAGACGTCTGGAACCACCAAGACTCTACCTAGAGTTCTGATGAAACCAAGATTGAACTATATGGCCTGAATGCCAAGCGTCATGTCTGGAAGAAACCTGGCACCATACCTACAGTGAAGCATGGTGGTGGCAGCATCATGCTGTGGGGATGTTTTTCAGCGGCAGGGACTAGTCAGGACCGAGGAAAAGATGAATAGAGCAAAGTACAGAGAGATCCTTGATGAGACTGGGGCGCAGGTTCACCTTCCAACAGGACAACGACCCTAAGCGACAGCCAAGCCATGTCTCGGCATGTCCTTGAGTGGCCCAGTCAGGGCCCGGACTTGAACCCGATCTAACATCTCTGGAGAGACCTGAAAATAGTTGTGCAGCGACGCTCCCCATCCGACCTGACAGAACTTGAGAGAATCTGCAGAGAAGGGGAGAAACTCCCCAAATACAGGTGTGCCAAGCTTGTAGTGTCATACCCAAGAAGACTCAAGGCTGTAATCACTGCCAAAGGTGCTTCAACAAAGTACTGAGTAAAGGGTCTGAATACTTCTGTAAATTTGACAGTTTATTTTTTTAAATACATTTGCAAAACATTCTACTACCCGTTTTTGCTTTGTCATTATGGGGTATTTTAGAATAATGTTGTAACGTAACAAAATGTGGAAAAAGTCTGAATACTTTCCAAATGCACTGTAGTGCGCTACTTTTGACCAGAGCCCTATGCCACTGTGTTATAAAAAGGCCTAGACCTGACATGGGGCCATCAACAGGTGACCTACTTGTTGGGGTACTTGCGGAAAATGTCCTTGATGACCACGATGGCCTCCTGCACCACATAGTTGACCTTGGTCTGGATTAGGTCCAGCAGGGTGCTCACACAGCGCTCCGCTGATTGCTGACAGACAGAGACAGAAGAGACTGTCAGCCAAACACAGAGCAGTCAAGGGAGACACTACAGTAACAATTGGCATTATTCAGGCTTTTGTTATTAGATGCATGAAAAAGCTCCAACCTTTCATAGACATTTATACTACACATACTGCAGTAAACACATGACACACAGTCATAAGGCTAGCAGTAAAAACACTACAGTTAGCTTGACAGTTTGTTGTACTTGACTTGAAACATTATACTACAGTGTATGACCAGTGTACAGTAGATCATGACAGCGTTCCATCATCTCCTCGCTCTCACCTCCACTTTGATGGCACAGCGGCCGATGGCTCGGACTGCCTTCCGCACAAAGTCCACATCCACCTCAGTGGCATACTCCTTCAGCTCTGCCAGCACCTATGAAACCCCCAGCATGAGGTCATTGATACTGGCTTTTATGTTGTCTAGGAATCACACATTACTGCTTGTCCATGTTACCTACCAAATGTTACTTACAATCAAACATCATGGCTTCCATTGGAAGTAAATGTTCTAACTGTAATGAGATTGTGGTGTGTGTGGGTCACCTGGGCGATGTTGGCTTGAGACGCCAGGCGGATCATGATGTCCAGTTTCTCCAGCTTGACATAGATGGGGTCGTTGTACTTCACAAAGAACACCTTCATCTCATGCTTCAGGATCTCTGGGCTGCACAGAGAAACCGGTACAGTCGATGTCAAAAGAAAAGTAACTAGCAATTTCAATAAATTAGTAGAATACAGCCAACACATTAAATACTTTGAATGTGCTGAGGAAGCACGGGTAGAGTCCCAAATGGCACCCTAATCCCTATAGAGTGCACTACTTTTGACCAGGGCCCAGGTAGCACACTATATAGGGAATAGAGTGCCATTTGGACTGCACACACTGAACAGCTGTAATTATCTGTGACTAATTTCTGTTGGTAGGCCCCCTATTTATCTCCAGGCCTTCCTACCGTTTCTGTACGATCAGGTTGATGTTCCTCAGGGCCACGTACTGCAGCTCGGGCTCTGCAGACAGCAGGGTGACCAGGGGCGGGGCCAGCTTCTTCAGCAGGGTGCTATAGTAGTCCAGGTCCTTAGGAAGCATCTCCATGAACTTCATCAGCACCTTGACTGCCGACAGCACCACCGCAGAGTTGGCATGGGACAGACGGGGGGTCACCCGCTCACAGATACTACAGCGGAAGGGAGGGAGAAAAGGGCAGAAGTGATACAAGGGACGAGTACAGATTATGGGGAAATTGATATACATTACACTTCATATACAGCAGATGATGTGGAAACTGACAGGGAGAATCAGTGCGTCATAGACAATTAATGAATGTGATGAATGAGGTGGCATCCTGTGCTTTCTGACCTCTGGGACTCGCGGTCGTCACGGGGGGTGTAGTTGGCCAGGCAGTCCAGGATGAAGATCTGACCCCACTCTGTGCACTCGTTGAGGGCCGTCAGCAGTTTGTTGATGGACTGGGGGTTCAGGTCCAGCAGGTTGCTGTTGGGGTGGGACTCTGCAATCTCAGACAGGGCTGCCACGGCATTCGCTACCACCTGACAGAAGGAGAGGGTAAGTTAGACTGCAAGAACACATAACCTAGTAGGCGGCAATGAGATGACGGAAGGAATTCATTTCCAAACAGCAATACAAATCTGATACCGCAAGTGGCCTTTTTCCTATACTGGGATAAACCTCCCATTCATGAAAAGTAGTACTACAGCCCAAGAGCCAGTAGTCTCGCCCAGGGGGAGGTAGTCTAGCAGTCTGGTCAGCCTGCCGTGGGAGCCTCACCATGGGGTTGGAGTCAGAGATGAGGTCCTTGAGGGTATCCAGGAAGCCCTGGTCCTCCACCAGCTGGGCGTTTATGTCGTGGAGCTTGGCCACACACACAGCTGCAGTCTTCCTCACGTAGGGGTCCTCGTCCTTCAAACACTTCCTCAGAGGCTCACACAGGTACTCAGTGATCTTGTCCACGCGGATGCAGCCCATAGTACGCACAGCCAGGGCCCGGATCAGGGGGTTAGCGTCCTCACAGTCCTGAAAGTGGAGGAGAGTCTCTCTATGTTAGTTTTACATACTGAAGAGTATTGAGATGTAGCTACCCCAGTTCTCTCACTTGTCAGTGAGACAATATTTTGTATAGGTCAGTGCCGTCTGTCTGACCTGCCCTGGTGTTGTGCTTTACCTTGACGAAGGTGTTGACAGCCATGATGGCCATGTCAGGCTGGCTCTTGGCATAGTTCATCAGGTACAGGTAGACCAGCTTCTTCAGCTCCAGGTTGTCAGTCTGCATGCAGTTCACCACATCTGGAAACAGGGCACTGGGGGAGGGGTGCCAGATAATTACATATAAAATCATGAAGGTATGACAGCAGCCACTCGTGAAATATAGGTTCCCTATGGAGGGAGCAGAGTCAGTATGGGCCATGACTATCCACCGCATTGTCACATGTTCAGAGGTGACACCAGAGCGCGGGTCTAACACGACTCACCTGACATCCTTCCCAACGGTCATGGAGGCAATGACCTTCTTCACAGCCTCCTTCTTCTTCTCCTTCTTATCGCTGTTCAGCTCAGCTTTCAGCTCAAAGATCTCTCCTGCACAGATGGAAACAGAACATACCATTAAAACAGATAGCAAAAGTGTGTGTATGTGGAGTAGTCATGCTTAATTCTTTAGATCAAGACCGGGGCGTGTATTATAACCAGTCAGTGAAGGGTGCACTGCACACACTACTGTTACTTTGATTACAATTAATTTCATGACAGGAACACATGTATAGTTATAGAGATACGGTTGACCTAGAATTGCTTAAACACTGGACGAAGCTTGGTTAAACAACACTCCATAGAGGCTGGTCTATATTGATAGGTGGGATGGACAGAGTGGTTGAGGGGTGGGATTAAAGAGCTCATGTCCAGTAATGTATTATTGCATATAAAAGTACCATGTATGTCAAATGTATGTATACGTAGCAGAAAAGCTGAAAAACCAAAAAAAGATGGGTCCTCTGAAGAGGGGGGTGGTGGTGGATGGGTTAATAAAAAAATATATTTATATATTTTTTAAAGTTAGTTAAACCATGCACATCTCCAAGATACATCTGCAGACTTGTTCTATTTGAAGGGCCTACTGTACATGTAGGCAGTGGTGTAAAGTACTTAAGTAGTACTTTAAAATATTTTTACTTAAGTCATTTTTTGGGGGGGTATCTGTACTTGACAACTTTAACTTTACTACATTACTAAAGAAAATGATGTACTTTTTACTCGATTTTTCCTGACACCCAAAAGTACTCATTAAATGTTGAATGCTTATCAGGACAGGAAAATGGTCCAATTCATGTACTTATCAAGAGAACACATGGTGATCTCTACTGCCTCTGGCCTAGCAGACTCACTAAACACAAATGCATCTTTTGTAAATTATGTCTGAGTGTTGGAGTGTGCACCTGGCTGTCTGTAAATTTAAAAAAACAAGAAAATGGTGCCATCTGCTTTGCTTAATATAAGGAATTTGAAATGATTTATACTTTACATACTTAAGTATATTTGCACAAATACTTTTAGACATTTACTCAAGTAGTATTTTACTGGGTGACTTTTACTTGAGTAACTTTTATTAAGGTATCTATACTTTTACTCAAGTATAACAATTGGGTACTTTTTCCACCACTGCATGTGCAATAGGTGCAAAGACAAACACAGACAGAGCAGAGGCTGGACTTCAACCTCTCCGCAGTGCAGCCTGTCCTCAGGTAACACTACAGATCAGTTCAGCTTCTCTCTGGGCTTGGATAGGAGTGCTTACTCTCAAACACCACTGTCTGTGGGCTTAACCTTGAGCACAACTTCCCCCTGGTTCCAAGGGTAGAAAACCCATTAATGAGCCTCCCTCACACCTACACACAGAGTAGTGATGATCTGCCTGAAGGACAATAAATCAAAGCATAGGGTTGCTTATGCAGCACTTCTGACTCCAATGTCTCATACAAGGCAAACAGACATGAAGAGACAAGTCTCCTTCATAAGCACTATATCAGTTTGAATGGTAGTGATTGGCTGGCTGTTTGGGGGCTGTTTTTGAAGAGGTGAGAGGGGATGCAGAGCGAAACAGAGAGCCGGGGAAAGCCAGAGGGACAGCAGGAGGGCTAACTTAAGGAGTGCTAAAGCCTGAGGCCCTAATCTTATTTAGAGGACAACCTCAGCTGTTCTATTCCTGCTTTCATCAGCCAAACACACAAAACACACATAGCCAGGCTGCTGCTGAGCCCGGTTTTCTACTCCTTTTGTTGATGTTGCTTTCTCTTGGCTGTAAATACTCTGAACTTGACATGTATTTTTTGTGACAGTATGTGGTTGGGAGCAATTCATTTCTAGAACATTCTCGATATAACATTCTCTAAGTCAACCATTGTTACACATGGTGGCTCTTTCCATCAGCGGGGTCATGAAGCCTGTTTCCATATTTTGATTAAGCCTACACACCATTTAGATTAGGGCCTAAAATCAAGTCATGACTAATATGATAAGAGTAGCCTAAAAACAGCAGCTCTGAATGAATTTTGATACTGTAATTTTTTTATTTATATATTTAAAATTCACTTTTGAAAGTCAAAGTGGGCCAGACCTTTCTTGGTAGTGGTGAAATACTTAGAGTCCGTCATCTTGGATCCAAATTGCCGGTTCTCCTGCAAGAGAGAGAGCGCGAAATAATTAATGAAAAACAGGCACCAAGGTATATTTTTCCTAGAAGGAGAGGGATCTGCAAAGAAGACAGGAAATTGTAGAAGTGCAAGTGCAGGAAAAATAGGAGGAAGTCTTCATCACTTGGACACTTGGCTTTGATGTTTTTTTACGGGATTACACATTGTCCATTGTGTTAAAATACATTGGCCGACAAACCCCTCCTAGTCAGCACATAGGCCTACTTAATCAGCCGGCCTCTGACTGGACCTGTCGTTTGGGGTCCACGGAATCTCAGTCTGTAGCACACAGCATTATCCCTTTCCTGCTGTTGAATACCACACTCGATCCACCACCTTCATGTGATGGATCTTCCCACTAAGAAAAAAACTGACTGTCCTCCGCACTAAAAAAAACACTGCAAAGTAGCAGGCCTTGAAAGTAACAAAGCTCCTGCGAAATTAAAAACATTTGTCTCTTATTTCACTGGATTAACACCCCCCCTTCCACGCCCAACTTTAGCACTTCAGGATGAGATTGGGCCTCATATGTTGATATAATGCAATATAAATTATGCTGCGAGTAGTCAGTGTATTGACTCTTGAGTATTTCAGCCATCAACATTAACCCAATTCTAGTACATACTTTTTTTTCTGCATGAGGTAGTCTTATAGATATCAAAAGTATTGACAGTATATGAAAAATAATTTAGACATACAAAACAACCAGAGTACTAGAAAAATGGTACAAATGACTACCATGTTATCACACCCTGCTCCCAAAGTGATAGTGCAGAAAGCACAATGCCTGTTGAGAGGCTGTCTGGTCAGGCATTGATAACAATGTTGCTGCGCACCACACTGGCTGGACAAGTTCGTAAATTACAGTGCTGTGGTGGTTCAATAGACAGGACCCTCATCAAATTCCCTGGGACTAAACTCGATACTCTTCTTCTTCCCCCCCCACTACTCTCTTCCCAATCTCATGCTCTCACCAGAACAAAAAAATGCACAATGTTAGACTCCTTGCTAATGGGAAGTTGTCATTGCTGACTACCTAGTCACTAGCTTGGCTACAACGCAGGCAAGAGCAGTGGTCAGTCAATCTGATTCAGAAGCTAGAGAAATATATTTAGGTTAAGCCTAAATAGTTATGCTAGTTAACATTTTATTGACTTGAGGTGCATGAATAAAAGGTGTTGCCTACATCAAAAGTGTAGGTATAAACTAACTGTATCATGGCAATCAGATCTGTAGCTCTTTGTGAAGAATTATCAACTAACAGTAAGACTACATTAATTTCTGTGTTATGGCAATAACTGGCAGGCAACGGCCAGCTGTCATAACGCAAATGTAGCCTAAAACACTGACTGACTGCATCTAGCATAAAGTAAATAACGTTACTTCCCCAAAGACAATTTTCTGTAAATGAATCAATATTTTCAACAGCTACCTAGTTAGCAAATTTGTCAAGGTCTAGTAAATGAGCTGAAATTGACAAACTGAGTGGTATCTCTGACAGCAGTCAAAAGCTATTGACAGATTGTTATTAGTTAGCAAACTGCTAGGTTACTAAGTGTTAACTACTTGGCTGGCAACTTAGTTAAAACAGTTTCAAGTTTCAATGTCACGTGCAAGTACAGTGAAATCCCTTTCTTGCCAGCTCTAGTTAAACCCAACAATGTACAGTAGCTAACCTAGTACTAATCAATATCCAATGCTAGTTTAACGCGGGGCCCCACTAAACTATTTGAATACCCTGTAACTTAGCTAGCTACTTAGCTATGACCTATGTGGTTACGGTAGTGTTAAAAACCCTGGCAAACTATTGTTATCATAACTAACTAGCTACACATGTTCACACTTCCTCGTCATTCCTAGCATCGCTAGCAAACAGTAATAGCCAACAACTGCTAGCTAACGTTAGTTAGCCAGAATGGTTAGCACTTCATCGGCTTTGCTCTCGTTCATTTTTAAAGCTAAAATTATATCAAGCCAAATCGAATGGCACAAATCAGATTTAAAACTGCTCTTTCTAACTTCGACTGATTACTCACGCATAATTGATTAGCCCACTCCATATTTGCTTGATGAATGAACCTGCTGCTCAGCTAGGTACTGTAGCTGATGCTATGCTGTTGTCTAAAGAAATTACCTTCTAAAGTAGAGGCTTAGGGAGCCTTTGCCGGGATAGTAAAGCTCTTAATCTATCGACCTATTTTCAAATCCAACCCCACAGAATGAACGTGCCTACTGAAGTTAAAATTAGACACGACACAGAATAAAACAGCAGAGAAAATCAAAAGCAGCTTACCGTTGCGAAGTGTGTGTTTTACTTGGCCTTCGTTCCCTCCCACTTGAATAGCTATCATCGATCATGGTGTTTTTTTACTTCCGACTTCCGCAATAAGGTCATTTTAGGTGGATAATAGTTATGAAAATGACTAATTTGGTGAGAAGATTATCATTAAGTGGGTTTCAGATCACATTTTTTTTCACATCGTAAATAGACCAATCAAGCCTTTTTCTTGAATGTTCAGACAAAAATGTCAACTAGCTATATTATGCCAAAACTGAGATGGAGCTTGATCACAGTCTTATTTAAAAAGATGAAAACATTTATCTGAATACCAAAATGTCTCTCTCTCTCTGTGTCACACACAAACACGCAGGCACCTGTATAAAACTAAAGAAATGTGTATGCTAAATAGAAACATAATGTGCCATGTCAATAAGGTCAGAAATGTGAGATATAAGAATGCTTCCGCTTCATCCTCTTCATCTTCCCTGGATTTTATGGTGGTTAGCACTGGGAAAATGGTTTTTAATGACTTTTGGTTATAGGGCCTATGGACTTTCTAGTCTCATTTAAAAAGTTGCTTCAAAACCTAGTGCATAGACTAACCTCAGTCACCATTGGCATGATTAGAGGTCCTCTCATCATCATCTCACTAAAAGTTTCAACAATAAAAACAGTTGATAAGAGACAAATCAGAGGAACATATTTTATTACAAGAACAGCTTGACAGCAATTGATTTTTCAAGGAAGAGTGAGGTCTTGGTATTGCAGTATTGCTATTTAATACAGACAAATTCCACAAATGTTAAGTACTCATTTTCAGTACATTTAATTGTCATTATTTGATAGAAAATAACATCAGCAAATGACACTTAAACACAAAAATAAATTCAAATGGACATTCAAAATTGATGTGACGATCCGTTTCATTTCATTACTTTTTATTATACCATTTAGACAGAGATAGAGATAAAAGGGAGAACGAGCGAGAGATAATTAGTTATTTTAAAAGCAGTGTTTGACAATCAAAAAAAATATTGCACCCTAAGGAGAAAGTTAAACTGGAAAATAATTTTGCAATTACAGTTAAATTGCCAAACTCAATCATTAGACCATGGTTTTCAACATGTTTACTGGAAAACATCTGTCACTTGCTTACCCATCATGCATGTTTTAATATTTCAAACCCATCTGATAATTGAACATTTTAATTGAAAATGTATCAAAAACAAATATTTAAATAGTACTTTTTTAAAAAGACAGCTACATGTAAAAGCAATATAATGAAATGGTATTCTTCACTGACCCAACTTTTCATTGGGTCAGTGAAGAGAGAAAATGTATATTGGCTAATAATGCAAACAGAGCCTACTTATGCCAGTGGGGGGTCAAATAAAAATGCAACGGTATCTTTGAGCAGTGTGTAGGTTGGCTCCTCCCTGTGTAGTTATCAACAAAACCAGTGACCCTCTTGGATTGGCTATATCCATTGCTGGAGTGTTCCCTTAATACAGCAAAAGCATAACAGCATCTGTGACTATTTGGTTGATGTGTGGACATTAATTGGCATGATAAAACATGTTAAAAGCAAACATTTTAACAACCAAAATCCTCAAGTCAAAGACACAAAAATACATGAAAACATTCTCAGAAATAGTAGAACACTGCCTATGGCCTCAAGTAGAGGATAGAAACCAATATACACAGGCAGTTAGAAAAGCCAAGGCTAGCTTTGTCAAGCAGAAATTTGCTTCCTGCACCACAAACTCAAAAAAGTTCTGGGACACTGTAAAGTCCATGGACAATAAGTACACCTCCTCCCAGCTGCCCACTGCACTGAAGATAGGAAACACTGTCACCACCGATAAATCCACTATAATTGGTCATTTCAATAAGCATTTTTCTACGGCTGGCCATGCTCTCCACCTGGCTACCCCTACCCCGGTCAACAGCACTGCACCCCCCACAGCAACTCGCCCAAGCCTTCCCCATTTCTTCTTCTCCCAAATCCAGTCAGCTGATGTTCTGAAAGAGCTGCAAAATCTGGACCCCTACAAATCAGCCGGGCTAGACAATCTGGACCCTCTCTTTCTAAAATGATCTGCCTAAATTGTTGCCATCCCTATTACTAGCCTGTTCAACCTCTCTTTCGTGTCGTCTGAGATTCCCAAAGATTGGAAAGCAGCTGCGGTCATCCCCCTCTTCAAAGGGGGGACACTCTTGACCCAAACTGTTACAGACCTATATCTATCCTACCCTGCCTTTCTAAGGTCTTCGAATGCCAAGTCAACAAACAGATTACCGACCATTTCGAATCCCACCATACCTTCTCCGCTATGCAATCTGGTTTCTGAGCTGGTCATGGGTGCACGTCAGCCACGCTCAAGGTCCTAAACGATATCTTAACCGCCATCAATAAGAAATAATACTGTGCAGCCGTATTCATTGACCTGGCCAAGGCCTTCGACTCTGTCAGTAACCACATCCTCATCGGCAGACTCGATAGCCTTGGTTTCTCAAATGATTGCCTCACCTGGTTCACCAACTACTTCTCTGATAGAGTTCAGTGTGTCAAATCGGAGGGTCTGTTGTCCGGGCCTCTGTCAGTCTCTATGGGGGTGCCACAGGGTTCAATTCTTGGACCGACTCTCTTCTCTGTATAAATCAATGATGTCGCTCTTGCTGCTGGTGAGTCTCTGATCCACCTCTACGCAGACGATACCATTCTGTATACTTCTGTCCCTTCTTTGGACACTGTGTTAACAACCCTCCAGGCGAGCTTCAATGCCATACAACTCTCCTTCCGTGGCCTCCAATTGCTCTTAAATACAAGTAAAACTAAATGCATGCTCTTCAACCGATCGCTGCCTGCACCTGCCCGCCTGTCCAACATCACTACTCTGGATGGCTCTGACTTAGAATATGTGGACATCTACAAATACCTAGGTGTCTGGTTAGACTGTAAACTCTCCTTCCAGACTCACATCAAACATATCCAATCCAAGTTAAATCTAGAATTGGCTTCCTATTTCGCAACAAAGCATCCTTCACTCATGCTGCCAAACATACCCTCGTAAAACTGACCATCCTACCAATCCTCGACTTCGGCGATGTCATTTACAAAATAGCCTACAATACCCTACTCGATAAATTGGATGCAGTCTATCACAGTGCATTCCGTTATGTCACCAAAGCCCCATATACTACCCACCACTGCAACCTGTACGCTCTCGTTGGCTAGCCCTCACTTCATACTCGTCGCCATACCCACTGGCTCCAGGTCATCTACAAGACCCTGTTAGGTAAAGTCCCCCCTTATCAGCTCACTGGTTACCATAGCAGAACCCACCTGTAGCACGCGCTCCAGCAGGTATATCGCTCTGGTCACCACCAAAACCAATTCTTCCTTTGGCCGCCTCTCCTTCCAGTTCTCTGCTGCCAATGACTGGAACGAACTACAAAAATCTCTGAAACTGGAAACACTTATCTCCCTCACTAGCTTTAAGCACCAGCTGTCAGAGCAGCTCACAGATTACTGCACCTGTACATAGCCCATCTATAATTTAGCCCAAACAACTACCTCTTTCCCTACTTTATTTATTTTGCTTCTTTGCACCCCATTATTTCTATCTCTACTTTGCACATTATTCCACTGCAAATCAACCATTCCAGTGTTTTACTTGCTATATTGTATTTACTTTGCCGCCATGGCCTTTTTTATGCCTTTACCTCCCTTCTCACCTCATTTGCTCACATTGTATATAGACTTATTTTCCTACTGTATTATTGACTGTATGTTTGTTTTACTCCATGTGTAACTCTGTGTTGTTGTATGTGTCGAACTGCTTTGCTTTATCTTGGCCAGGTCGCAATTGTAAATGAGAACTTCTTCTCAACTTGCCTACCTGGTTAAATGAAGGTGAAATAAAAATTAAAAAGTGTCTGCAGAGAATTGATAAGGTCCCTGGAACCCTGTGCATTACTGAACTATGGGCTCTGGCTAAAGCCATTAGGATAATGGAGAGCCACAGTTCTAACAGCATTTTTTATTTTCCTTTTATGACTTATTCTGGGCCCTCATCTTCAGACTCGACATACATCATTGTTTTTCACTTCGAGCCATACCTGTAACTCGAGACCAATTCATAAATAAATAAATAAGACCAACTACATCCCTCCCTTCTTTTCATCAGCAATGCTACCTATGTTCCCATTGACACCAGAACACCTGGTACATATTCCTATACAGTACGTACTCAGATTCAGATTGCTGACGGATGTGCACACACCACCTCTGCTTGTGCAATCCGATTACTGAAAACCCACTGCAGCAAAGGTCCCTGTCATTCCACTGTAAAACCATTCATAGTAGTTTTACAGGCTCTAAAGCCTTGTTAAAGTGTCAACCCCACAGTCAGATCCCTGGCCTGCTCTGTTATTGATATTGCCAATAAGGCAGAGTCCATAACAGGGGACAGACATAACCATTACACTATCAATTATTCATGTCCATTCTCCACATAAAAGCACTCAAGAAAAACCTACACATATTCTTAAGCCATTTCAATACACCACAGAATACATCACGATGAACAATCATCTACTCCAAACCAATCCAGCAAAGCATGCACATGATTCAAAACTCAATATGTGAAGGAATTTCATCCAAATATGACACTTTTTACAACCACTAGATGTCACTGAAGACACTTTCACGAGAGATTGGTTTGTCTATGTATCTATTATACAAATAGATTATAATCCATCTCAAAAAAAGTGGTTCTTTTAATTTAGTGTCGTTGAACAATTCTACACTGAGAAACAAATTGATGGTGATGGCAATGACACTCACGTTGGATGGGTGTTGTTGTTGGGTACTAACATTCTCAAACCACACTCAAACACACATTTTAAGGCAAAGGGAATTGTCAAGGCATTTCCAACAGCAAAATTGCATAGCTAAGGCAGCATATAACCCCATACAGCAAATATTTACACATTTCATAATTATGTCTTGTTATATACACTATAACCACATCTTTATGCAAGTATACATATACATGTACAGTACCAGTCAAACGTTTGGACACAGCTACTCATTCCAAGGCTTTTCTTTTTTACTTTAATCTACATTGTAGAATAATAGTGCTGACATCAAAACTATGAAATAACACATATGGAATCATGTAGTAACCAAAAAAGTTGGAAACATATATTTTATATTTGAGATTCTTCAAAGTAGCCACCCTTTGCCTTGATGAGAGCTTTGCACACTCTTGGCATTCTCTCAACCAACGTCATGATGAATGCTTTTCCACAAGTCTTGAAGGACTTCCCACATATGCTGAGCACTTGTTGGCTCTTTTTCCTTCACTCTGCAGTCCAACTCATCCCAAACCATCTCAATTGGATTGAGGTTGGGTGAATATGGAGGCCAGGTCATCTGATGCAGCACTCCATCACTCTCCTTGGTCAAATTGCCCTTACACAGCCTGGAGGTGTTTTGGGTCATTGTCCTGTTGAAAGACAAATGATAGTCCCACTAAACGCAAACCAGATGTGGATGGCGTATGGCTGCAGAATGCTGTGGTAACCATGCTGGTTAAGTGTGCCTTGAATATGAAAATAAATAACTGACAGTGTCACCAGCAAAGCACCCCCACACCATCACACCTCCTCCTCCATGCTTCACGGTGGGAACCACACATGCGGATATCATCCGTTCATCTACTCTGCGTTTCACAAAGACATGGTGGCCAAAAATCTCAAATTTGGACTCATCAGACCAAAGGACAGATTTCCACCGGTCTAATGTCCATTGCTCGTGTTTCTTGGCCCAAGCAACTCTCTTCTCATTATTGGTGTCCTTTAGTAGTGGTTTCTTTGCAGCAATTCAACCATGAAGCCCTGATTCACACAGTCTCCTCTGAACAGTTAATGTTGAGATGTGTCTGTTACTTGAACTCTGAAGCATTTATTTGGGTTGCAATTTCTGACGCTGGTAACTCCTAATGAACTTATCCTGTGGAGCAGATGTAACTCTGGGTTTTCCTTTCCTGTGGCGTTCCTCATGAGAGCCAGTTTCATCATAGCGCTTGATGGTTTTTGCGACTGCATTTGAAGAAACGTTGAAAGTTCTTGACATTTCTGTATGGACTGACCTTCATGTCTTAAAAGAAAGGATGGACTGTCATTTCTCTTTGCTTATTTGAGCTGTTCTTGCCATAATATGGACTTGGTCTTTTACCAAATAGGGCTATCTTCTGTATACCACCCCTACCTTGTCACAACACAACTGATTGGCTCAAACGCATTAAGGAAAGAAATTCCACAAATTAACTTTTAACAAGGCACACCTCTTAATTGAAATTAATTCCAGGTGACTACCTCATGAAGCTGGTTGAGAGAAGAGTGTGCAAAGCTGTCATCAAGGCAAAGGGTGACTACTTCAAAGAATTTTAAATATAAAATATATTTTGAATTGTTCAACACTTTTTTGGTTACTACATGATTCCATATGTGTTATTTTGTAGTTTTGATGTCTTCAACATTATTCTACAATGTAGAACATAGTAAAAATTAAGAGAAACCCTGGAATGAGTAGGTGTGTCCAAAATTTTAACTGGCACTGTATATACACATGTACATATATAAACACATTCATCCACTTAACTTACTCTTTTGTACACATATTTTAGTGTTGATTTTCAAGTTGAGATAACTCTTGATCATTGGAAGTATGTTTCAGTGACAATGACATATTATCTTACTCTTGCCCCAGACTGCAGTTAACACAGAACATAATGTGAAAAATACTAATTTGTATATTTCCACAATAAAAGCTCAAAAACGAATCAGAAGACATCACTCAATCATGTGGCCATGTGGATTGGCAGTGAGAAAGTGACATCATACATGTATGACAATGAACAAGTCAGGATGCAGAGGGTTGGTGGGGGAAGGTGAGTAGAAGTGCACATATGGAATACGAAGTCCAAAGGACTGTTAGATGTGAACATTGTACAGTAAATTATTGTAGAGTATTGTATTGATATATAAGTCCAATACAGATTAGATGTGTAAAGATCCACAGAAGGTAACGAGCAGAGGGTGAGTGGCAGTATGGAGAATGAGAGAAAGTATTTGTTACAGCACGCTCTCCACACCAGTATTTTGACAATCAAAGCACACAGAGATGCTGTGGCATACACTGCCCACTAGAGGGAGCCAGTCCAGTTGACTTGATGATGATGCTTGTGATTCACTGCTCCTGCCTGGGGTTCTTTCCTCCCCCTCAGCCCTGACACTTCTTCAGCGATGCGTATAGCATGGGGCTTTCAAGACAGTGCCTGCTTTGTATTAGACACTTTATGATTGAACAAAGCATCCCCATATAATGCCAATAAATCCATTCAACTTAAACAATAGTATTCGATTCGGGATCGATCCTTTGGTAATAAATAATTAGGCTTAGAGTGCAAAGAATATAATTGGATACTGAAACCCTGACCGTTATAGGTAGGAAAGGGCATGACTGCATGATAAAAGGAGGGAGTGTGTGACATGCTCTATAAAAAATAGTCTGTAGCCCAGTCTCCAGTCTATTTTAGACAGTAGTCAGTTTCATTTGACAACAGACTCTTCTATATCAGCATCATCAGGATTAGTTAGTCGTGTGTTACATCCAGGCCTCAGTGTCCAAGCCGCTCTCTGACTCCACAGAGTAGGAGCGGTCCCTGTTGCCCATGGCAGGGGAGCGTGACTGGGGGTGGATCAGTTCGGCAAAGGCCTGGTGCATGGCCTTTCGTGAGGGTGAATGGTCGTTGGAATGGGAGCTCTGAGGGGACTGTGGCGGGGTAGAGGTCTGGAGGGGAGTATGGTTGCCCCTGGCCTGAAGGTCTCTGTAGCTGACTGGGGTGGGGATACGTGACGGGCTGTTCCCTGGCCGGTTGTCTGTACGGGGTCTGATCCTGGGCCTCAGCTTGAGCTTGTAGATAGAGGGCACCCTGTCAGCCTTTTTCCCTGCCCTCTTGGGCCGGAAGACTACACCCCCATCAACTGCATCCCCATTGGCCAGGGGAGGAGGTGGGGGAGAGTACTCTGAGCGTGATTCACTCAGGCTGAAGCACATGGAGGAGCTCTCACTGGAGGAGTCTTCCTGGAAGGAGCAGTCCTCAGAGGGGGGCAGGGGGATGGGCGAGGGACAAGACTCTGGGGGAGGGAGGTCATCGTTGGGGTCTCCACCCTCCAGGTCGTAGGGGAAGCTTGGTTGGTGATCCTCCAGAGGGACGTCTCCCTCAGGCCCTGAGCCCCAGCCCAGCTGACCCTGCTGGCTCTCCATCAGCACCTCTACTAGAGCACCACTGACATGGCCCCCTCCATTCATGCTCCTGCGGTGGAAAGAAAGTTGTGAGGGGGCATGGCTGAGAGATATGCCCAGCTCCGAGTCTCTCCGGCCGGGCAAGGAGGACAGGAGCTCCCCTTCGTCTATGGAACTGGAGATGGCAGGGAGCTTCCTGAGACCTCCACCTCGCCCGCCCCAGCGCTCTGGTTCTGCGTGCCCACCGTTGGATAGTCTGCCAGGGCTATGGCCATGCAGTGGGGCCAGGGTATCCTCCAGGCCTCCAGAGGAACGTGGGTTAGTTCTTTTAGACTCCCGGAGGTCAGGCAGAACTCCTACCTTACCCCCCACGTTGAGTGAGGAGTTGGAGGAGTTGGAGGAGGAGTAGGCCGAGTCAGTGACGTTAGGGTCAGCAGAGGCAGGCGTGGGCAGGGTTTGGGGCCCAACCCCCTGCTGTGGGTGTGAAGAGGCAGGAAGCTGAAGGGCCCCCCCCCCTATGGGTCTACTAGGCCCCCCTCTGCGCTGCCCTGTGTTAGCTAGGAACTCAGCCTCGAAGCTGCGGTACAGGTCCTGCTCTTTCTGGGGGTCCAGGTTGGGCAGGATCTGGAAGTTATAGCCTAGCCCCTCCTCCTCAGGTTCCTGTCGCTCAGAGCTGGCCCACCCCCTGTGGCCATGCCCATTGGAGCGAGGGCCGTGGGAGGTTCGAGGGGAGCGGGATCCATGCCCATGGTGGTGAGGGGAGCGGGGGGAGGAGGAGTGAGGAGAGCGCCGTCCTGCCTGGGTGACTGTGGGCAGCAGCCTACTCCTCCCCACCGAGGGGGAGCGTGGAGCGGGGGGCCGGGGAGCCACTATAGTCTTCTTACTGAGGCTGCTGCTCTGAAGCCCTTTGATAGGTGAATTAGAGCAGGAGGACGATTGTCTCCTGGAGAAACCTCCATTGATTCTGGGGGAGGCGGGGGGCAGTTGTTTGGTCCTGAGCTCCTCTCGTCTGTCAGAGGATGGGGGCTGCAAGGCCCCGTGACGGGGAGAGGGTCCAGGGCTGGCATCGCTGGTCCGACTCCGGCTGGGCATCTTCCCCTGGCTGTGGGAGCGCAGGGCCTGGAGCCTGCGGGGACTTTCGGGCCCGAGAGAGCGGCCCCTCTCCCCATGGCTGCTCCTGAGCCCGTCAGAGGGGCCCTGTGGGGGGCTGGGTTTGAGGATGGAGGCGGGGGCAAGGCGATCCCGGGAGTGGCTGCGTGTGCGGGGCATTGGGGGGCACAGGGATGGGCCCTGTCCGCCTTCTCCAGGCCTCTCGATTATATGCTTCCCCTCCTTCCTGTTAACCAGCAGCACCACCTCCTCTCCGGAGCGACGGGTGCCCCCCAGAGAGAAGCGGCCTCCCCCTGCCCCTCCTCCTCCTCCCTTAGAGGAGGCTGTAGAGGAGTCGCTGTCCCCTGATAGACGGCGGGTCACTGGCAACAATGACGAGTCCTTAGACCTGCAGAACACAGAGGAAGACAGACAAGGAGTTAATTATAGTTGCAGTATCTTTTATTTATTTCTGGCCTGAAATTGTATCATTGGAATAAAATAAATAAAAATAAATAATGTTTTTTTACATTCATACTAGTTTGAGAAAAACAACTTGCTCAGAGCCCATTCTCCAACCCAGCACACCATAGTGCCTATGCCTCACCCCACTCCTCTGGCCCACAAAGGTTTATAGTAAACACCATCCACCTCCAGTTCATGATGGGATCTGTGACCTCCAGTGATCATGAGGAACCTCCCTGCAGGCTTCTGCTGCTGCCTACCCTGACGGACACACGTAGGGCCGGGTGCTTCTCAGAACATTGGGCTGGATCAGGGATTACAGGGAAGATGAGAGCAAGTGGGGGCAGGATTATAGGCCCTGTGGATTTACTGACCCCACACACAGCCGCAGAGAGCGCTGCCTGCCCTTCTTTCCCAGAGCTCACCACACCACTCCACTGACACGCACTGGTGGGGCCCCTCGGGACAACGTACCATCCAAGACAGGATACAACTAATGACTTACAGCAAGATAGAGCATAATCAGTAGAGCTCTGTATCAGTGGCCAAAACAACAACCTGATAGACATGTCTTTCAGAATCATGTGCTCTCTGGCAATATCCTGTAAGAAGAATTAACTATATCCGCTTTCTTTGCTGACATTCTTTATGTAACCACTTCTATAATGCTCTGAGTAACCAGAACAAACAACCAAGAAAAGATTATTCTACACTATATAAACAGGGCAAAATAAATTAGTGACAAGGTTGAAATGTTAATCAAATATTGCCTTTTAAAATAATGACGTAGGCAAACCAATATTGACTCAGATTGACTGCATTCTGACGGCTTGCCATAACGAAGCACATGGTGTTTTCCTTCACAGGTTAGCCCAACTGTGACCTACTTCCTAAGGGGAGCAGCAGGGCCTAGGGGTGCAGCAGTTGTCAGTCAGATTAACCCTTATCTAGTCTGGTGCATTTGGAGGTGCCGACCTTGAAGGGGTTAACCTGTCCTGAGGCCTGTTGCCGTGACACCGGGCCTGAGCCATCACTCACTCCGGATACTGAGCCACTCATTGGCTGGGAGCCAAAGTAAACGAGCCCACAGCCCTTAATTGTGTTGAACAATGGCGACTCTGACGTATGAGGGAGGTATGTGAGACCAACTCAACGGGACCTTATGTGGAGAGCTGAGGGAATGCATTCTCTTTACTATCCAGAAAATAGTTTTATAGCCAATGAAAACCAGTACTCTGACTGTCATGCCACTTCAGTGAGAGACAGCAGAAAAAAGGAGAGACATGTTTTTCCTCTAGTATAGTCAACATGTAGCCTAATTCAATCCATCAGCTCCGGGCCTTGGAGAGAGAACAGTAACATCACCAACAGCAAACAGCAACACTTGGATGTTGAATCCCATCTGAATTCAGACAGTCATTAGTGTAATTAACAGAACCAAAGGAGAGGAAGGAGGAGAGGGGGGAGAGGGGGGAGGGGAAGGGAGAGTGAGGGGGAGGGAAGGAGGACAGGGGGAAGAGAGGGAGTGAGGCGACAGCAGCAATCAAGGTGTGTGTCCAGTCTAGCCACCAGGAGGCAGAGTGGAACGGCCGGGACAGCAGGACAGTGTCAGCGCAAGGTCTCATTGGAATGTCACCTGAGATTAGGAAAATCTCACTCTGCTTTGTATAATCTGTCGCTTCCCAGTTTTGTGCGCTGTGCTGTGCGTGTGTGTTTTTGTGTTTGTGTTTGTGTGTGTGTGTGTGTGTGTGTTTGTGGTGAAAAGTGGATCCGTGCTGGTGATGTAGACAAAGACGAAGTGTCATTAGCACAACACACACACACACACACACACACACTCACTCACCTGACAGGGTTGAAGTGGCGGGGTTCCGAGCGTTCCCGCGGTGGTCGTGGTAACAGGGGGGTGCGTCCTGCGTTTGAGTCAAGCTCTGTAGGGAGGGAGGGGTGGTGGGAGCGGCCAGGCCGGGTGGAGGAGGAGGGGGTACATGATGGAGGCTCCAGGCCCTGGGTGCGTCTGTCAGGGGGCTTATATGGGGCAATGCCCTCGTTACGCCAGTGTGGGCCTGGGCTGGTGGAGCGGGAGGAGTGGGCACTGGAGGACTTGCTGTGGGCACCCTGCCCGCTGGCTTTGGCCTGGTGGTACCGGTGAGCTGCAGGGAATAAGCACAGGAAGCCACAATATTAGTAGAGGGATGGGTTATATACCATGGAGAACCAGAACAACTGTGCAGTTGACTCTGGCATCAGACAGACAACAGTCAGTGTAGAAATAGAATAGATCCAGGGTAGATCCAAGGATCAACATAGCAGAGCACACATTGCAACAGCCCCTCACAACTGGTGGCAGTCACAGCGCATATGCATGTCTTATGACTGCAAGAGATGAAGCAACTGATGCAATCAGATGAATGATTTAAAGCATGAGCTTGACATTAGTGTAGGGCTGACATTAGTGTAGGGCTGGCGTACAGCTCATAAAAACCTGGAGACCTGTAAAAACCCTTTCATATGAGTTCATGGGTTAGACATGCAACACCAAGCATTAATTCAGCCCATGTCAGTTGTCCAGACACAAGGCCACTGACATCATTGGTCTGGCAGCAGTGTGGACTCATGGAGAGTGAAGAGCTATTCTACCCACAGCACAGAGTAACACCAGCCCCAGGCCTGGCTATCACACACAAGGTTAAACATTAACCGATATGAATGGTTATGGCAGCCGTCATGTCATGTTTATGACAGCGTGATGAGGGCTTTATGAGTGAAGTGTAGTGTTGTCTGAAAGGCCATTGACATGATATTGAATGAGGTAGCACTATGGTTGCACTGTTGTAGCACTATGGTAACACTATGATAGCATTATGGTAGGACTATGATAACACTGTGATAGCAATGTGGCTGCATTGTGTAAGCACTGTGGTAGAACTATGGTAACACTATTATAGCATTATGGTAGCAATATGAGTACACTGTGGTAGCACTGTGATAGCATTGTGGAAGCACTTTTTTTAAAGTTCACCTTTATTTAACCAGGTAGGCCAGTTGAGAACAAGTTTTCATTTACAACTGCGACCTGGTCAAGATAAAGCAAAGCAGTGCGACACAAACTACAACACAGAGTTACACATGGAATAAACAAAACATAAAGTCAAAAACACAATAGAAAAAAGTCTATAAAAACAGTGTGTGCAAATTAGGTAAGATAAGGTAAGGCAATGAATAGACCATAGTGGCGAAATAATTACAATTTAGAAATTAAACACTGGAGTGATAGATGTGCAGAAGATTAATGTGCAAGTAGAGATACTGGGGTGCAAAGGAGTAAAAATTTGTTCCAGTCATTGGCAGCAAAGAACTGGAAGGAAAGGCGGCCAAAGTAGGAATTGGCTTTGGGGGTGACCAGTGAAATATACCTGCTGGAGCACGTGCTATGGGTGGGTGCTGCTATGGTGACCAGAGAGCTGAGATAAGGCGGGGCTTTACCTAGCAGAGACTTGTAGATGACATGGAGCCAGTGGGTTTGGCGATGAATATGAAGCAAGGGCCAGCCAACAAGAGCATACAGGTCGCAGTGGTGGGTAAAATATGGGGCTTTGGTGACAAAACGGATGGCACTGTGATAGACTACATCCAATTTGATGAGTAGAGTGTTGGAGGCTATTTTGTAAATGACATCGCCGAAGTCAAGGATCGATAGGATAGTCAGTTTTACGAGGGTATGTTTGGCAGCATGAGTGAAGGATGCTTTGTTGCGAAATAGGAAGCTGATTCTAGACTTAATTTTGGATTGGATATTTTTGTTGTGAGTCTGGAAGGAGAGTTTACAGTCTAAACAGACACCTAGGTATTTGTAGATGTCCACATATTCTAATTCAGAACTGTCCAGAGTAGTAATGCTGAACGGGTGGGTAGGTGCTGGCAGCAATCGGTTGAAGATCATGCATTTAGTTTTACTTGCATTTAAGAGCAGTTGGAGGTCACGGAAGGAGAGTTGTATGGCATTGAAGCTCGTCTGGAAGTTAGTTAACACAGTGTCCAAAGAAGGGCCAGAAGTATACAGAATGGTATCGTCTGCGTAGAGGTGGATCAGAGTATCACCAGCAGTAAGAGTGACATCATTGATGTATGCAGAGAAAAGAGTCGGCCCGAGAATTGAACCCTGTGGCACCCCCATAGAGACTGCCAGAGGTCCGGACAACAGGCCCTCCGATTTGACACATTGAACTCTGTCAGAGAAGTAGTTGGTGAACCAGGCGAGGCAGTCATTTGAGAACCCAAGGCTGTTGAGTCTGACGATAAGAATGCGGTGATTGACAGAGTCGAAAGCCTTGGCCAGGTCGATGAATAAAGCTGCACAGTATTGTCTCTTGTTGATGGCGGTTATGATATCGTTTAGGACCTTGAGTGTAGCTGAGGTGCACCCATGACCAGTTCGCAAACCAGATTGCATAGCGGAGAAGGTACGGTGGGATTCGAAATGGTCGGTGATCTGTTTGTTATAACTTGGCTTTCGAAGACCTTCGAAAGGCAGGGTAGGATAGATATAGGTCTGTAGCAGTTTGGGTCTAGAGTGTCTCCCCCTTTGAAGAGGGGGATGACCGCAGCAGCTTTCCAATCTTTGGGGATCTGAAACGACACGAAAGAGAGGTTGAACAGGCTAGTAATAGGGGTTGCAACAATTTCGGCAGATAATTTCAGAAAGAGAGGGTCCAGATTTTGCAGCTCTTTCAGAACATCAGCTATCTGGATTTGCGTGAAGGAGAAATGGGGGAGGCTGGGGTAAGTTGCTGTGGGGGGTGCAGGGCTGTTGACCAGGTTAGGGGTGGCCAGGTGGAAAGCATGGCCAGCCGTAGAAAAATGCTTATTGAAATTCTCGATTATCGTAGATTTATCAGTGGTGACAGTATTTCCTGACCTCAGTGCAGTGGGCAGCTGGGATGAGGTGCTCTTATTCTCCATAGACTTTACAGTGTCCCAGAACTTTTGGGAGTTTGTGCTGCAGGATGCAAATTTCTGTTTGAAACAGCTAGCCTTTGTTTTCCTAACCGCCTGTGTATATTGGTTCCTAATTTCCCTGAAAAGTTGCATATCGTGGGGGCTATTCGATTCTAATGCAGTACGGCACAGGATGTTTTTGTGCTGGTCAAGGGCAGTCAGGTCTGGGGTGAACCAGGGGTTATATCTGTTCCTGGTTCTAAATTTTTTGAATGGGGCGTGCTTATTTAAGATGGTGAGGAAAGCACTTTTAAAGAATAACCAGGCATCTTCTACTGACTAAATGAGGTCAATATCCTTCCAGGATACCCGGGCTAGGTCGATTAGAAAGGCCTGCTCGCTGAAGTGCTTTAGGGAGCGTTTGACAGTGATGAGGGGTAGTCGTTTGACCGCAGACCCATTACGGATGCAGGCAATGAGGCAGTGATCGCTGAGATCCTGGTTGAAGACAGCAGAGGTTTATTTAGAGGGCAGGTTGGTTAGGATGATATCTATGAGGGTGCCTGTGTTTACGGATTTGGGGTTGTACCTGTGGTTGCACTAGTTTGGTTACAAGCTTTGGTTACTCGCTAGCTACCTTTTGAGTTTGGATCCCGTGATGCGGTTGGCATCAGTTGCTGGGACCGCTGCTACTTGGTTCTTGCCGACCAAGGGTCTGGTGAGCTGCTTAGCGTAGCAGCTAGCCTAGCTGCCACTGTTAGCTGCCTATCAAGCTAGCAGGGTTTCCTTGAGGGCTTGAATGCAGCCCGTGACACAGTTAGCCCTTGTGGCTGGGACAGCGGATTGTCCCTGGGTTGTGTCTGTCTAGATCCCTGCTGTTTGTTTCTGTTTCCATCTTCCCTGCGACCTGCCCTGTCTGGAACTGCAAGGAGTAACAGCGTAGCCTACATTGCTACCATGACAAAGACCAAGGCTGGTGGGAGTACTGTTGAGGACAATGGTGTCACAGGTGAAGGATCATTTAAATGAACAAAAATAGTTCTACAAGCAGCTATTACAACAATAAAATTGTCCAAATACTGGTGGAATCAACTAATAAAAAAACAGACAACCTGACCAGAGAGGTCTAGGACCTGAAGAACAGTTTGCAGTTCTCCCAGGGTCAGCTTGATAAGTTTAAACAGGTAAACGCCAAGATGACAGCAAACATATTGTTAACTTTCACTGCTATTCGGATGACACACAGCTGTAGATTTCAATGAAACATGGTGAAGCCCCAAAATTGCCCTCGCTAGAAGCATGTGTTTCAGAAATAAGGAAGTGGATGGCTGCAAACTTTCTACTTTTAAACTCGGACAAAACAGAGATGCTTGTGCTAGGTCCCAAGAAACAAAGAGATCTTCTGTTGAATCTGACAATTAAGCTTAATGGTTGTACAGTCGTCTCAAATAAATCTGTGAAGGACCTCGGTGTTACTCTGGACCCTGATCTCTCTTTTGAAGAACATATCAAGACTGTTTCAAGGACAGCTTTTTTCCATCTATGTAACATTGCAAAAATCTGAAAATTTCTGTCCAAAAATGATGCAGAAAAATTAATCCATGCTTTTGTCACTTCTAGATTAGACTACTGCAATGCTCTACCTTCCGGCTACCCAGATAAAGCACTAAATAAACTTCAGTTAGTGCTAAATACGGCTGCTAGAATCCTGACTAGAACCAAAAAATTTGATCATATTACTCCAGTGCTAGCCTCCCTACACTGGCTTCCTGTCAAGGCAAGGGCTGATTTCAAGGTTTTACTGCTAACCTACAAAGCATTACATGGGCTTGCTCCTACCTATCTCTCTGATTTGGTCCTGCCGTACATACGTACACGTACGCTACGGTCACAAGACGCAGGCCTCACAATTGTCCCTACAATGTCTAAGCAAACAGCTGGAGGCAGGGCTTTCTCCTATAGAGCTCCATTTGTATGGAATGGTCTGCCTACCCATGTGAGAAACGCAAACTCGGTCTCAAGTCTTTACTGAAGACTCATCTCTTCAGTGGGTCATATGATTGAGTGTAGTCTGGCCCAGGAGTGTGAAGGTGAACGGAAAGGCTCTGGAGCAACGAACCGCCCTTGCTGTCTCTGCCTGGCCGGTTCTCCTCTTTCCACTGGGATTCTCTGCCTCTAACTCTATTACAGGGGCTGAGTCACTGGCTTACTAGGGCTCTTTCATACCGTCCCTAGGAGGGGTGCGTCACTTGAGTGGGTTGAGTCACTGATGTGATCTTCCGTCTGGGTTGGCGCCCCCCCTTGGGTTGTGCCGTGGCGGAGAACTTTGTGGGCTATACTCAGCCTTGTCTCAGGATGGTAAGTTGGTGGTTGAAGATATCCCTCTAGTGGTGTGGGGGCTGTGCTTTGGCAAAGTGGGTGGGGTTATATCCTTCCTGTTTGGCCCTGTCCGGGGGTGTCCTCGGATGGAGCCACAGTGTCTCCTGACCCCTCCTGTCTCAGCCTCCAGTATTTATGCTGCAGTAGTTTATGTGTCGGGGGGCTAGGGTCAGTTTGTTATATCTGGAGTACTTCTCCTGTCCTATCCGGTGTCCTGTGTGAATTTAAGTATGCTCTCTCTAATTCTCTCTTTTTCTCTTTCTTTCTCTCTCTCGGAGGACCTGAGCCTTAGGACCATGCCTCAGGACTATCTGACATGATGACTCCTTGCTGTCCCCAGTCCACCTGGCCGTGCTGCTGCTCCAGTTTCAACTGTTCTGCCTGTGATTATTATTATTTGACCATGCTGGTCATTTATGAACATTTGAACATCTTGGCCATGTCCTGTTACAATCTCCACCCGGCACAGCCAGAAGAGGACTGGCCACCCCACATAGCCTGGTTCCTCTCTAGGTTTCTTCCTAGATTTTGGCATTTTTAGGGAGTTTTTCCTAGCGACCGTGCTTCTACACCTGCATTGCTTGCTGTTTGGGGTTTTATTAGGCTGGGTTTCTGTACAGCACTTTGAGATATCAGCTGATGTACGAAGGGCTATATAAATACATTTGATTTGATTTGAATCTGTAAGTCATTGAGAGAGAACATCAGTTCTGTATATGAATCCATGATAACAATGACGGAGAAATCAGATTATCTCAAGGCACAAACAAGGCAGAACAAAATTGTTATGGACGGAATTGCAGAATCTCCGCATGAGACTTGGACAGAGTCTGAGGACAAAGGGAGGGAAATTATTTTGAAGCAACTGAAGATGGACCACAGGAAGATTGATGTGAAGCACGCCCACAGGACTGTAAAAACCACCACTGGCACAGTTGACAGGCACAGGCCGATAGTGGTCAAGTTCCTGAGGTTCAAGGACAAGGTAGCTGTTCTGGAAAGATCCAAGAACTTGAGAGGAACATACATCTTCTTCAACGAGGACTATCCTGAAGCTGTGCGCCAAGTGCTGCAAAGAAAGACAAAGTTAAGCTGCAGCTGGCCCAAAACAGAGCGGCACATCTTGCTCTTCATTGTAATCAGAGAGCTAATATAAATCTCTCTTGGCTAAGGGTAAAGGAGAGACTGACTGCATCACTTATTTTTATAAGAAACATTAACGTGTTAAAAATTCCAAATTGTTTGTACATTCAACTTACAGCACTGACACACACACTTACCCCACCAAACAAGCCACCAGGGGTCTTTTCACAGTCACCAAATCCAGAACAAATTCAAGAATCAGTACAGTATTATATAAAGCCATTATTGTATGGAACTCCCTTCCATCTCATATTGCTCAAATGAACAGCAAACCTGGTTTCAAAAACAGCTAATGGGGATCCTAATAAAATACCAATACCACTATGGTAGCAATGTGGTAACACTATGCTAGCACTGTTGTAACACTATGGTGGCACTGTTGTAACACAATGTAACACTATGGTAAGACTGTGGTAGTACTGTGGTAACACTGTGGTAACACCGTGGTAAGATGATTGTAGCACTGTGGTAAGACTGTGGTAGCACTGTGGTAACACTGTGGTAACACTACTATGGTAACACCATGGTAAGACTATGGTAGCACTGTGGTAAGACTATGGTAGCACTGTGGTAAGACTGTGGTAACTTTGTGGTAACACTATGGTACCACAGTGTGAGCTGTACAACTCCTGACCTGACTTGTATCAGATAAGCGGTTCAAATGGATACAATTGTAAAACAATTGTGAACTGTGGAGACTGATCAGAATTAGATACAATACAGTACAATATAATACAATACAACTCAGTGACTATAAAGGGCAAAGGGCTGGTTGTTTTGGTAGAGGTGACCTCACCGAAGGCGGCACAGCGGCAGGGGTCATGCTTGTCCAGATAGTGTTCTAATGTGTCCCATCCCCCACCCACACGCACCATCACATGAGTACGAAGGACCTGTGGAGAGAGAGAGAGAAAGGAGACAAGGTTACAACCCTGACAAACATGGCATCAATTCACAAATTCACTCTCATAATGAAGACTAGCGGGAGACTATATACTATGAAGCTTAGCACACACGTACAAAACCAAACCCTGCGTACACACACAACCGCTCACGCACACACACTGTTTAAAAAAACTAAAGTGATGTTTAAACCCAGTGACACGGTGCGATACCACACAAACTGCAGATCAAGTCAATAGATATACAAATCTGACAAGTGGAGCAGAATGCTGAGTGCTTGGCCTGGAGTCCCTCCCCCTTCCCCAAAACTGACGTAACACTCCCATCAGATGCACCCCTGCCGGTGCCCATGCCTCCGCCTCCTCCCACATGACCCCCCAGCTGCCGCCATTATGAGCACTTTTCATCGCCATGCCAACACACAATTAAAAAGAGAGGGGAGAAGAATAAACATGCACACTGCTATGAAAGACACTCCTTTTCTCTCCCTCTCAGCTGGCGTAACCATGCTTTTAGAGAGCGGGGGTGAATTAGCATGGTAACAACTCATCCTTCCCGTCCTCTCCTACAATTTCAGCTAGAAGAGAGGAGATGGGGTTGAGCGAGAAGAGAGGGGGAAAGGAGAAGAGAGGAGAGGGGGTTGTTCATTGAGGCAAACAGACCCAGAGTATGAACCCCAGACAGAGTCGTTTTCTCTCTGTCGCTCTCTTTCCCCTGCAGGCGGATGCATTCCTCACAGCAGGGAGAGAGAGGCTGTATATTTAGCTTGATGTGAAAGTCCTGTGGATGCAGGCAGCCTCACCAGTCTGCCTCCTCTCTGGGTTGTGTAGTCACTGCTGCCAGCCACATGTTTCATTCAGGGGCTGGGCCCGTGTCTCTGTGGTCAGGCCAGGCAGGACCATGAGGGTGCTCTGGGTGAGCTGGATATTGCGGGGAGCCATACTGCACTAAATAACGTGGCCATGCAAGGTCTCCCACACTGACTCAGGACATCTACCACCTGTCCTTTGCTGCTCTTCAACATGCCCACCACACCGCCAACACAGCACACTGCCTGTCTGCAAAACAGCTGTCCTCTGCCTTCCTTCTTCTTTTCTAGCTCTAGTCCTTTACTGCTGCCACTCTACTCCTGAAACTTTTGGTCTTGTTCCTAGCAGAGAGGCTATGTGATGGTAAACTGTTGGCCTATTGTCTATTGTCTGGTCCACTAGTGGAGTCCCACTATGCCTGACCCAGCCTCTGTGCTGTGAGTACCATGATAAGGATTAGTTGATTCCCTGGAACCAGTGATGCTCCAGCCCTCTGCCTCAGCAGCCACTCCATCAGTGATGGGGTATCCCACACTCCACAACTCCATAGCGCCTACCCCTGTTTCTATGTCAACGACGAACAGAGACTCCTTGTAATCACGATGGGAGTGGAGTAAACCAATTCCCTCCCAAATCAGGCTTGAAGTTTTAAGCTCATGGTCAGCTGACACTGTACTACAACCCCAAGCACCCTTCCCTTGAACATGGGCGACCTCCCAGAGTCCCCCCCCAGTCACTCTCCTCCATTTATTTATCCCCCTTTTTCCCCTCACTTCCTCCTTCTCTCCTACACCTCATCCTCTAGCCTGCACTCTTAGTCAGGCTTTGGCAGCTGAATGAGGCCTGTTGGCTTTGATGGTGGCAGCCAGCGGGCTAGCTTCCTCCCTGAAGATAAATATGGAAGCGTGTTGGCTGGGCTGCACTAGTGGCTGCTGGGGGATATGTATAATCACTGTCCTCCTCAGTGAATGGAGGAGAATGCGGACAGTGCGGGGGGAGGGTAATCTGCCAGAGAAATGGCTCCTACATACAATCTCCAGACAGGCTTTACACTAAGATGTGTGACACGCTTCAAACACACTGCAACTACTACACTTGAGTTTAACACTTTACCTGCTTCAAAAGCCACTACACTTTAGTTTTAACACTTTATTTGCTTCCAACAAAGCCACGACACTAAAGTTAACAATTCTACGTTATCTGATTCCAAAACAGCCACTACACTATAACATACTACACAAGTAAGACCCTACTAAAACTGGCACTCCACTACATACCATACAGTCAAACACACAGTCAGTCATCCAATCTTTAAGAAACTTTTAACAGAAACATCTCACTGAGGTGTAAGCATACCACAGATCCGAACATACACACTGTGCTTTTAACGGACCTACATGACTAGCCATTTTAAACTCGGGGAAAGTTTGAGCTGCTCATAAGAAGAGTGGAAATATTGAGGCAGACATCCTGGAAATGGATACGATTCGGACTGGCATCCGTTGAGTCCATTAATTGGGCGGAGGTACATGGGAAGTAAGAAACAGAATCGATCTATCTGGCACGGAGCCTTCCTGCAGGCAGAGGCCCGGAGGGCAAGATAAAGTTTCAGTGGCGACACCAGGCAGAGCCCAGACTGAGGCACACAGCCTAGCAGAAGCAAGCAGCAGAGCAGGACAGATAAGGGCCCATACAGGAAATGACCCAAAACTCTATTTGTGTCACGCTGGGCCAGTGTGTATGGGAGTTGGGAGGTCTGGGCCAGCCAGTAGGGAGGTACCAAGAGGCAGAGCAGTGGACTTGGAATAGGTCAGATCAGTTCAAATTATAAACAATATGCAGCCTGGACTGGGGAGAGTGAGATCACTGTACATACTGTAGTTCAGGGGACATTTATTATATCTACAGAATAGTTGGTTTGTTTGACCCTGTTCTGGTTTTCCTTGCAGCAACAAATTTAGCTAAATATACACACTGCATGCCTCCATTGTAATACTGTGTAAGCAGTCATCACAACAGCAGCATATGAACATTTGACAATCTAATTTCTCCTGGGCATAATATTTGCATTTATCCAAAATATTAACTGTAGCCTACTATTAAACTGCAATGCAATCTAAGTGATATTAGAGTAATCCAAAGTCACGTCCATGAGCGTTGAAAAAGACAAAAGAACCTATCTATGGACTCTTGGACTGTGTAAAGGTGTAATGGTTAACCTGTTTGGTTAACCTGGTTACTAATGCATCCACAGGTTTAAGACATACTCACACATGCATGCACGCAGACACACACACACTACACTCAAGGCTGATTGTTGACTATTCTTATGGTCTGGTTTAGTGGATGGGGTTGATGTTGATGGTCGGTTCATACCCGTATGAAGATCAGAGCGCTGGAGTCTCCCACTTTGTATTTCCCTTCAGACACCTTGGTCATGGGGAACTGGGCAGGGCAGGAGCAGCGGCCCAGGATCTCCCGCACCTACAGAGACATAACAGAACCCTGGTTACCACCCACAGCCTACGAAACATGACAATTGACATTCACAAATCTACAGAAAGGAACAACAGGCATAAACTGTTCATTCTCTGTTCAACCTACCGTCTTCTTCATTTCATTTCAACTCTTCCTATGACATCATGCTTACTCATATCCATGACAAAATCCCCTCTGGTCCTGAGTTCTCTGTGTGTGTGTGTGTGTGTGTGTCAACAGCACAGTGATTATATTACATTAGGGTGAGACATGGCTAGCCCTGGCTGTCTGTGTGTGTCTTAGCTTCAAGCAGAGCAGATGTCCCTCTGAGTACCTGTGTAATGGAGGGCCCATCTCTCCCTGCCTCACCAAATATTGCCTCATCTGCCTGGAACGCTTAGTCCAGCTCATTGCTGCAGTGCAAAAAGTCATAAAAGGCACACAAATAAACATCACAGCACACACACGCACAAACACACACACACTGCTGTGAAGACCTCCGAACTGCAGCAATAAGGTGAGGCCCTAACTAAAGCCAGAGGGATGACGTTCATCTGAGTCTGTGGTTCCAGATGCGTTTTGGGTTGAGAGAGAGACACTCTCCGGTCCTGTACTGTGCAGTTGGGGGTGCTTATTTAGCACATTGGAGTCAGACAGAACTCTAGGGTGGGGCGAGAGAGGCCTGTGTTGTGTGGGCTCTCTCTCTCTCGCCTGGGATTGGCCAGCTTTGATGATATTCTTGGCAGCTCTCTCAGACAAAGGCGTGTGCACACTTGTCGACCAAGAGAAAGAGAGAAACAACATCACAGAGGACAAAAATAGGCGAGCTGAGCAAGGACAAAGAAACAGGGACTCCTGTACTCCATATGTACTGTATATACAGCAGCAAATCAATTAAATCAAATGTTATTCGTCACATGCTTCATAAACAACAGGTGTAGACTACTTACGGGCCCAACAATGCAGAGAAAGCACATGTACAGTACAAACACAGTGAAACAAGGGAAAGGCTCTCAGTAGTCTCCCAAGGAATGAATCACATTAAGAACATAAATCAGATGAAGAGAGATTGAATTAGATCAAAATAGATGAAATGTGAGACTGTCAGGTATCGATTGAAGACAGTTACCATCCATGTACAGTATATATTTAGCTGGAAGTTGTATCAATGTTGCAGGCAATGTTCCCGCTAAACAGTGTTCCCCCTAAACTGTGTTCCCTCTAAACTGTGTGCATGCGTGGGTGTGCAGTAGCCCAGAGACTGCTGCGCAGCTCCCCAGGATTGCCACACAGAGCGCAGAAGAAATATCAGCCCATGGAAAGAAGCAAGAGATTGAACTTCACTCAACTTTCTAGAGTTTTCCCTGTTAGTTAACACTATCAACTTTCTAGAGTTTTCCCTGTTAGTTAACACTATCAACTTTCTAGAGTTTTCCCTGTTAGTTAACACTATCAACTTTCTAGAGTTTTCCCTGTTAGTTAACACTATCAACTTTCTAGAGTTTTCCCTGTTAGTTAACACTATCAACGTTTCCCTTTACTGTGGCAATTGTGATCGAATCAACTCAATATTAGCCACTTTCAATGCAACATACCGAAACAAAAAAAACTACGGAAGAGATTTTGTTGTAGGCAGAACACATGATATCTCTCCTGCTCCAGCTGTGTGGTCATAGCTAGGCACACCCTAAATAATTTTGTGGGTGCTGTACAGCTCCCACCAGACTGTTGTAGCTCTCTACCTTTACTGTGTATTGTCGTAGCTGTTCTATACAGTCTCCGGTTACTATTATATTAGTTCATTTGATGAATCCGTAATTAGCATAAGAAATATTTTATATTTATTTGTTTTATACATTTTCTTCACATTCTGAGCTGAGACAACACCGCATCACCATGATGCTGGGCATGCATGGCTTCTCTTCTTGTGAAGCTAAACTACAAGTCATGGTCATGACCTGTGCCCCCACTGCCTAGGTGTTGGCCACATGCGTGAGGCCCTTTCTGACACCTGCATTAACTGCGCCATCCTGCCTGTGAAGGTGAGGGAAGCGCGGCTAGCCAGAGTTGAGGGCCTGGTTTTCAAATATAATTTACCAGTGTCAGACGTTGTTGCCAGGACCCACCCAGGTCCACTGAAAGAGGGAAAACCCACAAAGCCGATGGCGCCCCCCTGGTAAAAACGTAAGAGCTTCACCCGTGAAGGTCGATTACTTATCCTCTGAGATAGAGCAGCTAAAAACGCTTTTGTGTTCCGCTTTTGTGTTCCTTCTCAAGCACTTCCTTCATACATGGGGGACGCAACAGAGGACTCAGATAGCCGTGATGATGACCTGCTACTCACTCAGGCAGCCAACTGGCTACCCACTCAGGCAGCCAACTGGCACTTTAGTGACCAGGATGATGACACACCCAACATGAAGGAGGTGCCAACCAGTGTTGTGGACCCATCAGAAGAAAGCTCTGCCTCACTACGTGCTTTCCTACGTGCGGCCTTTGCTAGGCTAGAGCTTGATGACCCTCAAGCCACAGCCCCTGCAGCTAACCCGTTCTTTAAGAAGGCTCCGGCAGCTAACCTGTTCTTTAAGAAGGCCCCAGCAGCTAACCCGCTCTTTAAGAAGGCCCCAGCAGCTAACCCGTTCTTTAAGGTGGCCCCTGCAGCTAACCCGTTCTTTAAGAAGGCCCCAGCAGCTAACCCGTTCTTTAAGAAGGCCCCTGCAGCTAACCCGTTCTTTAAGGGTTAACCGCAGGGGAATGGTTCATGTACAGGATGCTTTCTTTCAGGAGTTTTCTACGGTTCGCCTTCCAGGGCCAAACATACCAGTTTTTCGGTATTACCCTTTGGTCTCTCCCTGGATTCTTGCGTCTTCACAAGATGCGTGAGCGCATCCCTGAGCTCCTTCTACCTACAGGGGATCAAGATCCTTCCTTACCTCGGCGACTGGCTCATCTGCACCCCCTCTTGCGAGTGTGCGGACGAGAGCACAGTGCTGACACTGACCCATGTCACCGCAGTGGGTCTTCCCGTGAACAATGAAAAGAGCAACTACAAACCAAGCCAAAAGGTCACCTTTATTGGCATGGCTCTGAACTCCCGCACTATGAGGGCACATATAACACCTCTGCACGTTGACAGTATTCTTCTTCTGCAACAATTCCAGTTGAATGAATTGGTGAAGGTACGAACGTTCCAACAACTGATGGGTGGCTCATGGCGGCCTACACGGTGATACCATTAGGTCTGCAGTCTTTAAGGCCATTACAAGTGTGGTTCAACGACCTCCGCTTGGACCCCAAGCAGGACAGAAACACCAAAATACAAGTGACATGGGTGTGCTACTCTACTCTGCGGCCGTGGAGGAAGACAGTCTACCTGACTACATGTGTCCATCTTGGATCAATTATGGCAAGGCGGGAAGTAGTGATGACCGACGCTTCACTAACAGGCTGGGGAGCAGTGTGGCAACACAGGTTGTACGGCGAGAGTGGTGCCCCCTTTTTTAAAATTTTACCTTTATTTTACTAGGCAAGTCAGTTAAGAACAAATTCTTATTTTCAATGACGGCCTAGGAACAGTGGGTTAACTGCCTGTTCAGGGGCAGAACGACAGATTTGTACCTTGTCAGCTCAGGGATTCGAACTTGCAACCTTTCGGTTACTAGTCCAATGCTCTAACCACTAGGCTACCCTGCCGCTCCCCTGCTGGAGGAAAGAGCACATCAATGTACTAGAAATTCAGACAGTTTACCTAGCGCTGAATCACTTTTTGCCAGTTTTCAACCACAAACATGCCCTGATACGATCAGACAATACATAGATAGTGTTCCACATCAACCATCAAGGGGGAACGAGGTCTGTATGGTCCATACAGGTGGCCCAACACCTCTTGATAAGGGCCCTACCACATCTGGCCAGCCTATGAGCCATTCATCTTCCAGGCAATGTGAACGAGGTGGCAGACTTCTTGTCGCGACAGAAACCGTCCCAGGGGGAATGGAGACTTCACCCACAAGTAGTGAAGATGATATGGCAGCGGTTCGGAACAGCACATGTACCTGTTCGCCTCAGAGCAAATATCCCACTGGTTCTCTCTAGCAGAGTCCAAGAGGCCCCTGGGCATGGACGCCTTAGCCCACACATGGCCAGAGGGCTTACTGTATGCTTTCCCTCCGACCCCCCTGATCTTAGCAACGCTGCAAAGGGTCTCTCAGGCTCAGCACAAGCTGCTGCTTGTAGCCACCAGATGGCCAGCGAGACCCTGGTTTCCAACCCTCCTCAGTCTTCTGGGGGGAGAGCCATGGCAGCTCCCTAACAGACAGGATCTGCTCTCACAGTTGTACGGCAGGATATGGCATCCCAGCCCAGACTAACTACAGCTATAGGTGTGGCCTCAGAAGAGCGATCCTGCTATTATTGAGACGTTACAGAAAGCCAGAGCCCCATCAACCAGGATAATGAATGCTGGTCGCTGGAAGCTGTTTACCGAATGGTGCTCTACCAGGGCAGAGGAACCGGTGTCCTACTTTGTACCTGTTATACTGAGTATCCTTCAGAAACTATTGGACTCTGGTCGCTCTGCCTCTACCTTGAAGGTGTATGCCTCAGCCATATTGGCTAACCATTTATGCATCGTTGGAAAATCGTCAGCGGCCCACTACCTCATCTGCCAATTCTTACAAGGTGTCCGCCGGCTGCATTCCCCTAGGGCCGTCTGCGCGGCATCCTGCCACTAGTATTGGAGGCTTTGACAAAACCTCCTTTCGAGCATACAGAGGAGCCAGACATAAAATGGTTCTCTCTGAAAACGGCTTTCCTCTTAGCTACAAAACGTGTGAGTGAGATCCACGTGCTCTCTATGAGCCCTGTCTGACTACAATGGAAGGCAGACAACCTAGACGAGACTTTATGGCCCAATCCAGCCTTTTTGCCTAAGATTTCATCATACCTTCACATCAATCAAGCCATCGAACTGGCGGCCTACTGTCCCCCTCCTTTCCAGAATACGGAGGAAGAGCGAGAAAATCTCCTGTGTCCAGTCCATGCCCTCAAACGCGATATGCAAACCTCGGAAGTTGGCACAGAAACAGCTGGTCTTCGGTGGGAAGTCAAAAGGCCTTGAATTGTCCAAGCAGAGGCTTTCACACTAGGTTGTGGATGTCATCACTCAGACCTACAAGGGTGTATGGCTCCCTGTCCCAGAAGGTGTGATATGTCACTCGACCAGAAGTGTCGCCACATCCTGGGCTACGCTGAGTGACGTCCCCCTGAACAAGATATGCTCAGCTGCTACCTGGTCATGGCCCCGCACGTTCTCAAGATTTTACAAGGTCAACGTCGCATCCTGACACACCATGGGCACTACCATTTTTCCAGTGGCACTGTTGCATTAATCAGAGGTTAGTAGTGCTATTCCTCGTGACCTTGTTGGTATGAGTCATCCATACTTTCCACCGTACTGACGGTCTGAAAGGTATGAAGTAGAATGGAAGTTACGACTGTAACTATGGTTCTACGAATACCTGGATGAGTGCCAGTACTTTCCTGTCAATCTGAGTTTTCTGGGCGATAAGATTCTCAGAGACAGTGGGTGGTCTAACGTACGATTTAATATGAACCGGCATGACTTTGTTGCTGTTATTACTCGACCTGCGCGGAACACAGGTATTCGGAACTTCAGACGCACTTGTTTTCAGATCAAAGCAACAGTTGCATGTAGCCACATCTGCACATTTTGTTCATATCTTTTGCTAGTTAGTGAGTTATTAGCCTAGTTATAGATGATTTGTAGTTGGCAGTTGATTCCTACAAGAGCACAAAATGTTTACATTTCTAAATACCTTTGAAAAGCTAGTCGGGTAAAGAGCTTTTTTTTTGTCTTAAAAAGGGGCAGTGATGTATTTTGAGACAGGCTTGAATAAGTTAACTAGCCAATAGGCAGAGGGTAGCATAATTTGTCTGATTCTCTGTAATAATGGTATAGGAATAATAATGCATTTTATTTTGTAAAGTGGTGTCTTTGCATCAAACAACACAAGGACATGTTCAGTCACTTTCAGTCTTGTGGATAAAGTGGATAAACAGTTATGTCAAGCCCTGCATGTTTTTTTCAAAAGTCTCATGGAATGTATGCCTACATTGAACACCACAC
Organism: Oncorhynchus tshawytscha; assembly: GCF_018296145.1. Classification (NCBI taxonomy): domain Eukaryota; kingdom Metazoa; phylum Chordata; class Actinopteri; order Salmoniformes; family Salmonidae; genus Oncorhynchus; species Oncorhynchus tshawytscha. Next base: position 27,404,345 of record NC_056440.1, on the reverse strand, counting down.
ATTAGTTGCTTCTGTAGGCTGAATGATAGAACAGCTATTTCTATGTTAAAATGTTATGGGATGCATTTTCTCCATTGTTTTTGATGGTAGGCCACCCTGGCAGGCCTACATTATGATCAAATAGCCACAGTAGCCTACTTGGCCACTGTTAAAACTGTAACTGTTGACAGTAAACGCATGCTGGAAGTTACACAGAATTTTCACAATGTTCAAATTTGCGTTCAGCAGACCTGAAATTTGCTCTGTGCCAAAAAAGAGGGAACATTGGTTCAGGTTATAACTGGCCACCGGTGGGGCTGTGCTCAGTGCTGAAAGGCTCATATTCCAGATTATGGTTTATTCAGGAGATTAGGGAGATTTTTTTTCTTCCTAAAAAAGATATCTTTATTCCCCATACTAATTAAAGTGATGGTGGAATCAGTGCTAAGTCTACACATCTCACCTGCCTCCAAAGGAATACATGCTAAATCATTTTCATTAGTCTACCACAGTCTTCCCACTCTCTCTACTGTCTCTTTCCTGTTTTCGTTCTCCCACTCTCCTTCTCCATTTGCCAGTCTATCAGTCCCTCTTCATCTCATTCTATCATTTGTCCTCAGTCTCTTCCCGAGTCTCTTTCTTTCTCAAAGTCGTTTTTCACTAGGTAGACAAGCCCTCTTTGGAAAAACCCCATCCAGTGAGTTAATATAAACATCAACCTGGTTACAGACACACACAGCCTTACAGTTTGTTTTCTTTCTTTTGTACAGCCTTAGGACAGCCTGTCAACTGTCTCTCCTTGCTGCCCCAGACAACACCTCCCATAACCCCTTTGGGATTGTTTGCCTCCAGAGAAGGAGAAGAGGTTAGTGAGTTGAGAGTTGTAAATATACAGAGAACATAACAACCGTGTTACAAAAAGATCATTCAAATGGTCTAAGACATTCCTCACTGTACTTGTTAACCCAATCAATGACACCATTGAGCTTTTTTGGTTAAATATTAGTTAACATAATTTAATATACATTTCTGTGACAGCTGTGTTTTAGCAAAATCAAAAACAAACCTTGTACAACACAACAAGCTCAAAGATTCACTAACACACATACACTGTGCAAACACATACGTGTAAGATATTGAACCGTGCTAGGGGCCGCAAGGTCACACAGGAAGCATGTGGAAATGGAACTGGAGTGATGTGTGAGAGCTAGTGGAAGAATTATGGAGATGAATTATGGAAAGAGAGAGAGAAAAAGAGAGAGAAAAAAAGAGAGAAAGAGAGAGAGAGAGAGAGAGAGAAAGGGAGAAACCCAATGCCCTACATCTGCAGCAAGAATCAGACAGCCCCACAGAACACCCCTATACTTTGAAGGAATTCTGTAATCATCTCAAGCTGGAGAATGTTCATGTATCTGGAGGAATGTTACGTAAACACCATCTGCTTTGTTCAGTCATGAACAACTAGAGAAAGTGTTGTGAAATGAATTAGTGTTCCCTGGTTTGCCTTCGAACAGGGAGTATTTGCAGGATATATTTCCCTCCTTTGATAATTGAGTCCACACACCATATCTGTGGTTTCTGATACTCCACCTCCAACAGAGATTGAGGTAATCGACTCTTTATTGCCTTCCTTCCTGTCCTACATAGGGACGGAGGAAAGCACAAGGTAGGCCATGTAGGAGATAAGGTGAGGGGTGAGGCTCGTCCAACCCCCGGAGACACACCATAGACATATGTAATTGGGAAACAGAGGAAATGGGAGTGGGGGTGAGAGAGTGATTTGTGTATGTCAAAGTTCACTCTTCAGGTAATATTTTCAACAGTTTGGAATGTAGCAGTTATTGGCATGTGAAAGGAAATTTGACAGTTAATGACTGTCTAGCTGAATTTTGAAACAAGAGTAATTGATTGTTCCTTTAGCCACAAAGCTTTGCAGTAGTTTGGTACATTGTGATTGACCACAGACGTGCTAATCTGCTTTTGCTTGTTTTTATGTTCAATAAAGGGATGACTGTGATGACTGTGTCCCAGCCTCAACAACAATCCAACTGAGTGATGTAACACCTTACACCAAAGGGGATGTTACGTTTCAGGCATTTTCAGGGTTTGATTTCTGGCCCAGAAAGATAAAATCCTTGTGGAAATGGGAGAGAGTGAATAGATTATCTACCATAATGAGCAGCTCTCTAATAAATGACATAAAAAAGAAGAACAGGAGGGACATTGAGTTAATCTGCTTCCTGCTGGGGGTCTCTAGAAATGACTGGACGTGTCCCAACCCAAACCATACAATCAGATGAGTAATGGAATCTTCTTCGAGTTGAATCTAGGCCACAGGGGGTTCTTGGCAGGGAGGAGCATATTTGGAATTTCAGGGAGGATTACTCTTTTAGCCTCTCACGTAACTCTGGACTAAAAACACTGGACACAGAAACCATATCTTCTTATGCAATCCCCTTTTCTCAAAAGACAAACAGTTGTGGGTGCAATCAAGGTACATTTAATTGGCCTTCTCAGCCAGCCATTTTTCTCCAATTGAGCCTAATTTATGCTGGACAGGTTAAGAAAAAATGTGTTCATCTAAATAGAAAGGAATAACCAAATGTTTGTGTTTACGGTGACGAAAATGTGCTATTGAACCAATACCCTGAGGAAAGCAGCATTGTTGGAGTGATCATGTACACCAAAAGGCTCCTCAACAGCTTCTACCCTCAAGCCTTAAGACTGCTGAACAATTCATAAAATCGCCACTGGACAATCGACATTGATCCCCCCCTCCCTTTTGTAAACTGCTGCTTCTCGCTGTTTGTTTGTTACCTATGCATACTCACTTCGCCCCCACCTACATGTGCAGATTACCTCAACTATCCTTTACCCCTGCACACTGACTCGGTACCGGTACCCCCTGTATATAGCCTCGATATTGTTATTCTAATGGTGTTACTTTTTATTTTAGTCTACTTGGTAAATATTTTCTTCTTCTTGAACTGCACTGTTGGTTAAGGGCTTGTAAGTAAGCATTTCACGGTAAAGTCTACACTTGTTGTACTCGGTGCATGTGACAAATAAAGTTTGATTTGATGTGGGTACTTGTAAGAACACTATTCCCTACTGTATGCTACACCAACAGACTAGACCAGCTGAGGATGGTGAGAACAGGGACTAAAAATGTCAACTAAAACCAAGAACATTTAGTTTGGGACTATGGAAAGAATGGCAACACTGTTACTTAGAAATGAAGTGTACAATTATAATTGGTTCTTGGTTGATGCTGCAACCTTTATAAAAACGATCAGTCACAACAATAAACAGCTCTGTATTTTAGTAAGGTGAATTGTATTAGTAACGTTGCTTAAAGGGGACGGCCTACCTAGAATTTCAAGATAGGTTTCCCGAAAAAAACTACATGCCAGCCCTTCTGCTTAGCGCTGTGTGACAAAATAAAAAACAAGTGTCTGGGGGAGGGGTTGAAACCATCCGTGATAACAACACTGCACTGCCTCCATCTTAACACATCACATTGCCATGCAGAGGACACAGTGACAGACCTAGTATTACTGTATGTAACTGGACTCTTTACAATTCAAACAGAAAAATGTTTATTCCTTGTGCAGAAATAGGAATGTGTATCTGACTTTAGGAGAAACTAACAATTTCAGAAACAGGGTTGGAGTCATTTCCAGTTCAAAATCAAATAAAGGAGGGATGCTTGAATTGGTTAGTTGTTCTGATCACCATTGAGGAGCCAGACCACTCTAATCTCAGTCCATAGCTTACTATGGAACAGTGCTTTACTATTTTATCATCAGACTAGACTGTTGTCTGTTGTCAGCCAATGTTATATGAGTGACTGGCAATAGACAGTGATTCGTGATTCTGCCAGTCTACACCTGAGACTCCAAGCAAGGCTCAGCTGGGGGAGGTGCATCAAAACCAGACTACTCACCCAAACAAAAACACACATGAATGTTAAGCACATGCACAAGTACACAGTTTCAACTGTCAATGTAGCTAGACACTACAATATTGACATATAACCAACACCAATCTGTGAAGTCAGCCCTTTGGTCTGTGTCCTGTCACATGATGGAGAGCAGAAGAGACAGAGGTCTGTTCTGTATTAGAGTCAGCTGAACTAATAAATCACCATAAAATGATAAAACACTTCGGGCCCAGTCAGTCTGCACACTGATCTCATGTAGAATACTATCCCAAGAAGTGTGTGTGTGTGTGACGCTGCAAACAGAAACAGAGACATGCTCTCCCAGCAAAGCCCATGAGCCTGACACACTGCAAGCCATGATGACCTACTTTTCCTCTCTTTCTCACCCTCCCTCTATCTTTCCCTGTGTCTAAAATTCATTAGTCGGGTGTAGCAGAGTGTACAGTAAAGACACTCCAGGCATACTATCTGTTGTTGTGTTTCTCCTTGTTTTCTGAATGCATGAACTGTACCATAAGTGGTCATACAGCAGCCCCCTCCCCCCCCAGTGCCTGCTCCTCTTCCTGTGTCTACTCCCAGACCACCAGACCACCAGGGCCCATCAGACCATCTCAGTGTGAGATGACCGCCATAGATTACAGCGTTGGCATCACTGGCAGTCTCTTCCCTTCTCCTCTCTCCTGCCACCAACAAATCATACTTTCTTTGTTGCCTTATCGTCTCCAAGGGAAGAAGTTGGGGGATGGGGGCTGTGGGGGGTAGTTGTGCGTTTATGAAATAAACCAGAGGCCGAGTATTTAAGCCTGAGGGTGAGGAGTAGACACAAACAATTTTGCGGAAACAACGAGAGAGAGAGAGAGAGAGAGAGAAAGAGAGAGAGAGAGAGGGAGAAAGAATCAAAAAGGCATCCTTTTAGAACGCAGGCAGAGCTCCCAGCGTCTGCCATTATTGTCCTTGAGGGTGCATGCTGGCCAGCAAAATGTATGTGTCGGTATGTGTGTGTAAAACCTGAATGTAGTAAGTGAATGTGCAACCCTAAGGTGTAAGGGCACTAAACTACTTCCATATATACTCTCATATTTTTTTTATACTGGTACCGGGCTACCTTCAGATGAGTCTTGTGGTTGTGCGAGAATAAAAAAACGACATGTAGCCTACTATTTATTGATGGTGGCTCATATTAGTGTGTACCCCAAACTGTTTGGACGCTGCAGACAGAAGTTGGCAGATCGGCTGTACCGACTTCAGTCTCGTGACGCTTATGGGGGTCGAAGAGAAAAACACCATCATGTTGGTGATGTTTCCATAGAGGGGGTCATATCAGTTTTTAAGCTAAACCGTTGGGAAGCTACCAACGTTTTCATGAGAAGACCAATTTTCAGGATGTCTCCTGGTCTGACAAACATCGATGTAGCTCTGCCACCTTCCACCGCAGATGCGGAAGGCTGACATCAGCGCATGTGGTGGATTGAGATGCAGCCCATGCAAAAAACATATTTTTATATTCAGATTTTGACAGTCATTTTTTTATTATGCTAATTTGATTTAAGCAGGGACAGTTTTAATGGCTGTGTAAGTGCATCAGTGGCCAAGTATGTTATGTATGTGTTATTGTATATGAGCCTGTATTAGAGTTCTATGTAGGCCACTAACTCTAGGGCCTGAGTGCTTTCCAAGCCCACAGCTGAGAGAACAACACACTGCAGGTAGGCCTGTGACAGTAATTGAATAACTGTGTCACTGACAGTTCTGAAAATAAAATAACTGTCAAAACCATTTAAAATAGGCCTACATTCATTTTAGGATTTTTGTTTAATTAACTTTCTTTTCATGTAGATTAAATTTACCTATTAGTGGGAGTGTTTGCTAAATGATTATAAGACATTTTTAAGCTAACTTAAACTGTCTGTTGAGGTTAAACGTTCTACATCTCTTCTTCAAAGTGGCGGCCGCGTAGCCTAGTGGTTAGAGCATTGGACTGAAAGGTTACAAGATTGAATCTCCGAGGTGACAAGGTACAAATCTGCGGTTCTGCCCCTGAACAAGGCAGTTAACCCACTGTTCCATCATTGAAAATAAGAATTTGTTCTTAACTGACTTGCCTTGTTAAATAAAGGTAAAATACATCTTTGATGCAGGAGCAGCTAATCTGCTAGATGTACAGGGGTGTAGAGCACTATAGGCTATGGCACTTCAGCAAAAAATGAATGCATGAACTACCCATCCCGGATCCGGGAGAATTGTCATCAACTACACTAATTAGCATAGCGCAACGGTCAAAAAATATTGCTAGAAAATATTCATATTCATGAAATCACAAGTGAAATATAGTGAAACACAGCTTAGACTTTTGTTAATCACCCTGTCATCTCAGATTTTGAAATTATGCTTTACAGCCTAAGCAAGACAAGCGTTTGTGTAAGTTTATCAATAGCCTAGCATAGCATTATGTCCAGCTAGCAGCAGGAAGCTTGGTCACGAAAATCAGAAAAGCAATCAAATTATTTCTTTACCTTTGATGAGCTTCGGTTGTTTTCACTCACGAGACTCCCAGTTAGACAGCAAATGTTCCTTTTGTTCCATAAAGATTATTTTTATACCCAAAATACCTCCATTTGTTGGTCACCTTATGTTGAGAAATCCACCGGAAATAGCGGTCACGACAACGCAGAAAAAAATTCCAAATTATATCCATAATATCGACAGAAACATGGCAAACGTTTTTTATAATCAATCCTCAAGGTGTTTTTCAAATATCTATTTGATAATATATCAACCGGGGCAATTGGCTTTTCAGTAGGAGCGAGAGGAAAAATGACTATCTCTGTCTTTTACGCAAGAATCACTCTGAGAGCCCTCAGCTGGCCACTTCCGCAATGTAGTCGTTTACGCTCATTCTTCAACATAAAGGCATGAAACTACGTCAAAATGTTGTAGATACCTTAGGGAATACGTAGAAAAAGGAATCTGGTTGATATCCCTTTCATTGGCCAATAGGGGTGCATAGGAACACAACAGTTTCAAAACATGAGTCACTTCCTGATTGGATTTTTCTTAGGCTTTCGCCTGCAATATCAGTTCTGTTATACTCACAGACAGTTTTGGAAACTTTAGAGTGTTTTCTATCCTAAGCTGTCAATTATATGCATATTCTAGCATCTGGTCCTGAGAAATAGGCGGTTTACTTTGGGAACGTTATTTTTCCAAAAATAAAAATAGTGCCCCCTAGTTTCAAGAGGTGAACTTTCATTTATACAAATGTACATTTTCATTGCTTGCTAGTAAATAAATAAATAGGTATTTAAAAAAAGTTTGGACTATTCATTAATTATTCAACAGCAGTCGACAAGGTTAGCAGCAGGGTAGCCTAGTGGTTAGAGAGTTGGACTAGTAATCGGAAGGTTGCAAGTTCAGACCCCTGAGCTGACAAGGTACAAATCTGTCGTTCTGCCACCTGAACAGGCAGTTAACCCACTGTTCCTAGGCTGTCATTGAAAATAAGAATTTGTTCTTAACTGACTTGCCTAGTTAAATAAAGGTTTAAAAAAAAGGTTGTTATGGCTCTGAGGCTAATGTTGTGTCAAATGGACAATGCCCCAATTCTCTCCAACCTGGCATGGTATAACTTGATACAGAATCTTTTCTTAATTTATAGACTAATCAACACTGATCAGGCCCTGTCCTGGTCGATATGCCACCCTAGGCAAGACAGCAAAAAAAATGCCATCCTCCTATCCCTGCAAAGTAGAATGAATAGCCTAGGCTATGCTGTCAGCCCACAATGCAATTTTATGAATGCCCATGTGGTAGCCTACCTTTAGAATAACAGGCTATTTACTGTGAATACCTTCCATTTGGTTACATTAATTTATGTTAATGCATGTATTAAAGTGGATAAATAGCCTCTACCATCCATTCAACTGGCAAATGTGCAATCACTGGAGAATTAACTGGATGAGCTCTGTTCGAGACTATCCAATCAACGTGATCTGAAAAACTGTAACATCCTGTTTCTCAGTCGTTGCTTAAATATAACTCAGTTTTTACTATATATTCGGCAGGCAGGACAAAACCGCAGCGTCAGGGAAGCTCAGGGGAGGGGGTGTTTGTCTCTTTGTTAACAACAGTTGGTGCGTGATCGCTAATATTAAGCAAATCTTGAGGTTCTGCTCGCCTGAGTTAGAATACCTCATGATTCTATACTAATTTACCAAGAGCGTTCATCTATATTTTTTGTAGCTGTCTGTTTACCTCCAGAAACCGATATTGGCAGTAAAACCGCACTCAACGTGCTGTATAGGCCCATAAGCAAACAAGAAAATGCTCACCCAGAGGCAGCGCTCATAGTGGCCAGTGACTTAATGCAGGAAAACTGAAATCAGTTTAACCTCATTTCTACCAGCATGTCACCTGTGCAACAAGAGGTGAAAACTCTAGATTTACTCTACACACAGAGATCAATACAAAGCTCTCCCTCACCCTCGACTTGGCAAATAACTCTTCTGGATTTTTGCTTATAAGCATAAACTCAAACAGGAACTACCAGTGATTCGCTCAATATGGAAGTGGTCCGATTAAGCAGTCGCTAAGCTACAGGACTATTTCACTAGAACAGACTGGAACATGTTCCGGGATTCAGCCCATGGCATTGAGGAGTTTACCACATCAGTCACCAGCTTCATTAATAAGTGCATTGACGACATTGACCATATATACATATCCCAACCAGAAGCCATGGAATACAGACAACATCCGCACTGAACACTGAGGATAGAGCTGCAGCTTTCAAGGAGCGGGAAACTAATCTGGATGCTTATGAGAAATCCTGCTATACCCTCCGACAAACCATCAAACAGGCAAAGCATTAATACAGGACCAAGATCAAATCCTACTACACTGGCTCTGACGCTCATCGGATGTGGCAGGGCTTGCAAACTATCATGGATTGCAACGGGAAACCCAGCACTGAGCTGTCCAGTGACGCAAGCCTACCAGACGAGCTAAATACCTCCAATGCCCACTTCGAGGCTAGCAACACTGAACCATGCATGAGAGCACAAGCTGGTCCAGGCGATTGTGTGATCACGCTCTCCGTAGCCGATGTGAGTAAGACCTTATAACAGGTTAACATTCACAAGGCCGCAGGGCCAGATGGATTACCAGGACAGGACCTGCACTGCGAGCATACGCTGACCAGCTGGCAAGTGTCTTCACTGACATTTTCAACCTGTTCATGCTGTTCATTGACTACTGCTCAGCGGTCAACGCCTTAGTGCCCTCCAAGCCATAGTGCCCTCACTAAACTAAGGACCTGGGATTAAAAACCTCCATCTACAACTGGATCCTGGACTCATTGATGGGCCGTCCTCAGGTACTATGGGCTAGCCAACAACAAATCCCCCACGCTAACTCTCAACACAGGGGCCCCTCAGGGGTGCCTGCTTAGTCCCCTCCTGTACTCCCACCCACGATTGCGTGGAGGTGCATGACTCCAACACCATCATTATGTTTGCAGATGACACGATAGTGTTAGGCCTGATCACCAATGAGACAGTCTACACTGAGGTCAGAGACCTCTCTCTCAATGTCAGCAAGACAAAGGAGCTGATAGGAATACAGGAAACGGAGGGCCGAGCACACCTCCATCCATATCGACAGGGCTGTAGTGGAGCGATTTAGTCCATTTAGACAGGATACGTTGGCGTTCTTGGGCACAGGGACTATGGTGGTCTGTTTGGCAGGTTGAGAGCTTCAAGTTCCTCGGTGTCCACATCACTAAGGAATTATCAAGGTCCACATCACTAAGGAATTATCAAGGTCCACATCACTAAGGAATTATTATGGTCCACAGACAGACACACACACGTCAACGCCCTTCCCCCTGAGGAGGCTGAAAAGGGGCGGCAGGGTAGCCTAGTGGTTAAAAGTGTTGGACTCATAACCGGAAGGTTGCAAGTTCAAACTCCCGAGCTGACAAGGTACAAATCTGTCGTTCTGCCCCTGAACAGGCAGTTAACCCACTGTTCCTAGGCCGTCATTGAAAATAAGAATTTGTTCTTAACTGACTTGCCTAGTTAAATAAAGGTTTTTAAAAAAAGAAGTTCAAGATGACGGTCAATCACCCTCGGTCTGGGGCTCCATGCAAGATCTCACCCTGTGGGGCATCAATGATCATGAGGAAGGTGAGGGATCAGCCCAGAACTACACGGCAGGACCTGGTCACTGACCTGAAGAGAGCTGGGACCACAGTCTCAAAGGAAACCATTCGTAACACACTACGCTGTCATGGATTAAAATCCTGCAGCGCAGGCAAGGTCCCCCTGCTCAAGCCAGCGCATGTCCAGGCACATCTGAAGTTTGCCAATGACCATCTTGATGATCCAGAGGAGGAATGGGAGAAGGTCATGTGGTCTGATGAGACAAAAATAGAGCTTTTTGGTCTAAACTCCACTCGCCGTGTTTGGAGGAAGAAGAAGGATGAGTACAACCCCAAGAACACCATCCCAACCGTGAAGCATGGAGGTGGAAAGATCATTCTTTGGGGATGCTTTTCTGCAAAGGGGACAGGATGACTGCACCGTATTGAGGGGAGGATGGATGGGGCCATGTATCGCGAGATCTTGGCCAACAACGTCCTTCCCTCAGTAAGAGCATTGAAGATGGGTCGGAGGCTGGGTCTTCCAGCATAACAACCCGAAACACACAGCCAGGGCAACTAAGAAGTGGCTCCGTAAGAAGTCCTGGAGTGGCCTAGCCAGTCTCCAGACCTGAACCCAATAGAAAATCTTTGGAGGGAGCTGAAAGTCCATATTGCCCAGCGACAGCCCCGAAACCTGAGGGATCTGGAGAAGGTCTGTATGGAGAAGTGGGCCAAAATCCCTGCTGCAGGTTGTGCAAACCTTGTCAAGAACTACAGGAAACATATGACCTCTGTAATTGCAAACAAAGGTTTCTGTACCAAATATTAAGTTCTGCTTTTCTGATGTATCAAATACTTATGTCATGCAATAAAATGCAAATTAATTACTTAAAAATCATACAATGTGATTTTCTGGATTTTGTTTTAGATTCTCACAGTTGAAGTGTACCTATGATAAAAATTACAGACCTCTACATGCTTTGTAAGTAGGAAAACCTGCAAAATAGGCAGTGTATCAAATACTTGTTCTCCCCACTGTACATACATACAGCATCTACTTCAATTACCTTGTACCCCTGCACATTGACTCGGTACTGGTACCCCGTGTACAGTGCCGTGAAAAGGATTTGCCCCTTTCTGATTTTCTCTATTTTTGCATATTTTGATACTGAACATTATCAGATCTTCAACCAAAATCTAATATTAGATAAAGGGAACCTGAGTTAACAAACAACAATGACAGAAATATACTTTACATTCCCAAACCATCACATTACCACCACCATGCTTGACCGTTGGTATGAGGTTCTTACTGTGGAATGCAGTGTTTGGTTTTCACCAGACATAATGGGACTAATGTCATCCAAAACGTTGACTCAAGTTTGCCAAAAAGCACCTGGAAGAACCTGGATTATCATCAAGACTCTTAGAAGAATGTTCTATGGACAGATGAGTCAAAATTTGAACTTTTTGGATGACATAGGTCCCATTATTCCTGATGGGGACATCTATGCTATAATATGAAGACGAAAATGACAATCATTAAAATACAAATACAAAATACATGCAACATGTCCATAGCCTATTTCTCAGTGATGCTGAAACAGGAAAGGGCCTTCCCCAAACTGTCTAGAATGTCATTGTATTCTGTAGCGTTAAGATCTCCCCTCACTGGAACTAAGGGGCCTAGCCCGAACCATGAAAAACAGCCCCAGACCAAACCCAGATTTGTCTGTCGAACTGCCAGATGGTGAAGCGTGATTCAACACTCCAGAAAACGCATTTCCACTGCTCCAGAGTCCAATGGTGGCGAGCTTTACACCACTCCAGCAGACGCTTGGCATTGCACATGGTGATCTTGGGCTTGTGCGTGCCTGCTTGGCAATGGCAACCCATTTCATTAAGCTCCCGACATACAGTTCCTGTGCTGACATTGCTTCCAGAGGCAATTTGGAACTCAGTAGTGAGTGTTGAAACTGAGGACAGACAATTGTTACGCGTTACGCACGTCAGCACTCGCCAGTCCCGTTCAGTGAGCTTATGCGGCCTACCACTTCGCGGCTGAGCTGTTGTTGCTCATAGACATTTTCACTTCACAATAACAGCACTTACAGTTGCCCAGGACAGCTCTAGCAGGGCAGAAATTTGACGAACTGACTTGTTGGAAAGGTGACATCCTATGACAGTGCCACGATAAAAGTCACTGATCAGTAAGACCATTCTACTGCCACTGTTTGTCTATGGAGATTGCATGGCTGTGTGCTCTATTTTATACACCTGTCAGCAACGGTGTGGCTGAAATAGCCAAATCCACAAATTTGAAGGGGTGTCCACATACTTTGTATATATTGTGTATCTTTACTTTTACTTAAGTATGACAACTGGGTACTTTTTCCATCACAAATGGGAGGGTCAACGTAAAGATATGGGGGTGGGGGAGGGTGATGCACAACCGGGCCAGGCCAGCCCCACTCACCAGAGTCATCATAATCACACTCTGACCACCAACAGAGGGAGGAAAAGAGAGACATGTCATGGGTACATCAAATACAGCCTACAATAGGTCACAGCGCTACACAGAGTGTTGGACTATAACAATGTTACCAGGATTACAAGTGTCTGTTGTGTCCTCTCTCTACAATCTTCCCCTAGTAGCCTTCAGTAGCTCTTCACTTCAATCCTAATCTGTTCTTTTCCTCTACTTGACCTGTCATTACCCCTCCATTTGTCACTTCAGGTAATACTGTTATTCTCATAATAATTTACATAAAGGTCATGGGACCTGGAGGAATGATTCAAAGTTATGTGACTGAAGAAAATACCTTTATAGAAATCCCTCAATCAATCCAGCCCTACTTCTGGAATGTCTGAAGTGTCCTCTCTCCCCACTTCTCCACCCAGCCCCTTTCTATCAGTCTTTTTCTTTATCAACTCTCCCTTTACCTTTCTCTCCACCCTGCCCACTTTCTCGGTGTGTTACCGTTGTCCAGTGCATCTGTGGCCTCTGCCTCTCTCCTCCTCCTCACAGCTCTCTGTTTCTCAGAGTTGGCCTCGTCCCATCTCTCTGCCTCCATCAACCTCTGGTCTGGTGTCAGCCGGCTGTCCGTCAGCCCCACTCCCACCAGGGCCTAGCCCGGATCATGAAAAACAGCCCCAGACCATTCATACTTGTCCACCAAACTTGACAGTTGGCACTATGCATTCGGGCAGGTAGCATTCTCCTGGCATTCGCCAAAACCTGATTAGTCCGATGGACTGCCAGATGGTGAAGCCTGAATAATCACTCCAGAGAATGCTTTTCCACTGCTCAAGAGTTCAATGGCGGCGAGCTTTACACCACTCCAGCCGACGCTTGGCATTACGCATGGTGGTCTTAGGCTTGTGTATGGCTGCTTGGCAAAGGAAACTCATTTCATGAAGCTCCCGACAAACAGTTATTGTGCTGACGTTGCTGCCAGAGGCACTTTTGTATATACAGCACCAGTCAAAAGTTTGGACACACCTACTCATTCAAGGGTTTTTCTTTATTTTTTACTATTTTCTACATTGTAGAATAATAGTTAAGACATCAACATTATGAAATAACACATATGGAATCATGTAGTAACAAAAAAGTGTCTAACAAATCAAAATATATTTATATTTGAGATTCTTCAAAGTAGCCACTCTTTCCCTTGATGACAGCTTTGCAGTCTCTCAACCAGCTTCATGAGGTAGTCACATGGAATACTTTTCCAACAGTCTTGAAGGAGTTCCCACATATGCTGAGCACTTGTTGGCTGCTTTTCCTTCACTCTGTTTTTCCAACTCATCCCAAACAGTCTCAATTGGGTTGAGGTTGGGTGATTGTGAAGGCCAGGTCATCTGATGCAGCACTCCATCACTCTCCTTCTTGGTCAAATAGCCGTTACACGGCTTGGACGTGTGTTTTGGGTCATTGTCCTGTTAAAAAACAAATGATAGTCCCACTAAGCGCAAACCAGATGGGATGGCGTATCACTCTAGAATGCTGTGGTAACCATGCCGGTTAAACATGCCTTGAATTCTAAATAAATCACAGATAGTGTCACCAGCAAAGCACCCCCACACCTCCATGCTTCACAGTGGGAACCACACTTACGGAGATCATCCATTCACCTTCTCTGCATCTCACAAAGACACGTCAGTTGGAACCAAAAATCGCAAATTTGGAATCAGACAAAGGACAGATTCCCACCGTTCTAATGTCCATTGCTCGTGTTTCTTTGCCCAAGTAATTCTCTTCTTATTGTTATAATCTCCACCACAGCACAGCCAGAAGAGGACTGGCCACCCCTCATAGCCTGGTTCCTCTCTAGGTTTCTTCCTAGGTTTTGCCTTTCTAGGGAGTTTTTCCTAGCCACCGTGCTTCTACACCTGCATTGCTTGCTGTTTGGGGATTTAGGCTGGGTTTCTGTACAGAACTTTGAAATATCAGCTGAAGTAAGAAGGGCTATATAAATCAATTTGATTTTGGTGTCCTTTAGTAGTGGTTTCTTTGCAGAAAATCGACCATGAAGGCCTGATTCACGCAGTCTCTTCTGAACAGTTGATGTTGAGATGTGTCATTTACTTGAACTCTGTGAGGTGCAATCTGAGGTGCAGTTAATTGCCGATTTCTAAGGTTAGTAACTCTAATTTGTATTTATTTATTTTATTTAACTAGGCAAGTCAGTTAAGAACAAATTCTTATTTACAATGACGGCCTACCTCCGGCAAAACCCGGGCCACGCTGGGCCAATTGTGCGCTGCCCTATGGGACTCCCAATCGCGGCCAGATGTGACAGACTGGATTCGAACCAGGAACTGTAGTGACACCTCTTGCAAGGAGATGCAGTGCCTTAGACCGCTGCGCCACTCAATGAACTTATCCTCTGCAGCAGAGGTAACTCTGGGTCTTCCTTTCCAGTGGCGGCCCTATGAGAGCCAGTTTCATCACAGCACTTGATGGTTTTTGCGACTGCACTTGGAGAAACTTTCAAAGTTCTTACAATTTTCCGGATTGACTGACCTTCATGTCTTAAAGTAATGATGGACTGTCATTTCTCTTTGCTTATTTAAGCTGTTCTTGCCATTATATGGACTTGTTTTTTTACCAAATAGGGCAATCTTCTGTATTCTACCCATACATTGTCACAACACAACTGACTGGCTCAAACGCATTAAGAAGAAAAGAAATTCCACAAGGCACACCTGTTAATTGAAATGCATTCCAGGTGACTACCTCATGAAGCTGGTTGAGAGAATGCCAAGGGTATGCAAAGCTGTCAGCAAGGCAAAGGGTGGCTACTTTGAAGAATTTCAAATATAAAACATATTTTGATTTGTTTAACACTTTTTTGGTTACTACATGATTCCATGTGTTATTTCATAGTTGTGATGTCTTCACTATTATTCTACAATGTAAAAAAAATAGTCTAAAAAAAGAAAAACCTTGGAATGAGTAGGTGTGTCCAAACTTTTGACTGGTACTGTATAGTGCATTTTTATTTTGACCCATTAATGTTGCGTCAATACGAAAATGCGACAGATCCTCTCCAATTTGGCCTTTCTTCATATGTTGATTAGGTAATAACCTGAATGATAATTAAATGCCATGATAATAAGGAAGTGTAATGGCTCGTTTCAAATAGGTTTAATTAAGAAGCATATCCATGTAAACAAGTGTACAAACAGAATGCGCCACTCGGGAGGCCCAGTACTGATATTTTAACACTCCCAAAGCCTAGGACCAAGAGGCATGGAGAGGCAGCCATTTAGTTATTATGGCCCAAACCTCTGGAAAGCCTGCCACAGAGAACCTGAGGGGGGCCGAAACGTTCTCTTTAAAAAGAGATCTTCAAACATATTTGTAGCTTTGCATTTCCTTAGGGGGCTTTTTAGTCATTCAGTTGTCATTCTTTTTTAAAACCTTGTTTGTTGTGTAGTAAATATTTCAGCTTTTATTTTCATATTTTTTCCTGTAAAGCACATTGCGTTGCATTCCATGTCTGAAATGTGCTGTAAAAATAAAGCTTGATTTGATGTGAGAAAGATGCAGAAATGATTTGGTTTAGCTAACGTTACCTAGCTATGTAGCCAGAAATACTTTTATTTTTTTTATTTTTTTTTACGTCCAATGTTTGTTTCCCATGCGTCATCAATGGTCCGCGCGTTGCGTTCTGGGTGATTCTTGGACAAGGAGAACGCTCCTTCAACGAGTGAATGTAAGTCAATTGGGTGCTAGCTCAAAAACCCAACATCAGCATATAGAAGTACAACATTACAAAACTTTTCAGAGTTGTGAGATAATTAACTTCTCAGTAATATCGTATAACTTTGGAATCGTCACATTATGTTCGTTAAAGGAAAATAGACAGGTTTATCAACTCATATTCCCGGAGTTTGAGAAGGGATTGCGTGATGATTAGGTTAGCAACCGCGTGACAACGCGACTGGTCGACAGTGCTGGGTGGGCGGTTATACGTTTCAACATTCATTGCCCAATGTGATTCCTAGCATCTCCTTTCTCTAACATCTCTGGTGTCGACTAGCTAGCTATATTATAATATGAATGATACTGCATGATAACGTTACTGTACTTTTATATTCGTATGGGAGTGGTAAACGTTCATTATTGATATTCTAACGTAAGCATGTTGTTACCTAGCTAGCAGGAGTTAGCTGTGTATTGTGCTGAGGTCTATAAAGCACTAAAGGTAATAGACACTAAAAAGTCTGCAGGTCCAGACAACTTGGATCCCTACCTCCTACAGATAGCAGCTGGTATTCTTACTGAACCTGTGGTTCACATTTTCAACTTGAGTCTCTTGACCAATTCCATACCCAGTATTTGGAAATCAGCTTATGTTCTCCCACTGCTAAAGGTTGGAGATCCCTCAGATGCTAATAACTGTCGTCCCATGTCCAAACCCTATCCTGGTCAAAGTCTATGAATCCATAGGGAACTCACAGTTAGAAAACATCTTAACTGAAAAGAACATACTGGCTTTAGATTAGGACACAGCACCACAACTGCAGCTATGGCAGTGGAAAATTACATAAATGCACTTGATGAAAAGCAACATTGTGCTGCTCTGTTAGTTGATTTATCAAAGGCAATTGATTCAGTTGACCATGAATTGTTGCTATCTAGATTCAGTAACATTGGTCTCAGTGAAGGGGCAGTAAATATGTTTAGGAACTATCTTTCTGACAGAACACTGTGTATATACTGACAATCACAAGTCTAGCTTTCTTAAGATTAATAGAGGTGTGCCCCAGGGTTCCATTTTAGCTCCTTTGTTGTTCTCAATGTGTATTAATGATTTGGGAAATGGGATGCAACCAGTAAAGCTGCATCTATATGTAGATGATAGTCATATATTCATGTGCACCTTCTCTGGTTCAGGCTGTTGAAGAGCTCCAGACTGCTTTTCAGTCACTATAGGCCTCCATTTGTGGTCTCAAACTGGTATTGAATGTACAAAAAATACATTCATGACCTTTACCAGAGCTAGCACTCAGCCAGAGAAGGTTAGCATTGTCATATCTAGCAGCTTATCCATTGAAGTGTCATCCTACAAATACCTAGATATATGGTTGGATGACAAGTCCTTTAAAGTTCATATGGATAATCTTGTGAGGAAGCCTAAATTGAAATTGGGATTTTATTTTTGTAATAAGGCTTGCTTCCCGCTTATGGCTAGAAAGAAGCTGGCTGTTCAGGACACTTTTCTCTCTGTAATTGATTATGGTGACTTGTTGTATATGCATGCAGCCTTCTCCGGACTCTGTTTATCATGCATCCTAGCACTTTATTTCAAATGTCAAGTCACTCACCCACCATTGTACCTTGTACCAAATGATAGATTGTACCTCACTTTATATGCGCATGAAAGCTACATTGTATGTGTCCAAATACACTAAGACAGTTGTGTAGAAGGCACGAGAATGCCTCTTCCCCCTCAGGAGACTGAAAAGATCCTCAACAGCTGCACCATCGAGCGCATCCTGACTGGCTGCATCACTGCCTGGTAATGGCAACAGCTCGGCCTCCGACCGCAAGGCACTACAGAGGGTAGTGCGTATGGCCCAGAACATCACTGGGGCCAAGCTTCCTGCCATCCAGGACCTCTATACCAGGCAGTGTCAGAGGAAGGCCCTAAAAATTGTCAGACTCCAGTCACCCTAGTCATGGACTATTCTCTCTGCTACTGCACAGCAAGCGGTACCGGAGCGCTAAGTCTAGGTCCAAAAAGCTTCTAAGCAGCTTCTACCCCCAGCCATAAGACTTCTGAACAACTAATCAAAGGGCTACCCAGACCCCTCTTTTACACTGCTACTCTGTTTATAATCTGCATAGTCACTAACTCTATATATTACCTAAATTAACCGGTGCCCCCGCACATTGACTATACCGGTACCCCCTTGTATATAGGCTTACTTATTATTTTAATGCTGCGGTTTAATTATTAGTTACTTTTATTTTCCTGTTGTATAAGGCGCATGTGACCAATACAATTTGATTTGATTCGATTCACCTACAAAGCCCTTTTGGTTAAACTCCCTCTTTACCTCTCTAGTCTGGTCTCCTTCACCACCAGCAGTTACCATACCCGGTCTGCTAGGTGATTGCTAGGAAATGTACAGTATTAGACAAGACTGCCTTCTCGTCTTGTGCACAAGAGGCATGGAATAGTCTACAATCCATGCTTCATCTAGATATATTAGTGCCACTGAATTAATTTAAAATATTGATGGGAGACTAACAGAGGAGTGTAAATGCTTTTTTTTAGGCTGGATCATGTTGTATGTTTTGATTCTGTAATATATTGATTGTTGCTGCCTTCTTGACCAGGTCTCAATGGGCTTTTCCTGGTTAAATAAAAACATTTAAAATTGTCTGCTAATTTAATGTGTACGTACAAGACAATAAACCCTTTAATTGTCTGCACATGCTGGTGAATTGTTGCGTTATTCAAGAGTGTTTTCTATTTATTTTATTTTTATTTCACCTTTATTTAACCAGGTAGGCTAGTTGAGAACAAGTTCTCATTTGCAACTGCGACCTGGCCAAGATAAAGCATAGCAGTGTGAACAGACAACACAGAGTTACACATGGAGTAAACAATTAACAAGTCAATAACACAGTAGAAAAAAGAGAGTCTATATATACATTGTGTGCAAAAGGCATGAGGAGGTAGGCGAATAATTACGATTTTGCAGATTAACACTGGAGTGATAAATGATCAGATGGTCATGTACACGTAGAGATATTGGTGTGCAAAAGAGCAGAAAAGTAAATAAAAACAGTATGGGAATGAGGTAGGTAAAAATGGGTGGGCTATTTACCGATAGACTATGTACAGCTGCAGCGATCGGTTAGCTGCTCAGATAGCAGATGTTTGAAGTTGGTGAGGGAGATAAAAGTCTCCAACTTCAGCGATTTTTGCAATTCGTTTCAGTCACAGGCAGCAGAGAACTGGAACGAAAGGCGGCCAAATGAGGTGTTGGCTTTAGGGATGATCAGTGAGATACACCTGCTGGAGCGCGTGCTGCGGGTGGGTGTTGCCATCGTGACCAGTGAACTGAGATAAGGCGGAGCTTTACCTAGCATGGACTTGTAGATGACCTGGAGCCAGTGGGTCTGGCGACGAATATGTAGCAAGGGCCAGCCGACTAGAGCATACAGGTCGCAGTGGTGGGTGGTATAAGGTGCTTTAGGGACAAAACGGATGGCACTGTGATAAACTGCATCCAGTTTGCTGAGTAGAGTGTTGGAAGCTATTTTGTAGATGACATCGCCGAAGTCGAGGATCGGTAGGATTGTCAGTTTTACTAGGGTAAGTTTGGCAGAGTGAGTGAAGGAGGCTTTGTTGCGGAATAGAAAGCCGACTCTAGATTTGATTTTCGATTGGAGATGTTTGATATGAGTCTGGAAGGAGAGTTTACAGTCTAGCCAGACACCTAGGTACTTATAGATGTCCACATATTCAAGGTCGGAACCATCCAGGGTGGTGATGCTAGTCAGGTGTGCGGGTGTAATATATTTTAGAAGAGAAGTTGCTTGGATTGATAAATAGTTTAATGTAATGGATGACAGTAAGAACATTCTGTTATCCACAATTTGACAGAATGGCATCATAGGAGAGATCAGAAAACTATCCCTGAGCCAGACTCCTGCTGGCACTTCAACAGTTTAGGCCTAAGTCAGTTAACCCATAGAGCAAAGCTGATCACCAGGTTAGTGAACTTCTGTCCTTAGCCGTCTGGTGGTTAATTAATAGAGCAAATTGAGTGTCATTGATTGATAATTTCTCACATGATAACCCTTTGAATCATTGTCATCAAGACAGACATTTTGCCAATAAAGTTAGTGTGAAGGAGGCTATCGGTTGTCATTAGTTACCACAGCGATAATTATGGCTAAACCCACCTATTTCTACAATCTTAATCTGATTTTAAACCTAACCACACCTATATCCTTATGCCTAACCCTAACCTTGTTTTTCTAAAATTATCATTTTTGCTTTAATGAATTTTTACAATAGACATTTTTGATTTTGTGGCTGTGGTAACTAGTGACAAACGTTCAAAAATAGAGTTTTGATTATCACTGATTTGCCAAAAGACACTATTCAAACCCAGGGGCTTAGAGCTTTAAATGAAAATTCCCTTTATTCAAAATAAAAGACTTGCGAGAGAGAGGGCCAAGCTCCTGACACGCCACAAGGCCAGCACAATGCAAGAAAACAGCCGTGGCTGCATGACTGACTGCTCTGCACACTGGAAACACGGCTGGTGACACAGCTGTGGACCAATGATAATATCACTAAGCCCTTCAACTTACTTCCTCTCCCTCCCCATCTAGCTCTCATGACGTTTCCAGTAATTACACAGAGACCAATCTCCTGGGAAGTATCTATATTGGAAATACAAGAGTATGGGAAGGCCGAGGCAAGTGCAATGCAGAGAATACCGGTGACTAAGGTTGTGGATGACCCATAATGCCTTGCGGGTTAGTGGATATTCAGTGGCTGGCTTTGTTGACTGTTATTGGATCAAAACACCTCCAGTTGTACAAAAGTAGGATTTCAGTTAATTTACTGCTGGTCCATTTAGTCCAGATATGGGCCAGCATTGACTGGCCTGCCTCAATGCCACTATGATCCAGACAAGGTCAGTTCCAAAAGAGAAATCAAATACTGTATGAGCAGATCTATAGACCAAATGGGATTTCAAAGAGCTGCATTAACTGGAACAGGATGCTTGAGCACATTTACAGGAACACTGCAGTATAGTAATGCTATATTCTTGTACTATGCAGGACTGTAACTAATAATGCTGCTTTGGTGTGTTCCCCTTTCTGTGCCCTCCTGGTTTTTTACTGTGAGAGCCTCATGTTGCTGATGCAGGCAGTTTTCCTCCAGCATCCAGGCACTTTATTCAGGTAGACAGAGAGAGGCTTTCAGGGTAGCTGAATCGTATGAAGTTCACTCAGCATGCACGGTGAGTCATACGGCCCCTTAGAAAAAGGACATGCACTTGACTTGCTGTGTCCCCTCACTATCCCTTAGTGGTGTGGGTGGGTGATGAGGTAAGACACCATGTCTCACCCCCTTGCCCTCACACATTCTCATAGGAACATCAGCAGTCAACCAAGATTAAAGTTTGTAATAGTAATATCAGCGTATCCAGTTATGGTAGTGAGTGTATGTGGGCACTAGTACTAGGTCAGGGGTTGGGAGCATAGTACCTCTCTCTGTATGCCCTCAGAAGCAAGTGTTCATGGTTGTGATCAAGCAATTAGTGCTTGGCCATGTGAGAAGGACTACAGAGGGCCAAGTGGGCATGAGTATTGACTGCTGACTGGCTCTCCCTTTCTATGTCTACCTCCCACTCCTATCTGTGGTGTGAAAGGATGGCATTGTCCTCACTCTGCTCATCTGCACCAAAATATGAATTCCTCTCCACTCGTAACCTAAGCACGCGTTCCAGCAGCTAACCCCTGTCTGCCTGCTAGTTTCTCTGTCTCTAACAATGCCTCTCTCATGCTCACACACACAGTGGGACTGGATGTTGAGGTGTATAAGACTGCTTTAAGACAGCCCAGGGGGAACACACTACACCCCATCTGCATGCAAATGGAAGCATCTTAGTTAGTTATAAAGGGATAATAGATTGTGTATAACACTGATGTCAGAATGTGTCCAGCTACCATAATACTTACCATACAGCTGCACTGTTCCACATGAACAAATAAGAAGCACATGAACAAATAAGAAGGAGCAGTAGCTCCCCTGATTGCCAACCACCTCGTAGGGGCAGGGCTGAAGTGACATTTCCCTAGAGGAATCCTTAAAATGTTACCAGCTACCTACCTACACAGCCTTTTAGAGCCTGTGTGTGAGAGAATGTGTGGATTAGGAGGCAAACACACAGTAAGGCAGCATGCACTCTAAACACACACAGGAGAGCAGGGAGTCAACATATCAGGGAGATTAGTTTTTACAAAAGGGACCTCACTTCTGGCACAGTAATGTTTTTAACTCTGGGAGAGCATTCCTATAGGTCAGGACTGCATTCAACTGTTCCATGGGTTGCTTTTGCACCATGAAACAACATTGAATGTGTTTTTTTCTTGGACAAGGGCTGGGGATGTGTTGTTTTAGTAAATTTGATAGTTATTTTTGTTCGATATGGGAGAATGTACACTACTCAAAAAAATAAAGGGAACACTAAAATAACACATCCTAGATCTGAATTAATGAAATAATCTTATTAAAATACTTTTTTCTTTACATAGTTGAATGTGCTGACAACAAAAGCACACAAAAATGATCAATGGAAATCAAATTTATCAACCCATGGAGGTCTGGATTTGGAGTCACAATCTAAATTAAAGTGGAAAACCACACTACAGGCTGATCCAAATGTGATGTAATGTCCTGAAAACAAGTCAAAATGAGGCTCAGTAGTGTGTGTGGCCTCCAAGTGCCTGTATGACCTCCCTACAACGCCTGGGCATGCTCCTGATGAGGTGGCGAATGGTCTCCTGAGGGATCTCCTCCCAGACCTCGAGACATGATGTCACAGATGTGCTCAATTGGATTCAGGTCTGGGGAACGGGCTGGCCAGTCCATAGCATCAATGCCTTCCTCTTGCAGGAACTGCTGACACACTCCAGCCACATGAGGTCTAGCATTGTCTTGCATTAGGAGGAACCCAGGGCCAACCGCACCAGCATATGTTCTCACAAGGGGTCTGAGGATCTCATCTCGGTACCTAATGGCAGTCAGGCTACCTCTGGCGAGCACATGGAGGGCTGTGCGACCCCCCAAAGAAATGCTACCCCACACCATGACTGACCCACCGCCAAACCGGTCATGCTGGAGGATGTTGCAGGCAGCAGAACGTTCTCCACGGCGTCTCCAGACTGTCACATGTGCTCAGTGTGAACCTGCTTTCATCTGTGAAGAGCACAGGGCGCCAGTGGCGAATTTGCCAATCTTGGTGTTCTCTGGCAAATGCCAATCGTCCTGCACGGTGTTGGGCTGTAAGCACAACCCCCACCTGTGGACGTCGGGCCCTCATACCACCCTCATGGAGTCTGTTTTGTACCGTTTGAGCACACACATGCACATTTGTGGCCTGCTGGAGGTCATTTTGCAGGGCTCTGGCAGTGCTCCTCCTGCTCCTCCTTGCACAAAGGCGGACGTAGCGGTCCTGCTGCTGGGTTGTTGCCCTCCTACGGCCTCCTCCACGTCTCCTGATGTACTGGCCTGTCTCCTGGTAGCGCCTCCATGCTCTGGACACTACGCTGACAGATACAGCAAACCTTCTTGCCACAGCTCGCATTGATGTCCCATCCTGGACGAGCTGCACTACCTGAGCCACTTGTGTGGGTTGTTGACTCCGTCTCATGCTACCACTAGAGTGAAAGCACCGCCAGCATTCAAAAGTGACCAAAGCATCAGCCAGGAAGCATAGGAACTGAGAAGTGGACTGTGGTCACCACCTGCAGAACCACTCCTTTATTGGGGGTGTCTTGCTAATTGCCTATAATTTCCACCTGTTGTGTCTTCCATTTGCACAACAGCATGTGAAATGTATTGTCAATCAGTGTTGCTTCCTAAGTGGACAGTTTGATTTCACAGAAGTGTGATTGACTTGGAGTTACATTGTGTTGTTTTAAGTGTTCCCTTTATTTTTTTGAGCAGTGTATTTAAGAATGGTCTGCATCCAACATTTGAAATTTTAGTCATTTAGCAGACACTTATCAAGAGTGACTTAAAGGATCAATTAGGGTTAAGTGCCTTGCTCAAGTGCACGTCAGATTGTTCCCCCAGTCAGCTCGGGGATTTGAACCAGCGACCTTTCGGTTACTGGCCCAATGCTCTTAACAGCTAGGCACACTAAACACTTATGGAAATGTAATAGGAGGGCATTCTGTGCAGTCATTTTTCCTTTCCTTTTCCCAAACTCAATTGTAGGTATATCAGTGAAACAATACACCTGAGAGGTGTTACTTACCAACTCATCTAAGTTTCTCATGTCACACAGCACCCTCTGTTTCTGTTGCCAATGTGCATAGGGGGCAGGCTCGGGTTCATCCACCACACTCTCTTTCCGAACAAAAGCCCTGCTTACTGGAAGCAGGCTTGGGCTGGGCTCCCCCAGGTTCTCCTGGTCCCGGATCTCCTCCTCGATCTCCTCCTCTAGCTGGATCAGCATCGGGGCCAGCATGCCGAACTTGGCGCCACGCCTCGCCACCTCCAGCAGGCACAGCACAAAGTTCTTCTCGTTGCATTTCTCCACTATGTCGTTGGTCTCGAACATGAGAACATCCTTGATCCACAGTTCCTGACGACACCAGCCGATGAAATTGGACACGTTGTCCCGAGCCAAAAACGAGCCAGGAACCACGTTTCTTGACTGAAAGACCACATCCTTGGTTGGCATCCTCAATGACTGTGCAGCCTCTGGGTACTCCAGTTGAAAGTCCAGCGCTGCGCGATTCACGTTGTTGGCATGCCGACAGAGGGCACAGCCAGTCTCCAGCCCTTCCATAAAGGTGTCCGCCGTTATATCCAGGTCATACAGCGTGTTAAACCACTCGGCCAAGTCCTCTTTCATGGCATACAGGTATTCCTCGCTGGACTTGAACGGCCGGATGCTTTTGGAAGCAGCAGACTGGATGTTACTCTGATCAGCCATATTGTCGGAATATGTATCAATGCAGGCTATTTAATCATTCCAAATTGGATCATTCCATAAACCCAGTCCAAAACCGTATGGAGCAGAGCAAATTAACCGCGTCGACGCACCCATGACAAACGCGCATATACGGCATCTCAATCGAGGTCCTTGAATGAATCCTTTGTATTGTTAAAGCATATTGACATCATGCTAGAAAACCGTGGCGCGTGGATGCGTTTCCGGATGTCTGCGTGATATCAGCTTCCTATAATGATAGCATCGCTATTTCTCACCGAACTCCAACTGCGGGAGAGAGAGAAACCGGTATGGTTAGCTACAGATGGATACACACCCAATGCATAAAGCTTCCCGGTGCCCTAGATCCTACCCCGGTGAATATACAATGCGTTGCGATAGTCATGTTGCTGGTTTGCCTGGATGGTCCAAATCACTTCTTCGCAGTCTCCCTCAATATAAAGACTCCACACTGACCAGTGGCAGGCTTCACAGTTCCCTTGCCGAGTAACATCGTCCCCCGCTCATTAATTGCTCAGCCCATATTGCACCGCCTCCTGCTATAAGCATGCTGACCGGCTCTAGCTTAGACAAGAGACAGGCAGAGCGATACAGTGGCATATCCCATTATGAGGGATAAGCGCCGGTAGAAGGGGGAAAAAACTTAACCCTGTATCCACCGCTTGACAATAATATAGCATAGCCTAGGGTTTATACCACTGAAAAACGGTAGCCATTCTTTTTGAATGAAACACCTATTGCGTAGGATATAGCCTTCAATTGCAGAGTTGACAATTGACAACCTGTCACACTGTACCATGCAGATGCGCATTAATACGTTGGATATGGCACATGAGCTGTGGGCATTTAAGATCAAGTAGGTTGTTAGGCTACAAAGGCCTACATTATTACCTGCAGTAGCCTATAATAATGTAATATCAGCTCGTGAAGTTAGTGTACTGATAAAAGGGTGGAACGCATGTTTACATTAGGCTACAGCTATCATAAGAAGATAAAGAACATAAGTGTTGACATGGTGAGAAAAAACATGACATCGAGAATTAACGGACCACGGGTAAGCGATCACCGTCTTTAAATGCACATCATAAGCCGTCAAAGAAAATACCATCATTATACTATCTTGACAATATTTCAAATGACGCAATGACCTCACTGAGTGGTTAATGTTCCTGACCAAGATTTACTCAATTATACAACTTCATTCTCATAAAAAACATTTTCATTCTTACATACCTTTGACCTGTCTAAATTTTCTGTCAAGGACGACGTTTGTCGAAAGAAACAAATCGAAACCATCCCCCAGAACAAGAGCTGTAATATTGCCTACACTTTGAACGAGTTCAAAAGTGTAGAATTAATGACACCCTAGTCGTTTTAAAAAACACACCCTCACCATCTGTCCTTACACTTGTTTATGACATTGCTAAAACACCAAATCACTTTCAACACCAGGACACGGGGCAAGAAAAAAAGAGAGGGAGGCGAGTCTATTTCCTCCGGCTTGAAAAGGCAGACAAAACCTGCCAAGGAAACATTAGCAGGTCATCAGGCAGCTTACGTCTGAAGACTGCATCAAATTCAGGCATGCCCATTTTACTACAGGACAAATTGGTCCAAATTAGTATCCAGATTACTCCAAAGGAAGCAGAAATTAATATTACAATGTAACGACCAAGAAAAGTCTACAGTTTAGCCTTCAAAGATTATCAACACACTAACTCCACTTTAGTTTTGCTGTGCCTTCGAGATCTTTGGCGGGAGGCGAAAGTAATTCTATTTAGGCAGATTGTGTTGGGCTAATAATTTTAGCTGTGGTTCATTATGTAGAATTGAAAGCTGAATGTAAAACCGGGTGAGGAGGAGAAAGCAGTATAAGGGAAGTCCTCTCTACCAGTGATGTAATCCGTCCCTCAGACGAGCATGTGCATTAAGCATTCTGGGGAAATCAGTGAGATATATATCTATTACACATACATACATACACACACGGACACCCATTCAAATGAGTGGATTCGGCTATTTTAAACACACCCGTTGCTGACAAGTGTATAAAATCGAGCACACAGCCATGAAATCTCTATAGACAAACATTGGCAGTTGAATGGCCTTACTGAAGAGCTCAGTGACTTTCAACGTGGCACAGTCATAGGATGTCACCTTTCCATCAAGTCAGGTCATCAAATTTCTGCCATGCTAGAGCTCCCCCTGTCAACTGTAAGTGGTTTTATTGTGAAGTTGAAACTTCTAGGAGAAACAACAGCTCAGCCTCGAAGTGGTAGGCCACATAAGTTCACAGAACGGGGCCGCCGAGTGCGTAAAAATCGTCTGTCCTCGGTTGCAACACTCACTACCGAGTTCAAAACTGCCTCTGGAAGCAACATCAGCACAATAACTGTTCGTCGGGAGCTTCATGAAATGGGTTTCCATGGCCAAGCAGCCACACACAAGCCTAAGATCACCATGCGCAATGCCAAGCATTGGCTGAAGTGGTGTAAAGGTCGTCGTCATTGGACTCCGGAACAGTGGAAACTCATTCTCTGGAGTGATGAATCACACTTCACCATCTCAGAGTCCGACAGAGTAATTTTTGTTTGGGAGATGCGAGAACACCACTACCTGCCCCAATGCATAGTGCCAACCGTAAAGTTTGGTGGAGGAGGAACAATGGTCTGGGGCTGTTTTTCATGGTTTGGTCTAGGCCCCTTAGTTCCAGTGAAGGGAAATCAACACTACAACATACAATGACATTCTAGATAATTCTGTGCTTCCAACTTTGTGGCAATAGTTTGACAATGCCCCTGTGCACAAAGCGAGATCCATACAGAAATGGTTTATCGAGATTGGTGTGGAAGAACTTGACTGGCCTGCACAGAGCCTTGACCTCAACCCCATTGAGCACTTTTGGGATGAATTGGAACGCCGACTGCGAACCAGGCCTAATCAACCAACATCAGTGTCCGACCTCGATTAATGCTTGTGGCTGAATGGAAGCAAGTTCCTGCAGCAATGTTCCAACATCTAGTGGCAAGCCTTCCCAGAAGAGTGGAGGCTGTTATAGCAGTAAGTAAACTCCATAATAATGCCCATAATTTTGGAATGAGATGTTTGTCGAGCAGGTATCCACATACACATCCATCAGACGAAGTGTCAGGGCAGGGGGAAAAAAGTTCCTTCCCAAGTTGCATCTCAATATAGAAGACCTATAGTATTGGTCGCTCTGTGTCAATATGAAATAAGCCTAGTAGTTACACTTTGATACCTAGCCTGTTTATATTCAAACTTCATTTTGGAATCCCACTGCTATTCCAGTTCACAGGCAGAGCCAGACAAGCACTGTCTGAAACAACAGCTGCACCATTTTTGTCTCTGCACATGCTGCTCTGCTGTTATGTGATGATTTGAATTTCAGTATGGAAAAAGGAGGGCCTTGTTTTGATTTGAAAAATACAGTTGTTTCTTTAAGAGAGAGAGGGTGGTGGAGGGAGGAGAAAGAGACTGGTGGGATGACATCATTTTCTGGGCCGGGATGAATCAGCTTTTCTGTGACACAGACAACTCACACACCGTGCTCAGTTCCCCAGCATGAGCAACTGGCTCCCAGTCATCAGAGAGCTCTCATCAGCTGTGACCGGACTTCACCCGCACACAAAACACTGGGCTTTGCTCTTTAACTGGAAATTAGACATTTGAGAAGTTAGGGCTGGAGCATTTAGAGCGTTCATATTTAATTTGATAACCAGGACACCGTACAACAAAGTACAATGAATGCACCCTGTCTGTGATGTCAAAAGTGATTACAGGTATACAAACAGACTGGATTATAAAAGCGGACCCAACTGTTAAATTTAAACAAAGCTCAATTCATTCTCATTGGGAAGTGAAGAGTGATTATCAAAAGTGCTCTGAGAATGTCTGGACATATGCTGAACAGATGCATTAAGAAATGTGGTATAAGTCACAGCCAGGGGAGGCTGACATCTGGTTAATAACATCCATTGCCTCTTGATATGATTGAGAGGTTTCTCAAACAATGAAAATAACTTGCAAAGACGTCATCGCAATTCTGTAAAAAAGCCTGAAGGCAGTCGATGTCTATTCTCACCAGCAAATGTACAATTTAGTTCAGTCATTTTTGACCAAGTACCTCTTCATTCACTAGTCATTATACAGTTAATTCGGGAAGTAGTCAGACCTCAACTTTTACCACATTGTTAAAAATTAGGCTAATGTAACAATGTGTAAATAGTTTTCCCTCAATCTACACACAATACATCATAATGACAAAGCAAAAATATTTAGAAATGTTTGGGAATGTATACATTTTTTTAATTTTAATTTTAGATGTCATAAGTATTCAGACCCTTTACTCAGTTGAAACACCTTTGGCAGTGATTACAGCCTCGAGTCCTCTTGTATGAATTTACAAGCTGGGCGTACCTGCATTTGGGGAGTTTCTCCTATTCTTCCCTGCAAATCCTCTCAAGCGGTCAGGTTGGATGGGGAGCGTCACTACACTTCTATTTTCAGGTCTCTCCAGAGATGTTCGATCAGGTTCAAGTCCGGACTCAGGCTGGCCCACTCAAGGACATTGAGACTTGTCCCGAAGCCACTCCTGCGTTGTCTTGGCTGTGTGCTTAGGGCCGTTGTCCAGTCTAAGGTCCTGAGCACTCTGGAGCAGGTTTTAATCAGAGGTCTCTGTACTTTTTTCCGTTCATCTTTCCCTCGATCCTGGCTAGTCTCCCAGTCCCTGCCTCTGAAAAACATCCCCACAGAATGATGCTGCCTTCACCATAGGGATGGTGCCAGGTTTCCTCCAGATGTAACGCTTGGCATTCAGGCCAGAGTTCAATCTTGGTTTCATCAGACCAGAGAATCATGTTTCTCATGGTCTGAGTCCTTTAGGTGGCTTTTGGCAAACTCCAAGTGGGCTGTCATGTGCCTTTTACTGAGGAGTGGCTTGCATCTGGCCACTCTACCATAAAGGCCTGATTGGTGGAGTGCTGCAGAGATGGGAGAACCTTCCAAAAGGACAATCATCTCCACAGAAGAACTCTGGCGCTCTGTCATTGACCATCAGGTTCTTGGTCACCTCCCTGACAAAGGCACTTCTCCCCCGATTACTCAGTTTGGCCGGGTTGCCAGCTCTTTTTGTGGTTCCAAACTTCTTCCATTTAAGAACGATGGAGGCCGTGTTCTTGGGGACCTTCAATGCTGCAGACATTTTTTGGTACCCTTCCCCAGACCTGTGCCTCAACCCAATCCTGTCTGAGGTCTACGGACAATTCCTTTGACTTAACGGCTTGGTTTTTGCTCTGACAAGCTGTCAAAGATGGGTGTGCTTTTTCCAAATCATGTCCAATTTACCACAGGTGGGACTCCAATCAAGTTGTAGAAACACCAAGGATAATCAATGGAAACAGGACAAACCTGATCCCAATTTCAAGTCCCATACCAACGGGTCAGAGTACTTATCTAAATAAGGCTTTGTTTATTTGTAATACTTAATCTTTTCACTTTGTCATTATGTGGTATTGGTATTCTGTGTAGATATTATTTATTTAATCCATTTTAGAATAAGGCTGTAATGTCATCAAAATATGGAGAAATGGGTCCAAATACTTTCCGAATGCACTGTATATGATTACAAATACAACATGAAGTGTCACAGACCAGTTATATATCCTCTATGGCTTAGAGAAGTCCTGACACCCAATATCTTTAGCAAAGTTCTTGGGAAAATGGATGCATCTATCGTGCTGGTATTGTTGCAAAGCTGCAGACTACATAGTGCCTCCTAGTGGACAATTCATTAAGAGAAACCTGCTGAAGGAGCAGAGCTGTCAAATACTGTATAATTCCTACCACTCTAGAACAGTTGAAAATGTAAATGCAAACAGTCAACCAATCACGATGCCTCATAACAGCAATGGATCTGAACTTCTTTTAGCATCAAATAGGAGTGGAAATTTTATTTTCAAAATTGTTCATTACACAACTGTGGGAAGGAAAAGCAATTACAATTAAAAAAGAAACGTGTCATGTTTTACAATACACTGTCCAAAAAAATCTGTCTGTACATCTAAGAAATGCAAAAATAAACATGCACAAGTCAAAATAACTGAACCAAGGGTAAACAAAACTAAAAACAAAACATTTAACTAGGAGTTGAATGAAACTGCAGAGTATTTCAAAAGCAGTTATATAACCATTTATAATATGGAATCATAAATTAAAATTTTCATTTTAAAAATCTAATCCTGCGTCAGATGGAACATTTTAATTGCTTTCTTTTAGTAGGGTCGGTCTCTGCGTTCCTGGCGATGGTCCCTATGAGAGGAAAAAACATAATTTAGTGTCTAACAAACATGCATTAAGTAAGCAAATAATATTTGAGTATGATGAAAGCAGTCCAACATATCCCCTTACCTCATATCCATCTTGCCTGGGGGCCCGCCCATTCCTCCTCTCCCCATTCCTCTTCCTCTGTCCATCGGTGGTCCTCCCCTGCTACCCCCTCGGAATCCCCCCCGGTCCATTCCACCACGCCCTCTGAAGCCACCGCCACGGTCACCTCCCCATCCTCCACGGAAGCCGCCAGGACCACCGGGCCCTCCTGGTCCGCCACGGTCCATCCCTCTGCCCCCACGCATCCCCATGCCACCCCTGCCTCGCTCACCACCTGAACAAAACCACACAAGGCCCAGTTTAGCTTGCCACCACAGACTATTGTAGACATATTGTATGCTACACAGTGTAGATCGCTGTTGATAGAATTTGGGCTGCTGGTAATGATAGTACCAGGAAATTCCAAACATCCAAAGACAACTGAACTTCATATCATGGAGTACTTCACAGGGAGGGAAATATGACTAAACATAAGTGGCATTCCAAGTGAACACAGAACAAGTCCTCCAATGCCAAAGCGTTTCATTACAGTGAGCTGACTGCTGCACATAGATGATTCCATGTTTCCCCAGAGTTGACACGAATCAAGTACAACTGCTAAGCATGGACCCCGAAGTCAAGGTGATAAACCGGTTTGATTTGTCTGTTTACATTTCAAGCATTAAGATATGAAATAGGAATCAGCCCGTGTTGCTCAAATAACACTTATAATGATTCCTGTCTAGTTATGAATCAGGCCCTGACAATAGCGCTGCTGTGCCGGTGAGAGCCGTACCTGAAGGGGGCCCAAAGCCCTCTGGTTTGGGAGCTTTGCACTGGTTACACTCCATCCTCCAGGAAAAGTTCTGGTTGCCACAGCCCCTGAGGAAGACAACCACTCAGTCATTACACGTTATACACAAAAACTGTACATTTAAGAAAGGGGAATGGGAAAATACATTTTTCTTGAGGTACTTACTGGCTGGGGCACTCCCAGTCTCCAGCTCTCTGCTGTATGTTGCCACCCGGCCCCCCTGGTCCACCTCTGCCCATGCCACGTGGTCCTCCTCGTGGGACAAAACCTCCACGCTCCCCTCCACGGCCCATCATGCCTAACACCAGAGGTCGTTTCAGTATTTCACTTAATGGTCATGGCAACGTGGGACAATACCTTCTTGTTCAAAACTGAAAATTTAAGTCCCACAAAAGAAAGTTGGACATTTACCTCCAGGTCCTCCACGGCCCATCATGTCACCCCTCATGGGCATGCCCCCTCTCATCCCACCCATCATGGGCTTACGGCGAGCCATGGACACCTTCAGCCTCTTTCCCTGGTACTCTTTCCCTGTGGAGATCATGAACAGAAGGAAACAGGAATAAATAGAAAATGGAGAGAGGCTTGGGTTACTGGTCATTTCTTGTATTCTACAGTACATGTATGCATTAATCTGGACAGTTCAAGGGTAACATCAGAGAATAGGCTGATGTAGGTTTAACAGGGCCAGTGAGACTAACCATCGAAGTACTCCACAGCAGCTTTGGCACAGAGGGGCTCCTCGTAGGACAGAGTGGCGTCTCCCTTAGGCTTCCCCGAATCATTGTCTGTGTAGATGTTGATGGCAGGCTTGCCCAACCTCCGGTTCATCTGAACATTAACAGAGGAATGAATCACTCAAGTCAAACTACCACACCATTGACAACTATCTGCAGTTGTATTTTTCTTTTTTATAGCATTTCTAAAACTGTTCAATCCTCCAATTAAAATGAGAACAATACAAGAGATTAGCAGTGTCCATTTATAAAAGCATTCTTTGGGAAAGACTGAAGGAATGCCGTGTTTCCCCTATTTATTAATGCCGTGGCGGCAACGGTTGTGAAAGGGGGAGGGCACAACTTGAATCTGTCCGGAATTGGCAGCCGAGAGCAAAATGTGCCTTTTCTTGGACAATTTCCTGCAGTTCTATAAATTTCTCCATGGAGCTGAGAATTCTGTAGTGTGAAAGATAATTTTCTACAATTCTATGCATTTTGCTTAAATATTATTAAACATCCAATGGGGACCCCAATCGGGGCCCCCGGGCATGTACCTTGCGTCAGTAATCGTAATTTACACTGTTTTTCCATCCCAAATTATACTTTTTTTTATAAAAAAAAAAGTGTGGTTTTAATTTATTAGGATCCATTTGCGACATCTAGTCTTACTGGGGCCTGAACACGAAAAGACAGAAGAATTTACATACATTTAAAAACATTAACATGTAGTGTATGTGTACATACACACAACAAGTATAGGAGAGAGGCATTGTGCTGTGAGGTGTTCCTATGTTTTTTGAAACCAGGTTCTCTGTTCACTTGTGTTATATGATAGCAGGGAGTTGCATGCACTCATGGCTCTCTATAATACTATACGTTTCATTGAATTTGTTCCGGACCTGGGGACTGTGAAAAGACCCCTGGTGACATGTCTGGTGGGGTAAGTGTGTGTGTAAGTTGACTATGCAAACAATTTTGAGTTTTAAAGAGACATTTTTGTGGCAACAATTTAGCAGTTGAGGTATACCGATGCTAGATGAATACAGGGGAACAAATGGAATGTATGAGACCTAATACAGGTTTAAATGGAAATTATTTAGTTTCAGAGCATATCCTCACCCTTATAGGTCCAGGGTGTTTGAAGAAAACAGCCATCTCCTCCAGAGTTGCGCTTTCCGTGAGTCCTGTGATGTAGATGGTGCTGTTCTCAGAGTCATCCTGCTCCTCAGGGCGCCCTGAACAGACAGAACTACTGTTTAAAACAAGCCTGAACACACGGCCACTATACTGTCCTTCATGTCAGATTCATAGCATACGCCATTAGGCAAAGCCCTTTCAAGATGAACGCAACAAAGACTTTCAGGTGGATGCAATACTGCCCAATCAGTAAGATAAACGTTGAAGGTTTGATGGTCAGTTGGTGTCTACTTACCCATGTCACGCTCTGCCCCGTTGTTCATGGGTCCTGTTGTCCACCAGGCAAGGTAGAGAAAAAGGCAAAGAAAAGTCAGTTTGTGCCACTCAGGTCCACTGCTGAAGAGAATTTGAAGTGACAACCCAGACACACTCCTCCAAAAACACAGGTGTCAGACATTTGGGAAAATTGAAAATGGTATTGTGGTAAACCATGTTCCCCTCTTAAGTGGAAGACTCAGTAACCAGTATATTAGGAGTCCACCCCATTCACAAAAAATGGTTTGCTCCTACAAGACAGTGAGTCACGTGGCCGTAGCCTGCTATATAAAGCAAAGAGGAATTCAGTTACTGCTCGGTTGAACGTTAGAAATGTGCAAAACAAGTGACTTAAGAGACTGACCGTGGTATGATCATAGGTGTCAGGTGCACCGGTTCCGGTACCTCAGAAACGGCCAGCATAAATCGGGCTTTTCACGCACGAGTGTCTAGGGTTTACCGAAATTGGTATGACAACTAAACAAACATTGGCGGCAGTCACGTGAGCAAAAACAGATCGTTGAGGTCGAAGGAGAATAGCAAGAATCATGCAAGCTGACAGGCATGCCACAAACAGGCAAATAACCCAGTACAACAGTGGTCTGCAGAACAGCATCTTGGAACACACTAGTGAGTCCTTGTCATGGCTGGGCTATAGCAGGAGACGACCACACATTACCAGGTCTGACCAAACCCAGTTCCTGTTGAATCATGCTAATGGCAGTCAGGATTGTGTGTAAATCAACATGAGTCCATGGCCCCAGCCTGCCTGCCGTCAAGAGTACATGCTTGTGCCAGTTGTCGTGAATGTTTTCCTGGCACACATTAGGTCCCTTGATACTGAGCAACATTTCCCTGGCCCAAAGAATACAGGCATTTCTGGAGGCAAAGGGGCAAACTAGATGGGTGTACCTAATAAACTGGCAACTGAGTGTATATTAATAATGATGTAAAATAAAACCTCAGACCCTTCCGTATAAAAATGTGTGCCATAAGAAAAGTTCTTATGCCACCACAGATAGTCCCAAAAAAATACCAGGAGTTTGCTCCATGAAATTGTAAATGCAAAACCATTTTTCCAAACCCGACACATTTCTTAGCAGCAGGCATTTGTCATTAACTTGTCATTGTAAAATAAGTACCTTGCTTTTCAAGGTTACCGCAGTGAGTGATAAACCAAAATGAGTTAAAAGTACCCCTTTCCTCTATTTCCATCCATCCTAATAGCCACCTATATAGATATTTGGCTACCCAAAAAACGCTGCACACACACACACACATGTAATGTAAGGGCTTAGGTAAATGCTCAGAGCGTACATGCTCTAGTAGGTAAAGGTCTGGAGTGGACTAGCCAGTGTAATACTCGTTAACTTACCACCAGGCTTATTGAAGCCACCTCTGTCTCCGGCGACGCTATGGGGGAATAAATGGAGATATGAAGGCGATTTCCCTTTTATCAGCCACTTCCATGTCTGGAGCCTCGTGGCTCGTTTGGGGAGGTTGACAGACACAGTTCTGACTAGCTCATTTAACAACCCCCCCAACATGCCTATACAGTCTATGCAATCCAGTTAATTGGGAATTAAGGTATTAACAGCAACTACGTGGCATGACTCCTTTACTAAATGGCTTCTTAATGACAGCATTCAATAGCAGATACTGGATAGTTTGGAGGTAGCCAAGGGGTGCTAAATCTGTTACGTTTGGGAAATATGGGACATAATCCCAGGTATTTGTTACAAAGGAAAACGATTTCAGATGCATTCCATATGTAGACAAGTAAAGGCTAAATGTCTAGCCTGGAGATAATACAATGCTTAGATCACATATTTAACTGTAAATGTAAGTTGATTATGCATTATGTCCACTTTACAGTTGAAGAAACCAGCTAAAAAAACATTTTTTATTTAAGTGGTCAAATGCAATGGATCTGAAATATTACAAACAGGTGATAGCCACCTTGGGGAGGAAAAAAATAAAATAAATCCATGTACATTTTACAAAGATGATTTGAAGTTACACAATTCTAATACAGAATTTAATTTGACCAAGTTACAATGTTATGCTGTAAAAGTAATAAGTTACATTTGTATAGTATAATTTGAGTTTCCCAGCACGCTTTAGACAGCACCATCCTCATCTCTTGGATTTAAGGCGGAACCCAAAATCTCTGTTGTTTAACCCCTTTGTTGTTTAAGATGCTGGCTCTTTAGTGAGTACAGGCACTTTATAGAATAAAGCTGGGTTTACATGGCTCTCACTGTGTTACCTGTAGCGTAAATGTGACAAAGCATGTTAAAAAAGGTGTTCATTTGATTAAACAAAACATTTGTAATCCAAAACACATTTCAAAAACACACATAAGGGGGTGGTTTTCCAGACAGATTAAGCCTAGTCCAAAGGCTAAAAAGCATTCTCAGCATTCTTTTCAGGAGACTAGGCTGAATCTGAGTCTGGGAAACCAGACCCAAAACATTTTGAACAAAAAACTATCCTGTATGAAAGTAAATGAATGAGTAACATATGGATGAGAAGCTACATTTCTAGACTACTTTAACCAATGTCAGCTGAGAGCTAGGGTTGTGATATATACTTTCAACTTTAAAACAGGGCTAATTCAATAACATTATCTAATTGAGGGGGGAAAAAATGTGACATGTAATTAATCAAATATTGTGCTGTTGGCAGAGCAGTATTATTCACTTTGATGATCCTTTTAGGGCACACACAGCCATGTACTGAATAACCTATTACTGTAATATAAGCCTAGGGCAAAACACAATTGAACACGATAGGAGTCTAGTGTGACCTAGTGAACATGTGATCCGTTTTTTCTTATTACAGGAATATTACCTTGAGCCGTCTGATACTCAATGGAATCAACATTGACTCAAACTCTCGATGTCCTATCATAATGCTGAGAAAGCTTTAACTAAACATGAAAGGCTACAGGTGGCAAGTACAGTACCAACAACCTATAAGGGGGATAACTTTGGTTCTGCATGGATGTACCCTGAAGAAATGTATTTTATCGGTTTTCCCAACAAACAAAAAACCTCAAATGTGCATTGACCTCAACTTAATATGCAATTTTTTTTTATTAGAATAAGTAATCAAAGCATCTTGCTTATTAAACAAAAAGTTATTTTAAAAGACCTTCCTCACAGGTCATGAGCCAAAAATGGTCCCTTAAATGGCCAGAAATGTTGTCCAGAAATTACCTCATTGGACAGAAAGGGGCACACCTCCCAACACCAATGTGAAAAAATATTGTGTTTTTTTGCAAAGGTTTGCTAGCTTAAAGATAAGAACTTTGTGGTTTGAAGAAGCAAGTCATAGATTCATGTGAAATAATACCTTTATATAAACAATAGTCAACACAAGCCAAAACCTAAAATTATCAGTTAATTTAACTAAACTTCCATAGTGCATACTCTCAAATACTGTACCTTCTGGATCAGCTTTTTAAAAGGAAAACCAGAGGATGGAATAAATACCCATGAAAATGATACGTTCTTAAACCATCTTAAAATGTATTTAACATCAAAGCAATAATTTTAGAAGGTGAGGTGTGCCCACAGCAGTGACCCTGTGAAGCCTTGTGAATAGATTTACCATAATCAATGCTATGGATGGTATGCTGCGGTACAGCAACAAAGGATATCCGATTGAATAGTTTACGAGTCCAGCTCTCTGTTCACACGTCAGTCCCAACTCTTTGATTCATGAAAACATATTCCCTTCTTACCTTTGGCCAATATGGCAGGGCTGAGAGTTAGTACTCATTTATGGAGGGTCCCTTCATATAACTTTCTGTAGGCATTATATCTTTAATTTTACACAAAAGTGAACAGTTTGACTTCCCCCACTAATAAATTTGTTGTCTGTCATCCTTTTATAGGGGTTTATCTCAGGGGCCCACTTACATTTTAGGGAAACTTCAGACTCAGCCCTGCTCTGCCTTGACGAAGCACTTGTAAGAGTGGATGGAGGTTAAGTTAAGCAATAAGGAGTCTCACTTACCCCATGCCTCCACGGCCCATGCCCCCACGGCCCCGGCCACCGTGCATCATGCCGCCCCTGTCATAGCCATCCCTGGGAGGCCCACGGCTCTCCCCTGACCCTGGGAACCCAGCAGGCTCAGAGCCAGAGTAGCCAGAGCTGCCTCTGCCCTCCTGCCCATAGTTATCTACAGAATAGCATAACAACAAGGTTAGGGAAAAGGAGGGAAAAATCACATGACTATGACAATAAATAGCAGGTAGGCATGGGTGTTGAAATAGCAGGAGACTGATGCTCTTACTATAATGGCTTGACTGGTTGTAACCACTTTGAGGTCCGCTCTGTTGTCCATACTGGCTGGCTGCAGGCTGCCCATAGGAGCCCGAGGCCTGAGGGGGATAGCCCGCAGCAGGAGCCTGTTGCTGCGGTGGGGGCTGCTGCTGTTGGTATCCACTCTGCTGCTGCCCATAGCCTCCCTGCTGGGCCTGGTACCCACTCTGCGGTGCAGCATATCCCCCTGGCTGAGAGTAGCTGCTCTGGCTGTAGCCAGCGGGCTGGCTGCTGGCACTGTAACTAAAGTGATTAGGGACAGGCAGGGATTGAACAGGTCAAAGAGCGCTACATAACCATCTCTCCCGGGTGGCGCAGTGGTCTAAGGCACTGCATCGCAGTGCTAGCTGTGCCAAGAAAGATTATGGGTTCGAGCTCAGGCTCTGTCGCAGCCGGCCGCGACCGGGAGGACCATGGGGCGACAGGTTAGGGAGGGTTTGGCCGGCAGGGATACCCTCGTCTCATTGCGCACTGGCGACTCCTGTGGCGGGCCGGGCGCAGTGCACGGTGACCAGGTCGCCAGGTGTACGGTGTTTCCTCCGACACATTGGTGCGGCTGGCTTCCGGGTTGGATGTCCGTTGTGTCAAAAAGCAGTGCGGCTAGGTTGGGTTGTGTTTCAGAGGACGCATGGCTCTTGACCTACGCCTCTCCCGAGTCTGTACTGGAGTTGCAGCGATGAGACAAGACTAACTACTACCAATTGGATACCACAAAATTGGGGAGAAAAAAAACGCTCTACACAGTAGATGGTTCTTATAAGTTGCCAGCTGCAACTTGTCTTCTAATGTGAACAATCATTAACAAAATATTGTGTAACTAACTGCACAACGACCTCCATTACACCCAGATGGATTTACTACAAAGCAGAATCAATTAGTTAAGCAACCAGAAATAACTACAGATTTTATGATTAATTAAAATAGCTAAACTTAGAAGTCTATTAGTTTGTTCAATTGTTCAATCAATTAGAACATGCCCTTTTCAAACAAATTTATATAAAATAAAAAAGTTATCTGAATATTTTGGCAAGTTAGATGGCCAACTCCTTGATCCTGCTTTGTAATATACCCTTAGGTCTTAATGTAACACTAGTTAGCCTACCTCTGAGGTGCAGTGGAGGCAGGCTGCTGACTGTAGCCAGCGTAGGCAGACTGGGCTGCATAGCCTGGCTGGGATGCATAGGTTGGCTGAGAGGCAGCGGGGGCAGCAGCAGCAGCGCTCTCATATCCACTGGCTCCATAGCCCGCGGCGGGCTGGGAGTAGGCATGGGCACTGGGCTGGGCAGCAGGGTACCCAGCTGTGGACAAAGAGGAGATGGTTTAACTAAAACGCTTTAGATGGATAATTCCAGGCACACACTGTTGGGATTTTAGACCAGAGGCT
This sequence comes from Oncorhynchus tshawytscha, assembly GCF_018296145.1. Classification (NCBI taxonomy): domain Eukaryota; kingdom Metazoa; phylum Chordata; class Actinopteri; order Salmoniformes; family Salmonidae; genus Oncorhynchus; species Oncorhynchus tshawytscha. Next base: position 27,363,965 of record NC_056440.1, on the reverse strand, counting down.
GAACTACTCAAATGAATGAAGCAATCTGTTGCCTATTTGGATCACTCTATACACAGGACTTCAAAAACAAAAGTGCCCATGAGGAGAACTGATGAAGAATATTATGGCACAGAATACCATTGTGTGATTAAGAGTATTAGAATAAGTGTTAGATAAATAATATTATGAAGGGACTATCGTATTGTATCACTAACATGTCTGTTACAATTATGATTCAGGATGAGTACATACAATGTCAAAGAAATCTAGCATGTCCAGGGTTCATCTAGTCTACTAACAATACTATAGTCTACTACATATGATTCTAAATACAGTATATGGATCACTCCATCAAGGCATTGAAGACTTGAAATGGATGGAGATGCATGAAAGGGAATCTGTGTCAAACCTGTTTTACTCCCAGCTGGAACGTGATAGCAATAGAGGAGAAAATGTTCACATTACATGAGGTCAATAGTTAGTCATTTGATGGACAATTCCCCCCCCCCAAAAAAATACAGTTTCTGGAACTGACCTGATGCTGGTTGCCCATAGGAGGAACCATACTGCTGCTGTGTATAGCCACCAGCAGAGGGTGCTGCCTGTGGGTAACCGGTCTCAGCTGCAGCTGGTTGGGCATAGGACCCATATGCTTGCTGGCTATAACCCTGTTGAAATACAAAAGGCCATAAGCTATTAGTCTATAGAAGAATAAGTCTGCTTTTCCAAGGTACAAGTTTTCCTGTGCTTTAGATCGAGCTGTATGCAAACATGTCATGAGATCTGGGTATAATGTGGGTCACTGACCATTATTCCAGTTTGAATAATTTATAAATTACTTCTAATAAAACTCACCTGGGCAGATTGTCCATAGGCCTGTGAGGGCTGAGCAGCATAGGATCCATACCTGCAGGGACACAAGAGCATTCAATCATACAGTACCCATCTCTGATGTTGGCGTCTTAGTAAATCATAATGAATTTAACTAATTACACAAAACACCCATCCCACTGCATTGATTTGAATAGTCTGGTAGCACAATACCCATGTAGAAAGACTTACCCCTGCTGGGCACTGGCCTGGTTGTAGGAACTGTAATCTTTAAAAGAAAATAACAAAATAAATTACTAGCCTAGGCTTAACTTTCAGCAACAGTCCTAGTATCAAATTCAGTTTGGGACTCGTGAGATGGAACTGCTCGACAATAATACCGCGTAAACCTTTTGCATTGCCAACAACCGCACACAATGGAAAGTATTTCAAGTTCAACAGACCTTAAATAGACAAAGCACAACTGGAATTCCCTCTAAGTAAGGTCCGACTAGAGGCCGTTTTCCGGCGTTGTGTAGTGGAGGAAATCCCGCCTTTGCTTGCATAACTACCGTAGCTAACGTTAGCAAACGTTTTTTTTTTTTAACTAGCCACACGTTTCAATTTGCAGACAAAGAAACGACGTGCGGCTAGATTAGCAAGGCCGCATGACCAACGGAATTGCATACGCACAGGCACGAATTAACAACGCAGATAAACGTGTGTGGTGAATTTGTACCCTTCGCCCGACAACGTGGCTAGTTAGGGCCTACTGCCCTAGATTCTAGCTAAGCTAGCTACAGTAGTAAACTGGTCAATTCACCAAACTGGTCAATTCGGCTGGCTAACTACTAACGTTAGCTAGCTTAATAGCTAGCTACCGACTACTGTACAGATTTAAACGTTCGCATTAGATTTGAATGTTGGATAATAACATTGATGTAACTATGCAGAATTATTATTTCTTTTGATATGCAACAATAAGTAATGTATTCGTGCAAAATCAGATAATAAAAGACCGTTAACGAAACCCACCAGGAGCTGACGCCATCTTCGTTTCTTCGTTTAGTCAGAGAATGGCGCATGCGCGTAAAAGTAGACGAGCCTCTCTGGCAAAGATGTTCGGTAAGCGCTATCCTGGATACTAGGGATGTCCCTATCCTAAACCCTAACCTTAACATTAACCGTTACTTTAAAAACGCACTATGTGGTAACCGCTCCGGCATTTCCTGGTTGCTAAAATTCTATTAGTTCGCGCTCAACGTGATCAAGACAAAGGAGATGATCGTGGACTACACGAAAAGGGCTCCCGAGTGGCACAGCGGTCTAAGGCACTGCATCTCAGTGCAAGAGGGGTCAATGTCGTCCTTGGTTCGAATTTAGGCTGCATCACATATGGCCGTGATTGGGTGTCGTATAGGGCGATGCACAATTGGCCCAGCGTCATCCAGGTTTGGCCGGGGTAGGCCGTAATTGTAAATAAGAATTTGTTCTTAACTGACATGCCTAGTTTAAATAAAGGTCAAATTTAAATTAAAACTTAAAGTTTGACTTTAAATAAGTAAAAGTTAAGTTAAGTTAAAAACATTTTTTTTTAAGTAACAAATAATTAAACAGCAGCAGTAAAATAACAATAGCAAGGCTATATAAAGGGGGTACAGGTACAGAGTCAATGTGCGGGGGCACCGGTTAGTCAAGGTAATTGAGGTAACATGTAGGTAAAGTTAAAGTGACTATGCACAGATAATAAACAGAGAGTAGCAGCAGTGTAAAAGAGGGGTCTGGGTAGCCCTTTGATAAGCTGTTCAGGAGTCTTCAGGAAGCTTTAAGAAGCCTTTTGGACCTAGACTCTGGTACCACTAGCCATGCGGTAGCAGAGGGAGCAGTCCATGACTAGGGTGACTGGAGTCTTTGGCAATTTTTAGGGCCTTCCTCTGAAACCCCCTGGTATAGAGGTCTTTGATGACAGGAAGCTTGGCCCCAGTGATGTACTGGGCCGTATGCACTACCCTCTGTAGTGCCTTGCGGTCGGAGGCCGAGCAGTTGCCATACCAGGCAGTGATGCAAACAGTCACAATGCTCCCAATGGCACAGCTGTAGAACCTTTTGAGGATCTGAGGACCCATGCCAAATCTTTTCAGTCTCCTGAGGGGGAATAGGCTTTGTCGTGCCCTCTTCACGACTGTCATAGTGTGTTTGGACAATGACAGTTTGATGGTGATGTGGACACCAAGGAACTTGAAGCTCTCAACCTGCTCCATTTCAGCCCCGTCAATGAGAATGGGGGCATGCTTGGTCCTCCTTTTCCCGTGGTCCACAATTATCTCTTTTGTCTTGATCACGTTGAGCAAGGGGTTGTTGTCCTGGCACCACACGGCCAGGTCTTTGACCTCCTCCAAATAGGCTGGCTCATCGTTGTTGGTGATCAGGCCTACCACTGTTGTATCATCGGCAAACTTGATGATGGTGTTGGAGTGGTGCCTGGCCGTGCAGTCATGAATGAACAGAGAGTACAGGAGGGGATGAGCATGCACCCCTGAGGGGCCCCCGTGTTGAGGATCAGCGTGGTGGATGTGTTGTTACCTACCCTTACCACCTGAAGGTGGCCCGTCAGGAAGTCCAGGATCCTGTTGCAGAGGGATGTGTTTAGTCCCAGGGTCCTTAACTGAGTGATGAGCTTTGAGGGCACTATGGTGTTGAACGTTGAGCTGTAGTCAATGAATAACATTCTCACATAGGTTTTCTTTTTTCCATGTGGGAAAGGGCAGTTTTGAGTGCAATAAAGATTGCATCATCTGTGGATCTGTTGGGGTGGTATGCAAATTGGAATGGGTCTAGGGTTTCTGGGATAATGGTGTTGATGTGAGCCATGACCAGCCTTTCAAAGCACTTCATGGCTACAGACGTGAGGGCTACGGGTCGGTAGTCATTTAGGCAGGTTACCTTTGTGTTCTTGGGCACAGAGACTATGGTGGTCTGCTTGAAACATCATGGTATTACAGACTGAGTCAGGGAGAGGTTTAAAATGTCAGTGAAGACACTTCTCAGTTGGTCAGCGCATGCTCGGAGTACACGTCCTGGTAATCCGTCTGGCCTTGCGGCCTTGTGAATGTTGACCTCTTTAAAGGTCTTACTCACATCGGCTACGGAGAGCGTGATCACACACTCATCTGGAACAGCTGATGCTCTCATGCATGTTTCAGTGTTACTTGCCTCGAAGCGAGTATATAAGTAATTTAGCTCATCTGGTAGGCTCATGTCACTGGGCAGCTCGCAGATGTGCATCCCTTTGTAGTCTGTAATAGTTTGCAAGCCTTGCCACATCCGAAGATCGTTGGAGCTGGTGTAGTACAATTCAATCTTAGTCCTATTTTGATGCTTTGCCTGTTTGATGGTTCATCGGAGAGTATAGCGGGATTTCTTATAAGCTTCAGGGTTAGAGTTCCGCTCCTTGAATGCGGCAGCTCTACCCTTTAGCTCAGTGAGGATGTTGCCTGTAATCCATGGCTCCTGACTAATGTGTACCCCCGCACATTGATTCGGGGGCCCCTGTATATAGCCTCGTTATTGTTATTTTATACTTACCTTTAAAAAATGTTTACTTCAGTTTATTTAGTAAATATTTTCTTAACTCTTGTTTTTCTTAAAACCATATTGTTGGTTAAGGGCTTGTCAGTAAGCATTTCACAGTAAGGTCTACTACACCTGTTGTATTTGGCGCATGTGACCAATACAAATGTCAGTTTATGTGTGAAAATAAGCAAGTGTAGTGTAGAGAATCATTGTACCATCTAAATCACAGGAAGTTGGTGGCACCTTATTTTGGGAGGACGGGCTAGTGGTAATGGCTGGAGCGGAATCTGTGGAATGGTATCAAATACATCAAACACAAGGTTTGATGCCATTACATTCACTCTGTTCCAGACATTATTAAAAGCTATCTTCCCCTCAGCAGCCTCTATAAATCTAAACCAAAGTTAAATATATTTTCCATATTCAAAAAAATTGTATTTTCAGTTGTTTGAAGCTGGTGTACAAAACAAAAAGTAAAAGACAATAAAACTACACTTTTCTGCATAATGCTGCGCTCAAAACAACTGATAAACTTAAATTATGTATTAAAACATTCCTTTTGTATTTTGGTGGAACATTAAGATTTATCATGTATTATTATCATTATTATTATTATTATTATGATGATCATACTTGATTATAATTATATGATGTAGGCTATATGTAATTATATAGCTTTTAAATAAAACAAAATTAACTCAATCTTGGCCTATCAGCTCAACATTCTCAATAATACACTCTAATGGACATTTTGTAGAATGAAACCAGAAACACCTTACCCCTCAACAATTTCAATGACTGTTTTATTGTCACCAGAGTCAAATACAGCAAAATCAACCAAAATCAAATCAAATCTAAATGTATTTGTCACATGCGAATACAACAGGCGTAGACCTTACTGTGAAATGTTTACTTACAAGCCCTTAACCTACAATGCAGTTTTAATGAAAATAAGAGTTAAGAAAATATTTACTAAATAAACTAGTAAAACTTTAAAATACAAAAAGTAACAAATTAAAATAACAATAATGACTCTATATACAGGGGGTAACAGTACTTAGTCAATGTGCGGGGGTACAAGTTAGGAATATAGCTAGTTTTAATTTTTTATGTTGGTGAGGTAATATGTTGGTGAGTAAAATGCAGCTGTGCTAGCTTTTTCTATCTAGCAAGCTAGCTGATTGCAGATTTTAGGAATATGAAATTTAACATTTTATCCTATTTAGAAAATGGATTTCTGTTAAGAGAACATTTATTTAATAATTCCCCCAAATATTTTTTCTGCATTAAAATTGCCCAGGGGAGTGTTCCAGTTTGACAGTAACTTTAGGCTATTGGCATACTGGGACACTCTCTGTAAATATTCTAAAAAGGTGAGAGTAGTAAGAAAACCACTTACAGTCATTTTGATTTACAATTACATCCCATTACAAATATGTTGTAATGATGCACTGAATATCCTTTGTTCGTTTTGTATAACCTTGACATTATTTACCTCAGTACCCTATAGAGACACGTGTCTTTACACGGGATACCACACCCACGTCACATCCATTGTGAACCCTTTTCTTTTCGTATACTTCCTACAAATATTGTATACCAAACAAATTTCAGGAAGTGCACTTTAAAATTCTACATATGATAGATCCATGTAATTTTATGTTGTCCAAATATGTGGGTATTGATGATATCTGCATTATCTGTTAAAAAAGAAAGTGAGAATCTGAGTCACTTGTTCCGTGAATGTAAATTTGTGTCAGTATTTGGGGAAAACCTTGCAGAATACTTATTTACCATTATGAACACTACCCATGTTTTTTGACATGAAGGATATAATATGTTACTACTGCAATGATAACAAGACCATTGAAATTATTGTGAATTTTTTAAATTCTTGTTGCCAAATACTTTATATACAAACAAACATTTCAGAATTCTATACCAAAATTACACATATTTTTTATTTTATTTAATCATCTTGTTAAAACATTATCCCTCATGAATAATAGCAAGAATAACATCTTCCTGAATCATAATAATGAGATTTTTCAGATTGAATACAATTGCACGAGAAATGTTTATTTTTTAGTATTTTTTGGTATTTTTATAGCTTTAAAAAAATGTTTTAGTACTTTCTTGTTAATACCTGTGTTTTGTTTTGTTTGACATGTTTGATGTAGCAATGTAAGTTGTTGATTTTTGTATTACGAAAAATTTAAATAATAATAATATCACATACTTCCTTACTAACATACAGGCATTGATTGGTGGCTGTGTTATTGTACACATTCAAAGCTATTCATTACAAAGCTTAAGTGTCCTTCTTAACCAATACTCACCCTACATTTAGTTTTATGTTATAAACTTTTTCAGCAAACGTAACTTTTTGTGAATTGTGGTGTGATTTTTAGTTTTAAAAAATGCACATAAAGGCTTCATAATTCATAAAGGTAATGTTAACTGACTGATATTATCTCATAGAACAAAACGTATAAGATTTTATTTATTTTATTTCACCTTTATTTAACCAGGTAGGCAAGTTGAGAACAAGTTCTCATTTACAATTGCGACCTGGCCAAGATAAAGCAAAGCAGTTAGACACATACAACAACACAGAGTTACACATGGAATTAACAAACATACAGTCAATAATATAGTAGAAAAATAAGTCTATATACAATGTGAGCAAATGAGGTGAGATAAGAGAGGTAAAGGTAAAAAAAGGCCATGGCGGCGAAGTAAATACAAAATATCAAGTAAAACACTGGAATGGTAGATTTGCAGTGGAAGAATGTGCAAAGTAGAGATAGAAATATTGGGGTGCAAAGGAGCTAAATAAATAAATATATACAGTAGGGGGAGAGGTAGTGGTTTGGGCTAAATTATAAATGGGCTATGTACAGGTGCAGTAATCTGTGAGCTGCTCTGACAGCTGGTGCTTAAAGCTAGTGTGGGAGATAAGTGTTTCCAATTTCAGAGATTTTTGTAGTTCGTTCCAGTCATTGGCAGCAGAGAACTGGAAGGAGAGGCGGCCAAAGGAAGAATTGGTTTTGGGGGTGACCAGAGAGATATACCTGCTGGAGCGCATGCTACAGGTTGGTGCTGCTATGGTGAGCAGCGACCTGAGATAAGGGGGGACTTTACCTAGCAGGGTCTTGTAGATGACATGGAGCCAGTGGGTTTGGCAACGAGTATGAAGCGAGGGCCAGCCAACGAGACCGTACAGGTCGCAGTGGTGGGTAGTATATGGGGCTTTGGTGACAAAACGGATTGCACTGTGATAGACTGCATCCAATTTATTGAGTACGGTATTGGAGGCTATTTTGTAAATGACATCGCCGAAGTCGAGGATCGGTAGGATGGTCAGTTTTACAAGGGTATGTTTGGCAGCATGAGTGAAGGATGCTTTGTTGCGAAATAGGAAGCCAATTCTAGATTTAACTTTGGATTGGAGATGTTTGATGTGAGTCTGGAAGGAGATTTTATAGTCTAACCAGACACCTAGGTATTTTTAGTTGTCCACATATTCTAAGTCAGAACCGTCCAGAGTAGTGATGTTGGACGGGCGGGCAGGTGCAGGCAAGGATCGGTTGAAGAGCATGCATTTAGTTTTACTTGTATTTAAGAGCAGTTGGAGGCCACGGAAGGAGAGTTGTATGGCATTGAAGCTCATCTGGAGGGTTGTTAACAAGTGTCCAAAGAAGGGCCAGAAGTATACAGAATGGTGTTGTCTGCGTAGAGGTGGATCAGAGACTCACCAGCAGCAAGAGCGACATCATTGATGTATACAGAGAAGAGAGTCGGTCCAGGAATTGAACCTTGTGGCACCCCCATAGAGACTGACAGAGGCCCTATCAGAGAAGTATCAAATCAAATTTTATTTGTCACATACACATGGTTTGCAGATGTTAATGCGAGTGTAGCGAAATGCTTGTGCTTCTAGTTCCGACAACGCAGTAATAACCAACAAGTAATCTAGCTAACAATTCCAAAACTACTACCTTATAGACACAAGTGTAAGGGGATAAAGAATATGTACATAAAGATATATGAGTGAGTGATGGTACAGAGCGGCACAGGCAAGATACAGTAGATGGTATTGAGTGCAGTATATACATATGAGATGAGTATGTAAACAAAGTGGCATAGTTAAAGTGGCTAGTGATACATGTTTACATAAAGATGCAGTAGATGATATAGAGTACAGTATTTACATATACATATGAGATGAATAATGTAGGGTATGTAAACATTATATTAGGTAGCATTGTTTAAAGTGGCTAGTGATATATTTCCCATCATTTCCCATCAATTCCCATTATTAAAGTGGCTGGAGTTGAGTCAGTGTGTTGGCAGCAGCCACTCAATGTTAGTGGTGGCTGTTTAACAGTCTGATGGCCATGAGATAGAAGCTGTTTTTCAGTCTCTCGGTCCCAGCTTTGATGCACCTGTACTGACCTCGCCTTCTGGATGATAGCGGGGTGAACAGGCAGTGGCTCGGGTGGTTGATGTCCTTGATGATCTTTATGGCCTTCCTGTGACATCGGGTGGTGTAGGTGTCCTGGAGGGCAGGTAGTTTGCCCCCGGTGATGCGTTGTGCAGACCTCACTACCCTCTGGAGAGCCTTACGGTTGTGGGCGGAGCAGTTGCCGTACCAGGCGGTGATACAGCCCGCCAGGATGCTCTCGATTGGCATCTGTAGAAGTTAGTGAGTGCTTTTGATGACAAGCCAAATTTCTTCAGCCTCCTGAGGTTGAAGAGGCGCTGCTGCGCCTTCTTCACGGTGCTGTCTGTGTGGGTGGACCAATTCAGTTTGTCTGTGATGTGTATGCCGAGGAACTTAAAACTTGCTACCCTCTCCACTACTGTTCCATCAATGTGGATAGGGGGGTGTTCCCTCTGCTGTTTCCTGAAGTCCACAATCATCTCCTTTGTTTTGTTGACGTTGAGTGTGAGGTTATTTTCCTGACACCACACTCCGAGGGCCCTCACCTCCTCCCTGTAGGCAGTCTCGTCGTTGTTGGTAATCAAGCCTACCACTGTTGTGTCGTCCGCAAACTTGATGATTGAGTTGGAGGCGTGCGTGGCCACGCAGTCGTGGGTGAACAGGGAGTACAGGAGAGGGCTCAGAACGCACCCTTGTGGGGCCCCAGTGTTGAGGATCAGCGGGGTGGAAATGTTGTTGCCTACCCTCACCACCTGGGGGCGGCCCGTCAGGAAGTCCAGTACCCAGTTGCACAGGGCGGGGTCGAGACCCAGGGTCTCGAGCTTGATGACGAGCTTGGAGGGCACTATGGTGTTAAATGCCGAGCTGTAGTCGATGAACAGCAATCTCACATAGGTATTCCTCTTGTCCAGATGGGTTAGGGCAGTGTGCAGTGTGGTTGAGATTGCATCGTCTGTGGACCTATTTGGGCGGTAAGCAAATTGGAGTGGGTCTAGGGTGTCAGGTAGGGTGGAGGTGATATGGTCCTTGACTAGTCTCTCAAAGCACTTCATGATGACGGAAGTGAGTGCTACGGGGCGGTAGTCGTTTAGCTCAGTTACCTTAGCTTTCTTGGGAACAGGAACAATGGTGGCCCTCTTGAAGCATGTGGGAACAACAGACTGGGATAGGGATTGATTGAATATGTCCGTAAACACACCAGCCAGCTGGTCTGCGCATGCTCTGAGGGCGCGGCTGGGGATGCCGTCTGGGCCTGCAGCCTTGCGAGGGTTGACACGTTTAAATGTTTTCCTCACGTCGGCTGCAGTGAAGGAGAGTCCGCATGTTTTAGTTGCGGGCCGTGTCAGTGGCACTGTATTGTCCTCAAAGCGGGCAAAAAGTAGTAGGTGAACCAGGTGAGGCAATCATTTGAGAAACCAAGGCTATCGAGTCTGCCGATGAGGATGTGGTGATTGACAGAGTCGAAAGCCTTGGCCAGGTCAATGAATATGGCTGCACAGTATTGTTTCTTATCGATGGCGGTTAAGATATCGTTTAGGACCTTGAGCGTGGCTGAGGTGCACCCATGACCAGCTCTGAAACCAGATGGCATAGCGGAGAAGGTATGGTGGGATTTGAAATGGTCGGTAATCTGTTTGTTGACTTGGCTTTCGAAGACCTTAGAAAGGCAGGGTAGGATAGATATAGGTCTGTAGCAGTTTGGGTTAAGAGTGTCCCCCCCTTTGAAGAGGAGGATGACTGCAGCTGCTTTCCAATCTTTGGGAATCTCAGACGACACGAAAGAGAGATTGAACAGGCTAGTAATAGGGGTTGCAACAATTTTGGCAGATAATTTTAGAAAGAAAGGGTCCAGATTGTCTAGCCCGGCTGATTTGTAGGGGTCCAGATTTTGCAGCTCTTTCAGAACATCAGCTGACTGGATTTGGGACAGGGAGAAATGGGAAAGGCTTGGGCGAGTTGCTGTGGGGGGTGCAGTGCTGTTGACCGGGGTAGGGGTAGCCAGGTGGAAAGCATGGCCAGCCATTGAAAAATGCTTATTAAAATTCTCAATTATGGTGGATTTATCGGTGGTGACAGTGTTTCCTATCCTCAGTGCAGTGGGCAGCTGGGAGGAGGTGTTCTAATTCTCCATGGACTTTACAGTGTCCCAGAACGTTTTTTGAGTTTGTGTTGCAGGAAGCATATTTCTGCTTGAAAAAGCTAGCTTTGGCTTTTCTTACTGCCTGTGTATATTGGTTTCTACCTTCCCTGAAAAGTTGCATATCACGGGGGCTTTTCGATGCTAATGCAGAATGCCATAGGATGTTTTTGTGTTGGTTAAGGGCAGTCAGGTCTGGAGAGAACCAAGGGCTATATCTGTTCCTGGTTCTAAATGTCTTGAATGGGACATGCTTATTTAAGATGGTGAGGAAGGCATTTTTTTTTAAATAACCAGGCATCCTCTACTGATGGGATGAGATCAATATCCTTCCAGGATACCCCAGCCAGGTCGATTAGAAAGGCCTGCTCGCTGAAGTGTTTCAGGGAGCGTTTGACAGTGATGAGTGGAGGTCGTTTGACCACTGACCCATTACGGATGCAGGCAATGAGGCAGTGATCGCTGAGATCTTGGTTGAAAACAGCAGAGGTGTATTTAGAGGGCAAGTTGGTTAGGATGATATCTATGAGGGTTCCTGTGTTTACAGCTTTGGGGTGGTACCTGGTAGGTTCATTGATAATTTGTGTGAGATTGAGGGCATCAAGCTTAGATTGTAGGATGGCTGGGGTGTTAAGCATGTTCCAGTTTAGGTTGCCTAGCAGCACGAGCTCTGAAGATAGATGGGGGGCAATCAGTTCACATATGGTGTCCAGAGCACAGCTGGGGGCAGGGGGGGTCTATAGCAGGCGGCAACGGTGAGAGACTTGTTTTTAGAGAGGTGGATTTTTAAAAGTAGAAGTTCAAAGTGTTTGGGTACAGACCTGGATAGTAGGACAAAACTCTGCAGGCTATCTTTGCAGTAGATTGCAACACCGCCCCCTTTGGCCGTTATATCTTGTGTGAAAATGTTGTAGTTCAGAATTTTTGTTGGTCTTCCTAAACCAGGATTCAGACACGGCTAGAACATCCGGGATGGCAGAGTGTGCTAAAGCAGTGAATAAAACAAACTTAGGGAAGAGGCTTCTAATGTTAACATGCATGAAACCAAGGCTATTACGGTTACAGAAGTCATCAAAAGAGAGCGCCTGGGGAATAGGAGTGGAGCTAGGCACTGCATAGATATCCTATATCCAAGATATCCTAAACCTGTGTTAACCTCAGACCTTATTTTCGGCGTTTACACCCAAACCTTCTTTGCAACCCAACCGATTCTTTCCCAATTCATTTTCCCCATAGGAATGACTGAACGAATCGTTTTTTGGTTTTTAAGACCGACTAGAAGGTGTTCACTAGTTACCACAGTCACAAAGTCAAAATCATCTATATCGAAACAAATTCATGAAAACAAAAACGTTTTTTCCCTTAATTTAAAGTTAGGCATACGTTTAGCAGTGTGGTTAGGGCTAGGTTTGAAATCTGATTTTAATCAAATACATTGTAGAAATAAGGGGTGTATGACTTTGTGGCTGTGGTAATCCACTGAGATATGGTGCAATCTGTGTCTCTGGCATACACCATATTTCAGTGGGTACCAACACATTTACAAAATCAGGGTGCAGAAACATTTCATGAATCAAATAATTACAGAAACACCCCACAAATATTTTCCGTATGTAGTCAATTATAATAACTCGATTTAATAGGAGGCTTTACGTTAAGGTAGTCGTGAATGAACTCGTCCAAGAACGTAAACAGGAAGTGTTGATACATTGCAAAGTGGCACATTTTCTATCGGCTAAGGAAATACTTGAGTGTTCATGATTTATGAATTTTAACACTAAAAACGAAATGTCATTGAAGTAACTTACACTTATTGTACATCTTTCGACCCTTGGACAAACACACTTGGACAAGTAGGAATCCTCTCGCTGCTATCATGCTCGCTTTCTGATACGTCGTGCAATCTTATTTTGAATATTGTCAGTCAGTTAATGAAGCGAATATTGTCAGTTATAAAGCGAAGATGGCGTTGTCATATTTAGAAATATTCAAGTCAAATATGTGCCATTGTCTTTATTGGACATAAAACATATTAGAACTTCGTGTGTCCGGAATATCGTTTGAATGGGGAAAGTGTTTGATTAGAGAGCTTACTACAGTGCTTCTACGACAAGCACTAGTAAGTCCGCTACAATGGTTGACCGTATTTGCTCAATATGGTTTTGGTTTGGCTCGAATCGTCCGGGATTCTTTCTTGGAACAACGTTTCTGTTAGCTCTGATGGGGCTGATGTGGCTTGGTGGTATTCCAGCCAGTCTGAGTTTAGGCCCAGGTGGACAGTACCCAGGGTGCCGAGGTAGGTAATCTGCCAGACACACCTAGAGTAAAGCAGGTATGGAATTTGATTTGTTACCCCTGAATAGAAAATAGAAAGTAACCTTCCCTCTCTCACACACAGATCTGTCACTCTATGCCTTTAGTCATGAGGAGCTGCCCTCTCTTCTCTACAACGCAATTCTCCTGCTGTTGCTTGGACCATGCCAGGAGCGACGCTGGGGCACAGTGGCTTTTCTTGCCCTCTCACTCCTCTCCATAGCTCTCCTGCCTCCACTGTATGCCATCCTACTCTTCATCAGTGGGGATGAGGCTAGTCGTGTTTGTGGTTCCTCTGCCACTCAACTGGCTCTGTTTACAGCCCAGTGTCGTCAGGTGACCCAAAGGAAGCTGCTCAGATGTGTACCAGTTTGGTTCCTGCCCTGGCTTCTCTTACTCCTCAATTTGGTGTTGCTTCCAAGCACACCGGGCCTGCTCCACTTCTGTGCCATACTGATAGGACACAACTGTATCCTTCTCTGCCAAAAAATACAACAAATTATTGGAACGTGTTTTTGTCCCCATTGTCTCTGCCATATCTTTTACATTCTGTGATTATGTACCTTAACTTTGTTTAAAGATCGTCCATCCTTTATTGGGGTTTTGCAGAAAATAGAGAATATAGGGATTTTCAACTTCCTCCCTGATTGGGCCTATGTTCCTTACTACTCCAGGCTAAGGCTTCCCACCTATAACACCTCACAGAGGTGAGAACAACTCATGAGTTACAGTAGCTTGTTGAAGTCTGATTTACTACTACCTATTCTGGGAATGGAGTTGGTGGCACGAGTGAGATGAGAGGATTTAATAGTCACATGTGCAGGGTTGTACAATGAATGCAGGACAAAGTGAAATGAAACAACGAGACTTTGTTTATTACAGATCTGGGCCATTCCCTCAGGTAGCTCCCTCTAACAGAACCCCCTTGGAGGACTTTCCACCCGTGAACCCACAGCCTTGGTTAGCGTCTGTTCCTCATTGGCTGCTGGACGGGTCTGCAGCAGTGTCAGAGGCCCAGTTATTGGAGGAGCAGATGCTGAGGGCGGGGATATTGGCCTCCTTACAGGATGCTCCTGAGGAACCAGGGACCAAAGTTGAGGTGCCAAAGTCCTCAGTGTCCTTTCTGAGGTCAGTCAGGTTTACTCTGACATTTACTAGTATAGAAGAGCACATTTGTGGCAGCCTATACACTGAGTGTACAAAACATTAGGAACACATTCCTAATATTGAGCTGCACAACCTTTTGCCCACAGAACAGCTTCAATTTGTCAGGGCATGGACTCTACAAGGTGTTGAAAGCATTCCACAGGGATGTTGGCCCATGATGACTCCAATGCTTCACACAGTTGTGTCAAGTTGGCTGGATGACCATTCTTGATGCACATGGGAAACTGTTGAGCGTGAAAAACCCAGCAGTGTTACAGTTCTTGACAGACTCAAACCGGTTTGCCTGTCACCTACTATCATAACTATCATAACCCTTTCAAAGGCACTTATCATAACCCTTCCCTAACCTGGACGACGCTGGGACAATTGTGCACCGCCTCATGGGTCTTCCAGTCGCGGCCGGCTGCAACACAGCCTGGGATTGAACCCGGGTCTGTGGTGACGCCTCAAGCAATGCGATGTAGTGCCTTAGACCTCTGCGCCACTCGAGAGGCCTAAAGAGCAATGTTTTGTACACTCAGTGTATGTACTATATTTTTTTTAAAGAATCATTTTTGTAATTTGTCATATAATGCTTAACTTTGATTCCGGCCTAATGCAAGCTGTGATCAAATATATCATCAAAGAAAATACATTCTGAGCAAAACATACAGTACCAGTCTAAAGTTTGGACACACATACTCATTCAAGGGTTTTTCTATATTTTTTTTACTATTTTCTACAGGAATAATAGTGAAGACATTAAAATTATGACATAACTCATATAGAATCATGTAGTAACCAAAAAAGTTTAAAACATATATTTTATATTTGTGATTCTTCAAAGTAGCCACCCTTTGCCTTGATGACAGCTTTGCACACTTGGTATTCTCACAACCAGCTTCACCTGGAATGCTTTTCCAACTGTCTTGAAGGAGTTCCCACATATGCTGAGTACTTGTTGGCTGCTTTTCCTTCACTCTGCGGTCCAACTCATCCCAAACCATCTCAATTGGTTTGAGGTCGGGTGATTGTGGAGGCCAGGTCATCTGATGCCGCACTCCATCAGTCTCTTTATTGGTTAAATAGCGCTTACAGAGCCTGGAGGTGTGTTTTGGATCATTGTCCTGTTGAAAAACAAATGATCGTACCACTAAGCGCAAACCAGATGGGATGCCGTATTGCTGTGGAATGCTGTGGTAGCCATGGTGGTTAAGTTTGCCTTGAATTCTAAATCAATCACAGACAGTGTCACCAGCAAAGCACCATCACACCACCTCCTCCATGCTTCACAGTAGGAACCACACATGCTGAGTTCATCCGTTCACCTACTCGCCGTCTCACAAAGACACGGCAGTTGGAACTAAAAATCTCAAATTTGGACTCATCAGCCTGAGGACAGATGTCCATTGCTTGTGTTTCTTCGCCCAATCAAGTCTCTTCTTCTTATTGGTGTCCTTTAGTAGTGGTTTCTTTGCAGCAATTTGACCATGAAGGCCTGATTCACGCAGTCTCCTCTGAACAGTTGATGTTGAGATGTGTCTGTTACTTGAACTCTGTGAAGAATTAGTTTGGGTTGCAATCTGAGGTGCCGATTTCTGAGGCTGGTAACTCTAATGAACTTATCCTCTGCAGCAGAGGTAGCTCTGGGTCTTCCTTTCCTGTGGCGGTCCTCATGAGAGCCAGTTTCATCATAGCGCTTGATGGTTATTGTGACTGCACTTGAAGAAACGTTCATAGTTCTTTAAATTTTCTGGGTTGACTGACCTTCATGTCTTAAAGTAATGATGGACTGTCATTTCTCTTTGCTTATTTGAGCTGTTCTTGCCATAATATGGTCCAAATAGGGCTATCTTCTGTATACCCCCCTACCTTGTCACAACACAACTGATTGGGTCAAATGCATTAAGAAGGAAAGAAATTCCACAAATAAATGTTTAACAAGGCACACCTGTTAATTGAGAGAATGCCAAGAGTGTGTAAAGCTGTCAAGGCAAAGGGTGGGTATTTTGAAGAATCAAAAATATAAGATATTTGTTTAACACTTCTTTGGTAACGACATGATCCAGATGTGTTATTTAATCGTTTTGATGGCTTCACTATTATTCTACAATGTAGAAAATAGTAAAAATAAAGAAAAACCCTTGAATGAGTAGGTGTGTTAACTTTTGACTGGTACGGTATATGTATTTTTATTTTTTTTAAACATTATTTTCCCCTCTCAGGCTTCAGCAACTGGAGAAGATGGGGTTTCCTACAGATAAAGCTGTGGTGGCACTGGCTGCAACTAGACAGCTAGATGGCGCCATCTCCCTGCTCATTGATGACAGAGTTGGGGAGGAGGCTGTGATGACATCCAAAGGGAAGATCCCCCTGCCACCAAGAAATACCTGAGGCCTGTCAGATCAGCACATGGTGACCAACTGGACCTTGGAACAGAAGGTGTGATTTAGCATGATGATATTGATATTTTGTTGAGTTTTGCTGAGCTGAACTTTGCTGAGCTGAATGTACCTTGTGGGCTAAAAGGAAAAGACGAGTACCCAAATTAATGTCATTATGAAAAAAATGACAATTGGCCTGTTAAAAAAGCAAAACAATTATTTATTATAAAAACCATCTAGAAGATTATTTTAGCACAATAACACATTAGCAAGCAATATCAAATATGCCCAAAATGGAAAATACATATGATGTTACATACTGTATATCAGCATACAAAACAATAAGCTTCTATTTATCTTTTTTTTTAAATAATTCACAACATTTTTATTATAAGATAAAGAAACAAATTATCAAAGAAGGAAGTTTTTTTTTACTGTGACAGAGAAATCAGTCTAAGTATGAGAATGTAATAGTGGTACAAAGTTACACAAAAATGTATT
Source organism: Oncorhynchus tshawytscha (assembly GCF_018296145.1). NCBI lineage: Eukaryota > Metazoa > Chordata > Actinopteri > Salmoniformes > Salmonidae > Oncorhynchus > Oncorhynchus tshawytscha. The sequence continues at coordinate 27,346,675 of NC_056440.1, read as the reverse complement.
CAAGTTGCATCAACAGGTCCTGTACTACTGTGTGGTGTGTGTGTGTGCGTAGGACTGAAGCTGTTGTAGGAGAAAGATACACCTGTCCCATGAGTGGGGGTTCTTAGAGATGTCATTGCTTTAGCTTGTGGGTTTAAAATAAGTCAACTACTGCCAGTTTATGCAGGAGCTGCAGTTTGGGGTTTGAAATAAATGCAGGAATTTGATCACATATCAGTTTTGGTAAAGGAGATACTTAGCTATATGGGTATGAGTTTTGTATTCCAGCACTGCTGTTGAGAACTAATACTGTCTAAGAGTATAGAAACACATAACTGCATTTTTTTTGTGCACCAACAAATCTACAATAAAATGTGAATAAAATAAATACATTAAATCTCTTGTTGGATTTGTTTGATTGAAAGGGATGGTTATCAGACACCAAGACAAATGCTGTGCACTGATAAGCAATGCAGTACTACTAACTGACATCTCAATAGGAAAGGTGTGCCATGTCTTCAAATTTAAAGTGTACTACATAGCAAGGACTAACACAATTTTATAGAAACAAAACAAAAGGAATATAAGAGGAAGAGTTTTTTGTGTATGTTTGCCTTGCAGTCTGTACATGCTCAATATATTTAAATAAGTAAACCTCAGATTCCCAACATTGTTACAGTCCAAACAAATTCTCAGAGCCAGTCTTTTCTTTTACACTTAATTCCTCCTTTAATTTACTGCAATTTATACTATCCTGCAATGACCCTTATAGTCCAGAATTGTTTTCAGATGATTGAGCACCATTTAACATATCAAGCTTTTTAATGTTTGCATGTTTTCCAGAGGCCTATAGGATATTTTCTTGAAATATTTCCTAGCTGTAGCCACATTGGTGGGACACAGGGGGAACAGGGATGGGACACAGCGGGAGCCATGGGTCTACGAGGAGGTGTATGTTGGGGTAAAGGTGGCTGGTACTGGTTCCCAATGGAGGTGGGCAGACTCCGGAGCACCAGTGGAGCTTCCCTGAGGTGTCCCCCACCTTTCGTCTGATGGTACAGCCCACAGAGGGTATCAGATAAGGTCTGGATCAGTAGAGTGCCAGAGAGACCTAAGGGAGGGGGTACTTAAACCCAGCCTGTGATCCTCAGAGATGCAGCAGGGAACAATGCTACTTCCCCTGAACCTTGGTGTCTGAGGACAGAGGAGGGGAGACGAGCCGATAGGGTTCGGCTCCTGCTCGCTTATCCCTGTAGAAACCACCTGGGGACGCAGTCCCGTATTGACCATCTCCAGACCCTAGATCAGGCTCTGTTGAAGAAACAAAGAATTGGGGCCATGCTACCCTATGCATACATATGAGACATAAATATAAAATAGTTAGTTAATAGAGCACATTATTACATATGATAAAGCATTTAAACTCAGCAAAAAAAGAAATGTCCTATCACTGTCAACTGTGTTAATTTTCAGCAGTCAATGATGTCCAATGATGCTGTGACACACTGCCCCAGATCATGACAGACCCTCCACCTCCAAATCGATCCCGCTCCAGAGTACAGGCCTCAGTGTAACGCTCATTCCTTCGACGATAAATGCAAATCCGACCATCACCCCTGGTGAGACAAAACCGCAACTCGTCAGTGAAGAGCACTTTTTGCCACTCCTGTCTGGTCCAGCGACGGTGGGTTTGTGCCCATAGGTGACATTGTTGCCGGTGATGTCTGGTGAGGACCTGCCTTACAACAGGCCTACCAGCCCTCAGTCCAGCCTCTCTCAGCCTATTGCAGACAGTCTGAGCACTGATGGAGGGATTGTACGTTCCTGGTGTAACTCGGGCCGTTGTTGTTTCTATCCTGTACCTGTCTCGCAGGTGTGATGTTCGGATGTACCGATTCTGTGCAGGTGTTTTTACATGTGGTCTGCCTCTGCGAGGACGATCAGCTGTCCGTCCTGTCTCCCTGTAGTGCTGTCTTAGGCGTCTCACAGTATGGACATTGCAATTTATTGCCCTGGCCACATCTGCAGTCCTCATGCCTCCTTGCAGCATACCTAACGCACATTCACGCAGATGAGCAGGGACCCTGGGCATCTTTCTTTTGGTGTTTTTCCAGTCAGTAGAAAGGCCTCTTTAGTGTGCTAAGTTTTCATAACTGTGACCTTAATTGCCTACCGTCTGTAAGCTGTTTATGTCTTAACGACTGTTCCACAGGTGCATGTTCATTAGCTGTTTATGGTTCATTGAACAAGCATGGGAAACATTGTTTAAACCCTTTACAATGAAGATCTGTGAAGTTATTTGGATTTTTACGAATTATCTTTGAAGGACAGGGTCCTGAAAAAGGGACGTTTCTTTTTTTGCTGAGTTTATATGATTTTGCCATACAGTGCATTTGGAAAGTATTGAGACCTTGACTTTTTCCACATTTTGTGACATTACAGCCCTATTCTAAAATGTATTAAATACATTTTCTCCTCAAGCTACGCAGATACCCTATAATGACAAAGCGAAAATAGGTTTAGAAATGTTTGCAAATGTATAAAACATAAATACCTTATTTACATAAATTTTGCTATGAAATTGAGCTCAGGTGCATCCTGTTTCCATTGATTATCCTTGATGTTTCTACAACTTGATTGGAGTCCACCTGTGGTAAATTCAATTGATTGGACATGATTTGGAAAGGGACACACCAGTCTATATAACGTCCCACAGTTGACAGTACATGTCAGGGCAAAAACCAAGCCATGAGGTTGAAGGAATTGTTCGTAGAGCTCTGAGACAAGATTGTGTTGAGTCACAGATCTGGGGAGGGTTTACTGAAAAAATTCTGCAGCATTGAAGGTCCCCAAGAACACAGTGGCCTCCATTATTCTTAAATGGAATAAGTTTGGAACAACCAAGACTCTTCCTAGAGCTGGCCGCCCGGGCCAAACTGAGAAATCGAGGAGAAGGGCCTTGGTCAGGGAGGTGACCAAGAACCGATGGTCACCCTGACAGAGATCCAGAGTTCCTCTGTGGAGATGGGAGAAACTTCCATAAGGACAACCACCTCTGCAGTACTCCACTAATCAGGTCTTAATGGTAGAGTGGGCAGACGGAAGCCACTCCTCAGTAAAAGGCACATGACAGCCCGCTTGGAGTCATCAGACAAGATTCTCTGGTCTGATGAAACCAAGATTGAACTCTTTGGCTTGAATGCCAAGTGTCATGCCTGGAGGAAACCTGGCACCAACCCGACGCTGATGCATGGTGGCAGCAGTATCATGCTGTGGGGATGTTTTTCAGCGGCAGGGACTGGGAGACTAGTCAGGATCGAGGGAAAGATAAACGGAGCAAAGTACAGAGAGATCCTTGATGAAAACCTGCTCCAGAGCACTCAGGACTTCAGACAGGAACGAAGGTTCACCTTCCAACAGGACAATGACCCTAAGCATGCAGCCAAGACAACACAGGAGTGGCTTTAGGACAAGTCTTTGAATGCCCTTGGGTGGCCCAGCCAGAGCTCAATCGAACATCTCTGGAGAGACCTGAAAATAGCTGTGCAGCGACACTCCCAATCCAACCTGACAAGAGCTTGAAAGGATCTGCAGAGAAGATGGGAGAAACTCTCCAAATACAGGTGTGCCAAGCTGGTAGCATAATACCCAAGATGACTCGAGCAGGTAATCACTGCCAAAGGTGCTTCAACAAAGTACTGAGAAAAGGGTCTGAATACTTATGTAAATGTAATATTTCAGTTTTTTATTTTTAATACATTTGCAAACATTACTAAAAACCCATTTTTGCTTTGTCATTATGAGATATGGGTGTAGATTGATGAGGATTTGTTTTTCAATTTTAGAGTAAAGCTGTAATGTAACAACAGTTTGAAAAAGTCAAGGTGTCTGAATACTTTCAGAATGCACTGTATCCATCATTATGATTTGCCTAACTATGAAAGTGATCTAGACAAGTCTAAATCTTTGAGTTACATCAGCTATTTAGTGAATTAATAAGATTGTACTAGTAGGTGCCCACTAATGCGAGTCCAGTTACACAAACAACTCTTAAATCAAAACAGACATAAAATATATATTTTTCATATGGTTCTTGCATGCCTAATGTAGTAGATAATGTACTAGTGTGACCTGGGGGTGAGGATGGTTACCAGCGTTACCTGGCCAGATGATAGCCTCCAGCAGCGTCACCCTGCGAGCCAGAAGCTCCAGGTCTGCCTGCAAGTCTTGAAACATCTTCAAACTAATGTCCTATCAGAGAACAGTGACAAGGGGACTGGGTGAGGGGTGGGGAGTGGACACACCAGGCCTGGTCCTGGGGCTGTCTGACTGGCCATACCCACTGTCCCACGGCCCAGGAGTGGAGGGTGGGGTGACACCCAGCCTCGTCTGACCCCTGCCTAAAGCTGACCCTGCTGCCTCAGGCCTCCTACTCACCATGAATACCGATCATAGTCTCGAGGATTAAAACCCTCTCAGCTAAGATCTTCAGCGCTTCTCTGATCTGATGTATCCCGTCCCCCTGTGAAGATAGATATAGCCGTCAAGGTAAGGAGCACAAGCCAAACAAATTGCTCGCCAAGGTGCAAGTCATTTTCTCTATCAAACTAATACAGCAGTTAGAAGGTTAAAACCAGTCCACGCACCCAGCCCGCACCCTTTACAGATGTAGGATCTTCATTTGTGTAACGTGTACTCTACTAATCGGGAGCAAGTACCGGGAGTGAATTTAATAAATAAACGAACATGGAACAAAACAAGAAACACGAGTAGCGTACAGACATAACACAGGATCAATAGCGCATGGGGAAAGAACCCAAGGGAGTTACAGATATAGGGGAGGTAATCAGGAAGGTGATGGAGTCCAGGTGAGTCTCATGAGGCGCAGGTGCGCGTAACGATGGTGGCAGGTATGCGTAATAATGAATAAACTGGCGACAATGAGTGCCAGAAAGGGGGAGCGGTAGTAGACGTGACAGTAACCCCTCCCTGACGCGCGGCGCCGACCAGAGGGACGGTCCCGAGGACCAGGCGCGGGAACCTGTAGAGCCGGCTGAGGCATGGGAGCCTGTCGAGCCAACCTAAGTTTGAGAACCTGTCGAGCCAGCCGAGGCATGGGAGCCTGACGAGCCGGCCGAGGCATGGGAGCCTGACGAGCCGGCCGAGGCATGGAAGCCTGACGATCCCGACCGAGGCATGGGAGCCTGACGAGTCGGCCGAGGCATGGGAGTCTGAGGCATGAGCCGGCCGAGGCATGGGAGCCTGACGATCCCGACCGAGGCATGGGAGCCTGACGAGGTGGCCGTGGCATGGGAGCCTGACGAGCCGGCCGAGGCACGGAAGCCTGACGATCCCGACCGAGGCATGGGAGCCTGACAATCCCGACCGAGGCATGGGAGCCTGACGAGTCGGCCGAGGCATGGGAGCCTGACGAGCCGGCCGAGGCATGGGAGTCTGACGAGCCGGCCGAGGCATGGGAGCCTGACGATCCCGACCGATGCATGGGAGCCTGACGAGGTGGCCGTGGCATGGGAGCCTGACGAGCCGACCGAGGCATGGGAGCCTGAGCCGGCCGAGGCATGGGAGCCTGACGAGCCGGCCGAGGCATGGGAGCCTGACGATCCCGACCGAGGCTTGGGAGCCTGACGATCCCGACCGAGGCATGGGAGCCTGACGAGTCGGCCGAGGCATGGGAGCCTGACAAGCCGGCCGAGGCATGGAAGCCTGACGAGCCGGCCGAGGCATGGGAGCCTGACGAGCCGGCCGAGGCATGGGAGCCTGACGATCCCGACCGAGGCATGGGAGCCTGACGAGCCGGCTGAGGCATGGGAGCCTGACGATCCCGACCGAGGCATGGGAGCCTGACGATTCCGACCGAGGCATGGGAGCCTGACGAGTCGGCCGAGGCATGGGAGCCTGACGAGTCGGCCGAGGCATGGGAGCCTGACGAGCCGGCCGAGGCATGGGAGCCTGACGAGCCGGCCGAGGCATGGGAGCCTGACGAGCCGGCCGAGGCATGGAAGCCTGACAATCACGACCGAGGCATGGGAGCCTGACGAGCCGACCGAGGCTTGAGAACCTGTCAAGCCAGCTGAGGCATGGAAGCCTGATGAGCTAGCTGAGGCATCCCGGGTTGCGTCAGCAGCCGCCATTGGACCAAACATCACCAGTAAAAAGAAGAAAAAAAATAGATCCGTTATTCTCCAACGAGTAAGCTAATAATCGGTAAGCAAGTACAGGGAGTGAATTTAATAAATAAACGAACATGGAACAAAACAAGAAACACGAGTAGCGTACAGACATATAACACAGGAACAGAATCAATAACGCCTAGGGAAAGAACCAAAGGGAGTAACAAATATAGGGGAGGTAATCAGGCAGGTGATGGAGTCCAGGTGAGTCTCATGAGGCGCAGGTGCGCGTAACGATGGTGGCAGGTGTGTGTAATAATGAATAAACTGATGACAACGAGTGCCAGAGAGGTGGAGCGGGAGTAGACCTGACAATTTGAGACACTTTGCTACAGCAGGAAAACATTTTCCTGCAGCAACAGGAAATGTGTGAATTATTATGTGAATGAACATTTTTTGTAGTGATTGATACATTTTCTGTGAGGGCAAATCAAGTCTGACATTTTAAAGTGGAAATGACAAACTTTAGAAGCCTTTTTAAACCTTGAATACACTATAAGTTTGCATTTCCTGCTGTGCAGGAAGATTCTCAGCCACAAAATAGTGATCAAATTAAGATCCTACATCTGTACCTTATCCCTCCCCTGTATCTTTCTGTCTCCCTCATTCTCTGGCCATGCTGCCATACCAGGCCAGTCTTTGCCATGCTGTGCAAAAACAGCATGCACATCACAGGACATTCCCATGTTGTTGACATAACAGAAGTGGAGGAGACGGCCCAGGGCTTCAGGTTTGACCATGCCATCTGCATTCCTTCTGGACTTTATCAAGATGAGCAGCTATTCAGCCAGGCAAGTTTCAGTTGCATTTCAGAGGGATTTTCTAAAAAGGTTGAAAATAACCTTCTGAAGTCTCAGTATACTGTATCTATATAACGGTTATTAGAGCTGAGTTCACAATAGCTGCCCATCCATCACTCACTGAATTAAATCATGCTCACCAAATAAAGCCAGTAAACCTTTACTATTTTTATTGAGTCTGTTTAAAATGAGAAACAGATCAATATCTACTTGTCAAGAAAGACCCACTGGCTTTATGAGTCAACCCCTAATAAATAAATATGAAACATTGAAAAAAATAAACAAAGAAAACAGACAAAAGCAATCATGTCAGTGACAGTTGATAAAGAATGCATGCACAATATGACGTTAGTATGGATGCCTGAGTATATTTCTCTTGGGTCAAGAAATAAACTGATTAACGAGCAAAGGACAAACCTCTACGGAACAAAAGGCAAGATTTCATTAAGCTATATCAATAAATCATATCAAAGACTAATGTCCAGTGTGTTTGTGTTTGTCCAGTTTGTACGATTCCACAATAACAAGATCCTCTGAGTCATGGTTGATTGATGAGGAGCATATTAGAGCTGAAAGGATAACGGGGCTATTGTGAGACCATTGAGGAGATAAGAAATATATTTTTGGTTTGAGATACAATTTAGAGTGACCTTGCCTGGTTCCTGTGTTATTGATGAATTGTTACACTAAGTTAAAGCGTTTACACATAAGTTTGGCAAGCAAGAGATACATGGCAAACAGTGCAGTAACTAAGGATGGGACCATGCAGCCATGCATTGTGGGACACTGGAGGATAGCTGTATCCACTCACATCTCCAACCCCAGTCCACCCAGCACTAACCCACCACCACGGTTCCCACAATAACTCTATATGGAGTGATTTGGCATATACATTCCACACATACCAACGTTAATTTATACAATGTATAAACAGTATGTGCTGTACACAAGTTGACTTGACATATGAACATGTCATCCTTGGCATCATTTATATCATTGGTAGAAGTGTTTGTAAAAGCATGGCATGACCAAATATTGATCCTCAATACAATGCTGTATTACATGACACAGATTCTTATAGATTCTATTTTCTTTCCCTCAATCAGCAAATGACTTAGTATGTGTGATGTAGGAACAGCAGGGGTGTGTGTGTGTGTGGGTGTGTGTGTGTGTGTGTGTGTGTGTGTGTGTGTGTGTGTGTGTGTGTGTGTGTGTGTGTGTGTGTGTGTGTGTGTGTGTGTGTGTGTGTGTGTGTGTGTGTGTGTGTGTGTGTGTGTGTGTGTGTGTATATGCCAACGTCAGATGCTCAGAATGTGACTGTGAAAGGTAACCATGGAGACAGTAGCTTGCAGAGGGAGTCAGGCAGCTTTAGGGTCAGACAGGAGTAGGACAGTGTTTTCAACAAGGGGCAGCACCCCACAGCACACCCCGAGGACCAAAAAAACACAATAATCACAACATCATAACAGAGCCCACACAAACAACAAAAACCACAAAAAAACAAATCCCACATGCCGCAAACTGACATACTATGGGTAATTGAGTACTTTTTAAAACAAGTGCAGGACGATTTGCAGACAACACCAATAACAATATAGATAAGTGGAAAGTAAACTTGATAAAAATAATAAATATGTAAATGTGGTGATTGGACATGGATCATAAAAAGGACCAAGCGGTGACTTGGTTCATAAATCCCTTACATTTAGATTGTTCTTGTAAAATGAGATAGAGGCAAAGGAAAATAAGTGATTAGACAGACACAGAATAATTGTCTACACAGCATACAGTGGGGAAATTGACTACTTCTCAATGTGTTTTTCTCAATTGCTGGCATCCTCTTTCCTCGCATCCTTATCAAACCCCATTGGAGGAGAAGACCCAAGGTTCCTCCCCTCAGACATTCTCCTCCTATGAGTTTTGAGAAGGACGCAAGGATAGAAGACACAAGGAATCAAGGAAAGACATTGGGAAAGGGCCACTATTTCCCCTCCTGGCTCCTGGCTCCTGGTCCTATACAGCCCAGTGAGAGTCAGTGAGGCACAGGGTGAGCTACGGCCCCATCTCTGGTGGTCTTACCGGCAGGCCTTTCTGTCCTGGCTCTCCCTTGGCTCCTGCTACTCCCTGTATAGAAACATTGAGTCAAGAGTAATGGTACACTAGTGATAACTAGTTATCACTGGCATGAAAGTACTGACTATGAGGGGTTGGGTTAAATGCGGAAGACACATTTCAGTTGAATGCATTCAGTTGTACAACTGATTAGGTATCTCCCTTTCCCTTTCTTTTGATGAAAAAGCAGCAGTAAAACCCATTCTCCGAGTTTGTGAGATCACTGGTTTGTATAGTTGACCATGGTGTAATCAGGTGCGACGTGTTGGTTTTTGCCACACTCATTAGGGCCACAGCTAGACAGGAAGTAGGTGGCTTACCGGCTCTCCTCTGAAACCTCTCTCTCCTGGATAACCCAGAGGACCCTAGGAAGCCAGAGGCAAGTTAGAAGGAGTTTTGTCTCTCTATCTAGGTGATGGAAAGAATGGGGAGGAAACATTAGGTGTGGTTGGGCCCTGGCCTGTGCATGGTACTCACTCTCTCCCCACGTTCTCCTTTTGGCCCCACCGGGCCCTGTAACCCGGGGGCACCCGACTTCCCCTGTAGAGAGACAGGAGAAAAGGTTCAAACAGACACATACACATTTGTTAAAGTGGACAGTAAGTGGATCTAATCTCACTCATATGATTATTATTTCCATTGCACCATTACACACTGCCCACTATAATCCTAAGGCAAAATCTTACGTTCTGTCCTGCTGGGCCAGGGGGTCCCACGGGGCCTTTGGGGCCTGGAGGACCTGTATACATAAGGACTGTGAGCATCAACCTAATAGGCAGCCTTTCGGTCAGGTTGCCTTTATAGGCCAAGATAGGTTCTTCTCAGACACACAAGGCAAATTGAGAATGAAAAGAGAGACAAAATAAAGGAGGAAAAAATGATGAATTATGGATGAACGATAGGAAAGGGTTTCATGTTACATGTGTGTTGAGGAACAGATGCAGGGTGAAGACAATCGGATTATGCAAAGGTATTTGGACTATGACATAAACCACTATAAACAAAGTAAGAAAATATCCAGAAATCTCAGATGAATACTAACAACTGTGTCCACATTGTCTTTCTATTCTTACCCCCACCATAGGTGTGTATAGAATTACTGGCCTTGGCAAACCATTACAAATATGACATGCTTGTTATAATGTTATAATGAACACCCTTAAATCTTCCTTGTTTGGTCATGATAGAAGTGATGCTGGATAAGTCTTATCCAGAATCCGATCAATAATAGGAGCTGGCCGAAGCTCACTCACAGTTCACTTTCAAAATGAGAATGGAAAAGGCTCATCTTGACACATGATTTGATGGAACACTGTTGATGCAAACTGAGGCAAGAGGGACAGGCAAACAACAAATCAATCCAACATTTGAGAGACTGGGAGCAAATCCAACTTCCTCTAAAGAGGAAGTCAGGCATCTCCAGATGAGAGTTGAGGACAGGGGAGTTGTGTTTCAGTGAATCTGACAGAGAACGGAGACTTTTGAGTATTAACCCAAATTAATACTCAATTTAATCACTACACTGACAGGATAATGAAACCAATATGTTACTGGCTAGTGGCTAGCGACCAGGAGAGAAAAACAGACATACTGACCAGCAGGTCCAGCAGGGCCTTGTGGGCCTTGGACAGGCATCCCTCGTGGGTCAGGGAAGGTGTTAGAGAGGAGCAGCTCCTTGCCCTGACCTGGAATACAGAAGATTGAGTGGTTAATAAAAAGGACAAACGAGGGCTGAACCACATACCTGAAAAGTACCTACAGGGGGCGATGTTCTCGCACAAATGTTCAGGCTTCTTTCAGCACCATAAAGTATCAAACCTTTACACTGTCCATCTTTCATAAAGGTAAATGTAATATACATATATATATATATATATATATATATATATATATATATGGCTGAATATCATAATTATCACATTGTTTGCACTCATTTGTATGTGTACTTCATGTCCTACAGGTACACATGGTACAGTATTAATTAAGAAAGACTTGTGTCACCTCCATTGACATTGTGCTGACAGAGCACTTCTGAGCTGACCTATATCTATCTGTGGGGAAAGAGAGAGGGAGAGGGGTAGGAAATGTCCAGTGATAGGTGGAAGTGTGTGGTTTTAAAGGGTTGCCTCAGGCTGACAGGTAGCACTGTGCTGATGGAGTACCACAGTGAGGGGAAGGACTGTCAACGAAACACATCCTCCAGCTGCCAGACTGACTCTGATCCCTGTTCCAGCCCCACATAACCCTCCTAACAATAGCCTAGGAAAAGAGGTGTCCGTCTGTCTGTCTGCCTGCCTACCTGTCTGCTTGTCCGTCCACCTGCCTGTCTGTCTCTATTGAAACATGATTTTATCTTCATCTCCAGCTCCTGTACTTCAACACCCTCTCTGATAGTGAGTCTCTGTCCATGTACTTTCCAACCCCACAGTGTTCTACAATGTAATGCATATGATATTCTAAGATGGCTGGGTTCCTACATCCCCTTATCCTCCTCTTCTCTACCTGTGACCCTGTCCCAGCTTAAAGTTGGAGGGTTCAGTCCAATTCTGCTGCAGGAGATTCCAGCCTCCAGATCCAGACGGGACAGCCAATAAGCCAGGGTTTTCCAAAGGAAGCCTAGCACATAACCCCTGCATCTGCTGCTTTCACTTTGATGTGAAAGAAACAGTTCACAGTCTCAGAATTCTCAATGCCAACCTTAAGTTACCCACAGCTAGAATTCTTCTGTCAACCTACACATCTGTGCACCGTTCAACACATTTCCTCCTCTCAGTCCTCATCCCTTCTCACTGCCTGGGCTCCACTGTTCAACACATTTCCTACTCTCAGTCCTCATCCCTTCTCACTGCCTGGGCTCCACTGTTCAACACATTTCCTCCTCTCAGTCCTCATCCCTTCTCACTGCCTGGGCTCCACTGTTCAACACATTTCCTCCTCTCAGTCCTCATCCCTTCTCACTGCCTGGGCTCCACTGTTCAACACATTTCCTCCTCTCAGTCCTCATCCCTTCTCACTGCCTGGGCTCCACTGTTCAACACATTTCCTCCTCTCAGTCCTCATCCCTTCTCACTGCCTGGGCTCCACTGTTCAACACATTTCCTCCTCTCAGTCCTCATCCCTTCTCACTGCCTGGGCTCCACTGTTCAACACATTTCCTCCTCTCAGTCCTCATCCCTTCCCACTGCCTGGGCTCCACTGTTCAACACATTTCCTCCTCTCAGTCCTCATCCCTTCTCACTGCCTGGGCTCCACTGTTCAACACATTTCCTCCTCTCAGTCCTCATCCCTTCTCACTGCCTGGGCTCCACTGTTCAACACATTTCCTCCTCTCAGTCCTCATCCCTTCTCACTGCCTGGGCTCCACTGTTCAACACATTTCCTACTCTCAGTCCTCATCCCTTCTCACTGCCTGGGCTCCACTGTTCAACACATTTCCTCCTCTCAGTCCTCATCCCTTCTCACTGCCTGGGCTCCACTGTTCAACACATTTCCTCCTCTCAGTCCTCATCCCTTCTCACTGCCTGGGCTCCACTGTTCAACACATTTCCTCCTCTCAGTCCTCATCCCTTCTCACTGCCTGGGCTCTACTGTTCAACACATTTCCTCCTCTCAGTCCTCATCCCTTCTCACTGCCTGGGCTCCACTGTTCAACACATTTCCTCCTCTCAGTCCTCATCCCTTCTCACTGCCTGGGCTCCACTGTTCAACACATTTCCTCCTCTAAGTCCTCATCCCTTCTCACTGCCTGGGCTCCACTGTTCAACACATTTCCTCCTCTCAGTCCTCATCCCTTCTCACTGCCTGGGCTCCACTGTTCAACACATTTCCTCCTCTCAGTCCTCATCCCTTCTCACTGCCTGGGCTCCACTGTTCAACACATTTCCTCCTCTCAGTCCTCATCCCTTCCCACTGCCTGGGCTCCACTGTTCAACACATTTCCTCCTCTCAGTCCTCATCCCTTCTCACTGCCTGGGCTCCACTGTTCAACACATTTCCTCCTCTCAGTCCTCATCCCTTCTCACTGCCTGGGCTCCACTGTTCAACACATTTCCTCCTCTCAGTCCTCATTCCTTCTCACTGCCTGGGCTCCACTGTTCAACACATTTCCTCCTCTCAGTCCTCATCCCTTCTCACTGCCTGGGCTCCACTGTTCAACACATTTCCTCCTCTCAGTCCTCATCCCTTCTCACTGCCTGGGCTCCACTGTTCAACACATTTCCTCCTCTCAGTCCTCATCCCTTCTCACTGCCTGGGCTCCACTGTTCAACACATTTCCTACTCTCAGTCCTCATCCCTTCTCACTGCCTGGGCTCCACTGTTCAACACATTTCCTCCTCTCAGTCCTCATCCCTTCTCACTGCCTGGGCTCCACTGTTCAACACATTTCCTCCTCTCAGTCCTCATCCCTTCTCACTGCCTGGGATTCACTGTTCAACACATTTCCTACTCTCAGTCCTCATCCCTTCTCACTGCCTGGGCTCCACTGTTCAACACATTTCCTCCTCTCAGTCCTCATCCCTTCTCACTGCCTGGGCTCCACTGTTCAACACATTTCCTCCTCTCAGTCCTCATCCCTTCTCACTGCCTGGGCTCCACTGTTCAACACATTTCCTAACACATTTCCTACTCTCAGTCCTCATCCCTTTTCACTGCCTGGGCTCCAACCCTTAAGTGAGGCTTTATGAACCCCCCAGCTGGTTCAACTCCACATCTGGAAGTGGCTGAGTGACATCAGCGGCGGACAGGTCCTTATCCCAGCATGTGACGTTTGGGTCAAGCCACTGCCACTCTCTTTCTCTCCCCAGACTCAGACCCTCTCAACCACTCAATCACCTTCCTCTCAGGCCTTTGGCAGGCACACATGACAGGTGAGAGGGAGAGGGAGCGTCCGTTAAAACACATTGCATACATTTGTCTCTTTCTAATATCCTTACTTTTATTCCCTTTGCAATTCTCTCTGTTTCTCCTTCAGTTTCTCTCCCTCTCTCTCTCTCTCTCTCTCTCTCCCTCCCTCCCTCCCTCCCTCCCCCTCCCTCCCAACTCAAATAGATGCTCATCATGACTCTATGTAATGTAATAGACATTGGGAACATGTTGATTCTCAGTGGAAATAAACAGTATCACCTATTTAAAGATCTAAGCAAGGTAGAATCCTCAGCCCGCACCTCTCACGAAAACTACTGTTTCTGCAGCTCCAATCATTTTGGAATTGATTATGTGCGGACTGAGGTCACTTCCTCCAGTTTGGCCCAGAAAAAGACCACCTATTGTGAGAAGAGGAGGGGTGAGGGTGGTTGTCTGACAGGGGCTGACTATCCATCCGTTTTTTTTCTTCTGGGACATCTCCAAGTCCATAATACTTGGGTGTGAAAACTCATGAGCTGCACTAGAATGGTCTACCATATTCACACATACCCACTGAATGGAAAATTGTACCCAGATGGGCATGAGCGATGGTGGTATGGAGCACTTAGGGCTGTAAGGCAAGCACATTGGCCTACCCATGGGCAGTGGCTACCTGTCATTCAGGGCAGGTGAGGCATGCCTGTTTTGCATGTTATTTTGGCATTAATACGTGTAACATATCAGTGGGCAAACAATGTAAAAAAAAAGTTAATTAAGCTGCATACAAATGTTGTCTCTTTCTGGCTTTCTTGAGTAAGGCAGCTCCAAATTGCAGGTGTTTCAGCCTAACTCAGTGCTTTCTGTTGTGGTGGGGTAGCCAGTGGAAAATATGGACCGTAGGGGTTGGTAATGTTCTCTAGTTGTGCCGTTATTGGCTCAGTGTTCTGTCAGTCATGGGGACAATACATTACCACCAAATCTAAGGGTAGAGCTCGAAAATTCAAGCCCCTTGGGCGCTGCCATATAGTTACATTAGAAGTGCCCATCCAATAAGGCTCAAGGTCATTGGCCACAGATAAAATGTCAAATCATCTTATATCTACAGCAGCTTTGATTGGACTGATCATGTCGACATCATACCTTCAAAATCTTATCTAGGAATCTAGTTGTCTTTATCATGAATCTAGTTGACAATCTACTGGCAAATCCTTTTTAAGAGAAATTATAGATATTATAGATAAAACGTATTGGTGCTCATCAGCCATTGGACATTACACAACATGTTGAAAATCGCAAATTCAACAATGAGTGATTTTGAAGGAATTTTGAAGGAATCAGTGGCTAATTGCAAGCATTGCAAAGCAATCACTAGCCTGCTATTCAGTGGAATGGGTGTGTGGGTCTCTTTTCCAAACTTAAAAGGATAAACATTCAACATTGGCCATGATGTCAATCCAGCATGACTTCAGATTTCCCTGTTCTGAGTTTCCAGTTGTTTTGACCGCGGGGTCAAAACAACTGGAAACTCAGAACAGGGAAATCTGACTTCCGTGAGTTCAAGACAACTGGGAACGATCTCCTACTGGGAAAATATGTTTTGAACGGTCATCCAACTCGGAATTCCAAGTCGGGAACTTGGGCCTCTTTCTAGAGCTCCAACCTGAAGATCACTGACGTCATCATGATTGGACCTTTTTCAGAGATCCGAGTTGTCTTGAAAATATAATAAATCCAGAGAATAACTTTGATGACAAAGTTTGATGACAAAATGTGCCCACGAAGAACCGCCGCCCCACCTTCCTGTTCAAGTGAGCACAGCACAACAAGGTGAGTCCAAAATGTATTGTATGCTGTTGCATAAATTATGTAACATGCAAGGGAAATATGTATACTGTAGCTAGGAAAGTAATAATAAGTGTATGTTGTGTAATAAGCTGGTAGTAGCCCATGCATGAAAAATAAAATAATATTTTGCCCCACCAAGAATATATTTATAAACAAATTCTTTGAGTGTTCCATAACACAACTGTTAATCTGATTAATTGAGTGTGTGTGGTGAGGGATATGTCTATAGGGTATAGTGGTGCCTCTCTTACCCCGGTCAGGCTCTGGGATGCGGGCGCTGGCTGGGGCCGGGACTCCAGGGGGTCCAGGAGGTCCAGGAAGCCCAGGTAGACCCCTCTCTCCTGGGAGACCTGATGGACCTTTGGGTCCTGGGGGAGGGGAGATACACCGCACTGTTTCACTGAGGGACAGCATTGGCATGACAACAATGGAAAGAGTAGGAAAAAACTCCATGACAAAAGCAATAATCAGCATTGGGACAGCATTCAAATCAAATCAAGCTTTAGGATTAAAAAACTAAGAATACCAATAAAAACTGAATAAGACTAAAAAGCACCCTAAGGAAAAGCAAAGCTAAAAAAGTGTGTTTTAAAATGTCTTTTGAATATGTCCACAGTTTCGTCCCCTCAGGTTCTCTGGCAGGCTGTTCCAGAGGCTGGGGGCATAGTAACTAAAGGCTGTCTCTCCATGCCACTTAGTCCCCCTCAGGTTCTCTGGCAGGCTGTTCCAGAGGCTGGGGGCATAGTAACTAAAGGCTGTCTCTCCATACCTCTTAGTCCCCCTCAGGTTCTCTGGCAGGCTGTTCCAGAGGCTGGGGGCATAGTAACTAAAGGCTGTCTCTCCATACCTCTTGGTCCTAGGCTTTAAAAGGCCAGTGCCAGATGACCTGAGGACCCACTGGGTACATAACTTAAGAGCATGTCTGACCTGTATTGGGGTGCACAATCGTTGATTGATTTAAAAACCAATAGAATTATCTTAAAATGAATTCTAAAACTCACAGGCAGCCAGTGCAGAGACCTTAAAACCAGCGTAATGTGTCCTCTCCGTCTGGTCTTGGTCAGTACCCACACTGCAGCATTCTGTATGTTTTGCAGTTGACCAATGGCTTTCTTGGGTAGACCAGACCGGAGAGCATTACAGTAGTCAAGCCTGCTTGTAATAAAAGCATGGATGAGCTCTCTGTATCCGCCTGAGAGAGAAATGACAGCACCTTGGCAATGTTCCTCAGGTGGTAAAAAGCTATTTTGGTCACGTGTGATTCACAATTGAGTTCAGAATCAAAAATGACACCTAGGTTTTTTACCTGCTGTTTTATCTTTATTGCCCGTGAATTAAAATGTGCGGCCAGATTCTCTCTCTGTGCTTTGGTTCCAACAATAAGTACTCCCGTCATGTCTTGATTTAGCTGGAGGAGGTTGTGAGCCATCCAAGTATTTAAATCACTAATACTGTCTAATAATTTATCCGTGGAGTTAAAATCCTTTGGTGACACAGAAATGTAAAGTTTTGTATCGTCTGCATAGTAGTGAAAATCAATGCTGTGTCACACCCTGATCGGTTTCACCTGTCTTTGTGCTTGTCTCCACCCACCTCAAGGTGCCGCCTATCTCCCCCATTATCCCCTGAGCATTTATGCCTGTGTTTTCTGTTTGTCTGTTGCCAGTTCGTCTTGTCTTGTCAGGTCTTACCAGCATGCTTTCCCAGTTTCCTGTTTCTCAAGTGTTTGTTTCCTAGTTTTCCCAATTTTGACCATTTTGCTTGCCCTGACCCCGAGCCTGCCTGTCGTCCTGTACCTGCCTGACTCTGACCTGATTACGAACCTCTGCCTGTCCTGACCCCGAGCCTGCCTTTCGTCCTGTACCTGCCTGACTCTGACCTGATTACGAACCTCTGCCTGTCCTAACCCCAAGCCTGCCTGTCGTCCTGTACCTGCCTGACTCTGACCTGAGTATGAACCTCTGCCTGTCCTGACCCCGAGCCTGCCTGTCGTCCTGTACCTGCCTGACTCTGACCTGATTATGAACCTCTGCCTGTCCTGACCCCGAGCCTGCCTGTCGTCCTGTACCTGCCTGTCCTCGACCTGCCCTTTGCCACGTGCTATAATAAATGATTGAGAACTGTACTATCCGCATCCTGTGTCTGCATCTGGGTCATATCCTGAGTCATGATATGCTGTGCTTTCTTACAAGGCTGCCAAGGGTTAACATATGTAAACTGAGCAGTACCGCACCCAAAATCGGAACCTTGTGGAACGCCACATGTGATATGCATTTTAGAATAGATAGGTTCTAAATAGGTAGGTAGGTTCTAAATAGGTTCTAAACCAATTTAGAGCTGGACCAGAGGCCAACCCACCTCTCCAGTCTGTCCAGAAGGACACCATGGTCAACACTGTCGAATGCAGCACTTAAATCCACAAGGACAGAGAGCTGTTTGGCATCTGTGTTGACTCTTAGATAATTTACCACTTTAACTAAGGCTGTGCTGTGGTGGGCACAAAAACTACAAAAAACAGATTGGAATTTTAAAAAGATACAGTTGGCACTTTAAAAATGATTTAGCTGTATGAAAACCAATTTCTCCAGAATTTTGCTTAAAAATGGAAGGTATTTTGGCCGAAAATTGCTAAGAGCTGAAGAATCTAGATTACTTTTCTTCAGACGTTTCTTCAGTTTTTAGTGCAGTGGGGAAAGTGCCCGGTGTCCGGAGAGAAATTTTTATTCTCTTTTGGTATATCATTAGATTTTTCATTGAGGATTTTCATCATTTCAAAGGGCACCAGATAGGTGAACCCATGATGAAGAGGTTTCACCCTGTGTTGCCTTTTCTGGCATGCCGCACAATGGCAGGGGAGCCCTGGTGAACCTAGACAAATTGGTAGGGTACAGGGCTGTATAGATGTATAGTAGAGAATGTGAAGGGAGAGAGGAAGTGAGCGATGCATGGTGTATTAGGTTTCCGTGCTTGGTGGTTAACATCAGCATCAGGCAAGGAGAGGAGAGAGCGGGCTGAGCGACTGACTGCTGTTCAGCTTTAATTAACAGGCTCTTAATGGCTGTGTGGGAGCTCAAAAGAGGACCTGGGAAAACTCAAATAAACACTATTAAATGTTGGAGCATATTAGCGGCACTGGTGCACAATAAATTAAATACTGCCTGCATCTGCATGAGCCGGAGTGTGAGAGCGCTCACGGTTGTGTGTGTGTGTGTGCATAACCAGTCCCAACAAGCCAGCTCGTGAAAGTGTTTCTCTCTCCCTCCCACATCGGTTTCTCCTTTTGTTGAAAAAAGGTGAGAAAGAAAAGCTGAGATGTGACTTGTCCCTGTGGCCCAGCTGGATTGGCCTGCTCCATCCACAAACCCAAACAAAGTGCCTCACCTCCCCACCACAACAAGATCTGACCTCATTGTTTGCACTTTCCTGAGGTAATGCTTTGCACGCACACACACACACACACACACACACACACACACACACACACACACACACACACACACACACACACACACACACACACACACACACACACACACACACACACACACACACACACACACACACATGCAACTGACAACAGCTATCATTGATTGTATTATCAACTATGAATAACTTGGCATAGAAGAGGGTCATTTGTAATGTGTTATTACAGCTCTAATTGGATTTGACACCTCGCTGATTCATTTTCACTTTGCTTTGGTAAACATTTTTTTATTTTTTTATTTCACCTTTATTTACCCAGGTAGGCTAGTTGAGAACAAGTTCTCAATTGCAACTGCGACCTGTCCAAGATAAAGCGTAGCAGTGTGAACAGACAACACAGAGTTACACATGGAGTAAACAATTAACAAGTCAATAACACAGTAGAAAAAAAGAGAGTCTATATACATTGTGTGCAAAAGGCATGAGGAGGTAGGCGAATGATTACAATTTTGCAGATTAACACTGGAGTGATAAATGATCAGATGGTCATGTACAGGTAGAGATATTGGTGTGCAAAAGAGCAGAAAAGTAAATAAATAAAAACAGTATGGGGATGAGTGGTAAAAATGGGTGGGCTATTTACCAATAGACTATGTACAGCTGCAGCGATCGGTTAGCTGCTCAGATAGCAGATGTTTGAAGTTGGTGAGGGAGATAAAAGTCTCCAACTTCAGCGATTTTTGCAATTTGTTCCAGTCACAGGCAGCAGAGAACTGGAACGAAAGGCGGCCAAATGAGGTGTTGGCTTTAGGGATGATCAGTGAGATACACCTGCTGGAGCGCGTGCTATGGATGGGTGTTGCCATCGTGACCAGTGAACTGAGATAAGGCGGAGCTTTACCTAGCATGGACTTGTAGATGACCTGGAGCCAGTGGGTCTGGCGACGAATATGTAGCGAGGGCCAGCCGACTAGAGCATACAAGTCGCAGTGGTGGGTGGTATAAGGTGATTTAGTGACAAAACGGATGGCACTGTGATAAACTGCATCCAGTTTGCTGAGTAGAGTGTTGGAAGCAATTTTGTAGATGACATCTGTAGATGACATCGCCGAAGTCGAGGATCGGTAGGATAGTCAGTTTTACTAGGGTAAGTTTGGCGGCGTGAGTGAAGGAGGCTTTGTTGCGGAATAGAAAGCCGACTCTTTATTTGATTTTCGATTGGAGATGTTTGATATGAGTCTGGAAGGAGAGTTTACAGTCTAGCCAGACACCTAGGTACTTATAGATGTCCACATATTCAAGATCGGAACCATCCAGGGTGGTGATGCTGGTCAGGCGTGCGGGTGCAGGCAGCGAACGGTTGAAAAGCATGCATTTGGTTTTACTAGCGTTTAAGAGCAGTTGGAGGCCACGGAAGGAGTGTTGTATGGCATTGAAGCTCGTTTGGAGGTTAGATAGCACAGTGTCCAAGGACGGGCCGGAAGTATATAGACTGGTGTCGTCTGCGTAGAGGTGGATCAGGGAATCGCCCGCAGCAAGAGCAACATCATTGATATATACAGAGAAAAGAGTCGGCCGAGGATTGAACCCTGTGGCACCCCCATAGAGACTGCCAGAGGACCGGACAGCATGCCCTCCGATTTGACACACTGAACTCTGTCTGCAAAGTAATTGGTGAACCAGGCAAGGCAGTCATCCGAAAAACCGAGGCTACTGAGTCTGCCGATAAGAATATGGTGATTGACAGAGTCGAAAGCCTTGGCAAGGTCGATGAAGACGGCTGCACAGTACTGTCTTTTATCGATGGCAGTTATGATATCGTTTAGTACCTTGAGCGTGGCTGAGGTGCACCCATGACCGGCTCGGAAACCGGAAGGCATGGCCAGCTGTTGAGAAATGCTTGTTGAAGTTTTCGATAATCATGGATTTATCGGTGGTGACCGTGTTACCTAGCCTCAGTGCAGTGGGCAGCTGGGAGGAGGTGCTCTTGTTGTCCATGAACTTCACAGTGTCCCAGAACATTTTGGAGTTGGAGCTATAGGATGCAAACTTCTGCCTGAAAAAGCTGGCCTTAGCTTTCCTGACTGACTGCGTGTATTGGTTCCTGACTTCCCTGAACAGTTGCATATCGCGGGGACTATTCGACGCTATTGCAGTCCGCCACAGGATATTTTTGTGCTGGTCGAGGGCAGTCAGGTCTGGAGTGAACCAAGGGCTATATCTGTTCTTAGTTCTGCATTTTTTGAACGGAGCATGCTTATCTAAAATGGTGAGGAAGTTACTTTTAAAGAATGAGCAGGCATCCTCAACTGACGGGATGAGGTCAATGTCCTTCCAGGATACCCGGGCCAGGTCGATTAGAAAGGCCTGCTCACAGAAGTGTTTTAGGGAGCGTTTGACAGTGATGAGGGGTGGTCATTTGACTGCGGCTCCGTGGCGGATACAGGCAATGAGGCAGTGATCGCTGAGATCCTGGTTGAAGACAGCGGAGGTGTATTTGGAGGGCCAGATGGTCAGGATGACGTCTATGAGGGTGCCCTTGTTTACAGATTTAGGGTTGTACCTGGTGGGTTCCTTGATGATTTGCATCTAGCTTAGATTGTAGGACTGCCGGGGTGTTAAGCATATCCCAGTTTAGGTCACCTAACAGAACAAACTCTGAAGCTAGATGGGGGCGATCAATTCACAAATGGTGTCCAGGGCACAGCTGGGAGCTGAGGGGGTCGGTAGCAGGCGGCAACAGTGAGAGACTTATTTCTGGAGAGAGTAATTTTCAAAATTAGTAGTTTGAACTGTTTGGGTATGGACCTGGAAAGTATGACATTACTTTGCAGGCTATCTCTGCAGTAAACTGCAACTCCTCCCCTTTGGCAGTTCTATCTTGACGGAAAATGTTATAGTTGGGTATGGAAATCTCAGAATTTTTGGTGGCCTTCCTGAGCCAGGATTCAGACACGGCAAGGACATCAGGGTTAGCAGAGTGTGCTAAAGCAGTGAGTAAAACAAACTTAGGGAGGAGGCTTCTGATGTTGACATGCATGAAACCAAGGCTTTTTCGATCACAGAAGTCAACAAATGAGGGTGCCTGGGGACATGCAGGGCCTGGGTTTACCTCCACATCACCCGCGGAACAGAGGAGGAGTAGAATGAGGGTGCGGCTAAAGGCTATCAAAACTGGTCGCCTAGAGCGTTGGGGACAGAGAATAAAAGGAGCAGATTTTTGGGCATGGTAGAATATATTCAGGGCATAATGCGCAGACAGGGGTATGGTGGGGTGCGGGTGCAGCGGAGGTAAGCCCAGGTACTGGGTGATGATGAGAGAGTTTGTATCTCTGGACATGCTGGTTGTAATGGGTGAGGTCACTGCAAAGTCTGGCTGTGTTGTGGTTCTGCACACACTCAATTCCACCTGAAGGACCATAACCCATGGTCAGCAGCACAGTGGCACAGCTGGGTAGTCAAAGTGGCTCCATCTCCAGAGTCTGTGTGTTAGCATGACGTTAAGGCAAACTAGGCTCTATTTTTCCAGCAGGATAATGGGGCCCTGGAGCAGCTGTGGGCTACAGTATCAAGGTGTGAGTAAAATTGTGTGTGTGCATGTGTGTGTGTGTGTGTGTGTGTGTGTGTGTGTGTGTGTGTGTGTGTGTGTGTGTGTGTGTGTGTGTGTGTGTGCGTGTGTGTGTGCGTGTGCGTGTGTGTGTGTGTGTGTGTGTGTGTGTGCGTGTGTCTGGGTGCCTGTGTGCGTGCATGCGTGTAAGGAAATCGTAGTTCTTCTGTACAGGAAACACATGTCCTGTCTATGCGCTGATTCAGGGAAAAACAACCCAAAATACATCAGTGCACGGCTCCACACACCTCAACCCTAACTCCAACCTCACGCTGCTTCCCTCCCTGCGGAAGTCCCTGAGTGTGACAACAGTCTCCCCTTGACTCTTTATGAATCTGTCTGAACCACTTTTACACCACTGCTGAGATCATTTATTTCCCTTCCTCCTAAACTCTTGCTACCAAACATGCTCTCATAAGGCTCAGGGTTTCAGTAACATCAAACACATTTTTGTCAATGTTATCATTTCTAGTATGTGCAATGTACAGAAAGATTTCAACATATAGGGGAGCAAATTGTTTGTAATAGAAACCCTATAAACAAGCAACAATAAACACGTCGTCCACCACTGATGCATCTTGTGACTAACACATTTCTGTGAATTACTACAGCTCCCACCTTGGGCCAATCAGTGCAATTTTGTAAATGCCGGCTCTCTATGGCAAGACACATCATTCACCCAAGTTTAGTCAAAATCAGCCCAGTGCTGTCTGAGATATCGCATGTGACTAATGTACGAACGAATGTACGTACGGATGGAGACAGATCCACAGTTCCCTCCCAGATTTCATCATGGGGGACAACAATAACACCACAGACATATGGAAGACATAAGGAGACAGGACTTATACATAGCTCATGTTCATTTCAGATTGGATTCACATGGTGTTTCTCAAAAAGTGGGTTTGTAGCTTAACTTTTGCTCTACATCTCATTTCTACCAAGCAGCAGCAGGGTCATATGTCCCTCAGAGAGGGAGGGGTACACTGTCTGCTTGTTCCATACAGGGAGGAACCAGAACCACAGCCACCAGCTCCAACATTCTACATTTACATTTGAGTAATTTAGCAGACGCTCTTATCGAGAGCAACTTACAGGAGCACATGTATGACAAAATTATTACTCTGTATTTTATTGTCATTAAACTCATAGCTGCTCAGGAATGCCTAGGGATTTCTTGTTTTCGGACTGTTATTTATTATTTGTCCGTAACCATTTACCCTCGAATATAAGCAACAGATTTATGCTTTTCTTTATGTTGCTGAACGAATCGAATCTGGTTAGTCAGCAGGCAGGAACAACAGCGAGTATTGCGAGCCATAGGGGAGTTTTGTGTAGTCTGAAGAGAAATATTTTTGGCGGGCTGCTGGAAACCATGCTGAATCAGCGAACTTTGTATTTAGTAAGTCTTATGGTTGAAAAGTCTGTAAGTTATCACCATGTTGTCCGCAGAGGAACTGCTGTGTTTTTTATGGACTACACATGGCTTTGTGGAATGGCAGAGTGGTTTCACAGAAAGACAAACACTCTGATGCAGGATGTCATGATGCAATTTGTTGAGATCTGAGTGACTTTTCCACAATTGTTTCAGGCCTTAAGTCAACAGGTAGTGACATACACTCCGGGTTCTTGTCTGCCCTGGCAGACAGAGAGTACTGTCATAGTTGTCTTGGAGACAATGGGTTAAGTGGGTGGGTACACACACAATCCCCCTGTCCCTACACTGATCTTCACCATCTTTACCGCAAGCGTATTTATTGACAAACAGTGTCAATGTCTTGTAAGACAAGAAGCATTTGTTTGACATCGGTGCACCCTGCTTAATCAACTGGAAATCTGGAATGTGTCTGTTATTCATGAAACATACATCTACTGAGTACAGTCTGTTATTATCATATTTCAGCCAAAAGGAATGACTGTCACACATTTGGAGGTTTACAAAATCAGTGGTTGTTATAAATCATACACTCTGTCATTGTCTAGTTACAGTAAGTATCTTACCCACTAGTCCTGTGGTCCCAGAAGGGCCTCTCATCCCAGCCTCGCCCCTGGGGCCACTGGGGCCCGGCAGTCCCCGAGACCCTAGCTTCCCTGAGCAAAGACAGTGGACAGACACTAGTAACCATTGAGCCATACTGATACAGCCACAAATAAGAGTTTGTGTTACAAAGCAATGACTGACTTGACACCTCAAACCTACCATCTTGTCCAGGGGTACCGTCTCTGCCTCTATCGCCCTGTGGACCTGTGTGTTTGGGAAGAAATAGACAGGTGTCAGAGAGCAGACAAGGGCCCAGGGAAAGAGGGAGAGAAAGGGGTTCCATTGCCTTGTGTGGAAAAATGGACTAGACGTTGAGCGATTCCTGAGGTGAAGGGTTACAGGTGAAGGCAGAGCAGCTGAGCCGTGGACTGGATTAGATAGACTGGCTGAAAGACTAAGCACTGAGATGTTAATTAGTGCCACAGAGGTGCCAGAGAGGAACAAACCCCTTAGCTAGTCATGGGAGACTAAAACCCAAGAGTCCCACACAGGGCAGCAGATTCTGCGAAATTAAAGCTCCTATATTGTAGTGAAACTCAAAACGTACAGTACCATTCAAAAGTTTGAAGGGATTTTCATTTGTTTTTACGATTTTCTACATTGTAGAATAATAGTGAATAGATCAAAACTATGAAATAACACATGGAATCATGTAGTAACCCAAAAAAGCATTAAACAAATCAAAATATATTTTATATTTGAGATTCTTCAAAGTAGCCACCCTTTGCCTTGATGACAGCTTTGCACACTCTTGGCATTCTCTCAACCAGCTTCATGAGGTAGTCACCTGGAATGCATTTCAATTAACAGGGGTGCCTTGTTTAAAGTTAATTTGTGGATTTTTTCCCCTTCCTAATGCGTTTGAGGCTATCCGTTGAGTTATGACAGGGTAGGGGAGGTATACAGAATATAGACCTATTGTCACGCCCTGGCCTTAGTCATCTTTGTTTTCTTTATTATTTTGGTTAGGCCAGGGTGTGACATGGGTGATTTATTGTGTTCGTCTTGTCTGGGGTTTATTAGATTAATGGGGTTGTGTTCAGTTTAGTTGTCTAGGTAAGTCTATGGTTGCCTAGAGTGGTTCTCAATCAGAGGCAGGTGTTTATCATTGTCTCTGATTGGGAACCATATTTAGGCAGCCATATTCTTTGGGTATTTTGTGGGTGATTGTTTCCTGTCTTTGTGTTTACTGCACCAGATAGGGCTGTTTCGGTTTTCACGTTTCTTGTTTTGTAGTTGTGTTCATGTTTGAGTTTTCTTATTAAAGAACCATGAACTATAACCACACTGCGATATGGTCAGCCTCTCCTTCCCAGGAAAAAGCCGTGACACCTATTTGGTAAAAGACCAAGTTCATATTACAGCAAGAACAACTCAAATAAGCAAAGAGAAATTACTTTGAAAGTTTCTTCAAATCAAATCAACTCAACTATTATTGGTCACATACACATGGTTAGCAGATGTTAATGTGAGTGTAGTGAGATGCTTGTGCCACTAGTTCCAACAGTGCAGTAATATCTAACAAGTTATCTAACAATTTCCCAACACACATATCTAAAGGGGTGAATGAGAATATGTATACAGTATATAAATATATGGATGAGCGATGGCCGAGCCGGCATAGGCAAGGTGCAATAGAGTATATACATATCATATGAGTAATGTAAGATATGTAAACATTATTGAAGTGCCATTATTTAAAGTGGCATTGTTTAAAGTGACTAGTGGGATGGTAACGGTGTGAACAAGCAGTGGCTCGGGTGGTTGTTGTCTTTTTGGCCTTCCTGTGACATCGGGTGCTGTAGGTGTCATGGAGGGCAGGTAGTTTTCCCCCGGTGATGTGTTGTGCAGACCGCACCACCTTCTGGAGAGCCTTGCGGTTGAGGGCGGAGCAGTTGCCATGCCAGGCTGTGATACAGCCCGGCAGGATGCTCTTGATTGTGCATCTGTAAAAGTTTGTCAGAGTTTTGGGTGACAAGCCAAATTTCTTCAGCCTCCTGAGGTTGAAGAGGTGCTGTTGCACCTTCTTCACAACACTGTCTGTGTGGGTGGACTATTTAAGTTTGTCTGTGATGTGTACGCCAATGAACTTAAAACTGTCCACCATCTCCAGTGCTGTCGCTTCGATGTGGATAGGGGGGTGCTCCCTCTGCTGTTTCCTGAAGTCCACGATCATCTCCTTTGTTTTGTTGATGTTGAGTGAGAGGTTATTTTCCTGACAGCACACTCTGAGTGCCCTCACCTCCTCACTGTAGGCTGTCTCGTCATTGTTGGTAATCAAGCCCACTACTGTTGTGTCATCTGCAAACTTGATGATTGAGTTGGAGTCGTGCATGGACACGCAGTCGTGGGTGAACAGGGAGTACAGGAGGGGGCTGAGCACGCACCCTTGTGAGGCTCCAGTGTTGAGGGTCAGCGAAGTGGAGATGTTGTTTCCTACCTTCACCACCTGGGGGCGGCCCGCCAGAAAGACCAGGACCCAATTGCACAGGGCGGGGTTGAGACCCAGGGTCTCCAGCTTGATGATGAGCTTGGAGGGTACTATGGTGTTGAATGCTGAGCTGTAGTCAATTAACAGCATTCTTACATAGGTATTCCTCTTGTCCAGATGGGATAGGGCAGTGTGCAGTGTGATGGCAATTGCATTGTCTGTGGACCTGTTGGGGGGGGGTATGCAAACTGAAGTGGGTCTAGGTTGGCCGGTAAGGTGGAGGTGATATGATCCTTGATTAGTCTCTCAAAGCACTTCATGATGACAGAGGTGAGTGCTACGGGACGGTAGTCATTTAGTTCAGTTAACTTTGCCTACTTGGGTACAGGAACAATGGTGGTCATCTTGAAACATGTGGGGACAGCAGACTGGGATAGGGAGCGATTGAATATGTCTGTAAACACACCACCCAGCTGGTCTGTGCATGCTCTGAGGACACGGCTAAGGATGCCGTCTGGGCCAGCAGTCTTGCGAGGGTTAACACGTTTAAATGTTTTACTCACGTCAGCCACAGAGAAGGAGAGAGGGGGAGGGTGCAGTTTTTGTTAGCGGGCCGCGACGGTGGCACTGGATTATCCTCGAAGCGGGCAAAGAATGTGTTTACTTGATCTGGAAGCGTGACGTTGGTGTCCGGGACGTGGCTGGTTTTCTTTTCGTAGTCCGTGATTTCCTGTAGACCCTGCCACATACGTCTCGTGTCTGAGCCGTTGAATTCCGACTCCACTTTGTCCCTGTACCGGCATTTCGCTTGTTTGATTGCCTTGCGGAGGGAATAACTATATTGTTTATGTTCAGCCATATTCCAAGACCTCTTTCCATGGTTAAATGCGGTGGTGGTTCGCGCTTCCAGTTTTGCGCTGATGCCGCCATCCATCCACGGATTCTGGTTAGGGTAGGTTTAATAGTCACAGTGGGTACAACATCTCCAATGCATTCTTTATAAACTCACTCACCGAGTCAGCGTATAGATCGATGTTGTTCTCTGAGGCTGACCAGAACATATCCCAGTCCACGTGATCAAAACAATCTTGAAGCGTGGATTCCGATTGGTCAGACCAGCGTTGAATGGTTCTAGTACATCCTGTTTGAGTTTCTGCATATAAGACAGTAGGAGCAAGATGGATTTGTAGTCGGATTTGCCGAAGAGAGGCTGGGGGAGGTATTTGTATGCATCGCGGAAGTTAGAGTAGCAGTGATCGAGGGTATTACCCCGCGCGTAGTGCAATTAATATACTGATAGATTTTAGATAGCCTTGTTCGCAGATTTGCTGTGTTAAAATCCCCAGCTACAATAAATGCAGCCTCAGGATATATGGTTTCCAGTTACATAGAATCCAGTGGAGTTCCTTGAGGTCCATCTTGGTGTCTGCTTGAGGGGCAATGTGCACAGCTATGACGATACCTGACGAGAATTCTCTTGGGAGGTAATATGACCGGCATTTGGTTGTAAAGAATTCTAGGTCGGGTGAGCAGAATGACTTGAGTTCCTGTATGTTGTTATGATTACACCATGAGTCGTTAATCATGAAGCAACAACATATCCAGAGAGAGCCATGTTTCCATGAAACAGAGAATGTTACAATCTCTGATGTAAGGCAACCCTTGCTCGAATTTCATCAACCTTGTTGTCAAGAGACTGGACATTGGTGAGTAGTATACTTGGGAGCGGTAGGCGATGTGCACGTCTACGGAGCCTGACCAGGAGGCCGCTCCGTCTGCCCCTTCTGCGGCGCTGTTGTTTTGGGTCAGCCTAAGGACTCGAAGTGAGCCGACCATCTCTATCGGCGCCATTTTGCTAAAAAAAAAAGTTGCAAAATGCATCAAGCGCTATGATGAAACTGGCTCTTATGAGGACTGCCAAGGATTACCCAGAGTTACCTCTGCTGCAAAGGATAAGTTAATTATAGTTACCAGCCTCAGAAATTGCAGCCCAAATAAATGCTTCACAGAGTTCAAGTAACAGACACATCTCAACATCAATCTTTCAGGGGAGACTGAGTGAATTAGGCCTTCATGGTCGACTTGCTGCAAAGAAACCACTACCAAAGGGCTCCCAAGTGGCGCAGTGGTCTAAGGCACTGCATCACAGTGCAAGAGGCGACACTATAGTCCCTGATTTGAATCCAGGCCGTATCACATCCAGCCGTGATTGGGAGTCCTATAGGGTGGTGCACAAGTGGCCCAGCGTCGTCCGGGTTTGGCAGGCGGAGGACATCATTGTAAATTATCTGGCTTGCTTAGTTGAATGAAGGTTAAATATATACAAAAAATAAAGGACACCAATAATAATAATAAGAGACTTGCTTGGGCCAAGAAACATGAGCAATGGACATTAGACTGTTGGAAATCTGTTCTTTGGTCTGATGAGTCCCAATTTTAGATTTTTGGTTCCAACCGCTGGGTCTTTGTAAGAGGCAGAATAGGTGAACGAATAATATCTGCATGTGTGGTTGCCTCTGTGAAGCATAGAGAAGGATGTGTGCTGGTGTGGGGGTGCTTTGCTGGTGACACTGTCAGTTATTTACTTACATTTCAAAGCACACTTAACCAACATGGCTACCACAGCATGCTGCAGAGATACGCCATCCCATCTGGTTTGTGCTTAGTGGGACGATCATTTGTTTTTCAACACGACAATAACCCAACACATCTCCAGGCTCTGTAAGGGCTATTTGACCAATACGGAAAGTGATGGAGTGCTGCATCAGATGACCTGGCCTCCACAATCACCCAATTGAGATGGTTTGGGATGAATTTGGGCCGCAGAATGAAGGAAAAGCAGCCAACAAGTACTCAGCATATGTGGGATCTCCTTCAAGACTGTTGAAAAAGCAATCCGGGTGAAGCTGGTTTAGAGAATGCCAAGAGTGTGCAAAGCTGTCATCAAAGCAAAGGGTGGCTACTTTGAAGAATCTCAAATATAAATATATTTAACACTATTTTGGTTACTACATGATTCCATATGTGTTATTTCATAGTTTTGATGTCTTCACTATGATTCTATAATGTAGAAATGGTCAAATAAAGAAAAACCCTTGAATGAGTATGTGTGTCAGAACTTTTGACTGGTACTGTATACACGGAGCAGATAATTTCTCTCTCTCTCAAAACTACTAAGACTGACCCACAAACATTGTCTGTGTGGCAGGACAAACATAATGGTGCATTTACATACTTCTACAGGCCTCAGAAGGCCAGTGAGGATCTTAACCTAAGAGAGCCTTTGGCTAAAACAGATTTGAATGTAATTGGATGGAAGTTGATACACTATTGAAAAGCCTTTTGAAAGTGCACCAGCAGAACACTCTATCTTTCTAGCTGCAGCCAACGCTGGGCTGAGCTCCAGGGAAGGAGAGGGCTTTCATGCCCTGAAGTGTTCACTTTCCATACAACAGAACCCTGAAAGAGAGCAGCGCAGACAACTGGAAATTAGTGTGTGTGTGTGTGTGTGTGTGTGTGTGTGTGTGTGTGTGTGTGTGTGTGCGTGCATGCACGTCTCTCTTTTAGCGACAGAAGAAATATGATATGGGGGAGGAGAGCTGTTTGAGATGCAATGGAGAACGAATTACAGCACACAAAGAGAGCCGTGCAGAGTGATTTTCTAAGAAATTATCAAACATAACCCGCTTCACTCAAATCAGTAGGAATACATGGTTGTTCCTAAAACCTGCCCATCTATGTGTATAGGTGACTTGTACGTACCTACGGATCCCTGCTCGCCAGGGGCTCCTTTGGTTTGTGGAGCCCCTGTCTGTGAGGAAGACTCTGGTGCCGTTCCTTCTTCACCC
The DNA here is from genome assembly GCF_018296145.1 of Oncorhynchus tshawytscha. Lineage (NCBI taxonomy): Eukaryota > Metazoa > Chordata > Actinopteri > Salmoniformes > Salmonidae > Oncorhynchus > Oncorhynchus tshawytscha. The sequence continues at coordinate 27,315,553 of NC_056440.1, read as the reverse complement.
TGTAGGTGGCGGTGAGAAGTGGAGGCAGGAGAGGACAGCACTTGGACCTATTGGATAAAATAGGAAAGAGAGAAATTTGAAGAGATGTTTTAATTTACATTTTTATTAGGATCCCCATTATCCGACACCAGTGCCGACAGATAGCCTTACTGGGGTCCGACACATAACGAAAAAGACAATACAGATAAAATACTTTACAATTTATTGTAGTGTGCATGTGTGTTTTCATCTATCAGAGAAATGCCAATGCCTTTCAAATGGACTCATGATCAGAGACTGTAGCCTCTCGCTGCAGCACAGTTTTCAGTAGAGGAGGCCATGACTGTACCTTTTCCTCCAGTGAGCGGAGTCTGTCTGTCAGGGCTGTGAATCGACTACAGTTGAAGCAATCTGGAGAACAGACAAAGAAAAAAATACTATACGTGGACAAGTGTCAATATCTGCAAAAAGCACTTCCAAAAATGTACTTCAATGAATATGAGAAACATGGGGCCTGAGTGTTAAAGCAAAACATTGTAAAGGAGATAAATTGGATCCCAGGTGTTCTGAATCTGATGATATTTAAAAGAGAAATATGGTTCCAGGTGTCATAGTACAGTATGAGAGAGTGTTAGGGTCCTGGTTCTTACTGGTGGAGAGCTGCTCCCCTGTTCCTGCTTCTGTGCGGGCAGAGGCAGGAGGTCGGCGGAGAGTGGACGGCTTCCTCACCGCCTCCTGAGCCACCAGCTGGTTTCCTGACTCTGTAGCAGAAGAGGAAGGGGAGGTTGAAGAGGAGTCATTTCAGTAGACCACACAGTGAGTTCATACAGTCGTCATTCCGTTATGATGCACTAAGTCAGTCATGCAAATGGCCCTTATAAGCAGTGAGGCTTCCAGACAACAGCACAATCAGTCCACATCAACAAGAAAATACCAACCCTCCCAAAAGTATTTTCACTCAATTTCAGAATGCTCAGTGGTGCCAATATTCCCTTGTCAATTCAGTATTCTTTTTTTATTCCATTATTTTTATTCACATGATTTGTCATTCTGATTATGATGAAGCACAGTGGCAGGCTAGTTGGACTGCATGAGAGAGTTCTGCTCTGAAAGCCCTGGACAAAAACTATCTAGTGTCCTGTGACTGCAAGGAGACAGGGAGCTTCTCTCTACCAGGTGACCTCACCAACACCACTGTCAGGGTGGGCTAGCAGGTGAGGAACACAAGGGAGAGGGATGGACGGATGGAGGAATGGATAGAAAGAGGGATGATAATGCTAGAGCAGGCGTGACTTTTATCTCTGTCCTGTATCCCATCCATAGAGCCATGATTACATGGAACTCCATTCCATCTCAAATTGCTCAAGTGAACAGCAAACCTGGCCTTGAAAAACAGCTTCACAGCACTTCAATTCCTCTCCCCTATTTAAACAAATGATTTGATGTGTATGTATGTACTGATATGAATGTATAACTCATAGTCTAGTGCTACTGAATTGAGTCACTATTGAGTCAGTACAGAACCTTTCAGTTATATTTTTCTTGTTTTAATTTATTTAGTTTGTCCTTGAGCTATTCTTGTCTATTTTCTGTATTATGCCATGTTTCATATTTTGTGAGGACACCAGGAAGAGTAGTTACTGCTATAGAAACAGCTAATGGGGATCCTAATAAAATACCAAATACCATACTGTAAACATCCTATAGAAGTAGGATCTTAATTTGAGCCAGTTTGCTACAGCAAGGAAATAATCCTGCAACAACGGGAAATGTGAATTATTATGTGGATTATAATTAATGGATACATTTTTCTTAGGGCAAATCAAATTACAAACTTTAGAAGCCTTTTTATACCTTGAATACACTACAAGTTTGCATTTCCTGCTGTGCAGAAAGATTCTCAGCAACAAAAGAGTGATCAAATTATTGGTACACTGCAATTGTATCAAATTCACACACAACAAAAGCTACACTTGGCCAAACTGCTTTCATGTTGGTATGATTTGATTGAATATAAAAACAGTTTCAGCTCTGAGTGCTCTGTTCTATCTCGCCTGTGGGAGTTTGTGTTCCTGCGGGTTGGGGATGTTTTAAATAGGCAGACCTTTGTGGAGTTCCACACTGTCTCCTCTGTGTGTGTTAGTGTTGTTGTGTCTGTATGACCCAGGTTCTGCGGACACAAACAAGAGTCTGAGTTCAGCACCTAGTTAGACGCCAGCCAACACCTCTTCTCAGAGTCAGCTGGAGCCAAACACACTGCAAACCACTGGCCAACACTGCCTGAGCTCACTCAATCTCTCTCTGTCATTCACACAGTCAGCCACACTTACTGTAATATATATTATGTGCTACTGATGCTCGTCAGTGACAGCACAGACAGAAATACAGTACAAAGAGTTCATGTTCTGTTCAGAGTTCAGTGGGAGAAAGCAAAAGAGGACAAAAGAGAGCACAACAGAAAGAGTTAGGGCCCATAAAGAGAGAGAAGGAGAAAGGGAAATTAACAGTGTAAATGGGTCCTGCTCCAGACACTTGCCCTCAATCTTTGTGGATTTGATTTTCTATGTTTTGGGTTGAAAGGCTTTCTCAGTGGGTTACTACTAGCGCATGTGGAAATGAAACAAGGTTCGAGCTGAGACTGTAAATCAATGGTATGTTCTGAGGAATGTGTAAAGATGTACTGCTAAAAGCCCTATCTTCCATTTCAGTAAGAATGCAAAATTAGAGGCGAACTTCGAGTGGGGAAATAACACAGTCTTCGTTCTGCTCCATGTCCGTCTGTCTGCCTGTTTATGTGAGGGTGTGTGTGTGTGTGTGTATGGTAGGGGAGATGTCCTATGGAGACCAGGTAATAATGATGACAGTGTCCGATTTCAAATAGGCTCGGAATTGATAATATACCCCTGCTCCAGAACGCACTGAAAGCACCTCTAACCCAGACTCCCTTTCCGACAGACAGCATTTCTTTTCTCTTTAGATTATAGACCATTCACGTGCCAAGATCCACCCTCCCACACTTAAACACATTGTATGAAACGTTCAGCTGGCTCTGGCACTCAGACAACCATCCCCCACACACCCCAACTTCCATTCTCTCACTCTCTCTTTCATTCACTCTGCCTGCCCATGTCTCAAGTTTGAGAAATCACAGGATAACAAGTCAACTTATTCCCTATATTCCCATAGACAGTGTCTGTGAAGCAGTGTGTGTTGACTTGGATGTGCTGAGTGTGATCTATTCATCTGGGCCAAGAGTAACAATGTCGGGGCTTGTGACTGGTCTCTCTCTCTCTCTCTCTCTCTCGGCTAAAGGGGGGGGGGGTCAGAGAGACTTGCCTGAGTGCATTTGACCCTTGACCCTGTGATGCTCTGGGCCCTAATCAAGGTTTGAATCAGAGCTCTTCATTAGAAGAGACCCCTGTGGAGAGAGGAGAGGTTGTCCTGACATCAGCTCTGTGTCTGGTTCCAGGCTCTGTGGCTGACAGGACAGGACAGGACACAGAGCACAGCACAAGGGGGAGTTTTCCACTGTTTACAAACACTGACAAGTCATTTCCTCCCCACTGGCCTGGCCTGCCTGGTGAAACTCTCTCAGGAGACAGAGGGAGAGGGGTGAAGGTCACACCACTGCTGTGTCAGGGTTAATTAAAATCTCATTAGTGTTATACAATTATCCACAGCTCTGAGTGTGTGTGTCACAGGAGGTTGGTGGCACCTTTATTGGGGAAAACAGGCTCGTGGTAATGACTGGAGTGGAATCATTGGAACAGTATTAAATACACCAAACACATGGTTTCCAGGTGGTGGATGCCATTCCATTTGCTCCGTTCCGGCCATTATGAGCCGTCCTCCGCTCAACAGCCTCCACTGGCGTATATATGTGTGTGTGTGTGTGTGTGTGTGTGTGTGTGTGTGTGTGTGTGTGTGTCAGTACTGGCAGTAGGAGCATAACGCCTTCCTGCTCTGTGACTGTAGTTACCAAAATAACTCCCTCCAACACCCTTTAAGCAGCCCCTGAGGGCCCTCCATGGCAGTCTGGGGGAGGCCCCTGACAGCACACAGTCACAGGGAGAGGGGGCTGGGAGCCATCCTCTTCCTGTGAGACAAAGTCTCACCAACCAGCAGGCTTGTGTGTGTGTGTGTGTGTGTGTGTGTGTGTGTGTGTGTGTGTGTGTGTGTGTGTGTGTGTGTGTGTGTGTGTGTCATATTAAATCAATGTTCATTGGTCGTGTACACAGATTTGCATATGTTATCGCAGGTGTAGTGAAATGTAGTAATACCTAGGAATAAATAAAAAAACGATACACACATAATACACATATACATATACACTACCGTTCAAAAGTTTGGGGTCACTTAGAAATGTCCTTGTTTTTGAAAGAAAAGCAAATTTTTTGTCCATTAAAATACCATCAACTTAATCCGAAATACAGACATTGATAGGGACTTGTGAGGTGTCTGTTTCTCAAACTAGACACTCTAATGTACTTGTCCTCTTGCTCAGTTGTGCACCGAGACCTTCCACTCCTCTTTCTATTCTGGTTAGAACCAGTTTGCTCTGTTCTGTGAAGGGAGTAGTACACAGCGTTGTACGAGATCTTCAGTTTCTTGGCAATTTTTCACATGGAATAGCCTTCATTTCTCAGAACAAGAATAGACTGATGAGTTTCAGAAGAAAGTTTTGAGCCTGTAATCGAACCCACAAATGCTGATGCTCCAGACACTCAACTAGTCTAAAGAAGACCAGTTTTATTGCTTCTTTAATCAGGACAACAGTTTTAAGCTGTGCTTACATAATTGCAAAAGGGTTTTCTAATGATCAATTAGCCTTTTAAAATTATAAACTTTTGGCCTCCCGAGTGGCGCAGTGATCTAAGGGACTACATCGCAGTGCTAACTGTGCCACTAGAGATTCTGGTTTGAGTCCAGGCTCTGTCACAGCCGGCCGCGACCGGGAGGCCCATGGGGCGGTGCACAATTGGCCCAGCATCGTCTGGGTTAGGGAGGGTCTGGCCGGCAGGGATGTCCTTGTCTCATCGTGCACTAGTGACTCCTGTGGCGGGATAGGCACAGTGCACACTGACACGGTCGCCAGTTGTATGGTGTTTCCTCCGACACATTGGTCCGGCTGGCTTCCGGGTTGGATGGGCATTGTGTCAAGAAGCAGTGCGGCTTGGTTGGGTTTTGTTTCGGAGGATGCATGGCTCTTGACCTTTGCCTCTCCTGAGTCCGTACGGGACTTGCAGTGATGAGACAAGACTGTAACTACTACCAATTGGATACTATGAAAATTGGGGAGAAAAAGGGGGTGAAAAATAAATAAATAATAATAATAAACATGGATTAGCTAACACAACGTGCCAAAGAGAACACAGGAGTGATGGTTGCTGATAATGGGCCTATGTAGATATTCCAATCAAAATCAGCAGTTTCCAGCTACAATAGTCATTTACAACATTAACAATGTCTACATTATATTTCTGATCAATTTGATGTTATTGCAATGGACAAAAAAGAAGCTTTTCTTTCAAAAACAAGGACATTTCTAAGTGACCCCGCTCTTTTGAACGGTAGTGTACATTAAGGGTTAAGGTTAAGGTTAGGGGTTAGGGAATACATGTTTTGGTCCCCTTAAGGATAGTACAACAAACGTGTGTGTGTGTGTGTGTGTGTGTGTGTGTGTGTGTGTGTGTATTTGTGTGTGTATTTGTGAGTGTATTTGTGAGTGTATTTGTGTTTAATGGTCCAAGGTCAGTCCTCCAGTGTTACTTTCCCAGTGAAAATAAACCAGACCATTCTGCAGCCAGCCCAGCCAGCCTAGCCTGCCCAGAGAGCACATTTCCTCCTTCTTTTCTTTACAGAGCCCATTAATGCTCCAACTCACTCTAGGCTCCCTCTCCTTAGCTCATTATTTGCCCTGGTTTATTTATTCTCTCTTTGATATGCAAAAGACGTAGCCATGTGCAGACAGACAGCCCTCGTGCTAGGAAGGCCTGTCTTCTGGAGGTATTTCTATGGCTAAAATGTCTCTTTGTTTCTCAATACATATGGTCTGTAATGGTGGGTGGGTGATTATATGCAAGCTCACACACATCTCGTCTCAGTGGTGGCCTTGATGGAGTTTAATCAACAACGAGGTGTACATTTAAACTATGTGATTTTACCACAGCACAGGTCAGAACCTGAGAATGAACTCTGTCAGATGGGACTGGGGCTCTGGCTACACCTTCTCCTCCTCCTTCTTTAGCTTGAGTTTCATAAGACTGGTTTAGCTCAGAGCCAGAGGTTCCCAGAAGGAGGTATGGGGTCTGAGGGAGCGGCGAGCAGCTGTGGACACAGACCATCCAGACAACACAGGGCTGGGCCGGGCTGGGGAGGGGAGGAATCGTCCTGATCTGATCCATCTCTGTCTGCTCAGAGAGTGACCGGGTGCTGCTGACCAGCCAGGCCAGGGAGTTTTTATCTGTCACGCTGCTGTTGAAGCCTTCATGAAGACTAAAGACCACTGGTGCATGTGGACAAAGATTTGGATGCATCTGTAGATGCATTCCTCTTAGACAAAATTATGATCCTGCGAATATTCCTTACAGAGTGGCTGGCTACCCTTTGTCTATGAGTTCTGACCCAGCAGTTTCACTGGTTTATTAGTGTGACTAAAAAGGGCATATGATAACAAGTTTGGGTGATGCTCCTCCAGTTCTGTCTCTCTGCCTCCTCTCATTCTCTCTCTCTCTCTCTCTCTCTCTCTCTCTCTCTCGCTCGCTCTCTCTCTACACATGGCTTCCATCTCCCAAATTGCGTTGGGACCATGGTATCGTCACTGTGACCAACCCGAGACTCCTCTTCAGTGGGCCAACCCAAAACTGCCCTGCACCCCAGCGTTTATAGTGCTTTCCCAGGATTCCAGCTTTGCTTTTATTAGGTGATTGGCTGAGAGGGAGGGGTGGCCTACATCATGAACTGCCACTCTCCAGTGACCCCCCACCTCAGCCTGCAGTGGTGAGGCCCACAATTTCTTCTCACACTGCAGTGCCCGCTGGGTTCCTGTGGGACTCTGTAATTAGGGGCAGTTGTATGGGGAAGGGGAAGGGGGGGTCCTTGGGCCAACATGGACTATCTCCAGAATTCACTATAAGGGTAGGTTAAGCTCAGAGAGTCTTTCCACGGACACTCACACATATTTGGCTACACACACAAACACACACTGCTAAGGTTGTTGATGTGAGCAGACCTGCTGCAGAGGTGTTGGGCCAGCCAAACTGCAACTGAAACCAGACGTGGCCTTTAGGACCCTGAGGTGAGGGGTGGAGTGGTGGTGGTGGTGGTGGGGGGGGGGGTCAGGGAGGTGCTCTCACCTCCTACAGACACATCTCACTTCATCAGTCAACACCAGCAGGCCGGCAGGCAGACCAGACAGTCAGACAGGAGATCCCTGGCCTCCAGACTAATGGGTCTGAGAACAGACTAAGACTGCCTGGGATCTTTAACAAACACTTCGCCTGGCCACTCAATGGAGTGTTGGAACTTGTGTGGTTGCAGTTACTGACTTCATTCTAATGCTTTCCTCTTGTTCTAGAACACACCTGTGTGTTCTGATTCCAGTTAAGATGATAAAGGTAGACTCAGCTTTAATTACATTGCCACGAGTACCACTGCAGAAATTGCGACAAGTGAGATGCAAGACTTCACTCACATACTGTCACACACAGTGTCTGCGCATGTGTATGGGTTCACTTCGATGCTGTTAGAGCGTGGTTGGTACGGGACTAATCTCGGTCACCCAGAAGTAAAAATCTTGAAAAGTTGTCACTTCCCATTTACACATGAATCTGTCCACGAGAGATTAGTACGGGACCAAAACAGCAGCCCATGCCCAAGCTGTCCCATAATATGGAGCACAGCCAAACACACAAACACACACACGCATCCATACACGCGCACAAGCTCCCGTGCACACGCAAATGCACAGAAGTTCCTACAGTAGTGTAGTGCTGGTCTGTCAGCCCTGTCAGCTCATCTATTCCATCCAGATGTGCACGCAGACGGACCTCTAATCTCCCGCCTCCTCTTCCCAGACAGGGGCTGCTCCTTCTGCCCCCTCTCTTCCTCTCTCCTGCCCCCTCTCCCTCTCCCTCCCTCTCTCTCCCATACCTGTGGTGAGGCTGATGGCAGGGGCAGGGTCCCAGACGGCTCTGTGGAGCCTGGTTGCCCCCCCCTGACCTTCTCCCTGGCGGGCAGCTACAGAGTAGAGCCTGGCCTGGCTGTATGATGCACTGGTGTCTATCTGCCTGCCTGTCTGTCTGTCTGTCTGTCTGTCTGTCTGTCTGTCTGTCTGTCTATCTGTCTGTCTAGAACATTTACATCTGCTCCTACTGGGACCCTGTCCGACTGACTGGTTGCTATGGACAGCCTTTAACTTAATTTCGCTCCCCTCCCACTTCTCCTTCCACTCCTCTCTGACCCTCTGGTTATTATTTCCCAACTGCCTGGTCTGTGGTTACCTATACTAGAGTGCAGTCCTCTGGCCCCCCTGACAGTTTTCACTGCTGAGAATCGCTCCAAGGCGCTCTCATAAATAATAACGACTATAATAGTGAATACAGAAACCATGAGCTGTTTCATAATCTCTCTCTCCCCTCACTTTCCCTCTGACCTTTGAGTATACTAACTACAGTACCTCCGTCTCTTGCTGCCTGACCACTTTATTTCTCTCTCCAAAATATCCCTTTCTTTTTTTCTCTTATCTGCTTCAGCACTCTGTCAGTCCTCTCAGTAAGTTTAATCTCACCAACATGATGTCTGGATGCCCACAACAACAACAACTGGGTGTGTTCATAGAACAAGCCACAGGAAATAAAACTATTCTGAAATCCTATATTCCAACAAACAGATGTGAAAATGCAAGGCTAAACATGGTTAAAAAAGCGGAGTTTAAAAGTAGAAACATAATAAGACAATGCTCTCCCCTTCATCCCCCAAAACATAGGGATTGTTAGTGTACGGCAACAATGGAAACAATTATCTTGGTGCCGCGAAAACAAACAACGCTGTGGTCTGTGTAAAGTGGCAAACATTAGCAGCAGGCACATCTGGGGAAATGAAGCATGCTGCGTTTGAGACGGTGTGCGGTTGGGATGGGCTGCACCACAAATTCGCTCTACGCTTTTTAAACATTTCCTCCGCTTGAAAGTAACAGATGTCCAATAAATACGTGAGGCAAAGGCTGACGTTACCAAATCCCAACATCACTTTTTATTAAGACAGACACAAAAACATTGGAAAACTATAAAATCTCCTTCCTTTCATGCCCCCGTCTCGTGACCCCAGCTGACCTGCATGCAGACGCCTCCCTCATCACCGTCTCCCTCCTCTCTCAATTAAATTCAAAAAGATATATTGGAATAGGACACATATGTTAAATCAACAATAAAAAAAATTAACAGTAACATTACACTCACAAAGGTTTCAGAGGAATAGAGAGATTTCAAATGTCATATTATGGCTATGTACAGTGTTATAACAATGTGCAAATAGTAAAAGTACAAAAGGGAAAATAAATAAACATAATTATGGGTTGTATTTACAATGGTGTTTGTTGTTGCCCTTTTCTTGTGGCAAAAGGTCACAAATCTTGCTGCTGTGATGACACATTGTGATATTTCACCCAATTCATATGGGAATTTATCAAAATTGGATTTGTTTTCAAATTCTTTGTGGGTCTTTGTAATCTGAGGGAAATATGTATCTCTAATATGTTCATACATTTTGTGAGCAGTGTGCACATAGCCTGTCTTCTCTTGAGAACCAGGTCTGCCTACAATGGCCTCTCTCAATAGCAAGGCTATTCTCACTGAGTCCGTAGTCAAAGCTTTCCTTGATTTTGGGTCAGTCACAGTGGTCAGGTATTCTGCCACTGTGTACTCTCTATTTAGGGCCAAATAGCATTCCAGTTTGCTCTATTTTTGGTCAATTCTATCCAATGTGTCAAGTAATTATCTTTTTGTCTTCTCATGACTTGGTTGGTTCTGGTTGTGTTGCTGTTGCTCTCCTGGGGCTCTGTGGGGTCTGTTAGTGTTTGTGAACAGAGCCCCAGGACCAGCTTGCTTAGGGGACTCTTTTCTAGGTTAATCTCTCTGTAGATGATGGGTTTGTAATGGAAGGTTTGGGAATTTCTTCCTTTTAGGTGGTTGTAGAATTTAATGGCTCTTTTCTGGATTGTGATATATTTTTAATATTTGAGGATGTTTTTGCAGAATTCTGCAAGTAGAGTCTCAATTTGATTTGTCCCATTTTGTGAATTCTTGGTTGGTGAGCGGACCTCAGAAATCGCAGCCATAAAGGATAATGGGTTCTATAACTGATTCAAGTATTTTTAGCCAGATCCTAATTGGGATGTCGAATTGTCTCTCCTTGTCTCTCAGATCGTTCACAGCCATGTGAAAGTTACCTGTGATGCTGATGTTTAGGTATGTATCATTTTAGTCTGCTCTATGGCAATGGTGTCTACATGGAATTTGTATTAGTGGTCCTGGCAACTGGACCTTTTTTGGAACACCATTATTTTTGTCTTACTGAGATTTACTGTCAGGGCCCAGGTCTGAATTAATCTGTGCAGAAGATCTAGGTGCTGCTGTATGCCTTCCTTGGTCAAGGACAGAAGCACCAGATCATCAGCAAACAGTAGACATTTGACTTCAGATTCTAGTAGGGTGAGGCCGGGTGCTGCAGCCTGTCCTAGTTCTAATTTGCCAATTCGTTGATATATACGTTGAAGAGGGTGGGGCTGAAGCTGCATCCCTGTCTCACCCGATGGCCTTATGGAAAGAAATGTGTTTTTTGCCAATTTTAAACACACACTTGTTGTTTGTGTACATGGATTTATAATGTTGTATTTTTTCCCACCAACACCGCTTTCCATCAATTTGTATAGCAGACCCTCATGGCAAATTGAGTCAAAATCTTTTTTGAAATCAACAAAGCATGACAAGATTTTGCCTTTGTTTTTTTTTGTTTTTTTTGTCAAATTAGGGTGTGCAGGATGAATATGCACCGTCTTGTTGTACGATAATTTAGTAAAACGCCAATTTGACATTTGCTCAGTACATTGTTTTCACTGAGGAAATGTACATCTCTCTCTGAGGAAATGTCTCTCTCTCTCTGAACCCAAGAAGAGTATTGTCCTGTGATGTGTCTTAGCATTCCCTCCCTCCCTCCTCCTCCCCCTCCCCTCATTCCCCTTTAATGGTCACCAGGGAGACCATTAAAACCAGGAGCATTGTACTACTGACAGTGCCTGGGTGAAACCACACTATCCTCTGTTGTGTGTTTAGAATGACAGGGAGGGACCGTCTGTGACATCCTCCCTTCTTGTCCTGACACAGCACAGCAATTAAAACCCAGTCCTCTCAGCCAACACACAGCCACAAACGGCTCAACAAACAAGTGTTCCAAAAATAACTGGGTCCAGGAATCGGCCTGCCTACTCACTTCCATACACACACCATTTCCATAGCCACAGATATAACCTCAGACACAGCCACAGATATAACCACAGACACAGATATATATATTTAAATATATATATATATTTCACCTTTATTTAACCAGGTAGGCCAGTTGAGAACAAGTTCTCATTTACAATTGCGACCTGGCCAAGATAAAGCAAAGCAGTGCGACACAAACAACAACACAGAGTTACACATGGGATAAACAAACATACAGTCAATGACGCAATAGAAAAGTCTATATGCAGTGTGTGCAAATGTAGTAAGATTAGGGAGGTAAGGCAATAAATAGGCCATAGTGGCGAAATAATGACAATTTAACAATTAAGCACTGGAGTGATAGATGTGCAGAATATGAATGTGCAAGTAGAGATATTGGGGTGCAAAGGAGCAAAAAAATAAATAACAATATGGGTTGAGGTAGTTGGGTGGACTATTTACAGATGGGCTATGTACAGGTGCAATGATCGGTAAGCTGCTCTGACAGCTGGTGCTTAAAGTTAGTGAGGGAGATACAAGACTCCAGCTTCAGTGATTTTTGCAATTTGTTCCAGTCATTGTCAGCAGAGAACTGGAAGGAAAGGCGGCCAAAGGAGGAGTTGGCTTTGGGGGTGACCAGTGAAATATACCTGCTGGAGCGCGTGCTACGGATGTTGCTGCCACAGATATAACCACAGATATAACCACAGACACAGCCGATGATATAACCACAGACACAGCCACAGATATAACCACAGATATAACCACAGATGTAACCACAGATATAACCACTGACACAGCCACAGATATAACCACATACACGGCCACAGATAAAACCACATACACAGACACATATAACCACAGCCTTTCCCTGCTCACTGAGGTTGGACACAGCAAGTACAGTACTGTGCATTACTATACATTACTATGTATTAATACTTTGCAATGAGATATTGTCACGACTTCCGCCAAAGTCGGCTCCTCTCCTTGTTCGAGCGGCGTTCGGAGGTCGACGTCACCAGCTTTCTAGCCATCGCCGCTCCATTTTTCATGTATCCATTTGTTTTGTCTTGTTCCCTTCACCCCTGGTTTTCATTCCCCAATCAATCCGTATGTATTTATTCCTCTGTTCCCCATCATGTCTTTGTGTAAGATTGTTTGTGTTACGTGTATTTTGGAATTGTGGATATTGTTACGCGCATTACTTTTTGTCTATGTTCCGTGTTCGGGCACATTTTATGTTACTTTGGGCTGTCATTTTGGACCGGAATAAATAGTGCTCCTGTTCACTACACTGCTCTCCTGCACCTGACTTCACCTCCAATACACACTCCTAACAGATATGAAGTCCATGCTCACGATGCATAAATTCTAAAACAAAATCACACCCACTGAGGAATTGATTAGCTAAATTTGACAATACATAGTAAATATACACACAGTTATTAGAAGTGCCTTAAGAGGCATGTAGTGTATTGCACTCTTGGCTTGAACATTTTTGAAAACTGTGAGAAAAGGAAAGTTTGTAGCTTTTATTCTAAGAACCCTGATCTTAAACCCAGGTAAGACCACTGATCTTAAACCCAGGTAAGAACACTGATCTTAAACCAAGGTAAAAACACTGATCTTAACCCCAGGTAAGAACCCTGATCTTAACCCCAGGTAAGAACACTGATCTTAAACCCAGGTAAGAACACTGATCTTAAACCCAGGTAAGAACACTGATCTTAAACCCAGGTAAGAACACTGATCTTAAACCCAGGTAAGAACACTGATCTTAAACCCAGGTAAGAACACTGATCTTAAACCCAGGTAAGAACCCTGATCTTAACCCCAGGTAAGAACACTGAACTTAAACCCCAGGTAAGAACACTGATCTTAACCCAAGGTAAAAACACTGATCTTAACCCCAGGTAAGAACCCTGATCTTAACCCCAGGTAAGAACACTGATCTTAAACCCAGGTAAGAACACTGATCTTAAACCCAGGTAAGAACACTGATCTTAAACCCAGGTAAGAACACTGATCTTAAACCCAGGTAAGAACCCTGATCTTAAACCCAGGTAAGAACCCTGATCTTAACCCCAGGTAAGAACACTGAACTTAAACCCCAGGTAAGAACACTGATCTTAAGCCCAGGTAAGAACCCTGATCTTAACCCCAGGTAAGAACACTGATCTTAAACCAAGGTAAAAACACTGATCTTAACCCCAGGTAAGAACCCTGATCTTAACCCCAGGTAAGAACACTGATCTTAAACCCAGGTAAGAACACTGATCTTAAACCCAGGTAAGAACCCTGATCTTAACCCCAGGTAAGAACACTGAACTTAAACCCCAGGTAAGAACACTGATCTTAACCCCAGGTAAGAACCCTGATCTTAACCCCAGGTAAGAACACTGAACTTAAACCCCAGGTAAGAACACTGATCTTAACCCCAGGTAAGAACCCTGATCTTAACCCCAGGTAAGAACACTGATCTTAAACCCAGGTAAGAACCCTGATCTTAACCCCAGGTAAGAACACTGATCTTAAACCAAGGTAAAAACACTGATCTTAACCCCAGGTAAGAACCCTGATCTTAAACCCAGGTAAGAACACTGATCTTAAACCCAGGTAAGAACACTGATCTTAAACCCAGGTAAGAACACTGAACTTAAACCCCAGGTAAGAACACTGATCTTAACCCCAGGTAAGAACCCTGATCTTAACCCCAGGTAAGAACACTGATCTTAAACCCAGGTAAGAACACTGATCTTAAACCCAGGTAAGAACACTGATCTTAAACCCAGGTAAGAACACTGATCTTAAACCCAGGTAAGAACACTGATCTTAAACCCAGGTAAGAACACTGATCTTAAACCCAGGTAAGAACCCTGATCTTAAACCCAGGTAAGAACAGAGATGAGGGCTATTTTACACACTTTGGTTTTCTGCACTAAGACACCCTGCAACAACACGACGCTGGGGGAATTCTTGGCCAGTGAACCCTGTACTCTGGCCTTGCTCATTACCCTGGGGGGTGACATGGGCTAAGTTCCAAATGGCACCCTATTCCCTATTTAGTACACTACTTTGACCAGGGCCCCTATGTAATGCACTACTTTTGACCAAAAGTAGTGCACTATATAGGGAATAGGGTGCCATTTGGGACACAGTAAAATGAGCCCACTCTGCCCACAACGCCAGCCAAGCATAAAGCAGCCCAGTCCAGCCATGCAGCTAAACATCCTGCCCCATGTCTAATGCTATATACAGAAGGTTCTGTGGGAGTAAACGCTGTGGCCTAAATGTTTGAAGGACAAGTCGACTCCAACACACATAGTTTATATGCCACAGTAAAACCCAGATCACTTGTTATAGCTCTGGGGCCTGGTGTTGCTCCATCAGCCCATAGCACTGTGTTTTCCCTACAGAGAGAGCTGATCTGTCCGTGAGAGCAGATGAGGGCAAGGCTTATTAATAAAAGGCTTAAAACACTTCCAGCTTCCCCTCCCGTCACCACGCACCTAAATAACCAGCAAAAATCAAGAGCCCCCTATGACAACAGCGCAACTGTATCCATGGCAACGAAAAACAAAGGTTTTGCTTTAATGCATTGACTGACTATATGAGAGTGACTGCACAGCTCCCCAAGCCAGGCGGCGGTTGCCAGACGTAGCTATTCCAACTCCCCTTTCTGTGATAGTCTGCTCCAAAAGCAAACCATAAACCTTCCTTACTGCTACCATGTTGTTGTTATGTTGTGTTTCTGCCTTGCTATGTTGTGTGTCTTAGTTCTCTCTTTATGTAGTGTTGTCTCTCTTGTAGATATGTGTGTTTTATATATATTATATATTATATACTTTTAATCCCAGGCCCCCATCCCTGCCGCAGGGGGTCTTTTGTCTTTTCAATTTGTTCTTAATAACTGACTTACCTAGTTAAATAAAGGTTAAATAACAGGCACGGTGCGGGGGGCCAAGCAGCAGAGACAGGCGCGGTGAGGGGGTCCAAGCAGCAGAGACAGGCGCGGTGAGGGGGGCCAAGCAGCAGAGACAGGCGCGGTAGAGGGGGGCCAAGCAGCAGAGACAGGCGCGGTGAGGGGGCCAAGCAGCAGAGACAGGCGCGGTGAGGGGGGCAAAGCACCAGGGACAAGCGGTGAGGGGGGCCAAGCAGCAGAGACAGGCGTGGTGAGGGGGGCCAAGCAGCAGAGACAGGCGCGGTGAGGGGGGCAAAGCACCAGGGACAAGCGGTGAGGGGGCCAAGCAGCAGAGACAGGCGTGGTGAGGGGGGCCAAGCAGCAGAGACAGGCGCGGTGAGGGGGGCAAAGCACCAGGGACAAGCGGTGAGGGGGCCAAGCAGCAGAGACAGGCGCGGTGGGGGGCCAAGCAGCAGAGACAGGCGCGGTGAGGGGGGCCAAGCACCAGGGACAAGCGGTGAGGGGGCCAAGCAGCAGAGACAGGCGCGGTGAGGGGGGCCAAGCAGCAGAGACAGGCGCGGTGAGGGGGCCAAGCAGCAGAGACAGGCGCGGTGAGGGGGCCAAGCAGCAGGGACAAGCGGTGAGGGGGGCCAAGCAGCAGAGACAGGCGCGGTGAGGGGGCCAAGCAGCAGGGACAAGCGGTGAGGGGGCCAAGCAGCAGAGACAGGCGCGGTGAGGGGGGCCAAGCAGCAGAGACAGGCGCGGTGAGGGGGCAAAGCACCAGGGACAGGCGCGGTGAGGGGGCAAAGCAGCAGAGACAGGTGCGGTGAGGGGGCAAAGCAGCAGAGACAGGCGCGGTGAGGGGGGCTAAGCACCAGGGACAGGCGCGGTGAGGGGGGCCAAGCAGCAGAGACAGGCGCGGTGAGGGGGGGGGGCAAAGCACCAGGGACAGGCGCGGTGAGGGGGGCCAAGCAGCAGAGACAGGCACGGTGAGGGGGGCAAAGCACCAGGGACAGGCGCGGTGAGGGGGGGCAGGCGTGGTAAGGGGGCAAGCAACAGAGACAGGCGTGGTGAGGGGGCAAAGCACCAGGGACAGGCGCGGTGAGGGGGGTCAAGCAGCAGAGACAGGCGCGGTGAGGGGGGACAAGCACCAGGGACAGGTGCGGTGAGGGGGGCAAAGCACCAGGGACAGGCGCGGTGAGGGGGCCAAGCACCAGGGACAGGTGCAGTGAGGGGGAGCAAAGCAGCAGTGACAGGCGCGGTGAGGGGGGCCAAGCACCAGGGACAGGCGAGGTGAGGGGGGCCAAGCAGCAGAGACAGGCGCGGCCAAGCACCAGGGACAGGTGAGTGAGGGGGGGGGGCCAAGCACCAGGGACAGGTGAAGTTAGGGGGACCAAAGCAGCAGTGACAGGAGCGGTGAGGGGGGCCAAGCACCAGGGACAGGCGCGGTGAGGGGGGCCAAGCAGCAGAGACAGGTGCGGTGAGGGGGGCCAAGCACCAGGGACAGGTGCAGTGAGGGGGGCCAAGCTCCAGGGACAGGTGCGGTGAGGGGGGCAAAGCAGCAGTGACAGGCGCGGTGAGTGGGGGCCAAGCACCAGGGACAGGCGCGGTGAGGGGGGCCAAGCAGCAGAGACAGGCGCACTGAGGGGGGCCAAGCAGCAGAGACAGGCGCGGTGAGGGGGGCCAAGCAGCAGGGACAGGCGTGGTGAGGGGGCCAAGCAGCAGGGACAGGTGCGGTGAGGGGGGCCAAGCAGCAGAGACAGGCGCGGTGAGGGGGGCCAAGCACCAGGGACAGGCGCAGTGAGGGGGCCAAGCAGCAGAGACAGGTATGGTGGGGGGCCAAGCACCAGGGACAGGCGCGGTGAGGGGGGCCAAGCAGCAGAGACAAGTGCACTGAGGGGGGGGGCAAGCAGCAGAGACAGGTATGGTGAGGGGGCCAAGCAGCAGGGACAGGTATGGTGAGGGGGCCAAGTAGCAGGGGCATGCACGGTGAGGGGTGGCCAAGTAGCAGGGACATGCACGGTGAGGGGGGCCAAGCAGCAGAGACAGGTATGGTGAGGGGGGCCAAGTAGCAGGGACAGGTATGGTGAGGGGGCCAAGTAGCAGGGACATGCACGGTGAGGGGTGGCCAAGTAGCAGGGACATGCACGGTGAGGGGGGCCAAGCAGCAGAGACAGGTATGGTGAGGGGGGCCAAGTAGCAGGGACAGGTATGGTGAGGGGGCCCAAGCAGCAGAGACAGGTATGGTGAGGGGGGCTAAGTAGCAGGGACATGCACATTGAAGGGGGCCAAGCAGCGGGGACAGGCACGGTGAGGGGGCCCAAGCAGCAGAGACAGGTATGGTGAGGGGGGTCAAGCAGCAGGGACAGGTATGGTGAGGGGGCCCAAGCAGCAGAGACAGGCACGGTGAGGGGGCCAAGCAGCAGAGACAGGCACGGTGAGGGGGCCAAGCAGCAGAGACATGCACGGTGAGGGGGCCAAGCAGCAAAAACAGGCACATTGAGGGGGCCAAGCAGCAGAGACAGGCACATTGAGGGGGGCCAAGCAGCGGAGACAGGCACATTGAGGGGGCCAAGCAGCAGAGACAGGCACGGTGAGGTTGGGGCCAAGCAGCAGAGGCAGGCACAATGAGGGAGGCAAAGCAGCAGAGACAGGCACAATGAGGGGGCCAAGCAGCAGGGACAGGCACAATGAGGGGGCCAAGCAGCAGAGACAGGCGTGGTGAGGGGGCACAGCAGTAGAGACAGGCACAATGGGGGGGAGCAGCAGGGACAGGCACAATGAGGGGGAACCAAGTTGCAGAGACAAGCACTTTGAGGGGGGCCAATCAGCTGAAACAGCCACATTGAGGGAGGCCAAACAGCAGGGACAGGTGCGGTGAGGGGGACCAAGCAGATTCAGCTACTTTTAGGGAATTGCCCATTTCGCTTCCTCCACATTATAGGCCATAATTGAAATGTTCCAATGGGACTAGTATGAGAACCATACTTAGGTAGCCTGGTTTCACTTTTGAGTTGTGGGTGCTTATTTTCCGTGTCAGTGTTTTGTTCCACACGGAACTGTTTCGGTTTGTTTTTTCACGTGGTCGTTTATTGTTTTGTTCAGTGTTCATTATGCTTATTAAAAAAACTAAGATGAACATTTACCATGCTGCGTATTGGTCCGATCCTTGCTACTCCTCCTAAGAAGAGGAAGAGGAAAGCCGATACACTTGTACAGAGCAGAGGGAGAGTGCCCGGAAAGAGTGCTAGGTACACAGTACTTCCTGGTTTATATTCATTGTGTTATTGTAAATTCAGTGCTATGCATCAGTAGTTCCAGACATAATGCTGATGTATAAGTCTCCCAAGTATTCAGGCAGAGATGACACCACACTGACATGTACAATAGCACTTATGGTCCATCTATGTATACAACTCTGCACTCTAGGTCCTCTGGTTTCCTAGCAGAGGTTGTGGCTATGGAAGACAGAAATGGAAGACTGGATGGTTACAGGGTCTGCGGGCCAGCCAGCCAGGCAGTAAGGCAGCCAGTAATTATGTTAACAGTAGAAGATCTTTGTTGTGGTCCTGACAGAGACACAGACTACAGCGGACAGATAGCTGGGTCTCAGAGGCTTTGATTTAGATAGCCTATATATTCTTCAAATATAAAAACGTCACAGTCGATTTGGGCCGACTGTAAAACCTTAGTGCATAAAAACGCAGTAAGGAATAGCTACATCTAAAAGAAAAGTATCTCTCTTCCACTAGATAATATGAAGAATAGCAGGAGCTGATGGTGGGTTACAGGAGAAAGAGGGGAGAGCACACCCCCATCCACATCCACAGGGCTGTAGTGGAGCCCATGGCGTCCACATCACTAAGGACATAACATGGTCCACACACATCTGCACAGTCGTAAAGAGGGCACGACAGTGCCACTTCCCCCTCAGGAGGCTGAAAAGATTTAGCATTGGCCCTCAGATCCTTAAATAGTTATGCAGCTGCACCATCGAGAGCATCTTGGCTGGCTGAATCATCGCTTGGTATGGCAAATGCACCGCCCACCGCCCTCGAAGTGCTACAGGGGGTGGTGCAGACAGCCCAGTACATCACTGGGGCCGAGTTCCCTGCCATTCAGGACTTCTATATCAGGCGGTGTCAGGCCCGAAAAATTGCCAAAGACTCCAGCCACCCAAGCCGTAGACTGTTCCCTCTGCCCCCGTCCGGCACACGACTCCGGAGCATCGGCTCTCAGACCAACAGGCTCTGAGACAGCTTCTACTCTCAAGCCAGAAGACTGATAAATAGCCATAAGAACGCTAAATAGTTAATTAAATGGTTACCCAGACTATCTGCATGAATCGTATCTTGCACTGACTATGCACACTCACAAGACCATGCACACTCACAGGACTACACATCCTTTGCTCTCAGAAAAGCCTCAATTCGTCGGGGTATGGACTCTGCAAGGTGTCGAAAGGGTTGACTCCAATTCTTCCTACAGTTGTCAAGTTGGCTGAATGTCCCTTATATTTATTATTTATTTAACCTTTAATTAACTAGACAAGTCAGTTAAGAACAATTTAGAACAAATTCTTTTTCACAATAACGGTCTACCTCGGCTAAACCTTCCCCTAACCCGGGTGACGCTGGACTAGTGGTGTGCCGCCCTAAGGGACTCCTGATCACGGCCGGTTGTGATACAGCCTGGGATCGAACCAATGTCTGTAGTGCCGCCTCTAGCACTGAGATGCAGTGCCTTAGACCGCTGTGCCACTTTGGGTGGTGGACCATTCTTGATACACATGTGAAACTGTTGATTGTGATTAACCGAGCAGCATTGCAGTTCTTGACACAAACCAGTGTGCCTGGCACCACTTACCATGCCCTGTTCAAAGGCACTTAAATCTCTTAAATCTCATGTCTTGCCCATTCACCCTCTGAATGACACACATGTACAATCCATGTCTCAATTGTTTCAAAGCTTAAAAATCCTTTGTGAACCTGTCTGCTCCCCTTCATCTACACTGATTGAAGTGGATTTAACAGGTGACATCAATAAGGGATCATAGCTTAACCTGGATTCACCTGGTCAGTTTGTCATTGAAAGATGTTTTGTACACTCAGTGTATGTATAATAATGGCTGGAATGGAGTCAATGGAATGGTATCAACCACATTGAAGCCAGCAGCCTCCACTGATAAATATCCACCACACAAAGGACATCCAGCCAACTTGACACCACTGTGGGAACCATTGGAGTCAACATGGGCCAGTATCCCTATGGAACACTTTCTAAATATATATGGTATATTATGCATAGGAATATTTTTGGAACAGATTTCCAAAATTAAAATCACTTAGAGCTGATTTTTTTTGCTCAGGAAACTTGGGGGGCCAAATAAAATCATCATCATCATATTAAAATTATTATGAATACGGACCACGCTGCACTTTGGTCTGATCCATCCTATTCCTCATCAGAAGAGGAAGACAATTGTTACAGGAATCGAAGAAGGGTCTGTAGTGACGCCTCTAGCACTGAGATACAGTGCCTTAGACTGGAGTCCCAGTCATGTGAATGGTAACTCAGTAAAATATTTTAAAATGTTGCATGTTGCATTTATATTTTTCTTCAGTATATACATGTATGCACGCACGGACACACGCACGCACGGACACGCACACACAGCGGGGTAATGGTCGCATGAGACTGAGCTGCTTTCTGTGAAATCCCTGCTTGAATGGTCTCCTGTGTGCCAGGCATTCCTCTGTGTTTTATAGGGCTCTCTGGGGATTAGAACCCATTTACTCCCAGTGGCGGTGGGGCGGGATCAAAGCTGATTGGTCTGTGGCCTCCAGGGTGGTGGTGTGAGGAACACTGAGCCCATACTCACCTGAGACTGACAGGGGGACATGGAAACCTGACACCACGGCAAAAACATGAGACACTAACACAGGTCACACACACCCGGTGGGGGTCAAATCTGACCTAATTCGTGTCACTGCTAACCTCAGCTGTGATGACTGACAGATTGGCCCTGGGTCTGGGTTTACGCAATAAATTATTCTAGACCTCCGTTACTGGAGGTTACACAAACAAGGAACACAAATGAGAAATTATTTTGATTTTAATCTAGAATTCTTTAATCGATCAAATTTATTTATATAGCTTTTTTTTACATCAACAGATGTCACAATGTGCTTATACAGAAACCTAGAATAAAAATAAACGCACACCTATTAAGACGAGGTGCTGGCTAGCGGAGTAGAAAACTTGAAAATAAAAGAGAGCCGCACACTCTAGGAGCTCAGATGCTCAGATGCAATAATTGAATTACCAGCCAAGCTGTCTTCATCAGGGTATAATCCCAAACACTGTGGGATGACTCGTTTATATAGTGTCAAAAGACACAGGTGTCTGTAATCATGGCCAAGAGTGGCCTAATATCATTGGTTAATAATCAAATATTAAAATGTCATACAAAGAACAGCATACAAACAAATAGATAACATACAATCATAGATTAATTTGACTACACAAGCTTACAAACAATTACAATGGCAAAGTCACAATAATCACAAGAATGACTTCAGATCAAAGTCTACGTTGAGACCTGAAGGGAGCAAGGGTCTTTAAATTAAAGATCCAGGCAGCCTCTCGTTTTAACAATAAATTATCAAGGTCACCCCCTCTCCTAGGGAGGGTGACATGTTTGATGCCAATATAACGCAGAGACGAAATCAAGTGGCCTGCCTCCAAGAAGTGGGCCGCAACCGGATAAGTAAAGTTTTTACACCTAATGGCACTACGATGCTCTGAGATACGTACTTTTAATTCACGCCTTGTTTTACCTACATATTTTTTACCACAAGGACAAGTTATAAGATAAATAACTGCCTTAGTGGAGCACGTAATAACACCTTTGATTGGGATCGATTTCCCTGTTTGTGGGTGTTTGAAGGATCTACATTTATAAGTGTCATTGCATTGAGCACAGCCATTACATTTGTAATTTCCATCCAGTAGGGGCGCAAATAGATGTTGTTCAGGAATATCTTGGGGTGGTAAATCAGAGTTTACCAATTGGTCTCTGAGATTTCTGCCCCGTGAGAATACGACCAAGGGAAGGTCCGAAAACACATTACCGAGACGATCATCGGATTTTAGGATGTGCCAATGTTTGTGAACAATTCCCTTAATTTGTTCAGAGCACTTTGAATAGCGGGTAGTTAGAACGCAAGAATGCGTCTTTTTGCGAGATGTCTCGTTTTATTTTGAATTTTCTCAATGGCAATATTAATCTGATCATTCTTGTAGATGAAACACCCGTCTCCGTGAATTTCTTTGCGTCTCAGCCATATTTCTGTCCAAATCGGATTGTTTTTTGCAAATTCTTTTGATTCGACAGAATTGGCTGTAGGGCAAACTATTTTACAAGGGAAGTGGGTGACAACTATCAGCCCTTAACAAACTGTTACGATCAGTAGGCTTCCTGTAAAGATCAGTGTATAGAACATTATCTTCACACAAGATCAGAAGATCAAGAAAACTGATTTGACGTGTATCAGATTGCATAGTAAATCTCAGATGCTCAGAACAGGAGTTCTGGAGCATGGAACGCCTGGAGCTGTTTTGCATCACCCCTCCACAGAACACAAATATCATCAACATACTGTTTCCAAATAATGATGTGAGGCAAGAAAACATTTTTGAGAGGATTGAAAATAGACTGTTTCTCCATGTAACCCACATACAAATTAGCATAGTTAGGAGCCATGGGGGATCCCATTGCAGTACCTTTCGTCTGAATAAAGAAATCATTTAGATTTGGTAATTAAATTAAACGCTGGTAATTAAATTATTGCATCTGAGCTCCTGGAGTGTGCGGCTCTCTTTTATTTTCAACTTATACAGAAACCTACCTTAAAACCCAAACAGCAAGCAATGTAGATGTAGAAGCATGCTGGCTAGGGAAAAAGTCCCTAGAAAGGCAGGAATCTAGGAAGAAACCTAGAGAGGAACCAGGCTCTGAGGGGTGGCCAGTCCTCTTCTGGTTGTGCCGGGTAGAGATTATAAGAGCAAGCTGACTCTAACCAGAATAGAAAGAGGATTGGGAGGCCCCGGTGCACAACTGAGCAAGAGGACAAGTACATTAGAGTGTCTAGTTCGCAAAATAGACGGCTCACAAGTCCTCAACTGGCAGCGTCATTAAATAGTACCCGTAAAACACCTGTCTCAACGTCAACAGCGAGTTTTCTACGTGGCTTGATTCATGCGGCCTTCACAAAGACAAATCTGCCCGATACCAGGCTTGCTGAAGCATCCCCAAATCATCACCGATCCGCCACCAAATTTCATGAATGAAAGCTGTGATTGAAAATCAGGGTTATTCCACTAAATATTGATTTCTGAACTCTTCCTAAGTTAAAACATTAGTATTGTGTTTATTTTCTTTGCATTATTCGAGGTCTGACAACACGGCATCTTTTTTGTTATTTTGATCAGTTGTCATTTTCTGCAAATAAATGCTCTTAATGACAATATTTTTATTTGGAATTTGGGAGAAATGTTGTCAATAGTTTATAGAATAAAACAAAAATGTTAAAACCAGAGAAACTGATAATTTTGCAGTGGTCTCAATGTTTTCCAGATCTGTATATTTTTTATATAACCTCAACTGTTTTTCTTCAATCAATGTATTTTCAACATAGAGTTATTACCAGCGCAATTTAGCGGATTTTATTGATTTTGTGGTCTCAAACCAGTGAGCTTAACATTCTTCATCAAGAATATGGGCAAAATGGAATGATTGACAATGAAAAAGGTGTTGTTCCCTTGTCATATAATTGGTACATTTACTATCAATATAGCATTAAACATAGTTTTCCAGATTGCATTTTGGCGCATAAATATTGGATCTGAGACAACCTGTTTCAATTTGGGTCCCGAGGAAAAAACAGTTGTGAACCACTGTCATAGAAGGGCATTACTTTAGACCAGGGGTGTCAAACTCATTCCACGGAGGGCCAAGTGTCTGCTGGTTTTTGTTTTTTCCTTTAAATTGAGACCTAGACAACCAGGTGTGGGGAGTTCCTTACTCATTAATGACCTTAATTCATCAATCAAGTACAAGGTTGGAGCAAAAACCAGCAGACACTCCGTGGAATTGTTCCCGGGTGGCACTGCACTGTCTAAGGCACTGCATCTCATCTCAGGCATCACTACAGTTCCTGGTTCGAATCCAGGCTGAATCACATCCGGCCGTGATTGGGAGTCCCCTAGGGCGGCGCACAATTGGCCCAGAGTTGTCCAGGTTTGGCTGGGGAAGGCCGTCATTGTAAATAAGAATTTGTTCTTAACGGACTTGCCTAGTTAAATAAAGGTTAAATAAAATAAATAAATAAAAATGAGTTTGACATGTGCTTTAGACCTTTACCCAGGTACTCTCAGAGGGACACAGAGAGAGAAAGAGCAGATTTCTCAATAGTATGTCTAACTGAAGGGTTTTCCTCTGTTCTGCAATGACAAGTCTTTATCATCAAAATAGACAGTGTAAAAGTCAGGAAGTGAAGCAGCTCAACTAGAGGTGGAGTTGGCAGAGATCCTAGCACTCTGTCTGTCTCTCTTCCCTCTGGCCGGGAACACATGGAGATAAACAAGAGGAAGATTAGCATGGCTTTATGAGGCCCCCCTGGGCACACTCTGGAAATAGACCTGCTTCTACTGCGCCTACAGGCCCCTTCACCAACACATGATACATGGCAGTTCAGTGTGTCCACATGCGCACATACACACACACACACACAGAGGGAAAACACCCACACACAAGCACACACACACATTCACAACCTTGTTCTTTGCGTGCAGGAATTTCAATGGATTATCCACGTATAGCCTTAGATATTTGGTGCATCTCTACCTCAACCTAAATATAGCACAACAATGTGACAGACTTCAACACACACACATGCCCACGCATGAGTGCACGAACACACCCACACACCCACTTGCTCTATGACAACAAACAGATTGGAGAGATAATAGGAGTCATTCAAATAGTTGGCACATTGGCATATGGACACAAATGAACCATACAATAGACTGGGAGGTCTGTGCAGAACACACTTTAATAATAATCACAACACATTCTGCTGTTTTGGTGGGTAACATGTGGGCACTGAATAAATGTAACAAGACTATTGTAATAAGATAAATACATATGTTATTTCATAAGTGTAACTCTGCTAGTTGAACTAAATCCAATGGCTTTGTGAGAAGAATGAATCGCAGTTAATTTACCTTTAAAGGACCTGAGCATTCAGCACCAGGTGAGCGCGACCAGGCAGGCAGGCAGGCGGGCAGGCAGGAGCTGGCACAACTCCCCCTCCCTGGCATTTAATGAATGGGTAAGTCAAGACAAATACTGAGAATGTGTGTGTGTGTGTGTGTGTGGATGGTTGTATAGTGTTATCTTATTTCTCTGTGTGTGCTGCTCTTGTCTCACTGATATCAGCCCAGATGGAAGCCCTCTCATCTCATTTAATCTCCACACTGGTCCTTTGTGCTACAGATCTATGCATCTACACCTTTTATCTCATCCCGATCTGAACCAGCCACCCCAGCCCCCCTCTCATGAACAGTGTTAGAGAGGCGCGTGGGTCTGTCTCTCATCTGATTTCCATGACAGACAGGAATAGAGAGAGCCCTCTGGCCCGCAAGCTGTTTGTGTTTTGCACCATTGGAGATAAGTGTGCATGCTCTGTGTAGAGCACAAAGGGATGATAAGGGGAGGACAGGCATCCAAAACATGACAGAGGAAGGGATAGAGCAGGGCTGGGGAGAGAGCAGGGCTGGGGAGAGAGCAGGGCTGGGGAGAGAGCAGGGCTGGGGATAGAACAGGGCTGGGGAGAGAGAGCAGGGCTGGGGAGAGAACAGGGCTGGGGATAGAACAGGGCTGGGGAGAGAGCAGGGCTGGGGATAGAACAGGGCTGGGGAGAGAGCAGGGCTGGGGATAGAACAGGGCTGGGGAGAGAGCAGGGCTGGGGAGAGAACAGGGCTGGGGATAGAACAGGGCTGGGGATAGAACAGGGCTGGGGATGGAGCAGGGCTGGGGATGGAGCAGGGCTGGGGATGGAGCAGGGCTGGGGATAGAACAGGGCTGGGGAGAGAGCAGGGCTGGGGAGAGAGCAGGGCTGGGGAGAGAGCAGGGCTGGAGATGGAGCAGGGCTGGGGAGAGGAGCAGGGCTGGGGAGAGAGCAGGGCTGGGGAGAGAGCAGGGCTGGGGAGAGAACAGGGCTGGGGATGGAGCAGGGCTGGGGATGGAGCAGGGCTGGGGAGAGAGCAGGGCTGGAGATGGAGCAGGGCTGGGGAGAGAGCAGGGCTGGGGATGGAGCAGGGCTGGGGAGAGAGCAGGGCTGGGGAGAGAGCAGGGCTGGGGAGAGAGAGCAGAGCTGGGGAGGGAGAGAAGAGCTGGGGGAGAAGGGGTCAGCGGGGGCCAGTGGATCAGGAGAGAGGACTGGGGATGGCTACTTGGTTCAACATGGGGCCTTTCTCAGAGTTAAGTGTCCAAATGAGTGTTTACTCAGTGGCAGACTGCAATGTAGACACTTAAGTAACCGGAGAGAAAAGTGCCAGAGCAGTGTGTGTGCATGTGTGTGTGTGTGTGTGTGTGTGTGTGTGTGTGTGTGTGTGTGTGTGTGTGTGTGTCTAGATGCCTAAGCTGCTCTGCATCCTAGAAGCATAGGTTTTCAACCTTCCCAAGTTCTCCCATGTCACCCCACTCCGCACACTGCACTGGCTTCCAGTCGAAGCTCGCATCCACTACAAGATCACGGTGGTTGCCTACGGACTGTAAGTCGCTCTGCATAAGAGCGTCTGCTAAATGACTAAAATGTAAATGTAAGCGTGAATAAAACAAGGTGTAGCCACCAGTAAAATTTCACCAGTCACACACACACACACACACACACACACACACAAAATGCCCTTGTCGCATGCACCCCTCCCTGTCATTATTGTTTTACTGTGGCTAAAAGAGGGAGTTGTTTATTTTAAAGGTCGAATTTATTAAGCGTGTGATGAGTGCTCTCAGAGTCTTATAGCAGACGTGGGGGTTTGGGCTTTCTCAGCGTCTTGGCTGAAATACACCAAGGCCAGTAGAGGACTCCGAGAGAGGCCCATAGAGACGGCTGCTCTCTCTCCCCTTCTCTCTCTTTCTCCCCTTCTCTCTCTTTCTCCCTCTCTCTCCCTTTCCCTCTTGCAGTCTCTCTCTCTCTCCTCTCTCTCTTCTTCCAACTCCCTTCCATCTATCAGCCTGAGCTGTTGAGATGCTGCTGCAGTGATAAAGTGATCTAGCCTTCCTCTGACATTCATTCTCAGCCCAAGCGCCAGGCAACAATACAGCTGAGGCTGGGGTTCAATAACAGCAGGATGGAGACACATGCCTGCTCTCTCAATACACTGGACCACCTCAACACTACACGTCAACCACAGGAAGAGACAGAGAGAAATTGAGGCAGGGAAACTGAATGAGAGTGAAAGAAGGACAGGAGTAAGAGAGAGAATGCGGGAGGATTCTATTCATGGTGTCTTCGCCCCCTTCTTGTTCCCTCCTTTTCCCAGCAGGCAGAATGATGAGGGTCTTATCTTATCTCTGAAAAGCACATTAGCACAACATGCCTTCAGACAGAGCTGTGTATGTGAAGACATGCAGGGATAAAGGACACACACTCAAACGCGTGCGCCATGAACGCACACACGCACGCACAGAGCGGAGGTTCCTATGCAGGATTGTGGAAGAGGATTAGAGGATCAGGAGAGAGGGACAATAGAGAAGGCAGATCTAAACGGAAAAGGAACAAAAAATAGAACTATCACTGGCTTTACTGTAGAGAAAACGACAACGAAGGGAAATGAATATATATATATATATATATATATATATATATATATCCAGAGCCATCCATCTGTGGAAAGCTGTTCTCTCGTCAGCTAATAAAAAAGGGTCTGTTTGATCACAACTCAGGGTCAACATGGGTCAGCTCACCCTCAGGGGCCCAGCAGGGGAATACGTGTGGGACGGGGCCCTTATCTCAGCACACTGGTTCAAAAGAACACATGCTCCCCCACTCTAAGCCCTTAACCACTAAGTACTACATTCCCTCCCACACACATCAGCCTTGGTGGAAGGGTGAACCATTGTGAATGACCCATTGATGTTAGCCATATGCTTTCATGTAGCAGGGGGGGGGACATAATAAAGAAACACTAACAAATTGGAACATGGTGTAATATTATCAAATCATTGATATCTAGTAGGGTAGGGGACTGGGTATAATTTCATTACCTGATTTTATTGGACGCAAACATGGTCACCAGAGAAAATCTCCTGCATTTACGAGTTATTAGAGACTTGCAGTTAAAGTAGTGTTTTCTGGCTGCTAACTGTAACTGTTTATAAGGTCTAAATCATGTGCAGGCAGGACCCCCCATGGTTACTGGGGTCGGTGTGATTTATTGGAGTGGTCCCAGTCCCACTAAGCCGTCACAATGGAAACCTGCCCAGCTCAGCTCCACGCTCCAGAGACTAGCACTCTTCACTCAGCCAGACGCAGTGCTGTGACACACGTACAGAGACTTTATAAAACATCCAGCCATAACGTTCTCTGTCTGCTCCACTGTATCTCTCCTCTGTGTGTGTGTCCTCCTGATGTGTCTGGCAGTGTGTGTTGTGTTCTGGAGGAGGCCCAGAGGTCTTGGCTGGGAGAGACCTAGGTCCCTAGGCGTATGGTAGTGTAATGTAGTAAAGCAGAATGGATATATAGTATACTGTCTCTCACACTGACTCCTGGCCCAGGAACTGGTGAGACAAGAAACATAAATCAAACATAGTGGCATCCAGGTACAGACAGAGAGAGTGTGTGTGTTCATGTGTCTCTGAGTGAGAGAATGTGACAGCATATGTTTGGTACTGTAAGCAGGACAGGGTGTGTGGATGTGGATAAGTGAGAGTGTGTGAGTATGTGTCTACATGGTGAGCGTAGCTTTGAGTGATGGGGTGATACTGGATCCAGCTGTCATACAAACCGTTGGACAGTAACTCTAATCTAAACGATACAACAGTGGGAAGAGGAAGAAGACTAGTGAAGAGTCCACACACTCATCCTGTCTTTCCCTTTCTCCATCTTCAACTCTTTGTTGGGACTTTGGGTTTATGGGTTTATGAAGGTATAATTGAACTGAAGTTCCTAAGTCCTTTTTCAGGGAGTATAAAATGTTTTGATATATTTGGTAGAGTTTAATAAGAACAAGGTCCTTGACTTAGCAGACTATCTATGTTTTATCAGCAGCCTGTTAAACTACTCATGAAATCTGTAAAAATCACAAGTGACAATTTAGGACAATCATGTTAAAATAAGTATTTTAAAGTCATTATACTCCCATCTATATTAAAATGGTCTTTATAAAAGATTTGTAATTATAAATTACATCACTTGGTGGTGAGATGAGATGCTAAAGTAATTTACAGCAATTTCAGCACTAAAGCATTTTACCATATTTCTGTGGGTGGATGAGGGTGTAAAGGGGGGCGAGGGTGCATGTTGTGATAGAACCCTCAGGCTCCTTGGCTGCTTCCATAGCAACACTATATATCTATATTGGAACACTATGGAGCTCTATGGTACACTATAGATCTATATTGAACACAATGGAACACTATGGAGCTCTAAGGAACACTATGGAGTTCTATGGAAATCTATAGATCTATATTGAACACAATGGAACACTATGGAGCTCTAAGGAACAATATGGAACACTATGGAGCTCTGTGGAACACTATGGAGCTCTATGGAACACTATAGATCTATATTGAACACAAATGAACATTTAAGAGCTATATGGAACTCTAATGAGCTCTATGGAACACTATAAAGCTCTATGGAACACCATGGAACACTATAGAGCTCTATGGAACACTGTGGAGCTCTATGGAACACTATAGAGCTCTATGGAACACTATGGAACACTATAGATCTATATTGAACACAAATGAACATTTAAGAGCTATATGGAACTCTAATGAGCTCTATGGAACACTATAAAGCTCTATGGAACACCATGGAACACTATAGAGCTCTATGGAACACTGTGGAGCTCTATGGAACACTATAGAGCTCTATGGAACACTATGGAACACTATAGATCTATATTGAACACAAATGAACACTATAGAGCTCTATGGTACACTATAGATCTATATTGAACACAATGAAACACTGTGGAGCTCTAAGGAACACTATGGAACACTATGGCACACTATAGATCTATATTGAACACAAAGGACCACTATAGAGCTCTATGGAACACTATGGACCACTATGGCACACTAGATCTATATTGAACACAAAGGAACACTGTAGAGCACCATGGAACACTATAGATCTATATTGAACACAAAGGACCACTATAGAGCTCTATGGAACACTATGGCACACTATAGATCTATATTGAACACAAAGGAACACTATTGAGCTCTTTGGAACACAATGGAACACTAAGGAGCTATATTGAACACAATGGAGCTATATTGAACACAATGGAACACTATGGAGCTCTATGGAACACTACGGAACACCGCAACTCTATGAAACCTGCTGTACTGTTAGGAGTGGGTCAGGTTTCTGTTCTGTCAGGTGCAGTCAGGAGAAAGGAATTACAGTTTGCCAAAATAGCTCCTCTCTCTCTCCATCTACAACTGGGGTGAATAGATTATTACCTGTCTGAGAGAGAGGGAGAAAGAGAGGAGGAGAGAGATGAGAGGAGGATCTAAACTGAGCTTGGACTTTCAGCACTTCTCAACAGTCTCTGAACCCATCTGGCTACAGCTTCAGTAACACAGTCTGAATGTGTCTCTGTTTACACCAGCAGCTAGATTTACACAGCCAAAGTGGAGGTTTCATACAAAACGCATTAGCTGGGAATAAGGTTTCAGTTCATTTATAAATAGGATGTAATGAAGGATTTATGTCCAGGAAGGAATAATAATCTTTAAGGAGACTAAGACAGAGAGAGATTTGTGTACAGTCTGATGATACTCAGAGACTTATTTTTGCATGAATGCATGATTGAGAACCAGGGCATTATTTAATTTAATTCATTAGGTGAGAGGCAGGTATATATCTCCAGAATAAGCAGTTATTTGACTGACCGTCCCATTGTCTCTCAGACCCAGATAGTGCAGTCCCTGTCAGGTGAACCCTTCAGACAGACAACATGGAGGTGAGCCAAAATAAATAATACAGCCACCCTTCTCCCTGCCTCACTACAACGACAGCAGCAGATAGACAGGGCTGTGATGGGAGGCCCTGCTCTGCTCCCACCCAGTAGCACTGAGACTATACTATGTCTAGACCTCATCTCTCTCTATCTCTCTCTGCCTCTCTCTGCTTCTCTGCCTCTCCCTATCTCTCTGCCTCTCTCTCTATCTGCCTCTTATCTATCTCTCTCTCTCCCTCCCTCCCTCTCTCTGTCTCACTCTCTCTGTCTCTCTCACACACACACACACACACACACACACACACACACACACACACACACACACACACACACACACACACACACACACACACACACACACACACACACACACACACACCAGACAGAGGAGCGTTTCCCTCTGCCGGGTTTACCCTACGTTAATACAGCGTGTAAGACATGCATCATTTAAGAAAGAGCTCATATCTCCTCTGTCCTGACTCCTTCACTGTCACACCTCAGAGTCCTCTGGACTCCATCATACTATCCTTACACATGCACACTTGCACCCACCCACCCACACACATACACACACACACCCACATATGCACACACACCACACACACACACACATACACAAACCACACACGCATGTATCCACACACACACGCACGCGCGCACACACACGCACATATATTCTCTCCTTCAAGCCCAGAATGGAGGGGCGGGGACTTTGGCAGAACCAAACTTTAGCACTGTCTTTTGCCTTCTGCCTCACTAGAGAATAGACATTTGTTGGTGAAGAGGATTAGATCTGTGGTACAGAGATTTCCAAGTGATGGTCAGGGAGTGTGTTGTACTCCCAGGTCATGGGTTCAGGGCTGGAGAAAGAGAAGGATGGTGTGACTGTGTCAGAGTAGTGTGCCCGTGATACGTCAGAGCAGTGTGCCCGTTATACGTCAGAGTAGTGTGCCCGTGATACGTCAGAGTAGTGTGCCCGTTATACGTCAGAGTAGTGTGCCCGTGATACGTCAGAGTAGTGTGCCCGTGATACGTCAGAGTAGTGTGCCCGTGATACGTCAGAGTAGTGTGCCCGTGATACGTCAGAGTAGTGTGCCCGTGATACGTCAGAGTAGTGTGCCCGTGATACATCAGAGCAGTGTGCCCGTTATACGTCAGAGTAGTGTGCCCGTGATACGTCAGAGCAGTGTGCCCGTTATACGTCAGAGTAGTGTGCCCGTGATACGTCAGAGTAGTGTGCCCGTGATACGTCAGAGTAGTGTGCCCGTGATACGTCAGAGTAGTGTGCCCGTGATACGTCAGAGTGTGCCCGTGATACGTGTGCCCCGTTATACGTCAGAGTAGTGTGCCCGTGATCAGAGTAGTGTGCCCGTGATACGTCAGAGTAGTGTGCCCGTGATACGTCAGAGTAGTGTGCCCGTGATACGTCAGAGTAGTGTGCCCGTGATACGTCAGAGTAGTGTGCCCGTGATACATCAGAGCAGTGTGCCCGTGATACGTCAGAGCAGTGTGCCGTGATACGTCAGAGTAGTGTGCTCGTGATACGTCAGAGTAGTGTGTCCGTGATACGTCAGAGTAGTGTGCCCGTGATACGTCAGAGTAGTGTGCCGTGATACATCAGAGTAGTGTGTCCGTGATACGTCAGAGTAGTGTGCCGTGATACGTCAGAGTAGTGTGTCCGTGATACATCAGAGTAGTGTGTCCGTGAGTCAGAGTAGTGTGCCGTGATACATCAGAGTAGTGTGTCCGTGATACATCAGAGTAGTGTGTCCGTGATACATCAGAGTAGTGTGTCCGTGATACATCAGAGCAGTGTGTCCGTGATAAGTCAGAGTAGTGTGTCCGTGATACGTCAGAGTAGTGTGTCCGTGATACGTCAGAGTAGTGTGTCCGTGATACGTCAGAGCAGTGTGTCCGTGATAAGTCAGAGCAGTGTGCCCGTGAGTCAGTAGTGTGTGATACCAGTGTGTCCGTGATAAGTCAGAGCAGTGTGCCCGTGATGCAGAGCAGTGTGTCCGTGATACGTCAGAGTAGTGTGTCCGTGATACGTCAGAGCAGTGTGCTCGTGATACGTCAGTAGTGTGTCCGTGATACGTCAGAGTAGTGTGTCCGTGATACATCAGAGTAGTGTGTCCGTGATACGTCAGAGTCAGTGTGCTCGTGATACGTCAGAGTCAGTGTGTGTCCGTGATACGTCAGAGCAGTGTGCTCGTGATACGTCAGAGTAGTGTGCCCGTGATACGTGATAGTGTGTCCGTGATACATCAGAGTAGTGTGTCCGTGATACGTCAGAGTCGTCAGAGTAGTGTGCCCGTGATACATCAGAGTAGTGTGTCCGTGATACGTCAGTAGTGTGTCCGTGATACGTCAGAGTAGTGTGCCCGTGATACGTCAGAGTAGTGTGTCCGTGATACGTCAGAGCAGTGTGCTCGTGATACGTCAGAGTAGTGTGCCCGTGATACGTCAGAGTAGTGTGTCCGTGATACATCAGAGTAGTGTGTCCGTGATACGTCAGAGTAGTGTGCCCGTGATACGTCAGAGTAGTGTGCCCGTGATACATCAGAGTAGTGTGTCCGTGATACGTCAGAGTAGTGTGTCCGTGATACGTCAGAGTAGTGTGCCCGTGATACGTCAGAGTAGTGTGTCCGTGATACGTCAGAGTAGTGTGTCCGTGATACGTCAGAGTAGCCAGGTCACCCGTGATACGTCAGAGTAGTGTGCCCGTGATACGTCAGAGCAGCCAGGTCACCCGTGATACGTCAGAGCCAGGTCACCCGTGATGTCAGAGCAGTGTGCCCGTGATACGTCAGAGCAGCCAGGTCACCCGTGATACGTCAGAGCAGCCAGGTCACCCGTGACGTCAGAGTAGTGTGTCCGTGATACGTCAGAGCAGCCAGGTCACCCGTGATACGTCAGAGTAGTGTGTCCGTGATACGTCAGAGCAGCCAGGTCACCCGTGATACGTCAGAGCAGCCAGGTCACCCGTGATACGTCAGAGTAGTGTGTCCGTGATACGTCAGAGCAGCCAGGTCACCCGTGATACGTCAGAGCAGCCAGGTCACCCGTGATACGTCAGAGTAGTGTGTCCGTGATACGTCAGAGCAGCCAGGTCACCCGTGATACGTCAGAGCAGCCAGGTCACCCGTGATACGTCAGAGCAGTGTGTCCGTGATACGTCAGAGCAGCCAGGTCACCCGTGATACGTCAGAGCAGCCAGGTCACACGTGATACAAGTCAGTATTCGATGCCCATCCGTGCTGACGACGTCAGGAGTTGACATGGAAACCAGTCACTAGGGGCAACAGTGAGCGCTGTTACCTTCAAGTAGGTTTCAGTTTTGCTAGGGTGTTGTGGATGGGTGTAAGCATAGAATCTGCCTCTGGTGCAAAAGGTTGCAAGTTTGAATCCAGCCATAGAAAGTTGTTGACACGGTCGTGTGGAGAGACGGACCAAGGCGCATCGGGATTGGAGTTCCACATCTTTATTTTTGTGAAACTTAAACAAACCAAGAAACAAACAACGACCATGCAGTACTGAAGTGCTACATGCACTCTCTCAAAACAATATCCCACAAAGCAGGTGGGCGAAAGGGCTTCCTAAATATGATCCCCAATTAGAGGCAACGATTACCAGCTGCCTCTAATTGGGAACCATACAAACCAGCCACATAGAAAATAAATGACTAGAACACCCCCCTAGTCACGCTCTGACCTAAACACCATAGAGAAATGAGGGCTCTCTATGGTCAGAGTGTGACAGTTGTTTTTGACCCTTACCTTAAGATTACTGAGTTAATGCCTAAACTTAACCTTAAAAACACTTTGAGTTTCGACGTTTGGGACAACTTAGAAATTTGACGTTTGAGAAACATGGATGAACGTCTAATTCTGAAGTGAAACTGTGAGAACTTATTGGCCAGAGAGTCTCTGCAGGGTGAGATCATTAACAAGAGGACGTACCCCTGAACCTCCAATCCCAGGCCTGCATTCCGCCTGCCCCGCCCTGCCACCCTCTGGGACTCATCCAGAATGGGTTAATGGCCCTGTGTTATGGTTGGACCCCCGCCTGCCTTCCACGGCCATGCAGAGCCAACAGTGGACTCCCCCGCTCCACTCTGGTCAGGAACATAATACAGCCTAATGAGAGAGCTGTGTGTTCCTGCCTCCTCAGGTGTTTATGATCCTCTCACTCATTCACACTGAGCTCACAGCCAGGGCCTGACAACACACACACACACACAGTCTTGTATAACTAACCTTGTGGGGACACACAATTCAGTCACATTCAAAATCCTATTTTCCCTACCCCTAACCCTAACATTAACTCTAAAACTAACTCTACGTCTGAACCCTAACCCTAAGCTTAATTCTAACCCTAACATTAACTCTAAAACTAACTCTACGTCTGAACCCTAACCCTAAGCTTAATTCTAACCCTAACATTAACTCTAAAACGAACCCTAACCCTAAGCTTAATTCTAACCCTAACATTAACTCTAAAACTAACCCTAACTCTAAGCTTAATTCTAACCCTAACATTAACTCTAAAACTAACCCTAACTCTAAGCTTAATTCTAACCCTAACACTGATTAGTTGCCATACTTCCGAGAACCCACATCTTTTCATAGCGAGCTAGCGAGGGATGGAAAGAGAGGTGAGGGGCACAGTATAAGCAGGTCGGCCACCAGGCAGACAGTCACGTGCATTAGGCCTATCTATCGGCAATCAAAAGCTGTATCTCACAATGGAATGCTGTATCGTGCAATTTCAGTAAAGCAGGGCCTAACATCAATTAATAGGAGAAGATATTTTACACGCAACAGACTGAAGACTGAATACACACTTGCAATCATTGGCGAAGAGCAAAAGCAGGCGAGCAAAAGCAGGCGAGCAAAAGCAGGCGAGCAAAAGCAGGCGAGCAAAAGCAGGCGAGCAAAAGCAGGCGAGCAAAAGCAGGCGAGCAAAAGCAGGCGAGCAAAAGCAGGCGAGCAAAAGCAGGCGAGCCAGCGCGAGGGAGAGTGAGTCACCAAAGTAGCTTAGTTTAGCTCTTCCTCTCTTTTTATTGAAATTACACAACTTTACCCTTTATAGCATATTGTCGGCTAGGGAGTTTTCTTAACGTTAAAGATGCCCAATGCAGAAATCGCCATTTCCTGGTTTCAAAAATGTGAATAGTTCACCTAATTTCAGTTTATGTGACAAAACAAGCAATTATAGCGTAGAGAATCATTGTACCATCTAAACCTCTGTGAAACAGAGTTTCCATTTAAAAAAGTATTATATTTTCAGCTGTTTGAAGCTGGTGAACAAAACCGAAAGTAAAAGATGCACAAAAAACAAAATTTAAGCACAAGAAGCATAGAAATATCGCCATTAGAGCATATCTACCGCTTCTTAGACTTGGGAGGACGGCTCATAATAATGGCTGGAATGGAGTTTACTGGATGGAATGGACTAAATGTAATGGTATCAAACAAATGAAAACAATGTTTTTGATACCCTTCCATTTACTCCATACCAGCCATTAATATGTGTCGTTCTCCCCTGAGCAGCCTCCACTGATTTCTATGTGAATTTGGTCAGGTCGCCCAGAAAGTTACATATTGCAGCTTTAAGGATCCCAACTTCATTTAAACGTTTAAATGTTCACACCCCTAATTTGGCCTCATACTGTATTCCAGTAATCGGATCGTTAGAGACACTCCTATACCTTCCACTGTTCCCTGTTCCAGCCTATGAGGTGAAGTCATTTTCCCCCAGTCAAGGCGATTGATTCCACAGAGGCCAGAGGGAAGTATTGTCCTTTGTAGTCTCTGGTTGCTGCTCACAGAACCAGGCTTGTCTCTAATTAGCCTGTGTGCAAGTGCAGCTCATCCAAAACCCCTTCTCCAGCTCCAACCCATAATGAATCACTAACATCACCAAACCTCTCTCTTTCTGACTCAGCACCACCTCAGTCCACCACATACGCAGGCGAGAGGAGCAGTAAATAGTGTTCACAAAGGGCAGAGTGGGGATAGCAATGCGACTGCAACCGGAGTCTACCTATATCCAGTGGCTGCAGGTTTGAAGGACTGGGTTTTAGAGGAACAGCAAGACGATGGGTTTTGGGAGGTCCTTGAAATGATCCTTGAACACCACCCATCCATCCACCGCAGCCCAATGCTTTGTTGTGGTTGTCTGTCTGTCTGTGGTTTGGGATAGGGGAGTGTAGTAGTGGGAGGCATGGTTTGGTTTAGATGGCTGCTTTCTCAATCCACACCAATTGGACCACAATTCTTTGAGTCCCTTTCATGTGGCGTTGTATATGTTTATGAACTCATGTAAAGATGACGAATGTGCAATCAGACAATTAAGACTTCTGGGAGTATGCAAAACCTCAAACAGATACTGCATATACACTATGATACACAACACCAGCATAGCAACTGCTAGCATAGTTTCCATGCTGGTTTCATACTAAACATTTTGCTTTGCAGCATCTGGACAACTGCAGGAGGGAGGGAGGAAAGAGGAGAGGAGGAGGGAGGGGCATAATTCGATTTAATTTGGATTAATATCTGCAGCTGCCCAGGGCTGTAATAAAATAATAAAGGGATCAGTCAGAGAGAGAGAGTTGGCAGTGTGGAGGATTGAGAGGCAGCCAGGACTGACGCACTGCACAGCGCGAGGGAAGAGAGAAGTAGAGATAAGAGAGGAACAGACGAAAGGATAAGAGGAACGAGGAGAGGCGAGGAATGAGGATGCAAGAAGACAGGAGAGAAGAAGTGAGTGCAGAGACTGACAGGGTAAGGTGAGGAGAGAGGTAGAAGATAGATTGAGAAAAGAGAAAAGATAGTTTAGGTTTAATTTATTTAACTAGGCAAGTCAGTTAAGAACATATTCGTATTTACAATGACGGCCTACCCCGCCCCAACTTGAGGGAATGAGTGGAGGTCCACAGACGAAATGAAAGAGATCCACAGACGAAGGGAGGGCAATCCCATTGGGAGCCAGCGCTGGGCTAGGTGAACTCATCAGGGATGTACAGCACAGAGAGAGAGAGAGAGGGAGATGGTGTGAGTGTGGATATCTGTGATGTTTAAACCCAATTTATGTTTGTTCCCCCAGTGTTTTCATTGAGTGTGAGTGTGAGTGTGAGTGTGTGTGTGTGTGTGTGTGTGTGTGTGTGTGTGTGTGTGTGTGTGTGTGTGTGTGTGTGTGTGTGTGTGGTATGTGTGTGTGTGTGTGTGTGTGTGTGTGTGTGTGTGTGTGTGTGTGTGTGTGTGTGTGTGTGTGTGTGTGTGTGTGTGTGTGTGTGTGTGTGTGTGTGTGTGTGTGTGTGTGTGTGTGTGTGTGTGTGTGTGTGTGTGTGTGTGTGTGTGTGTGTGTGTGTGTGTGTGTGTGTGTGTGTGTGTGTGTGTGTGTGTGTGTGTGTGTGTGTGTGTGTGTGTGTGTGTGTGTGTGTGTGTGTGTGTGTGTGTGTGTGTGTGTGTGTGTGTGTGTGTGTGTGTGTGTGTGTGTGTGTGTGTGTGTGTGTGTGTGTGTGTGTGTGTGTGTGTGTGTGTGTGTGTGTGTGTGTGTGTGTGTGTGTGTGTGTGTGTGTGTGTGTGTGTGTGTGTGTGTGTGTGTGTGTGTGTGTGTGTGTGTGTGTGTGTGTGTGTGTGTGTGTGTGTG
The DNA here is from genome assembly GCF_018296145.1 of Oncorhynchus tshawytscha. Lineage (NCBI taxonomy): Eukaryota > Metazoa > Chordata > Actinopteri > Salmoniformes > Salmonidae > Oncorhynchus > Oncorhynchus tshawytscha. The sequence continues at coordinate 27,276,271 of NC_056440.1, read as the reverse complement.
TGTGTGTGTGTGTGTGTGTGTGTGTGTGTGTGTGTGTGTGTGTGTGTGTGTGTGTGTGTGTGTGTGTGTGTGTGTGTGTGTGTGTGTGTGTGTGTGTGTGTGTGTGTGTGTGTGTGTGTGTGTGTGTGTGTGTGTGTGTGTGTGTGTGTGTGTGTGTGTGTGTGTGTGTGTGTGTGTGTGTGTGTGTGTGTGTGTGTGTGTGTGTGTGTGTGTGTGTGTGTGTGTGTGTGTGTGTGTGTGTGTGTGTGTGTGTGTGTGTGTGTGTGTGTGTGTGTGTGTTGGAGAGGGCAGGCATGCACACAGTTCTATTTCTGCCTGCTGGGTCCATTTCCCCAGAAGAAGAAGCATGCTTTTCAATCATCCACGATGCCTTGGGACTCCAGGGAAGCCAGGGAAACCATAAATAAACTGTCCTGCAGCACAGGGAATCTCAACCTTCATCTGACCTGTGGCAATAGTTGGTTTCCTCTAAGATATACTTTGAAATAGTCAAAAACAACTCTTTACCATTTCCATCTTAACAAATGAGCACAAACACACAACAACAGAGTAGCGCGCAAAACAGACAGAGAGAGAAAAATAGCTTCCTTTCCCCTGTTTGCTTTAGTTAATTGATGGCTGGTCTCACTAATAAATCGGCTGGTGTCGTATGGTAATGAATGACTGTTGTGACTAATCCCCTCTGAGTGGAGAAGCGAGGTGCCAGGGGCTGGACTCTCTCGTCTCTAATCTCATCTGGGACCCTTTGCTCTCCTCCCCTTGCCTTGCCTGGCTTCAGCTGCTTCCAATTTGGGCTCAGCACTTGTGCTGCTGTCGCTTGCCATTTACACAGCCATGAATCTCCGCAGCACAGGCCTGTCTGCATACGGCTGGGAGCATGCCTGTCTGTGTGGATGTATAGGATGCCTTCATGGCTATGTGTGTCTGTGCTAATAGTGTTTTGTGGCTGACGGTGAGTGTGTGTTCGTGTACGTGCAGGAGTGTGTGTGTGCATCTGAAAGTGCTTATGTGTGTAATTCGTGACGTGTGTGTCTACGTTTCCTTCTAAATAAATCAGTGTGTATGTGTGAGTGTGTTTGCGTGTATGTGTGAGTGTGTTTGGGTGTATGTGTATGTGTGAGTGTGTTTGGGTGTATGTGTGAGTGTGTTTGGGTGTATGTGTATGTGTGAGTGTGTATGTGTGAGTGTGTTTGGGTGTATGTGTGAGTGTGTTTGGGTGTATGTGTATGTGTGAGTGTGTTTGGGTGTATGTGTATGTGTGAGTGTGTTTGGGTGTATGTGTATGTGTATGTCACGTGTCAGTGTTCCAGTGGTTTTAAAACCTGTTTAATGCAAACAAGGCGACTGTGGGACCAGGGGGGTGGTTGAGAGGAGAGAGAAGGGCCACTTCAGAGACAGCTCTGGAAAGTGGTGGCTTTATGTTGGGTCATAATATGTTGTTTTTGACAGTGTTCCTTTGTGTGATCCAAGAGGAGTGGGAGTGGTCAGCACTCAGAGAGAGAGGAACTGGTCTCGTGCGGCTCCCACACCCGTGACCTCACACTGGGGTCTTTCCACTTACAGCTACTAAAAACTACAGTCATTAAAACGGCTAATCACGCTTAACAGCTGCATCCTTCATCATACAAATGCTCAACACCTCACTCTCCCACCCACACATATACACTCATGTATACACACGCACACACACACACACACACACACACACACACACACCCTGAACACACCAGCCCCCACGTACTCTCACACTCCCCTTGCTAATGGCAAGCTGCAGCCCAGCGATGTTTAAAGTGAGGGGCTTAGAGTGTAGGCCTCTGATAAGCCGAGCTGAGCTGTGAAAACACAGATTACATTTTGGCGGCTTATTAAAGATGCCGAGCCTCTGCCTCTCGGCCACGCCGTAATTGCAGCCCAGAAACCGCAGCCTCCGCTTGGCTGAGAAACATGGCTTGATGGGGCTCTTTCAGCCGCACTAATTCAGCAAAACCTCCTCCCTTTACAGGAGGTTGGTTATGGCTGGAGCTCCTGGTAATGGCTGGAGTGGAATGGTATCAAATATGTCAAACACATGGGTTCCATGTGTTTGATGCTATTCCATTAACTCATTTCCAGACATTATTATGTGTCTCAGCAGCCTCCACTGCCTCCCTAATGTCTCAATGTGCTGCCTGCGGCCCCCTCCTGAAGTAAGCTGCCCGGTGTTGTGTTGTTTCACGTGTCTGTCTTTATAAATCATGTTCAGTCTGTGATATCAACTGGAACCTCCCATTGTCATCCTCTCTTTCTCACACTCTATCCTCACATAACTCAATCACAGCAGGGGAAACGGGCAGGAGGCCAACTAACACACCTGACCTGAGGGAGACAGGAATACTATCACAGCGTATATGCCAGGGAGACAGGAATACTATCACAGCGTATATGCCAGGGAGACAGGAATACTATCACAGCGTATATGCCAGGGAGACAGGAATACTATCACAGCGTATATGCCAGGGAGACAGGAATACTATCACAGCGTATATGCCAGGGAGACAGGAATACTATCACAGCGTATATGCTAGGGAGACAGGAATACTATCACAGCGTATATGCCAGAGAGACAGGAATACTATCACAGCGTATATGTCAGGGAGACAGGAATACTATCACAGCGTATATGCCAGGGAGACAGGAATACTATCACAGCGTATATGCCAGGGAGACAGGAATATTATCACAGTGTATATGCCAGGGAGACAGGAATACTATCACAGTGTATATGCCAGGGAGACAGGAATACTATCACAGTGTATATGCCAGGGAGACAGGAATACTATCACAGAGTATATGCCAGGGAGACTATGACCTCCATTACAAGTTCCAAAGTTTATTAGTTGTATGTACGGGATACGTATGGTGTACATCGTCCAACAAAATGCTTACTTGCAGGTTCCTTCTCAACAATGTAACAGCAATACGAAATAGTACAACATAAGAATACTAACATAAAGTAAATGGCAGTAGAATAGAATAAACATTTTAGCATCAGTATAATACAGGAAGGCACAATTTAACTTCTTCAAGATAGGGGGCGCTCTTTTAATTTTTGGATAAAAAAACGTTCACGTTTTAAACAAGATATTTTGTCACGAAAAGATGCTCGACTATGCATGTAATTGACAGCTTTGGAAAGAAAACACTCTGACGTTTCCAAAACTGCAAAGATATTATCTGTGAGAGCCCCAGAACTAATGCTACAGGCGAAACCAAGATGAAATTTCATACCGGAAATGGTCCAGAGTTTGAATGCCCTGTGTTCCAATGTCTCCTTATATGGCTGTGAATGCGCCAGGAATGAGCCTGCACTTTCTGTCGTTTCCCCAAGGTGTCTGCAGCATTGTGACGTATTTGTAGGCATATCATTGGAAGATTGACCATAAGAGACTACATTTACCAGGTGTCTGCCCGGTGTCCTCCGTCGAAATTATTGCGTAATCTCCAGGTCCATGCGTTTGCCATGTTTCTGTCGATATTATGGAGTTCATTTGGAAAAAAAGTTCACGTTGTAAAGACTTAATTTTCGTTTTTTTTCTTACCCAAACGTGATGAACAAAACGGAGCGATTTGTCCTACACAAATAATCTTTTTGGAAAAACTGAACATTTGCTATCTAACTGAGAGTCTCCTCATTGAAAACATCTGAAGTTCTTCAAAGGTAAATGATTTTATTTGAATGCTTTTCTTGTTTTTGTGAAAATGTTGCATGCTGAATGCTAGGCTTAATGCTATGCTAGGCTATCAATACTCTTACACAAATGCTTGTTTAGCTATGGTTCAAAAGCATATTTTGAAAATCCGAGATGACAGTGTTGTTAACAAAAGGCTAAGCTTGAGAGCAAATATATTTATTTCATTTCATTTGCGATTTTCATGAATAGTTAACGTTGCGTTATGGTAATGAGCTTGAGGCTATAAATAGGATCCCGGATACGGGATTGCTCGTCGCAACAGGTTAAAGTCCAATATTTCCAGGTGTATTGGAGAAGAGGGGATGGGGGGCAAAAGTATAAATTGAGCAGTAAAATAAGAGTCTGGTAGCAGCAGCTGTGATGTGTGCTAAGATGCGGAGAATCAGAGCAGGTGGTCAGTCCAGTTCAAGTGTTCAGCAGTCTGATGGCTTGTAGATAGAAACTGTCTCTGAGCCTGTTGGTATCAGACCTCCAATACTTTCTGCCCAATGGTAAAGAAGTGAACAGCTTGTGGCTGGGGTGTGGGGTCCTTGATGATGCTGCGGCCTTCTTCGGGCACCGTTTCCAGTAGATTTCCTGGATGGGTGGAAGCACGATCCCAGGGGTGTACTAGGCCATCTTCACCACCCGCTGGAGGGTCTTGTTTTCGTGGACAGAGCAAGTCCCGTACCAGGCTGTGATGCAACCGGTCAGGACGCTCTCGATGATGCAGCCGTAGTATTTTGAGAGGACCCGGGGCAGAATGCCGTATTTCTTCAGCCGCCATAGGAAGTAGAGACGCTGTTGCGCCTTGACAGGGGAGGTGGTGATGTTGGTCCATGAAAGTCCTCGGTGATGTGGACGCCGAACAATTTAAAACTCGTGACTCTCTCTACTATAGTCCCATTGATGTGGATCGGGGTATGTTCCCTTCTATGCTTCCTGAAGTCAACCATAAACTCCAATGTCATAATCAAATATAAGGAATACAGAATATGTTTGATATTCTGTTGTAATAAAATGGGGTATAATTTTGATAGCGTTATTTGATGTATTGTAACTTGGGATATCCCCAGTGAAAACAAGAGTTGTGTTGCTTGGAAGGGTGATGTGATCCAGGCATACATTATATCCATGTTCTCTCGCAGTTTATAAAAGTGCCTCCATCTGCAAATACTTAAATGTTTTTTCAAGCTCAATCAGAGATAAAGACCATTGTGTTGCAGGTCCAGCAGTAAGACAATATCTCCCCAACCTCATAGAAAACAATTACGATGAGGTAATTACACCACTGGTTTGGAATTTCAGCCAAGGCTCGAGATTTGGTTGGGGGCTTGAGAAACAGAGAGAAATATGAGGGGTGGCTGTCTTAATACAGTGTTATCTTACTCCACGTAGACTCTCTCTGACTCAGTGGGTTTGTCTGTTATCAGCCTGTGTGTGATGTAATGTTTTGTTTTTGGAGCCCATGGGCTGGATGTGGTGAAGCCAACGGGCCACAGGATCCCACGGGATCCTCTGATTGGAGTGACTTGAGTGACTTGAACCCATCCAATAGTATTCACTCACTCATCCTGGGTCTGGGCACTCTGCACCCGGGCCATTGGGACTGGGGGAAACACTTCAAGAGGTTCTAAACTAAAACAGAGACGTGTTATCTCTAGGTCAGACACACCAGACAGACTGGACCCTAGTCAGCCACTCTGACAACAGGCAGGGGACCAAACTCCAAAGCACCTAACAAGGTCAGAGAGTACACACATTTAAGGGAAAGAACTCAGCTAAGTGAGTGAAGGAACAAAAGTGAAAACAACCCTCAACAATCAACGCTACGAATACAGCACCCTCACCGCTCTGGCTTTTCTGAGTGAGGAGGATTGTCATCATTCAGTCTCACCCTCCCAGTGAGAATCCCAGTCCCAGTCCCCAGTCCCAGTCCCAGTCCCAGTTTGCAGCTGGCCTGTCTGCTGTGGTGATGGCTGCAGTAATGCAGACCAGCCCTGGGAGGGGGGTCAGTCAGGGTAGTGGTACAGTACAGAGAAGTTAGGGGAGGTAAAGTAAATCAAAGGATCATGCACATTTTCCACAGTCTGTGAGAGGCAGACAGCAGACAGGCAGCAGAGGGAGTGTGTAGATGGAAGGAAGGGGGGAACACCTAAGACTACTCTTAACTGGAACTTTGAATGGGTCATAGATCAAGAGAACAGGACATCACATTAGTTCAAATTCAGACCAAAGATATATCCCGTATGTCCACTTCAACTAATAATTAATAACATACATCTATGTTATGTTTCTAAAACACAGAAATACATTCTCTAGGCCATGTATCCGCAAAGCTAGAGCCTAACAATCACAACAACGTCACACACAGCTCATCTTTGACCTCGCACTCGAATGCTGCATCAACTGAGAATGCTGCACTAACTTCCCTTGGCAACACTATGTGCATGTGCTGTCCCATCTCCAGTCATCCAGTGTCGCTGGTTTTTATTTGTCCTTACGGTAGTTGAAGAGGGGGCTGAGAGGAGGGGTATCAGGTTGGGTGCTGGCAGGGGCCTCTCCTACACAGTCCCGACGGCGGTCCTGGATGCTATCCACCCGCTGCATGGTAGGGCTCTCTGAATAGGAGCTGACACTTCCACTCAGCGCTGCTTGTGATCTGAGACACCCGGAACGGCGCTCTCATAAGTGTCTAATCTCAGCATCCCTGTCTCTGTCTCAACCCCCCCAGACAAACCCCCACCATGGCCCTCTAGTACTACTTAACTGGATAATTCTAGGTCTTTTGACAGTGTGTGTGTGTGTGTGTGTGTGTGTGTGTGTGTGTGTGTGTGTGTGTGTGCGCGTGTGCGTGCGTGCGTGCGTGCGTGTGTTGTCTGTGTGTGTGTGTGTATCTCGGTAGTCTGTCCATGCGTGTGTGGGAGTTTTTGAGTGTCTCATATGCTGTATCAAAGGGCTTCTGACATATGTACACCTCAGTGGTGGTCAGTGACATTTAAGATTTATTTTTTCATGAGAATGGCCTATATTTATAGCATATTGGATGACTGTCATTCATATCCCATTCACCCAGTTCAATGTAACAGCGAGAGGTTTAGCCTCCTACATGATACTAAAAATGTCCCTATAGTCATCACGAGGTTGCTACAACCTAGCCTATGAATGAAAGTTTACAAAGTAGGTGCACACAGGTCGAGAGATACATTTAAGGTAAAAGACAGTGACACATGGACAGACAGTGACACATTAAACACAGCCTTGCACAGTCTTGCCTGCATCTAGCTGATATAAGGTGTAGTCCAACAGTTGCAAACGAGAGTTTCTATTCGACAAATGTAGGTACGTTTATCCCCGTTTTGTTCCGTTTGCTTCCGTTTAAGAAACTCTTTTCAACAGAATCGGCAGAATGAATACACCTCTGATCACATTTCACAGTTCACTTTCATAGCAGAGTTGTATTCCTTCTCTCCTCCTATCACCTTGTCCCTTCGCTTGTAGACTTCAATGCACAACACATCAGCTGTATGTGACCAGGTGAAAAAAATCTTTCCAAGCCAAACCATATCATAACCACTACACACAGCCTACATCGTTGTCACCATATTACCTAAAGTAACGTCATAGTCAACATAGCTAATAGACGTTACAGTAACGTTACAGTCTACAGTCAGTAAGCAGTTTAGCTCTTACACCGGCAGGCCCCGGTAGCAATAAATTAGTAAAACCAAAAGCTTACCTTGATTTTGAAGAGTTCTCGTGTTTTGTTGGATAGTCATCGCCAGCTAGCTAATATAGCATCCTTATTTTTGAGCAGGGTGTTTGAGTAGGTTAAACAAGCTAGCTGCATTTGCTAGCTAAGTAAGTGAAACTGAAAGTAAAAAAATAAATGATGTATCTATCTTTCACTTGCTTCTCCTTCATTTTGGAAGAAATGGATTTGTTCAAAACTGTTCAACTTTTATCTTTCTCTCTCTTTGAATCAACTACTTACCACATTGTATGCACTGCACTGTAGTGCTAGCTAGCTGTAGCTTATGCTTTCAGTACTATATTAATTCTCTGATCCTTTGATTGGGTGGACAACATATTCATGATGCAAGACCTCCTCTGGAAGTTGTCATAATTACTGTGTAAGTCTATGGAAGGGGGTGAGAACCATGAGCCTTCTAGGTTTTGTATTGAGGCAATGTACCCAGAGCAGGACGGAAGCTAGTTGTCCTCCGGCTACGCCATGGTGCTACCCTACAGAGTGCTGTTGAGGCTACTGTAGACGTTCATTGCCAAATAGTGTGTTTTAATCAATTATTTGGTGACGTGATTCTATTTAGTATAGTTTTATCTAAAAAGTATAACTTTTTCAATGTTTTAAAAATTGTGTTTTTATGAAATTCACTGAGGATGGTCCTCTCCTTCCTCCTCTGAGGAGCCTCCACCGGTACATCTTGTGTCAACATGTGTAGGCACATGTAGGGCAGTTGCGGTGACCATGTTACCGCCACACCGGCTGTCACGACTCATGAAGGTAGTCACGGTAATTAGGCTTCTCCAAGCTCTGATGCTGCTGATGGTTATTAATAGCCTACCAATCTTGCTAACTGCCTCGTACTCAGCACTATATTGTCCCTCTAATAACTCTGTCATCAATGCAAATGTAATCGATTCAAACACTTCATGAGAGCCCATGACCTCATGTTGTGCAACATTTCTGTAGGCTATGCAATTGTATGAGAAAACAGAGGGATGGCCTCTACTAAAAAGAGGAGGCTCCCATCAGCTTTCTATAGGCTAGGCCTACTATTTTTATTTCTCAACTTTCCTAATATTAAGCACATTGCGTATCTTTACAACAGGAATACAGGCTACCTGGCTGGCATGAAAATAAACCATGGGAAAAGCATCCTCCATTCGCTATTTAAGTGCATAGAGGGCATGTATTTCAAGACAGGTGCATGATAATGGTCCATTCTAAATCAAAACAAATTTCACACATATATTATTTAGTATATGTAAAGACAAGATTGAATCTAGAATGAATGATGCCCAGCAAAAGAAACAATGCCTTTTTTTGCATTTTTTTCTAATCATAGTGGCACACCTCATGTAGAGTGTAGGACTATATTTTTTGAAAAGGTTTGTATCACAACTAAAGTGGCCAAAACACTTCTTAAAATTAAGCACATTCATCTGCTTTACAATACAAGGGGTGTACAATAGAGCCTAACTGGTGTGTGTGTATATACAGTATATAAGCAGCATGTGAGTTTCACGTTTGGGGAAGATCATTTTCACCATAAAAATGCACCATTCCATGCATAATCACATTTGTGGTCACTTTTGACAATAGTGTTTTCCCGCTAATGGAACATTTGCGCTTATAGCCTCCTGCCATGTGCGCATTGCTACGCTTATAATGTGAAGAAATAGTTTATCAACATTTCAAGCTAAACGTTCTGATATTGTGTCAGCCACATTGCGTAAAAAAGTATTTTTGATGCTAGTGGTATTCATTTGGGATCCATCGCATCCCACAACTGTCCCAGACTATGTATGTAATTTTTATTTCTCGCACAGAAAAGAATGGGTCGACTTTTGTACTTTGGGGGATAGTAGATTGACAAAGGCTAGTGCTTTTGCTGTTCATTAGGCCTACTTATCTTGTCGGCTGACGGAAAGTAAATGTGGACAATTCTTCCAATATCTTCAATATGTACCTCGGAATTGGATAAGGACGCATGCAGTTGCATCCCTGATGTGCCTGTCTTCACTTGTAGCCTGTGAGAAAGACGGATGGAGAGCCATGTGAGTGAGAGGTGCTTCAAAGCGTGCAGCACTCATGGAGAAGGGCACAATGCAGCACTCCGGGCCCAGGCACCGCAGCCATTGGCCTTAAAAAAGCATGGATTTTGTAGGGTGCATTACATCCACACATAGGGGATGCCGCTGTGAAATCCGAGGCATTATCAAGTGCTTGCCAAATTGTGAATGAGAGACTGAGTGTGTACCGCCTGCGCAAAAAAACAAAGCAGAGCACATGCCCTTCAAGCAACTTTTTTCAAATAATCATTAGAGTCGCATCACGCAGCATTACAGTGTATTGAAAATCAAAACATATAGCCCAACGTATGTAGAACAACTAAAATTACATTTATAACAAAAAATTAAGCATATAGAAGTACGTATATCTTCGTTAACCACTCAACCCAGAATAGCTGCATGTGCGCACTCCCTCAAATCTTTTGGAGAAAATATCCTTTATATCTCATTCAGCTTTGTTCAATTGTATTCTTCATACTATAAAATAATATCAAATAATGCCACAAGATACTAAGCAAATCTTGTCTGCTAAATGAACTAGTATAGCCCAAAGCCATTTGGCATAGCCAGATCAGGACCTAACATAAGGACATCTCAGAGTATGCTATTTTGTTCTTCTGAAATAGACTACATTTTCTTCATATCATGCTTCTTTTGACCTGTCTAAAATAAAGAATGGATTTATTGTGAAGGTGTAGGCTATATTATATGGATTTATTAGACTTTTCAAAATGTAGATGTTCCAAAGGTCTGCTTCAGTGGCTTGTAGGCCACTGTGTGGAAGCCAGGAGATGCTAAATGTGTTATGTTAATTAACGGTCAATTACTGTGAGACCGACAGTTATTTGCTTGACAATCACCAGCTGACTATATTTCGTGACCACCACAGCCCTAGGCACATGTGTAAAGGGGTTGCTGGTGGGAAAAGTGGGGTAATTTCTCCCAAATGAGGCCCTATTAAAGCACCCTTCAGCAGGTAGTGGGCCCCTGTGAGCCCCCCAGAGAGACTGTTAGCTCACCTGGAAGGAGTGGGCTGGCTGGTGAGGGAAACAGTAGTCCCATGTCAACACCACTGAGAACTCAACGTTTTATCACAGTAAAGGGTTATTGTAATCAGCCCTGGGTCCTGGGGCAAACAGTCACTCCACCCTCTACACCAGACAGGGGGCCAGCCAGCGCCAAGGGAAATTATTAGGCTCTGTTCTGGGTGAGTGGTGTGAAGAGAAGTGTGTGTGGAGTGTAGGCAGGGGGAGTTACTGGAGTTGAAAGGATCAGAATAGCAATAACAGAGTGTTGGCATTTTAAGGGGATGAAACCATACTTGCAGATGGACCATAAAACGCAAAACCATACAAAATAATTGACCTTATGCAATTCAATAACAGTCAAGTTGGACACTTAAAAAACCTAAAAGATTAATAAACTGGAGGCTGTTGGCTCTGCCCTAAAATGCTGATGTGAGGTTTCTCTAGACCACTGGCGAGTGAGTGTATTGATATGCAGGCAAACAGAGGGATATCCTAGTGTTTATCCATGTTACTCATTTATTAGTTTTGAGGAACCCCTAAGAGGCTAACAGTGAGGAACTGGGGATACTGGATAACACAGAGGAAAATATAGATAGAGAGATATGTTGAAATGGGGAATGGAACGAAGACAAAGATACATTATTGAACTTGAGATAAGTGAGAAAAGATAACTTACAGACAGGAAGAAAGGGATGACAAAAAAAGAGAGAAATGAGAGATATCAAACTTGAGAGTGAGAAAGTGAACCATACGAGAGAGAGTGAGAAGGGGAAGTGAGAGTGGAAAGAAGGAGGAAGTGGGGGAGAGCTAAGGCAGTCCTGGCAGCCGTCTGGTCTTCATGGTTTCTCCGACCACAACATGGCTGAGGGGCTGGCCCCCGCTCAGAGCTGCGTCAGAACCAGGCTCCAGAACTACATATCACATGCCTAGGATTCACTACCTCAGCCCTTAATCACCATCACCTCCTCTGGTCTCTCTCTCTCCTCGCACCAAAATCTCATGTCCTCATTGTTCTGTTCACATTCATGTGTTTTCAGTTGTGAGCATTGAGGGGGGAGGGAGATGCAGAGAGAGGAGAGAAAGGCACTACAGGGATCAGAAACTAGAGAAGTACAGAGATTTACAGAGATGTACAGAGATGTACAGAGAAGTACATAGATGTACAGAGAAGTACAGAGAAGTACAGAGATGTACAGAAAAGTACGGAGATGTACAGAGAAGTACAGAGATGTACAGATAAGTACAGAGATGTGCTCAGCTGGAGAAGAACAGAGAAATCGGTAAGTACATAAATCCCAGAAGATGTTGACCTCTGTTGCCCTCTTACCTTCTTCACAGGCCGTGCCGCTGTAGCCTGGACAGCACTTCCACTCCAGAGAGTTGATGGTACGGTACACCACCTTATAGGAGGGTCTGACCACTGTCCGGTAGCTGGGGAACACACACAGGCCAACATCACAAACAGTGTATGGAGGAAACAGTTCCTCTGATCTTGTGGCTCATTCATCAAGGTGTAGATGTCAGGTGTGTTTGGTGAGGTTTTGACATGCAGTGTTTTGGATAAGAGGTCCCAGACTCACCTGCCCCCTGTGCATCCCTGTGGCCAGCGACATGTCTGGTAGACACGCTGCAGGGTTGTCCCATTCTGCACCTGGCAAGTCACCGTCTTAGTGACCGTATGGGGACACCAGTTCCTGAGAGAGAGGAAAGAGGAAGAGAGAGGGAGAAAGTGGGACACACAGAGCAGGTTTAGCATGCACACTCAAATTCAACAAGACAAAGGGTAACAGAAACACACTATTGGCTCCACACCTGTACAAAGAAAAAATACAAGCCACAGGTGGTCATATCATTATCTGATAAAAACACACACACCCTGCAATCTCTCTCTCCCTCTCTCAAACACACACACACACACACACACACACACACACACAAAGGGAAATAGCCGTGCCCTCGCACTCAGTAAGCCGTCTACTCTGGGATTTGAATCTCTTTTCTCATTCTCTGCCCTCTTTCTTTTCAAAGCCCTTATGGTGTTTACATGAGTTCAATCAGCCGTGACACTTGCGGGAGTGCATTGTAGGCTGTGTTTATATTGCGGTCTTTCCCCTATCAATACACATCCGCTGGCTTTTTCCCGCCTGGGTCTCAGAAGAGGCAGAGTCACTGAGGGGGACCAGAGGGGGCAGGGTCTCACACAGAGAATAGAGTGAGTTTTCAAACACAGGCTAATAGTAGGTCATAGGCCCACTCCTTTTCCAAGACGACTCCTTTCGTAATACGTTATCAGGAATTGCTTTGCACAGCTGGAAAGGCTGAGAGCGGGATGACCTGCCAGGAAAACAGCTTACCCAGAGGTCACAGGTCAACACCAGATGCTGAAGCCCTCATTAGTCAAAATGTGTCTTTTAAGAATAAGTTATACACATTTAAGCTCTCACTACTAGCGAAGCTCTTGGTTTTCGGACCTCTTTTGAACCATATGCAGCCAAGGACAAAGAACAGGGAGTCAGTGCAGTAGTGTATCAGTTAGCCTGGACCAGCTCTTGTCCATGTTAGTCAACCAGGACTAGATCTGTTTCCCTGGGCTGTGCCGTGTAGAATAGATATTTGAGTCGGATTAGGAGAGGAGCTATGGGATGGTTTCAATCACTGCATTATTGGTCGGAAGAAAATGCTAACAAGGGAAACAATACTCAGAAATAAAGGGGAAAACCTCTCCATGGTATTCGTTAAACATGTCCTACAGTGCATTCGGAAAGGATTCAGAACCCTTCACTTTTTCCAGATTTTGTTACGTTACAGCCTTAATCTAAAATGGATTAAATCATATTTTTTCCTCATCCCCCATCCCGACAACCATAAATCAAGGAAACATGGAGCGGAACTTAGAGAAATGTAATGTATGAGGAACATACGGAGGCTATTCCACAAAACATGTGTTAGCAGTCTTTTATTAACAATGAAGTGCACAAATACCCTGATTACCCTCATATGGCTAGGGCTGAATAGATGTGATACAGTAACACTGGAGTCACAATGTTTCAACCAATGACTGTACTGAATGTGTGTGAGACTGTGTGTGTGTGTACACTGCTGGACAATGCCAAGGGCATAAGATGCTGAGCAGCCCTAAAACAGCTCACAGTAACAATCCACACATGCTGTGGTGTCCGTACACAAGCCCCTAGTAGGGCTGTATGATATAGGGAACCAGTTTGAACTATTTGAGCAATTTCCAAGGGCATAAAATCCTAAATGCAACTTATTGGCGTTAGAAGACAGACGAGGGGAGGTGGGATGCAGCAGGACACTGTTGGCAGCTCCTAGTGGCCATGCGTGAGCACAGGTCTTCCTCCCACCTACACACTTAATATGCGTAATTGTGCAAACACAATGATCTCTTTCATGGTGAATTAGCACAAGCAGAACAATGAAGTCTTTCTTTCCATGTTTTTCGTCTAACTAACATACTTCTGGATGCTAGTGCTAAACTCTTGCTTCTTATTCATCCACCCAGAGGTTTCCCAATATGCTTTAAGCAGAGTCAGTGGCGCACCATCTACTGTGTAGCTATAGAGACGTATGCCCCAGGAAAACACCCACCCCTGCTAACTCTGCCACCGCTGCTGAAAAAAATCCTAGGGGAAACACTGATCCACCTGACACAGACCACGACAACAGCTACTGTCACTTTTCCCTACCTATTTAACACTGTCAGAGCCTCCACCTTCCCGAAGCCAGGTGAAGTCACACAGTAGTACCATTCAGCCTCGACAGAGCCGTGGTCAAGTAGGGTTAAAGGTCCAATGCAAATCAAATGAAATCAAAGTTTATTTGTCACGTGCGCTGAATACAGCAGGTAAAACAGTGAAATGCTTACTTACAGGCCCTAACCAACAGTGCCATTTCTAAGTAAAAAATAGGTATTAGGTGAACAATAGACAAGTAAAGAAATTAAAAAACAGAGTAAAAAGATATAAAAGTGGCGAGGCTATATACAGTAGCGAGGCTCTATACAGGCACTAGTGAGTCAGGCCAATTGAGGTAGTATGTACATGTAGGTATGGTTAAAGTGACAATTCATATATGATAAAGAGAAAGTAGCAGTAGCGTAAAAGAGGGGTTGGCGGGTGGTCGGTGGCGGGACACAATGCAGATAGTCCGGGTAGCCAATGTGTCTAGTCGGGCTAATTGAGGTAGTATGTACATGAATGTATACTTAAAGTGACTATGCATATATGATAAACAGAGAGTAGCAACAACGTAAAAGAGGGGTTGGGGACACACACAATGCAAATAGTCTGGGTAACCGTTTGATTACCAGTTCAGGAGTCTTATGGCTTGGGGGTTGAGCTGTTGAGAAGCCTTTGGTCCTAGATTTGGCGCTCCGGTACCGCTTGCTATCCGGTAGTAGAGAAAACAGTCTATGACTGGGGTAGCTGGGGTCTTTGACCATTTTTAGGGCCTTCCTCTGACACCGCCTGGTGTAGAGGTCCTGGATGGCAGGTAGCTTATCCCTAGTGATGTACTGGGCCATACGCACTACCCTCTGTAGTGCCTTGCGGTCAGAGGCCGAGCAGTTGCCGTACCAGGCAGTGATGCAACCATGTTCTCGATGTTGCAGCTGTAAAACCTTTTGAGGATCTGAGGACCCATGCCAAATATGTTTTGTTTCCTGAGGGGGAATAGGCTTTGTTGTGCCCTCTTCATGACTGTCTTGGTGTGTTTGTATCATTCTAGTTTGTTGGTGATGTGGACACCAAGGAACTTGAAGCTCTCAACCTGCTCCACTACAGCCCCGTCGATGAGAATGGGGGCGATGCTCGGTCCTCCTTTTCCTGTAGTCCACAATCATCTCCTTAGTCTTGGTTACGTTGAGGGATATGTTGCTATCCTGGCACAACCCGGCCAGGTCTCTGACCTCCTCCCTATAGGTTGTCTCATCGTTGTCAGTGATCAGGCCTACCACTGTTGTGTCGTCTGCAAACTTAATGATGGTGTTGGAGTCGTGCCTGGCCGTGCAGTCATGGGTGAACAGGGAGTACAGGAGGGGACTAAGCACGCACCACTGAGGGGCACCAGTGTTTGGGATCAACGTGACAGATGTGTTGCTACCTACCCTCACCACCTGGGGGCGGCCCGTCAGGAAGTCTAGGATCCAGTTGCAGAGGGAGGTGTTTAGTCCTAGGTTCCTTAGCTTAGTGATGAGCTTTGAGTGTACTATGGTGTTGAACACTGAGCTGAAGTCAATGAATAGCACTCTCACATAGGTGTTCCTTATGTCCAGGTGGGAAAGGGCAGTGTGGAGTGCAACAGAGATTGCGTCATGTTGAAAATGTCAGTGAAGACACCTGCCAGTTGGTCAGCACATGCCTGGAGCACACGTCCTGGTAATCCGTCTGACCTCGCGGCCTTGTGAATGTTGACCTGTTTAAAGGTCTTACTCACGTCGGCTTCGGCTATGGAGAGCGTGATCACACAGTCGTCCTGAACAGCTGATGCTTTCATGCATGCTTCTGTGTTGCTTGCCTCGAAGCAAGCATAGAAGTGATTTAGCTCGTCTGGTAGGCTCGTGTCACTGGGCAGCTCGCGACCGTGCTTCCCATTTGTAGTGTGTAATAGTTTGCAAGCCCTGCCAGAAAAGACAAGCATCGGAGCCGGTGTTGTACGATTCAATCTTAGCCCTGTATTGGTGCTTTGCCTGTTTGATGGTTCGTCGGAGGGCATAGCAGGATTTCTTATAAGCTTCTGGGTTAGAGTCCCGCATCTTGAAAGCGGCAGCTCTACCCTTTAGCTCAGGGCGAATGTTGCCTGTAATCCATGGCTTCTGGTTGGGGTAGGTACGTACAGTCACTGTGAGGATGATGTCCTCGATGCACTTATTGATAAAGCCAGTGACTGATGTGGTGTACTCCTCAATGCAATCGGAAGAATCCCAGAACATATTCCATTCTGTGATAGCAAAACAGTCCTGTAGTCTAGCATCTGCTTCATCTGACCACTTTTTTATAGACTGTGGTGCTTTCTGCTTTAATTTTTGCTGGTAAACAGGAATCAGGAGGATAGGATTGTGGTCAGATTTACCAAATTACCACACAGCCATGAAATCTCCATAGACAGACATTGGCAGTAGAATGGCCCGTACTGAAGAGCACAGGGACTTTCAACATGGCACAGTCTTAGGATGCCACCTTTCCAACAAATCAGTTCGTCAAAGTTCTGCCATGCTAGCGATGCCCCGGTCAACTGTAAGTGCTGTTATTGTGAAGTGGAAACGTCTAGGAAACGTGGCCTGTGGAATGTTGTCCTACTCCTCTTCAATGGCTGTGCAAAGTTGCTGGATATTGGTGGGAACTGGAAACGCTGTCGTACACGTCAATCCAGAGCAACCCAAACATGCTCAATGGTTGACATGTCTGATGAGTATGCAGGCCATGGAAGAAATGGGACATTTTCATCTTCCAGGAATCATGTACAGAGCCTTGCAGCATCGGGACATGCATTATAATGCTGAAACATGAGGCAATTGTGGTGGACTAATGGCATAACAATGGGCCTCAGCATCTCACAGTATCTCTGTGCATTCCAATTGCCTTTGATAAAATGTAATTGTTTTCGTTGTACGTAGCTCATACCTGCTCATACCCTAACCCCACCGCCACCATGGAGCACCAAGTTCACAACATTGACATCGGCAAACTGCTTGCCCACACAATGCCATACACGGTGTCTGCCATCTGCCCGGTACAGTTGAAACTGGGATTCATTCATGAGGAGGACACTTCTCCAGCGTGCCAGTGGCCATTTGCCAACTGAAGTAGGTTACAACGCCGAACTGCAGTCAGATCAAGACCCTGGTGAGGACATCAAGCACACAGATGAGCTTCTCTGAGACAGTTTCTGACAGTTTGTGCAGAAATTCTTCAGATGTGCAAACCCACAGTTTCATTAGCTGTCTGGGTGGCTGGTCTCAGACGATCCCACAGGTGAAGAAGCCGGATGTGCAGGTCCTGGGCTGGCGTGGTTACACGTGGTCACACGTGGTCTGCGGTTGTGAGGCCGATTGGACATACTACCAAATTCTCTAAAATGGCCTCCCAACTGGCGCAGCGGTCTAAGGCACTGTATTGTACTGCTGAGGTGCCACTACAGCCTCAGGTTCGATACCAGACTCTGTCACAGCCAACCATGACTGGGAGCCCCTTGGGCGGCGTATGCTTGGCCCAGTGTCATCCGAGTTAGGGGAGGGTTTGGCCGGTGGGATTTTCTTGGCTCATCATTCTCTAGCGACTCCTTGTGAAAGGTCGGGTGCCTGCAACCTGACTTCGGTTGTCAGTTGGACAGTGTTTCCTCCGACACATTGGTGCAGCTGGCTTTCGGGTTAAGAAGCAGCGCGGCTTGGCAGGTCATGTTTCCGGGGGACGCATGACTCTCGACCTTCGCCTCTCCCGAGTCCGTTGGGGAGTTGCTGCGATGAGTTACAAGTTCGTAACTACCAATTGGAATTCACACGCTTATGGTAGCGTAATGAACATAAAATTCTCTAGCAACAGCTCTGGTGGACATTTCTGCCGTCAGGATGCCAATTGCCCTCTCCCTCAAAACGTGTGGCATTGGGTTGTGTGACAAAACTGCACATTCTAGTGGACTTTTATTGTCCCCAGCACAAGGTACACGTGTCTAATGCCATTTTCTTTGTTCATGTTATGTTCATGTTATGTTGCCGCAATATAACAGAATTACTGGTAGGCCTGGGGCTACTCGCACTCAAAACCATAAAAAGGAAAAACCAAAGAGGGCGAGATGCAAAACTTTATTTAATGCTGCAATATAATAACTTGCTTGTATGACTTGACTTAGGTCTACTTTTGGTATTACACTAATAAAGTTAAGAAACTTTTGTGAAGGTTTGGTGTGGTATGGCTATTATTAGGTTTGACTAATGCAGGCTTATGAAGGCAATGCGCACCAGTGTTTCAACTGACTCCGACAGTTGAACTTGAGCTGAGGAAGAAGGTTTTAGGCCTACCAGACTTTAATCTAACAATAATGCTTATCCTTCTGTACGCCTATATCTCTATAGCAATAGTAGCCTATCTGACAAGTATAAATGCATGTCGGTGTCAGGAACATGGCGCCGGCATGTCTATATTTCTCTCGATCTCTCTAGGGCTAGGCCTAAGCATTATATTTATAAAATATATAAATATACTGTAGAGTAGAGATGCCTAAGCATTATATTTATAAAATATATAAATATACTGTAGAGTAGAGATGCCTAAGCATTATATTTATAAAATATATAAATATACTGTAGAGTAGAGATGCCTAAGCATTATATTTATAAAATATATAAATATACTGTAGAGTAGAGATGCCTAAGCATTATATTTATAAAATATATAAATATACTGTAGAGTAGAGATGCCTAAGCATTATATTTATAAAATATATAAATATACTGTAGAGTAGAGATGCCTAAGCATTATATTTATAAAATAAATATACTGTAGAGTGGAGACGCCTAAGCATTATATTTATAAAATATATAAATATACTGTAGAGTAGAGACGCCTAAGCATTATATTTATAAAATATATAAATATACTGTAGAGTAGAGATGCCTAAGCATTATATTTATAAAATATATAAATATACTGTAGAGTAGAGATGCCTAAGCATTATATTTTAAAAATATATAAATATACTGTAGAGTGGAGACGCCTAAGCATTATATTTTTAAAATATACTGTAGAGTGGAGATGCCTAAGAATTGTTTTTAAAATATATAAATATACTGTAGAGTGGAGATGCCTAAGCCTATAGGCAAATCTGTATGTAGTGCCCTGATGCATTTAGTGCTCAAATCTCTGACAGCTGAACCGTGAGGTGGACAATTATTGTTTTAGGAAAGTAAAAATGAATAAAACAATAGGCTATAAAGTTTTGAATATCCTACACAACGAAACACAACAAATATTTTGTCATTTGTTTTAGGCGGGTTTTAAGGACAAGTAACTGGATCATTTGGCCATTTTCAGTCATTTGATGGCGCTGGCAGTGCCCGGTGGGAGATTTCTTTCTCTCTCTTTCTACTCTCAGAAATGAATGGATATTTGGTATTTATAAGGATCCCCATCAGCCGCTACTCTTCCTGGGGTCCACATGAAACACGACACAATACATAGTACAGAATAGTATTAGTCCAGGACTGAAATACATACATTTAAAACATCAAACATAGCCTACATATCAGTACATACACACAATATGTAGTCAAAATGTATTCCGATACCAACGTTTAGCAATTTACCATCCAGGTGTCGGTAACAGGTGGTTTGTACTTATTTATAGACAGCATGTAACGGCTCTCTTCTATCTCCTCCTCTGACGAAGAGGTAGAACAAGGATCGGACCAAAATGCAGCGTGATGATGATTCATGATATATTTTAATGAAAGAAAACCTATACATAACACAAACTACTGAACTAACGAAATGAAATAATGAAAACCGAAACAGCCCTATCTGGTGCAAACACAAAGACAGGAACAATCACCCACAAACACACAGTGAAACCCAGGCTACCTAAATATGGTTCCCAATCAGAGACAACGAGAATCACCTGACTGATTGAGAACCTCAGGCAGCCATAGACTATGCTAGACACCCCTACTCAGCCACAATCCCAATACCTACTAAAACCCCCAATACCACAACACAACACAAAATAACCCCATGTCACACCCTGGCCTGACCAAATAATTATATAAACACAAAATACTAAGACCAGGGCGTGACACAGCAGCAATGTTTTCACCTCTTCGACAGCCACTTTGTGGAACTTAAAACTACAGCGCTTGTCTTTCATTATTTGGTCCTTTAAACATGAATATGAACACTCAGCATTTGTTGTTTACATGTCATACCTAAGTTTACTGCTCTCTTGGATCCAAACCTGCACGTGTCTGTTTGGGTCTGTTTTTCCAATGGGCCTTTTTCGGAACGGGTCTATGTTTAAAAATATATACAGTATATTTATGCACATTAGGTCGGGTGGGAAAGCTACAGATCTATTTCGAAACAGGTCCAACTTTTTGGACCTGTGAAGACCTCTAGTGCAAACCTTCTACAGCGTTGAGCTGTTCCCAAGGGTACAAGGTGTGAAACCCAACAGCACGGCTGTGTTTAACTGGCACTGGCACCAGGCAGGCAGGCAGGCCCACAGTGGGTATCAGGTCTCTCTGCAAACACCCCACACTCCCTCCCTTCCTGCCAGCTTCCCTCCCTGCCTCCCTCCTTTACTCCTGATGCCGGGCCAAAACCATGTAAATCACAAAGCACCATGAGCACTCAAACAGATCACAGCCAATGTTTAGAAGGAGAAAGAAAATAGAAATCCATAAGGGAGAAAGATCTCGCCAAGACAGTAAAATAGAGGGGGGAGCGTGATGCTGATGACAAGATTCTACTCTTCAAAAAGAGATTTGCTGCTGTTGTCCCCTCACTGCAGTGTGGCTGGGGACTGTTAACACAAGGAGGCTCCTTCGAGACCATATATAGTTAGGTAATAACACTTTAAGCTTTAAGAGAGACATTGGAAAGAGATTAACAACAACAGAGAGAG
This sequence comes from Oncorhynchus tshawytscha, assembly GCF_018296145.1. Taxonomy (NCBI): domain Eukaryota; kingdom Metazoa; phylum Chordata; class Actinopteri; order Salmoniformes; family Salmonidae; genus Oncorhynchus; species Oncorhynchus tshawytscha. The sequence goes on along the minus strand of NC_056440.1, from coordinate 27,255,084 downwards.
TGAGAGAGATAAAAGAGAGGAACAACCCCAGAGCCAAGCCCTCAGATACAAAGAGAAAGAAAAAGTAGTTGAGGCAAGCAGGCTCACAGAGTACAGAAGAAGGCCAGGTTAGGGTGAATAACGTCCAGGTGCGTTCGCCACTGAGCTTCCTGTTTCAGTCCCTCTCCCTCTCAATAACTCTCTGCCTTTGGGACAGAGTTGAAGAATCCCAGCCCCCCTTCTTCCCCTCTTTCTCCACCCCTATGCTGTGTGAGGAGGGTAGAATGCAAAAAAATATGAAATTTAGTATGATAAAAAATCTCACAGAATTTCTCTAGATTTCTGAAAAGCGCTTGTGGAGAACAAATTACAATAGACAGATTTGGCAGACAGCCAGACGAGAGGAGAGGAGAGGAGGAGGCAGAGGTCATTTTACCATAGAATTCACAAAGGAAGCCCCCAGTAGGACAGACAAGGGGTTAGAGGATGGACCAATTAGGATGCACTGTTGGTCCAAAGGCACAGGTAAGTGGGAAATCTGAGGTTTGTAGGTTTTCAACTCATTGCCTATCAAATATACAGTGTAAATGGGGTCATATTGCACTTCCTAAGGCTTCCACTAGATGTCAACAGTCTTTAGAACCTTGTTTCAGGCTTCTACTGTGAAGGAGGAGAGAATAAGAGCTGATTGAGTAAGAGGTCTGGCAGAGTGCCATGAGCTCAGTCTCGCATGCGCCCGTGAGAGGTAGGTGCGTTCCTTTTCCTTTCTAAAGACAAAGGAATTCTCCAGTTGAAACATTATTGAAGATTTATGTTAAAAACATCCTAAAGATTGATTCTATACATTGTTTGACATGTTTCCACGACCTGTAATGTAACTTTTTGGACTTTTCGTCTGAACTTTCGTCTGGACTTGCCCGCGCCTTGTGAGTTTGGATTTGTGAACTAAACGCGCTAACATAAATGAGGTATTTGGACATAAATGATGGACTTTATCGAACAAAACAAACATTTATTGTGGAACTGGGATTCCTGGGAGTGCATTCTGATGAAGATCATCAAAGGTAAGTGAATATTTATAATGCTATTTCTGACTTCTGTTGACTCCACAACATGGCGGGTATCTGTCTGGCTTGTTTTTGTGTCTGAGCACCGTACTCGCATGGTGTGCTTTTTTCGTAAAGCTTTTTTGAAATCTGACACAGCGGTTGCATTAACCAACATTTACTTCAATATTTTTGAATTTCGCGCCCTGCCTTTTCAGCGGATGTTGTCGAGGAACCCCTAGCCTTATTAACAGTGGTGTAAAATACTTAAGTAAAAATACTTGAAAGTACTACTTAAGTTGATTTTTGGGGTATCTGTACTTTCTATTTATATTTCTGACAACTTTTACTTTTACTTCACTACATTCCTAAAGAAATTAATGTATATTTATTCCATACATTTTCCCTTACACCCAAAAGTATGCACAAATACTTAGCAGGACATTGATAATGGTCTAATTCACACACTTACCAAAAGAACATACCTGGTCATCCCTGCAGCCTCTTATCTGATGGACTCACTAAACACATTTGTAAATTATGTCTGAGTGTTGGAGCGTGCACCTGGCTATCCGTAAATAAATAAAAAACAAGAAAATGATGCTGTCTGGTTTGCTTAATATAAGGAATTTGAAATTATTTTCACTTTTACTTTTGATAGTTAAGTATATTTTAGCTTGTGATACTTTTGATACTGGAGAGAACGAGCTGGAAAGAATGAGAGCGAGCTTCTAGACTATCTAGTCGACAAATGAAATACATTATTCTGCACAAAGCTAGAGGGAAAGTTAGAAGGACTGATTTTTTATCAAGGATATCAGAGAATACAACACAGAGTTAGATAAGAAGGGTATTTTCTTTTAGAAAACCACACTAATAGAGATAGAGAAACGCAAAAGAGATCAATAGAAAAAGATAACGGCAAAGAAAAGTAAAGATGATATAAGTAATACTAATATAGAGAGTTTCATGGTCTTCACGGCACTGCTCTGTGGGTTGAAATACTGCAGTGGTGTAGAGGAGGTGTTGAATGAGAGAGTTTAATTGGGGACATTAGGGGTGGCCTATTGTGCTGCTGGTTCAATCAGGTTCAAAGGACATGTCAGGGGCCAGTCAGGCCAAGGTGAATGAGAGGAGGGGGCCAAGCAGAGCCGGCAAAAGGGCTTCCCATACTGGATAAACGTCCCTGCCCTGGGTCAGTGAACGTTTTGGAAGACAAGTGGGTATCACACAGCAGTCTGACACAGTGAGCCTGAATGGACCCATCCTCATCCAGCCCAGCTGTGGCCAAGACAACAGGTTGGAGTTCACCTGTGTGTGTGTGTGTGTGTGTGTGTGTGTGTGTGTGTGTGTGTGTGTGTGTGTGTGTGTGTGTGTGTGTGTGTGTGTGTGTGTGTGTGTGTGTGTGTGTGTGTGTGACTGTCAGCTCCTCTGTTGGGGGTAGTTCAGGAGAATGCGTGGTGAGGCTGAGTGGTGGTGGTGATGGGTCAGGTTCTAAAGGTCCCACAGGGAGTAGGCTGTCTGGCAGTCAGACTATGACTTCCCCTCCTCAGGCAGCATAGGAAATAGCTGCTGTCTTAACCCTTCCCTCTGCTTGGCTCCAATAGCCCTCATTAAGGCCACGGTTGAAAAAACTGCTGCATTGGGCTGGCTACTCAACAGAGGGACGGTACAAGTCAAGAGCTCACTCAAGTACAGTTAACCCCTTCCATTTGCATAGGTGGTACTATTTCTATTGAACAGGTTGTTGGGGCATGCAGTTGTTTCTAGCTATTATCCAATGTCATTTAGTTGCATTGCCTTATTGTAAGAAAGCATAGTTGTTTAGTACGATTATTTTTGATACTGTAATGGCTTTAATACTTTAGTGTTTCTACTTGCCACTGGCTGTCACTAGTCAGCATGCCTCTATTGTAAGAATGCATAGTGGTTTACTTCAAAAATATTTTGGAAAAATGTAATAGCCATGTGATTTTTTTGCAAGCTCTGATGCTTGACGTATTGCACTCTGATATTTTTCTGGCTTGTGTCGTGTACATGTAATTTTGGCCTGATTGTATGTCATGTACCTGTTTGTGTGATACTGATGTGCAGTGGTGGAAAAAGTACCCAATAGTCCTACTTGAGTACAAGTAAAGATACCTTAATAGAAAAGGATTCATGTAAATGTGAAAGTCACCTAGTAAAATACTACTTGAGTAAAGGTCAAAAAGTATTTTGTTTTAAATATACTTATGTATCATAAGTAAAAGAAACAGTACGAATAATTTAAAAATCCTTATATTAGGAATTTTTTAAATTTATGAATAGCCAGGGGCACACTCCAACACTCAGACATAATTTATAAACAAAGCATTTGTGTTTAGTGAGTCTGCCAGATCAGAGGCAGTTTGGATGACCAGGGATGTTCTCTTGATAAGTGCGTGAAATGGACCATTTTACTGTCCTGTTAAGCATTCAAAATGTAACAAGTACTTTTGGCTGTTAGGGAAAATGTATGGAGTAAAAAGTACATCATTTTCTTTAGGAATGTAGTGAAGTAAAAGTTGTAAAAAATATAAATAGTAAAGTAAAGTACAGCTCCCCAAAAAACTACTTAAGCAGTACTTTAAAGTATTTTTACTTATGTGCTTTACACAACTGCTGACGTGTTCATGATGCGGTCTTGGTCCAGGTCTCTCTTTATTTTGATTCCTTTTTATGCCGTTCTGGTTGCTGGTCTGAATCTAGCACTAGGTAGGTATGACTGGAGACTTCTTTCAGTCATTGTTATCTCTTGACCAATACTCATTATCTCTTGACCACCCTTCCCTTGTTGAAATCAACTTTTATCTCTCTCAGTACCTCTGTTGTCAATACATTGTTCAATGCCTTGTATGTGGACAAAGGACTTGGGCCTTTAGGAATGTTACAGTGCTCCTACTATGGCCATGTGAGCGGAGAGGACAGCCCTCTGTCCTACACAGAGCTAATGGTAATGCCCCCAACTGGTCTTGTTGACACACACCATAAACATGCCTGTCTACATAAAGCAGCCTAGACAGACAGCAGGTGGAGGGAGATTAGTTATGCAGCTCCTCTAATGTCATGTCAAACCCACTGATCCCATCCTCAGACCAGGGCTGACTCACTAGAATACCCCCCTCTCCACCCTCCATGCGCCCTCCCTTCCCCACTAGCCCAAGTAACCTTCAAACAGCAGCCGAGTAAACTGTAAACTTCACCTCTTCCAAGTCCAGATGCATTAGGGCTGCAGCTGCATGTTCTTAGTAAACATGTCCACCAACCACGGCACATGAATGACAGAGAGAGGCTCAGGGTGGGGTAGTGAACACAGCACCAGCGGACCAAAACCAGGATCTCTCTGCACCATCTGGACACTTCCCAGGGACACTTCACCCATCAGGAGGATCCTCCACCCACTGCCCCCCACCACTCAGAACCTGAGAGCATAAATATTAGTGTGATGGGGAACTTAATCACATCCACATTGGCTGTCTGGGCTCTGTGAAAAACTTGTTCTAAAGGGAAGCTGGTGTTTTCCCCCTCTGTGTTTAGTCTGAGGACTTTGCTCACAGAACCACCCTCATCAACAACCCTGCTGTCATGTGGAACACTCACCTCTGAGGATCACAGGGGAGGAACACACAAAGGGTGAAATACAAAACACTGACAGAGAGAGTACTAAACAGAGATCTTATGAGTTCACACAAAATATTTGTATATTTGTGCAAAGAATGATAAATAGTACCTTTATTCAGCAGATCCACTTTATTATAACATAAAACAGACCAGTATTATCCATTCACTACCCATTCCCATTGTAGAACTCCCCAGATGAGAGTGTTGAGTTTGTGGTTTGTGCCTGTCGTTAAGGATGTGTATGGGGCTTAGTGGAAGAGCCTCAAAGGACTGAGGACTGTGCCTGGTCAGATGTGAGGAGGTTCCTGACAGCTGAGCGGCAGCAGATGTTGGAGAGAAGAGAGAGGTGCTGCTGGACAGACTAGAGCACAGTTTAGAGACAGCGCTTCTCTCACAGGACAGGAGCCAATAGGCCACCCAGAGCGACAGTGGGCAGGCCAGGCAGGAACGCAGAGACAATGAGGATGGGACAGTGTGCTGCTTGGACAGGAAAAAGGAAAATCCAGTGTGAAGAAGACAATGAGACCTGCTAGATGGATAGGATAGGGATGGGGAAGCTCTGTCATTGTTGGTTGTATAAACAGGCAGAAAAGGGGACTTTGAGGAGATGGATGGAATTGATAACAATAGGAGGTTAATTATAAGTATATTGGAAAATAAATAATAGCATTTTAGTCAACTAAAATGAGTTGTGGATAGAGTATTTATTTAGGGACATTAAATGTAGCACAGTCTATGAATGTGTCACATTGTGAATATGCATTATTCACTAAAGCAGGTAGTTCATCTGAACGGATGCTTCAAGGACACAGAACCTTTGAGTGAGACTTTGACACGTTTGTTTTATTTATTATGCCTTATGATGATCTAGCCTACTTACAGTATCATCATCATTTCCATGAAATGTTATAATTAGCCTCTAATACACGAAATTAGAAGATAAACAACAATACATGATCATGCATGTATCCATACCTTTTTTGATAAATAGAGGTTTGAGACGCTGCGGACGACTCTCTGTTGAGTTGGGTCCCAGCTGAATATTTGTAAAGCCCCGTCCTCCAGGTGGCATGAGCTGCAGAGGTCAGCCACAGCAGCAGCACAATCCAACGGAAACTTTTTCGGCAAAGCGCGGACACAACGTCCCGTTGACACGCTCCCATTTCCGCGGCCTCAAAAAAGCACAGGCAGAAAAGTTCCTAAAAAGCTCAGGCTGACTGGAAAGCAGAGCTAGTGAGTGAAATATTTATATGCCTTAAAGTCCAGGTTTTCGCGTCACCGAGAGGGAGCGCATTCCATCATCAACCAAATACATAAAATGTAAATATATAAATTACACGTACCGTTATAATAGCAAAAAATAAAGTGGATGTCTTTTAAATGCCACGAAAAGAAAGGTGACAATGACACCCCGTGATGTCGCACAAAAACCAAAATCACGGACTTAGCCGAAAGTTCCCCACATGCCCAAATCTATCAGCAGTGTTCCGAAGCAACCAGACGAAGTAAACTTGGAATTGTGACTGGTCAGTCTCTTTTCTTTTCAATATCAACTCTCCCTCCCCCCGTCTGTGCGTAATGTAGCCTGTCTCGTGTCGAGCGTCTCACAATGGGCAAGAAACTATAGTTTTATACTCTACGTGAGTCTTTTAAAAGCAGAGCCTGCAGTCTTTTACCCTGCCCATTCCCCGTTTCAACCTTTCACCGCGGACAAGGCATGCCTACAACAACACGGATTCGCTTTACGCATCTGTCATCACGTCATTACACTAAACACTGAACTACCCCAGAGTGACTGATATTCCTCAGTAATCATTTAGTTTAGAAAGTCTACTATGGTACACGTGGGAATCACGTGCACATGATTGTGAAATAAAGAAGTGAGTAGGATCATGCATTCTGATGATAATAAACTGATGATAATAAAACATGAATACATACACATACTGTAGTTTAATATTATGGTGGTGTTGATGACCTTAAATTAAAGTCTTTGCTATTGATTGTCATTGAGTGTCATATTAATGTGCATCCTTTACTGTAGGACAAAAGACCCATATGCCAGACACACTTTTGCATTGTGTCATCTGGTTTATATTGACCGGGGTTGGGGTCAATTCCATTTAAATTCCAGTCAATTCAGAAAGTAAACCAAATTCCAATTACACATTTTCCTAATTGAAAAGCATTGACTTTAATTGGAATTGGAATGTCAGCGTACTTCCTGAATTGACTGTAATTGAAATTAAATTGACCCCAACCCTTTTAGAGATGCTATTTGTTCTCACTTTTCTCTGTATCCTTCTTCCTCCCACCTAATCTTGGCCTTTGTCCAGCCTTGAGCTATGTGGTTGCCATTAGCATCATAACTCAGCAGCCCGTGCGGGCAAACACCAATGTTTGGGCATGGTCCAGGCAGACAGAGCCAGACAGCAGGGGAGGTTAGCTCTCTGTAACCTCTTTCCCGTACCCAGTGGAGGTGGAACTTGGAGGGTTTCTGTCCAAACAGCCACTAACCACAGGGCTGTGGGACGGCTCCAAGCAAAACACCTGGCAGCCTGGAAACCAGTAATCTATATCTGTGGTCAGAGTGACTACACTTCTCAGGTCTCCCAATGGGCAGCACAGTAGCGTTCACCACTGCAGGCAGGCATGACGCCAAATAGGAAGAGAGGCTATCTAAGAGCATGATTCATACCAGCACACAGTTACACCACAACACAGGACAGACATCTTGGCATCCTGTCCTCCTGAGGGCACACATTATGTTGTGTGGTGGTTCACTCCTGCATTGGTGATGATGCGATTAGGTAGCACTTACACACATTAGGTGGCCACTGGCCAAGCTTCCCTAATGTAGTGTCTGTAGTTGTGCCTGTAACAGGGTGGGTGCAGACTCAGAGACACCCTGGCACAGATGGGCATGGTTTAGGACTGGCGCAGGGCTCTCCTCGCAGTGCAGTAGGAGCTCTGGTCTACTCTCTCCTAGGCTCACCTGCTCCCAATCACACCGGGAGCGGGGGGGCTAGTGATGTGGCGGTATTTTTTGATTCAGGGCACTGGTGGCATATTATAAGGCAGCAGGCCGGTGCAGAGCGGTGCCAAGAAGGAACTGGAAGAGTTTAGGGTTAATGTAAATCCCTCCAGTCCCTCGCAGCTGAAAATAATCTTGGCCTCTGAAGGGGGAGGTGGGAGTCGTTTTCATTTTTTTTCCTACCCTTTTTTCTTCTCTCCACTGTGCAATCAAACATAAAGAGTTCCTTTACCTATTGTCTCCCTAAGGTTGAATTACTGAAGTTCCTTTGACTAATTTGCTGTGCACATATACTAAAAGGTAGACCTTTCCCACTCCCTATTCTATGGAGTGGCAACACAGACTTTTTACTGCCCCCCCCTTCCTGAGTAGGCTAATAAAAGTGTTTCTTGCTCGGCTCCTCTCCACAGTGCTGTCTGCTTTATGACAGCGTACCAGTGAAACCAGTGAGTGCTCTCTGGCCTGGCTCCCACTCTCTTACCATTGCCCCACACTGTCAGGAGGACTAAAGTCACATTGCTCACTGTTCACTGCTGTGGGATTATACAGTACAGAGCTTGAGCTGGGTGAATTAGCCAATTAATTCCAGACCGAACTGCCTGTACATGTGCTGTATGTTGATGTCATGGTCACCCTGGAGCCCCTCTGTGACCCAGACTGCTGTCTCACCTCACTACCTGAGATTAGTCAATATCATAAAGTCTATTTGCTCACTCTGAATAGCTTTAAGGGAGAGAACAAAGGCAAAGATTATAGCCAGAGCTTAGTCAAATAATGAAAAAGGATAAGAATATAGGAGGTCTAGGATAAGTTTGTGGAAAAGTTTCACAGTGCGCACTTTAGTCAATGTTTCACTCAGATACACATTTTCCAGACTCCTGGTTTTCCCAATGCGACAGCTATAATCCATTAATCTTTAAACATTGACTGAATTCCTTTTGAGACATTTTGGATTATGTATGAAAAAAATGAAATGTTTCTAAGAACTCAAGTACAAACATATGGAGACAGCACGTACACATCTGACCTATACGATCAGATTCAGACCTACTTTTAATCTGTGGGGATATCTATTTTAAAAAGTCTCCCTTCAGTCTGAATCAGAATTGAGGGCCTCCTCCCCCAATACGCCAGATCTATGTAGTCAGGGAAAAGGAGGAGGGAGAATGAAATATAACCTGGAGAAATAATGTTAAGATTTTAATTAAAACGAATACAAAGTAGACTTTCTTCTCCTTGTGGATTTATCTCCCCCGTCAGTTGGTCGGGGTGACCTGAGCACAGATGCTTGGGCGTTAGAAATGTCACAAGGAATAAAGCAGACAGAGGACTTAATAAAGAAATCTGTCTTCAGAGATTAAAAATAGCAGGGGTTAGAGGCTCTGAGATCCACTGGCACCTCTCCAGAGGACTGACTGGAGACAGGAGTTCTGCTGTGGGGCTCTACTACACTACCCTGAGAGGACCAGGGACTGGGGTGGGCTGCCACCTAGTGTTAGAGCGATAATAAGAACACCTGTGGAGTAATCCATTTTCTGAAAGATTTCTATTTATGTAACAGTATGTTTATAACTATGTACTATATATGTATAACTATGTATGTTTATAAGCATGTCATCGAATGTGATATGTGATAGTTTCCAAAACATTTATTTGTGTTGTAGTGATATAATAAAATCAGACTTTAAAATGTGTCTTTAAATGATCTACATATAAATATAAAACAAAAACAGAGACAGTCGACGTTGATGCACAGACAGACTTCCAGCAGAACCCAGTGGGGGATGTGCTTAGTGGTGAAGAGGTCTGCCTCAAACACAAGCCTCAGACCCAAAACATTCGTCCTCATGAACGTGGTGTACACTGGAGGCCTCCGAGTGTTCTAAGAGACATATACACTGTACACTGGAGTCCTCCGAGTGTTCTAAGAGACATATACACTGTACACTGGAGTCCTCCGAGTGTTCTAAGAGACATATACACTGTACACTGGAGTCCTCCGAGTGTTCTAAGAGACATATACACTGACATCATGGACACAGTTAGAAAATGACAAAAGAGACATTTGCTAGAGAGGACAGCAGCTAGAGAGGACAGCAGCTAGAGAGGACAGCAGCCAGAGAGGACAGTAGCTAGAGAGGACAGCAGCTAGAGAGGACAGTAGCTAGAGAGGACAGAAGCTAGAGAGGACAGCAGCTAGAGAGGACAGTAGCTAGAGAGGACAGTAGCTAGAGAGGAGAGCAGCTAGAGAGGACAGCAGCTAGAGAGGACAGTAGCTAGAGAGGACAGTAGCTAGAGAGGACAGCAGCTAGAGAGGACAGTAGCTAGAGAGGACAGTAGCTAGAGAGGAGAGTAGCTAGAGGACAGTAGCTAGAGAGGACAGTAGCTTGAGAGGACAGTAGTTAGAGAGAACAGTAGCTCAGCCAGATATCCGAGATATCCAGATTCTAAACAGATAAGGTGGTGCTGCCCAATAACTGTAGTTTGAGGTTATGTGCCTCTATGGGAATGACCTTGAGGATGGGTTTAGTCCCAGTCTGCTCCCTCCAGATACAGGCCTGACACAAAGCAGCCTGGGGGAACACAAACAGCACCCTCAGTATCAAAGCATCACTGTGTGTGTGTGTAATGGCTGTTGGAAGGAGTGGACCAAAGCGCAGCGTGGTACGTGTTCATCTTTATTATTTGAACACTGATGAACAAAAACAACAACAGAATAAATGAAACCGAAACAGTTCTGGTGCAGACACAAAAACAGAAAACAACGATCCACAAAACCCATGTGGGAAAAAGCTACCTAAGTATGGTTCTCAATTAGAGACAACGATAGACTCTGATTGAGAACCTGCACCCGGGAGGCCCGTACATGGTACTTTTAACATTTGGAGTAGAGAAAGTTGGAAAGTTTGTTTTTGCTCTTGCGATAGACTTAAAACGGAGCTCAGTTTGAGTAGAGTTGCAGGAGGAATAACGTAAAGCTGTGTCATAAAGTAGAATACACAATAACGGTACTCAAATTGATTTGACAGTTGTTCAGGTACAGACTCTTTTCTGTACTTCTGGCAGTACAATTTTGATTGAGAGATGTTGACTGATGTTGTAAGTTCTGTTCAAGATCAGACATTCGTATTCTAAACATTATAATCTGTTTCCATTACGTGGAACCATGTCCAGTCGGTAAAGGGGATTGCAGGTTGAGTTAATTTTATTTTAAAGGGACAGTGCAAATTAATCACAGTTGTGGGTATCTAATGGCAGCATATTCCTGTTAAGAATTTTAGGAGACTGTCTGCAGACGGACTGAATGGGTTTCATATATGACCATTGAGGACATTTAAAACTAATGATTGGAAGGAGTAAAATGGAATGATCATTAGGTTTTGGTTGTAGTTAACGTTTGGGTTACTGAATCGGGGTAGTTTGACAAAGGTTTTTGGGGGGGAAAAGTAATGCTTCATTGTCTTTCTGTGGAAATGTTTTCCGGGGCTGTAATCTTGAAGGGAGCGAGTGAGTGAGATAGAGGCATGGTTCTACCAAAATTGAAAAGTCCTGGATATGTTGTGGGTTGTGCCGTGGCGGAGATCTTTGTGGGCTATACTTGGCCTTGTCTCAGGATGGTAAGTTGGTGGTTGAAGATATCCCTCTAGTGGTGTGGGGGCTGTGCTTTGGCAAAGTGGGTGGGGTTATATCCTTCCTGTTTGGCCCTGTCCGGGGGTATCACCGGATGGGGCCACAGTGCCTCCTGACCCCTCCCATCTCAGCCTCCAGTATTTATGCTGAAGTAGTTTATGTGTCGGGGGGCTAGGGTCAGTCTGTTATATCTGGAGTACTTCTCCTATCTTATCCGGTGTCCTGTGTGAATATAAGTATGCTCTCTCTAATTCTCTCTCGGAGGACCTGAGCCCTAGGACCATGCCTCAGGACTACCTGGCATGATGACTCCTTGCTGTCCCCAATCCACCTTCCGTGCTGCTGCTCCAGTTTCAACTGTTCTGCCTGCGGCTATGGAATCCTGACCTGTTCACCGGATGTGCTACCTGTCCCAGACCTATTAATTGACCATGCTGGTCATTTATGAACATTTTAACATCTTGGCCATGTTCTGTTATAATCTCCATCCGGCACAGCCAGAAGAGGACTGGCCACCCCTCATAGGCTGGTTCCGCTCTAGGTTTCTTCCTAGGTTTTGGCCTTTCTAGGGAGTTTTTCCTAGCCACCGTGCTTCAACACCTGTATTGCTTGCAGTTTGGGGTTTTAGACTGGGTTTCTGTACAGCACTTTGAGATATCAGCTGATGTACGAAGGGCTATATAAATACATTTGATTTTATTTGTTTTTAGCTTGAGGGTTTGTGGAGATTTCCATTTTTCTATAGACACGAAATCTTAAAGGGGTACGTACACACGTGGAATATGAGACGTTAAATTTTCTGAGTTGTAATTAAACGTGAATTATTTTGATAAGGGAATGTTCTGGGAATATATCAATTGAGTAACACGACTGTAAAAGGGTGGTATGACTCTTGACCTCTATCATGGCTTTTTCCTTTGGGGTCTGATCAGCCTCAGGGGAGGGCCATTTGGATAATGATTTAAGGTAATTTGTGATACGGATTTTAAGGTAAATTGAGTAATTGATAATTATGAACGAGTTTATAGTTCTTTGCCATAGGGGTAATTTGAACCAATGAGAAGATATAGATAACCTTAATCAACCTATGTAATTGCTTTGAAGGTGGCCACCATAGACAGGTCATTTTTCCAAAATCTATGAGTTCAGACAGTGAGACACTTAGTCAAGATTTGGCACCACCCCATATTTGATACAGACTGTTATGAGAAAGTGCCACGGGTTATGGGGATTCTAACCTATGGTTAGAATGGATTCAGTATACAGCCAGATCAGTAGCGAAAGAAGAATGTTAGGCCTGCGCCACAGCAAAACCTAACTTGACAACCATTCCCTTTCCATTTGTTGGAATTGATAGACCCAGGGGAAGTGGCCTGTATGGTAAAGCTGTTCAGGAAGGCAGGGAAGCCAGACAATGACAGTTGCATTGATCTGCATTATCTGTATCCCCATGTGCCTATTACATCCAGATTTCCCCCTTTCACAGTTACAGGAGGACATTATTATTGCATGGTTCGATACATCACACACGGATGGGACGTAGGAGAAGTAAGAATATAGAACATGCCATAGGACATTACTTTGACCGGCATTGGGGACCTTCCATAGTTATGAATCTCTTCTGTTTACGTAGGCATAACACTAGCCTGCACATGGCCCATGGCAGTTATATGGCACCAGCCAATGAGAATTAGCAGTGTTGTGTTAGTGGTTTTTCACTCCCCCTGGCTGTCTGTTGCAGGTGAGGTGCCCAGAGAAGAACGTCTTCCAGAGCAAGCGTGAGCTGGTGCGTATTCTGAACCATCCATAGGGAGCTGGGGGCGCTGGGGGACAAGTACAATACTGCCATGGGGAGATGCAGTTGCTGCACAAAGAGGCTGAGGTCATGGAGAGGAGGCTGATCGCTGCTGACAAACTCATCTCAGGCCTGGGCTCAGAGAACAAGTGGAGTGGATATATTCACACACAGAGAAGACAGCATGGCTTACAGACAGTTGAAAAGCTGAGGACCATGTTGACATGTTCCATTTTCTGACTACCTTTTCTGTATCTTCCAGCCCTTCCACTTCTTCCACAACAAGGAGATGGACTACAAGATCCCTCCTGACGGGCCCAAGGAAAATGATGTTGGTCAGTGGATTAAGTTCATCACTGATCTGATATGCAAACGACAAATGTAGCTTTTTACACACGAGCTCTGCGGCACGACCATTGTTGTTATTAACTTGTCATCATCTTCCATGTTCTCTGATTGACTTGTTATGTGTCACTGGGGAGACTGAGAACCTGCCACTGGCCAATACTACAGAGGCTCATGATCTCATACGTTCTTTCTAACACACATTTCATAGAATAGAGAATAGAGAATAAAAGCGTCTCTATGGCCAGGGTGTGACAGTGTGTGTGTGTGTCTGTTAAAGGATTCTCACCCTGTCCAGGTCTCACGTTGACCTCCTGCTCAGTGCTGTACTTGGTGACCTGTGTGTAGAGTGTGGAGCAGTCTAGCTGTTCCTCCTGCAGGTGGCCTGAACCAGAGCAGTCAGGTAGGACTCTGGGACCTGCAACCCAGATAACCACATCCCATTGGGCCTCCACTTCATCCACCTGGAAGAAGAACCATTCAGTACAACATAACTACACACACAGTACAGACACAACATGCATGCATGCACATACTGTATACACAGTGTTGTATTTTGTATCTGTTTATGACGAGACATGCATATTCATGGCTGCTTTGATACTGAGACAGTGCAACTTTTAATAATATACACTGACTATACCAAACATTAGGAACACCTTCCTAATATTGAGTTGCACCCGTTTTCACTCTTAGAACAGCCTTAATTCGTTGGGGCATGGACTCTACAAGGGATGGTGGCCCATGTTGACTCCAATGCTTCCCACAGTTGTGCAAAGTTGGCTGGATGCTCTTTAGGTGATGGACCATTCTTGATACACACAGGAAACTGTTGAGCGTGAAAAACCCTGCAGCGTTGTAGTTCTTGACACACTCAAACCGGTGCGCCTGGCACCTACTACTATACCCTGTTCAAAGGCACAATATTTTGTCTTGGCCATTTACCCTCTAAATGGCACACATACACAATCCATGTCTCAATTATCTAAAGGTTTAAAATCCTTCTTTAACATGTCTCCTCCCTTTCACCTACATTGATTGAAGTGGATTTAACAAGTGACATCAATAAGGGATCATAGCTTTCACCTGGATTCACCTGGTCAGTCTATGTCATGGAAAGAGCAGGTGTTCCAAATGCTTTGTACACTCATTGCATATTCTATGAAATGTGTGTTAGAAAGAACGTATGAGATCATGAGCCTCTGTAGTATTGGCCAGTGGCAGGGTCTCAGTCTCCCCAGTGACACATAACAAGTCAATCAGAGAACATGGAAGATGATGACAAGTTAATAACAACAATGGTCGTGCCGCAGAGCTCGTGTGTAAAAAGCTACATTTGTCGTTTGCATATCAGATCAGTGATGAACTTAATCCACTGACCAACATCATTTTCCTTGGGCCCGTCAGGAGGGATCTTGTAGTCCATCTCCTTGTTGTGGAAGAAGTGGAAGGGCTGGAAGATACAGAAAAGGTAGTCAGAAAATGGAACATGTCAACATGGTCCTCAGCCTTTCAACTGTCTGTAAGCCATGCTGTCTTCTCTGTGTGTGAATATATCCACTCCACTTGTTCTCTGAGCCCAGGCCTGAGATGAGTTTGTCAGCAGCGATCAGCCTCCTCTCCATGACCTCAGCCTCTTTGTGCAGCAACTGCATCTCCCCATGGCAGTATTGTACTTGTCCCCCAGCGCCCCCAGCTCCTTATGGATGGTTCAGAATACACACCAGCTCACGCTTGCTCTGGAAGACGTTCTTCTCTGGGCACCTCACCTGCAACAGACAGCCAGGGGGAGTGAAAAACCACTAACACAACACTGCTAATTCTCATTGGCTGGTGCCATATAACTGCCATGGGCCATGTGCAGGCTAGTGTTATGCCTACGTAAACAGAAGAGATTCATAACTATGGAAGGTCCCCAATGCCGGTCAAAGTAATGTACACTGTTTATACTATCTCGATCATATTGCCTGGGTCATGTTACCTTCTCTCTCTTGGGCTTGATCTCCCTGGCGACGTCACAGTAGCCCATGACAGCCTCCACAAACTTGAATATCCCAGAACCAGCCTTACTGATAGTCTGCATTTCCTCAAAGCTGGTGTTCAGGTTCTCCAAGAAGCTTGGCCAAGGGGAAACACATGGCGAATAGAGTGAACATATGTCAGACTAATGTAAAATGGTATATTTGCTATTTTATGGCTCATGTTAAACTTGCAATATGGATTTCTTAGACCTATTGTTGTCCTGTTTGGTGTGAACACCACAGAACAGAAGTGACCTACCTCTGACAGTCTTGACCTGGCTGGTGTTGATGGCATCCCAGTACATTTCCATCATGCTCTTGGCTGACTTCCAACTGATCTCCTGGCCTCACATAACCAGGATGCACTCACACACCCCCTGGACCTGCTTGGATGGCTTGACAAACGATTTGCACAGCGGTGTCGTGCCAGACGAGTAAACAGAAGCACAACTAGAGAGACAAGACAGGAAAACAACAATCAATGGACATGAATGGAGCTCTAAGGCAATTTGGATAAGGTAAAACAGTGCCACTGTTTCGCCACAGCACATTTGTTATTATTTTGTTTTGCTGATGAAATGGAGGAGAGGAAAGTCCGGCATCATGGTAAAAGAAATCACAGTACATACTCTGCTGTTCTATTGCGTAAGCAATGATGTCTGAGGGGAAAAACAGTGTTCGTTGTTTGAAGAATTAAAAAATAATAATAATATTTAACCTGGCAAGTCAGTTAAGAACAAATTCTTATTTACAATGACAGCCTACCCTGGCCAAACCTGGACAACGCTGGGGCCGCCCTATGGGACTCCTAATCATGGCCGGATGTGATACAGCCTGGATTCGAACCAGGGACTGTAGTGACGCCTCTTGCACTGAGATGCAGTGACTTAGACCTCTGCACCACTCGGGAGTAAGTTATTTGTTGTTATAGTAGGTTGTTATAATATCCCAAACGGACGTGGCAGTTTCACCAAGCATGGATTCCAGCTTTAAAGGAGTCGAGCTGGAAAACGATCTAAACCAGAAAATATTTGTTTTGTTTTTATCCATCATTTAAGTGTACAATGAATAGGATTTGCAAATCCTACACCCCCCCCCCCAAGGGAGGAATATACAGCCTCTAAAAACAACAATGCAAGATCTGTAAAACAGGATTTATGTTCTTTGGAGCACTGTTGAAATGGAGTTTTCAACGAATTAGGATAAGGATAACTGAAAAAAGCATAGGTCACACTAGGTTCGTACTTACATCCTCCTTCAACAGATGGCATAAAAACAAAACGTATTCCCAGCTAATGTTTTTAATGTGTGGGAGTGCATTTGATTTGTGTTTAATTATAATATGTTTTTATTGTTTTGTGTCTAACCACAGCTGCCTCCTCTATCTAGGAGGTTAGGGGTCTGAACCAGGTGTGTTTAGTTCAGTTTAGTCCTGCTCCTGGAGGTCTGCTATGCTTTGTGTAAGTTAAAGCCACTGAGCAACTTGTTCCATTAATCAACATCAGACATTTCCCCAAATCATCTGTAATTTTCCTATGACACAATTTTCCTATTTTCCTGAGGACCAAGAGCAGGGGAACGGGCCAGATGACAACGTAACACTTCATCAGGACTAGACTGCAGACTCTGGGCCCGGCTATCTGATATGAGTGTCACCAGTACATTATGGGTGCCTCCCAAATGACACTCTATTCCCAATATAGTGTACAGTCTAAAGTAGTGCACCATAGGGAACAGGGTGCTATTTGGAATTCAGCCTGTGTTGAACTTGTGGAACACAGAACTAGGGAGCGGGGGGGGCACAGGCGGCCCAGGGCAGGCAGGCAGAGCCTCAGCCAATGTGCTCTCAGCAAGTCAGCATCCCTCTTCCCCACAGCAATCACCTTGTTCTGCTCCTCGATATCCTTGGCTTTGTCCTCCACATGGTCAGGTGCTCCACGGCGTCATCAAACAGAACCAGATTCATTCTGGACTTGTTCTCAATGTACTCCTCCAGGATCTCCTACAGAACAGTGACAGGGAAAGGTCAGCACTGACACAAAGACAAGGATCCAGACTGGACACACAATGAAGTTCTGACAGCTGACGGTGCTGTTTAATTATGCCAAGTAGAGATGGGGGACAATTCGAGAGCTGGGGACTATAAGGTTCTATCTATTTTGTCAAAATGTAGTTATTGACATAGCCTTGTGCTGTTCAATGTTCTCTACCTACAGCATACAGTGCATTTGGAAAGTATTCAGACTCAAATCAAATCAAATGTATTTATATAGCCCTTCTTACATCAGCTGATATCTCAAAGTGAAACACAGCCTAAAACCCCAAACAGCAAACAATGCAGGTGTTGAAGCACGGTGGCTAGGAAAAACTCCCTAGAAAGGCCAAAACCTAGGAAGAAACCTAGAGAGGAACCAGGCTATGAGGGGTGGCCAGTCCTCTTCTGGCTGTGCCGGATGGAGATTATAACAGAACATGGCCAAGATGTTCAAATGTTCATAAATGACCAGCATGGTCGAATAATAATAAGGCAGAACAGTTGAAACTGGAGCAGCAGCACAGTCAGGTGGAAGTTGAAACTGGAGCAGCAGCATGGCCAGGTGGACTGGGGACAGCAAGGAGTCATCATGTCAGGTAGTCCTGGGGCATGGTCCTAGGGCTCAGGTCAGTTGAAACTGGAACAGCAGCACGGCCAGGTGGACTGGGGACAGCAAGGAGTCATCATGCCAGGTAGTCCTGAGGCATGGTCCTAGGGCTCAGGTCCTCCGAGAGAAAGAAAGAGAGAGAGAAAAAGAGAATTAGAGAGCATACTTAAATTCCCACAGGACACCAGATAAGACAGGAGAAGTACTCCAGATATAACAAACTGACCCTAGCCCCCCGACACATAAACTACTGCAGCATAAATACTGGAGGCTGAGACAGGAGGGGTCAGGAGACACTGTGGCCCCATCCGATGATACCCCCAGACAGGGCCAAACAGGAAGGATATAACCCCACCCACTTTGCCAAGCACAGTACCCACACCACTAGAGGGATATCTTCAACCACCAACTTACCATCGAGAGACAAGGCCGAGTATAGCCCACAAAGATCTCCGCCATGGCACAACCCAAGGGGGGGCGCCAACCCAGACAGGAAGATCACATCAGTGAGTCAACCCACCCAAGTGACGCACCCCTCCTAGGGACAGCATGAAAGAGCACCAGTAAGCCAGTGACTCAGCCCCTGTAATAGGGTTAGAGGCAGAGAATCACAGTGGAAAGAGGGGAACCGGCCAGGCAGAGACAGCAAGGGCGGTTCGTTGCTCCAGAGCCTTTCCGTTCACCTTCACACTCCTGGGCCAGACTACACTCAATCATATGACCCACTGAAGAGATGAGTCTTCAGTAAAGACTTAAAGGTTGAGACCGAGTTTGCGTCTCTCACAGGCAGACCATTCCATAAAAATGGAGCTCTATAGGAGAAAGCCCTGCCTCCAGCTGTTTGCTTAGAAATTCTAGGGACAATTAGGAGGCCTGCGTCTTGTGACCGTAGCGTACATGTAGGTATGTGCGGCAGGACCAAATCAGAGAGATAGGTAGGAGCAAGCCCATGTAATGCTTTGTAGGAAAAGCAGTAAAACCTTCAAATCAGCCCTTGCCTTGACAGGAAGTCAGTGTCGGGAGGCTAGCACTGGAGTAATATGATCACATTTTTTGGTTATAGTCAGGATTCTAGCAGCCGTATTTAGCACTAACTGAAGTTCATTTAGTGCTTTATCCGGGTAGTAGAGCATTGCAGTAGTCTAACTTAGAAGTAACAAAAGCATAGATACATTTTTCTGCATCATTTTTGGACATAAAGTTTCTGATTTTTGCAATGTTACGTAGATGGAAAAAAGCTGTCCTTGAAACAGTCTTGATATGTTCGTCAAAAGAGAGAACAGGGTCCAGAGTAACGCCGAGGTCCTTCAAAGTTTTATTTGAGACGACTGTCTGTTCAACGCTGGTCCGACCAATCTGATTCCACGCTTCAAGATTGCTTCGATCACGTGGACTGGGATATGTTCCGCATAGTCTTCGGACAATAACATTGATGAATACGCTGATTCGGTGAGCGAGTTTATTAGCAAGTGCATCGGTGATGTTGTACCCACAGCAACTATTAAAACCTTCCCCAACCAGAAACCGTGAATTGATGGCAGCATTCGTGCAAAACTGAAAGTGCGAACCAATGCTTTTAATCAGGGCAAGGTGACCGGAAACATGACCGAATACAAACAGTGTAGCTATTCACTCCGCAAGGCAATCAAACAAGCTAAGCATCAGTATAGAGACAAAGTAGAGTCTCAATTCAACGGCTCAGACACGAGAGGTATGTGGCAGGGTCTACAGTCAATCAAGGACTACAAAAAGAAAACCAGCCCTGTCGCGGACCACGATGTCCTGCTCCCAGACAAACTAAACAACTTCTTTGCTCGCTACCAAAACCTGCGGGCTCTCCTTTAGCCAACGTGAGTAAAGAATTTAAACGTCTTAACCCTCGCGAGGCTGCTGGCCCAGACAGCATCCCCAGCCGCGTCCTCAGAGCATGCACAGACCAGCTGGCTGGTGTGTTTACGGACATATTCAATCTATCCTTATCCCAGTCTGCTGTTCCCACATGCTTCAAGATGGCCACCATTGTTCCAGTTCCCAAGAAAGCTAAGGTAACTGAGCTAAATGACTATCGCCACATAGCACTCACCTCCGTCATCATGAAGTGCTTTGAGAGACTAGTCAAGGATCATATCACCTCCACCCTACTTGACACCCACTCCAATTTGCTTACCACCCCAATAGGTCCACAGACGACGCAATCACAATCACACTGCCCAAACCCATCTGGACAAGAGAAATACCTATGTGAGAATGCTGTTCATCGACTACAGCTCAGCGTTCAACACCATAGTACCCTCCAAACTATTCATTAAGCTCGGGACCCTGGGTCTCGACCCCGCACTGTGCAACTGGGTCCTGGACTTCCTGACGGACCGCCCCAGGTGGTGAGGGTAGGAAACAACATCTCCACCCTGCTGATCCTTAACACTGGGGCCCCACAAGGGTGCGTTCTCAGCCCTCTCCTGTACTCCCTGTTCACCCATGACTGCGTGGTCTTGCACGCCTCCAACTCAATCATCAAGTTTGCAGACGACACTACAGTGGTAGGCTTGATTACCAACAACGATTATACGGCCTACAGGGAGGAGGTGAGGGCTCTCGGAGTGTGGTGTCAGGAAAATAGCCTCACACTCAACGTTAACAAAACAAAGGAAATGGTTGTGGGCTTCAGGAAACAGCAGAGGGAGCACCCCCCTATCCACATTGACGGGACAGTAATGGAGAAAGTGGAATTTTTAAGTTCCTCTGCGTACACATCACAGACAAACTGAAATGGTCCACCCACATAGACAGCGTGGTGAAGAAGGCGCAACAGCACCTCTTCAACCTCAGGAGGCTGAAGAAATTGGCTTGTCACCAAAAGCACTCACAAACCTTTACAGATGCACAAACGAGAGCATCCTGTCGGACTGTATCCCCGCCTGGTACAGCAACTGCTCCACCCACAACCGTAAGGCTCTCCAGAGGGTAGTGAGGTCTGCACAACGCATCACCGGGGGCAAACTACTTGCTCTCCAGGACACCTACACCACCCGATGTCACAGGAAGGCCAAAAAGATCATCAAGGACAACAACCACCCGAGCCACTGCCTGTTCACCCTGCTATCATCCAGAAGGCGAGGTCAGTACAGGTGCATCAAAGCTGGGACCGAGAGACTGAAAAACAGCTTCTATCTCAAGACCATCAGACTATTAAACAGCCATCACTAACATTGAGTGGCTGCTGCCAACATACTTACTCAATCTCTAGCCACTTTAATAATTAAAAATTGGATGTAATAAGGATGTAATAAAAAATTGGATAAATCACTAGTCACTTAAAACTATGCCACTTTATACGATGCTTACATACCCTACACTCATATGTATATCCAGTACTCTATACCATCTACTGCATCTTTCCTATGACATTCGGCCATCGCTCATCCATATATATTTTTATGTACGTATACTTATTCATTCCTTTACACTTGTGGGTATAAGGTGTTTGTTGTGAAATTGTTAGATTACTTGTTAGATATTACTGCATGGTCAGAACTAGAAGCACAAGCATTTCGCTACACTCGCATTAACATCTGCTAACCATGTGTATGTGACAAATACATTTTGATTTGATTTGATGCTGCCACCAACATGCTTCACTGTAGGGATGGTGCCAGGTTTCCTCCAGATTTGACACTTGGCATTCAGGCCAAAGAGTTCAATCTTGGTTTCATCAGACCAGAGAATCTTGTTTCTCATGATCTGAGTGTCAGGGTTTACCAGAATTGGACCCAGAAGCAGACCAGGACAAGGTGAGTATAAAGATGGTGAGTATTTATTAATTAATGAGAACGTGGAGGTAGATAGTTCCGGGTGGAGGAGCGGGCAGCGGAGGTGGGTTGATGGGAGTGGATAGGCAGATCCAATGGATAACAACACACTGGCGACGAGCAGACATGGATGGGGTATGGGTTCCGGGTGAATGGCTGTAGACAAAACAAACGGCGGTAAGTTAAAGGCAAGCAAGACGTACAAAACAATAAAACAAAACAAAACAAACTCTATAAACTGGAGGCTGGTTCGTGGGCACAACATACTGTTCATGGCTAACGATCCGGCAGGGAATGGATGTCAGGTCAGAGCTTTTGAAGGGGAGAGGTGATGATCAGGACAGGTGTGCAGATTACTGATGGGATACAGGTGCGGGTGAACATGATCTCCCAACAAGCTAATTCGCCCGGCAACCAGACAGGGTGCGTTCCAGGACACCGGAAACACACTCCAGGACAGAAACACAGGCAAACACAGACTCAGGAAGCGGGATTCGTGACACTGAGAGTCCTTTAGGTGCCTTTTGGCAAACTCCAAGTGGGCTGTCATGTGCCTTTTACTGAGAAGTGGCTTCCGTCTGGCCACTCTACCATAGAGGTCTGATTGGTGAATTGGCAGAATTGCAAAGAAAAAGCCATATCTCAGACTGGCCAATAAAAAGAAAAGATTAAGATGGGCAAAAGAACACAGATACTGGACAGAGGAACTCTGCTTAGAAGGCCAGCATCCCAGAGTCGCCTCTTCACTGTTGACGTTGAGACTGGTGTTTTGAGGGTACTATTTAAAGAAGCTGCCAGTTGAGGACTTGTGAGGCATCTGTTTCTCAAACTAGACACTCTAATGTACTTGTCCTCTTGCTCACTTGTGCACCGGGGCCTCCCACTCCTCTTTCTATTCTGGTTAGGGCCAGTTTGCGCTGTTCTGTGAAGGGAGTAGTACACAGCATTGTACAAGATCTTCAGTTTCTTGGCAATTTCTCGCATGGAATAGCCTTGATTTGTCAGAACAAGAATAGACTGATGAGTTTCAGAAGAAAGTTATTTGTTTCTGGCCTTATTGAGCCTCTAATCAAACCTACAAATACTGATGCTCCAGATACTCAAATAGTCTAAAGAAGGCCAGTTTTATTGCTTCTTTAATCAGAACAACAGTTTTCAGCTGAGCTAAAATAATTGCAAAAGGGTTTTCTAATGATCAATTAGCCTTTTAAAATGATACATTTGGATTTGATAACACAAAGTGCCATTG
Organism: Oncorhynchus tshawytscha; assembly: GCF_018296145.1. Lineage (NCBI taxonomy): Eukaryota > Metazoa > Chordata > Actinopteri > Salmoniformes > Salmonidae > Oncorhynchus > Oncorhynchus tshawytscha. The sequence continues at coordinate 27,231,892 of NC_056440.1, read as the reverse complement.
GAACACAGGAGTGATGTTTGCTGATAATGGGCCTCTGTTCGCCTATGTAGATATTCCGATCAGCCGTTTCCAGCTACAACAGTCATTTACAACATTAACAATGTCTACACTGTATTTCTGATCAATTTGATGTTATTTTAATGTACAAAGAAATGTGCTTTTCTTTCAAAAACAAAGACATTTCTAAGTGACCCCAAACTTTTGAACGGTAGTGTATGTAAATAAGGTATTTATGTTTTTTGATTTTTTAAAAATAATTTTGCAAAAACTTCCCAAAATCTGTTTTCGCTTTGTCATTATGGTGTATTGTGTGTAGATTGACAAGGAAAATATTAATTTAATCCATTTTAGAATAAGGCTGTAACCTAACAAAATGTGGAAAAAGTCAAGGGGTCTGAATACTTTCCAAATGCACTGTATATACTGAACAAAAATATAAAACACAACATGCAACAATTTCAAAGATTTTACTAAGTTACAGTTCATATGAGGAAATAAGTCAATTTAAATAAATTCATTAGGCCCTAATCAATCAATGACTTTCACTTGACTGGGAATACAGATATGCATCTGGTCACAGATACAATAAAAAAATGGGCCTCAGGATCTCATTACGGTATTTCTGTGCATTCAAATTGCCATCGCTAAAATGCAATTGTGTTTGTTATCTGTAGCTTATGCCTGTCCATACCATAACCCCACCGCCACCATGGGGAACTCTGTTCACAACGTTGACATAAGCAAACCATTCACCCACACAACGCCATACACGTGGTCTGTGGTTGTGAGCCCAGTTGGAAGTACTGCCAAATTCGCTAAAACGTTGAAGGAGGCAAATAGTAGAGAACAGAACATTAAATTCTCTGGCAACAACTCTGGTGGATATTCCTGCAGTCAGCATGTTATTGCACGCTCCCTCAAAACTTGAGACATCTGTGGCATTGTGTTGTGTGACAAACTGCACATTAGAGTGACCCTCAGCACAAGGTGTCCTCAGCACAAGGTGCACTTGTGCAATGATCACGCTGTTTAATCAGCTTTTTGATATGCCACACCTGTCAGGTGGATGGATTATCTTGGCAAAGGAGAAAAGCTCACTAACAGAGATGTAAACCAACACAACATGTTACAGAAATAAGCTTTTTTTTGCAGAAGGCAAATTTCTGGGATCTTTTATTTCAGCTCATGAAACATGGGACCAACTACCTATTTTGTTTATATTTTTGTTCAGTGTCATCTAAATACCTCAATTCATGTTGTTACATGTTCATGTTGAAATCACTTTCAATATTAAGCAGAACAGAACCATGCAGATTAATTTACCAGAGCTTTGTCAATTTAATTGATGAGTCTGTCAAGGAACACCCTCAGGCACTCGTTCCTCCACACACGCACAAACTGGGTGACCGTCAGAAACCTGCAGTATGAACATGTATACACTCACTACTGTAAGACGTGCTAAATGACTAAAATGTAAATGTAGGCGAGAAACGTTCAGAGACAGACACTTAACATGACACAACACTTAACATGAGCTTGTTGGTGTTACTAACATCTTCTTAGTTCACGTGTGGTAATGCTGTTTTTGGTGGTAACAGCTGTATTTTAAAAGCTGTGACAGTCTCACCCTGGTGTGTCTTGAGGATGGAGGAGTAGATGAGATGGAAGTACTCCTCTGGAAAGGGGATGTTGAAGACACTGAAGAGGGAAATTAAGTGAGTGCCCACCTCGTTCCTCCTTCAGCAGGGCAATGTGCTGCCTCGTCCCATTCTCATCCACCTCATAGGACACAGATAAAGTTATACACCAACATACAAACATCCAAACAAACAGACAAACAAACATGTTAACCTACATCAATACAGACACATGCAAAGGATGAAAAAAGTTGAGGAATGGAAGAGAGGGTGATGGTGTGCCAGAGCAGGCAGGTACCTACCCTGGGCTTGTTGAGATCATCCATGAAGACCAGCAGTCTCTTGCCCATGGGAGGGTCGTATATCTCCTTTGTGCTCTTTTTCACGCCGGCCTCAATGTTCCTCTGGAGGTCCATGGATGTGGTCTGCGATGAGAAGTTGATGATCAGCATCATCTGGAGGCTGAAGGAAGCAACATTAAACATAGTTCATACACATGCTGTGTGTCCTAAATGGGCCCTGGTCAAAAGTAATGCACTATATGGAATGCAGTAGGTTGTTATTTCAGAGCCTTGGGCTCTGTCTGTGTCTCTGTGACATCCTATGATGTAAACTCACAGTAGTGTCCATGTTGAGATTCTTCAGGAAGTTCTGGGTGGTGGCTGTCTTGGAGATGCCAGACTCTCCCACCAGAACTACAGGCCTCTTGATTTTCACCATCTGTTCCATTAGCCAGCTGGCTTGTGTGGTGCCCACGGTAGGGACTGTAAGAGAGAGATGAAGAGAGATAGGGATGGAGAGAGAGGAGGGGGAGAGAAAGAGAGGGATGGAAGAGGGAAAAGAAAAATGATGGTGAGGGAGAAAAAAGTGAGGTTTGAAAAAAGAGTACATTTGCTATTTGTGGGAATCCAGTGGATGGCTTATTTATTTGTTTTCTGCTGAGCACACATTCAGTTGAAGTCGGAAGTTTACATACACCTTAGCCAAATACATTTAAACTCAGTTTTCACTATTCCTGACATTTAATCCAAGTAAAAATTCCCTGTCTTTGGTCAGTTAGGATCACCACTTTATTTTAAGATTGTGAAATGTCAGAATAATAGTAGAGAGAATGATTTATTTCAACTTTTTTTCTTTCATCACATTCCCAGTGGGTCAGAAGTTTACATACACTCAATTAGTATTTGGTAGCATTGCCTTTAAATTATTTAACTTGGGTCAAACGTTTTGGGTAGCCTTCCACAAGCTTCCCACATTAAGTTGGGTGAATTTTGGCCCATTCCTCCTGGCAGAGCTGGTGTAACTAAGTCAGGTTTGTAGGCCTCCTTGCTCGCACACGCTTTTTCAGTTCTGTCCACAAATGTTCTATAGGTTTGAGGTCAGGGCTTTGTGATGGCCACTCCAATACCTTAACTTTGTTGTCCTTAAGCCATTTTGGTACACACTTAAGCCACCCTGGTACACAGAAAATACCCGAGCTCTGAAGCAAGCTTCCAGAAAATTGGAACGGAAATGGCGCCACACCAAACTGGAAGTCTTCTGACTAGCTTGGAAAGACAGTACCGTGCAGTACCGAAGAGCCCTTACTGCTGCTCGATCATCCTATTTTTCTAACTTAATTGAGGAAAATAAGGACAATCCAAAATTCCTTTTTGATACTGTCGCAAAGCTAACTAAAAAGTAGCATTCCCCAAGAGAGGATGGCTTTCACTTCAGCAGTGATAAATTCATTATGATTATTAGAAAGCAAATTACGGACTCCTCATTAAATCTGCGTATTCCTTCAAAGCTCAGTTGTCCTGAGTCTGCACAACTCTGCCAGGACCTAGGATCAAGAGAGACGCTCAAGTGTTTTAGTACTATATCTCTTGACACAATTATGAAAATAATCATGGCCTCTAAACCTTCAAGCTGCATACTGGACCCTATTCCAACTAAACTACTGAAAGAGCTGCATCCTGTGCTTGGCCCTCCTATGTTGAACATAATAAATGGCTCTCTATCCACCGGATGTGTACCAAACTCACTAAAAGTGTCAGTAATAAAGCCTCTCTTGAAAAAGCCAAACCTTGACCCAGAAAATATTAAAAACTATCGGCCTATATCGAATCTTCCATTCCTCTTAAAATTTTTAGAAAAGGCTGTTGCGCAGCAACTCACTGCCTTTCTGAAGACAAACAATGTATACGAAATGCTTCAGACTGGTTTTAGACCCCATCATAGCACTGAGACTGCACTTGTGAAGGTGGTAAATGACCTTTTAATGGCATCAGACCGAGGCTCTGCATCTGTCCTCGTGCTCGTAGACCTTAGTGCTGCTTTTGATACCATCGATCACCACATTCTTTTGGAGAGATTGGAAACCCAAATTGGTCTACACGGACAAGTTCTGGCCTGGTTTAGATCTTATCTGTCCTCTGACAAATCGACTGTACATTTCGGTGTTCCTCAAGGTTCTGTTTTAGGACCACTATTGTTTTCACTATATATTTGACCTCTTGGGGGATGTCATTCGAAAACATAATGTTAACTTTCACTGCTATGCGGATGACACACAGCTGTACATTTCAATGAAACATGGTGAAGCCCCAAAATTGCCCTCGCTAGAAGCATGTGTTTCAGACATAAGGAAGTGGATGGCTGCAAACTTTCTACTTTTAAACTCGGACAAAACAGAGATGAATCTGAATCTGACAATTAATCTTAATGGTTGTACAGTCGTCTCAAATAAAACTGTGAAGGACCTCGGCGTTACTCTGGACCCTGATCTCTTTTTTGAAGAACATATCAAGACCATTTCAAGGACAGCTTTTTTCCATCTACGTAACATTGCAAAAATCAGAAACTTTGTGTCCAAAAATGATGCAGAAAAATTAATCCATGCTTTTGTCACTTCTAGGTTAGACTACTGCAATGCTATACTTTCCAGCTACCCGGATAAAGCACTAAATAAACTTCAGTTAGTGCTAAATACGGCTGCTAGAATCCTGACTAGAACCAACATTTTTTAGCATATTACTCCAGTGCTAGCCTCCCGACACTGGCTTCCTGTCAAGGCAAGGGCTGATTTCAAGGTTTTACTGCTAACCTACAAAGCATTACATGGGCTTGCTCCTACCTATCTCTCTGATTTGGTCCTGCCGTACATACCTACACGTACGCTACGGTCACAAGACGCAGACCTCCTAATTGTCCCTAGAATTTCTAAGCAAACAGCTGGAGGCAGGGCTTTCTCCTATAGAGCTCCATTTTTATGGAATGGTCTGCCTACCCATGTAAGAGATGCAAACTCGGTCTCAACCTTTAAGTCTTTACTGAAGACTCATCTCTTCAGTGGGTCATATGATTGAGTGTAGTCTGGCCCAGGAGTGGGAAGGTGAACGGAAAGGCTCTGGAGCAACGAACCGCCCTTGCTGTCTGTGCCTGGCCGGTTCCCCTCTTTCCACTGGGATTCTCTGTCTCTAACCCTATTACAGGGGCTGAGTTACTGGCATACTGGGGCTCTTTCATACCGTCCCTGGGAGGGGTGCGTCACTTGAGTGGGTTGAGTCACTGATGTGATCTTCCTGTCTGGGTTGGCCCCCCCCCCCTTGGGTTGTGCCGATCTTTGTGGGCTTTACTCGGCCTTGTCTCGGGATGGTAAGTTGGTGGTTGAAGATATCCCTCTAGTGGTGTGGGGGCTGTGCTATGGCAAAATGGGTGGGGTTATATCCTTCCTGTTTGGCCCTGTCCGGGGGTGTCCTCGGATGGGGCCACAGTGTCTCCTGACCCCACCTGTCTCAGCCTCCAGTATTTATGCTGCAGTAGTTTATGTGTCAGGGGGCTAGGGTCAGTTTGTTATATCTGGAGTACTTCTCCTGTCCTATTCGGTGTCCTGTGTGAATTTAAGTATGCTCTCTCTAATTCTCTCTTTCTCTCTTTCTTTCTCTCTCTCGGAGGACATGAGCCCTAGGACCATGCCTCAGGACTACCTGACATGATGACTCCTTGCTGTCCCCAGTCCACCTGGCCGTGCTGCTGCTCCAGTTTCAACTGTTCTGCCTTATTATTATTGGACCATGCTGGTAATTTATGAACATTTGAACATCTTGGCCATGTTCTGTTATAATCTCCACCCGGCACAGCCAGAAGAGGACTGGCCACCCCTCATAGCCTGGTTCATCTCTCGGTTTCTTCCTAGGTTTTGGCCTTTCTAGGGAGTTTTTCCTAGCCACCGTGCTTCTACACCTGCATTGCTTGCTGTTTGGGGTTTTAGGCTGGGTTTCTGTACAGCAATTTGAGATATCAGCTGATGTACGAAGGGCTATATAAATACATTTGATTTGATTTGATTTGATGAAAACAACCACAATTATGAGGGCTACTATCCCCCAAAACACTCTCTTTTGAATGCTTTGAGAAGCCAAGCTGTTGGGAAGCCAGCTGTCCCACTGACCTGGTCTGGGCCTGGCACAGAGTGCTGATGACCTGGTCTGGGCCTGGCACAGAGTGCTGAAGACCACTGACCTGGTCTGGGCCTGGCACAGAGTGCTGATGACCACTGACCTGGTCTGGGCCTGGCACAGAGTGCTGATGACCTGGTCTGGGCCTGGCACAGAGTGCTGAAGACCACTGACCTGGTCTGGGCCTGGCACAGAGTGCTGAAGACCACTGACCTGGTCTGGGCCTGGCACAGAGTGCTGATGACCACTGACTTGCCTCCATCTGTGGGGCCCACCAGCATAGCGGTGTGTCTGGTCATCATGGTCTCGTACATCTTCACCCCCTTGTCCACCTGAACACCACAGACACACCACAGCATTAGGATAGGGACTTAACATCTCCAGTTTCATGTGTTGAAATAATAACAGAATTTGTCATCTTTCAATTGTATAATACTAATGGTCATTTTCACAAAGGTTCCTATGCCCTGAGATTTAATGTTGAGACAGATAAGGGTCTGCTCTGCAGCATCGTTGAATCTGGGGTAGCGCACACGGGGTTAGTCAAGCCCCGGGAACAGGTCTGAGATCAGCCCCAGGAACAGAGGCACGTCCTCAAACACACACTTAGGCAGGTCCATGTCACACAGGGCACGCATCAACCCTACATCCTGAGAGAGAAACAGTGAGAGAGAGAGGGTGAGAAGGAGTTGGGGAAGGAGAAGGGGAAAGATCATTTAAAAAAACAGAGGGAGAGAGAAAGAGAACAATTGTCTGAGACATCTTCAAGGGCATAGAAATTAAACCACCCACAATTTCCAGAAAATCATGAATGCTCTCTTTGTCTACTTACTGTAAATAAAATACAGAGGAATCGGATGGATCACAGTGGACTTTCACAGGTCTTCATTGAGATCTGGTGAGCCTCTCTTCAGTTCTCCAGCCATCACTAACACACATTTCAGAACCTGCAGTCCAAAGTCATAGCAGAACTGCTTAGACAGCTGCTCCCTGGCCAGCTTGTACAGCACTGTCATCTTCTTGGCCAGAATCTGCATTCAAATGAAGATCACTAACTGAGTAATGTGACTGTCTAACAATGTCAGGTACAACATTTATCTATAACAGTGTATGTGTCTGTGCACGTGAGTGTATGCATGTGTGTGTGTGTGTGTGTGTGTGTGTGTGTGTGTGTGTGTGTGTGTGTGTGTGTGTGTGTGTGTGTGTGTGTGTGTGTGTGTGTGTGTGTGTGTGTTGATGAGAGGATATGCTGCTCATTTTGGCCAAGAAGAATCCCCCTGAGAAGAAGTTTCACTGATCTGCTGCAGGTCAGGCACCATGACCACCACAGGTCTGAACAGGGCTTTGATTGACTCAGGCAGCTCTATGCATCCAGCTCTGTGAGTCCAGCTCTGTGAGTCCAGCGTAGCCAGGGTTCATAGTGCTGAAGATTCCCATGCGGTCGTCCATGCTGATCTCCAGGCCCTGAAAACTGACACCCACAACAAAACTGAGTTCAAAGCCTCCTGAGTCAATGTCACCAACAGTCTTTAGGGAAACATCTTAAAATTGTTATTACCTTGCCATAAGTACATCATTGATGTTCTGTAGCAATTGTTTCTAGCTACTTACTCAAATTGCAATGTTTTTGTAACAGCCTCTCCCAATCCAGAACTGTCCTGGCAGTCTCCAGACATCAAAGAAATCACTGTGTGCCATAATAACTCACATGGAAGCACTTTGAGGTGCAGGATGAGAGCATTGCAGATGGTCTGGATCTTGGAGTAGATGACAGACAGCAAGAGTCATCGATGAGGTTGAATTCATCAAAGCAGCCCAGGCAACACACTGGGCCAGGCTAGACAAAATGTTACCCACAGCCTGGACACAGAGGGGGAAGACAGAGGAGAGGAGAAATATGAGAAAACAATACATAAGGTAAATAGAGAAACCATTAATATGGACTACAATTGCCGTTATAACCATACCTGCAACAGCGCTAATAATGTAAAAGCATATTATGCATTTTTTAAATAATAATTATAGAGAAAATAAAACTTTATTTTTGCCGTGTGGCCCCGAGCCTTGGTAAGGTCCTTGGTGGACTGTCTTCCCTGTTCCAGTCAGCCCTGCAGGGGCTCCACCCAGGTACATGGACAGAGCCTGAGGCAAGCACAAACACAGTGGTAGCTAAGTTGTAAAATCTTAGTTGAGGTTCAGGTATTGGACCTGTGTGAGGGTGAGGTAGATGCGGCCAGTCAGCTGGGTGATGACCAGATGACCATTCAGCCCCATGTATTCATAATCATAGCAGAAAGCTGGTGCACAAACAGAGCACGTGGACATTGATGATATGAGCCACGCACACAAACAGCTCCCGGGCAATGCGCTCCGTGAAGGGCTCCATGTGTTTGTCCTTGTTGTAGTAGCTGGAGATGATCCACACCATGGACAGACAGTTCATCATCAGAGGGATGGTATCCAGAATCACAGCAAAGTCTGCCCCGGTGGCCAGGTTCTGGAACACACAACACAAATGCTTAGTCTCTGGGCATGGAGAAGAGCCTACAACTTAGCCTCAGGGATAGAAGGACAACATATCAAAAGAGCATGTCAGCAGCAGAAAAGTCAGACCTACAATACCAGTCAAAAGTTTGGATACACCTACTCATTCAAAGGCTTTTCTTAATTTTTTACTATTTTCTACATTGTAGTGAAAACATCAAAATGATAAAATAATACATGTAGTAACCAAAGAATTGTTAAACAAATCAAAATATATTTGAAATGTTTGATTCTTCAAAGTAGCCACCCTTTGCCATGATGACAGCTTTGCACACTCTTGGCATTCTCTCAACCAGCTTCATGAGGAATGCTTTTCCAACAGTGCTGGAGGAGTTTCCACATATGCTGAGCACTTGTTGGCTGCTTTTCCTTCACTCTGCGGTTCAACTCTTCCCAAACCATCTCAATTGGGTTGAGTGTGGGTGATTGTGGAAGCCAGGTCATCTGATGCAGCACTCCATCACTCTCCTTCTTGGTCAAATAGCCCGTACACAGCCTGGAGGTGTGTTTTGGGTCATTGTCCTGTTGAAAAACAAATTATAGTCCCACTAAGCGCAAACCAGATGTGATGGCGGATCGCTGCAGAATGCTGTGGTAACCATGCTGGTTGAGTGTGCCTTGAATTCTAAATAAATCACTGACAGTGTCACCAGCAAGCACCCCCACACCATCACACCTTCTCCTCCATGCTTCATGGTGGGAACTACACATGTGGAGATCATCCGTTCACCTAGGCTGAGTCTCACAAAGACACAGCGGTTGGAACCAAAAATCTCAAATTTGGACTCATTAGACCAAAGGACAGATTTCCACTGGTCTAATGTCCATTGCTCGTGTTTCTTGGCCCAAGCAAGTCTCTTCTTATTATTGGTGTCCTTTAGTAGTGGTTTCTTTGCAGCAATTTGACCATGAAGGCCTGATTCACACACTCTCCTCTGAACAGTTTATGTTGAGATGTTGAGATGTTACTTGAACACTGTGAAGAATTTATTTAGGCTGCAATTTCTGAGGCTGGTAACTCTAATGAATGTATCCTCTGCAGCAGAGTTACCTCCGGGTCTTCCTTTCCTGTGGGGGTCCTCATGAGAGCCAGTTTCATCATAGCGCTTGATGGTTTTTACGACTGCACTTGAAGAAACTTTCAAAGTTCTTGACATCTTTCGGATTGACTGACCTTCATGTCTTAAAGTAATTAAGGACTGTAGTTTCTCTTTCCTTATTTTTACACCACTGCTACTCTCTTTTTATCATATATGCATAGTCACTTTAACTATTCATGTACATACTACCTCAATTGGGCCAACCAACCAGTGCTCCCGCACATTGGCTAACCGGGCTATCTGCATCGTGTCCCACCAACCCCTCTTTTACACTACTGCTACTCTCTGTTCATCATATATGCATAGTCACTTTATCCATATCTACATGTACATACTACCTCAATCAGTCTGACTAACCAGTGTCTGTATGGCCTCGCTAATGTATAGCCTCGCTAATGTATATAGCCTGTCTTTTTACTGTTGTTTTATTTCTTTACCTACCTATTGTTCACCTAATACCTTTTTTGCACTATTGGTTAGAGCCTGTTAGTAAGCATTTCACTGTAAGGTCTACTCCTGTTGTATTTGGCGCACGTATCACGCTCTGACCTTAGAGAGACGTTTTATTTCTCTATTTGGTTAGGTCAGGGTGTGAGTTGGGGTGGGTATTCTATATTGTCTATTTTTGGGGGGGGGCCAAGTATGGTTCCCAATCAGAGGCAGCTGTCTATCATTGTCTCTGATTGGGAATCATACTTAGGCAGCCCTTTTTCACACTTTCTGTTGTGGGACCTTGTTTTTGTTAGTTGCTGGTTTAGCGCTACAATTCTTTACGTGTCGTTTATCTTGTTTTTTTGTTGGTGATCATTTAATACATTAAAAATGTACGCCTACCACGCTGCACCTTGGTCTCATTCCGACGACAGCCGTAACAGCACTTGACAAATAAACTTTGATTTGATTTATTTGAGCTGTTCTTGCCATAATATGGACTTGGTCTTTTACAAAATAGGGCTTTATTCTGTATAAAACCCTTACCTTGTCACAACACAACTGATTGGCTCAAACTTATTAAGATGGAAAGAAATTCCACAAATCAACTTTTAACAAGGCACACCTCTTAAATGAAATGCATTCCAGTTGACTACCTCATGAAGATGGTTGAGAGAATGCCACGTGCGCAAAGCTGTCAAGGCAAAGGGTGGCTACTTTGAAGAATTTCAAATATAAAATATATTTTGATTTGTTGAATCCTTTTTTGTTTACTACATGATTCCATATGTGTTATTTCACAGTTTTGATGTCTTCACCATTATTCTACAATGTAGAAAATAGAAAAAATAAAGAAAAACCCTTGAATGAGTAAGAGTTTACAAACTTTTGACTGGTAATTTACATATTTCAATAACACATGGAATGTTTCTGCTATAATGTGAAGCTTAGGGAGAACAGGGCCTGTTCCTCAGGACTATAAGCCCACCTTGAAGTGTCTCTCCAGTGTGCTAAGGAAGCGCACAATCCCCACATGGAGATTGCTTAGCTCGGTCATGGACAGGTCCAGGTTTCTATGTCTGCTATGGGGCCTGGTGCCTGGGAATGTATAAAACAACCAGTAATAGTACTAACCAGCCATTTCTACTCAATTCATTTTCATTTGAAATCATAAAAGGTCTGAATGAAAAGTATGGATCCAAAAAGCTATTCCCTCTCTCGCCTGTGGTTTCTTCTTCTGCTGCGCCTCGACGACAATGGTGATCTGAGTCTGCTAGTTCAACACACACTGCTCCAGCTTCTCCATCACCTCTAGAGTGGCCAGCAGCAAATCCACCTCTGGATCCAGTTCCAGTTCAGGGATGTGAAACTTAATCTCACCTGCAATGGAGAGGCCACAGCATTATCATTCACCACATAAACATTCACCACAAAAACATTCAGATACAGTGTAAAACACCAATGAAAAACAGTGCACTTGTTACATGATGTATGCATGCATTCACACACATCACGTAGATTGGTTGATGAACTACATCCTGACCCTGTTGAGTGGGTCCTGTCTGGGAGGAGGAACATTTTTTTACATTTATTTTACTAGGGGCGTCAGTTAAGAACAAATTCTTATTTACAATGACGGCCTACACCGGCCAAACCAAGACGTTGCTGGGCCAATTGTGCGCCACCTATGGGACTCCCAATCACAGCTGGTTATGATACAGCCTGGATTCAAACCAGGGTGTCTGTAGTGACGCCTCAAGATACAGTGCCTTAGACCGCTGTGCCACTCAAGAGCCCATGGTAACTATGATCCACAAACAGACACACACACCTTCCAGCTGCTGGAGAATCCTGTCGATGTGACCCAGGAACTTGTGACAGCTCTTGAGTAACTCATCACAAATCATTAGGTAACCAATTTGACTCCACAGGTTTCTCATCCTTGTCATCGTTCCCATCACCACTGGCCTCCTTATCCTAGGAGGCTGCTGCCCCCTGCTGGTAGCCTCCATCAGTCAGCTTCAGCTGGTTGACAGACTGACAGTATTGCGATATTCATATGAGAGCACCAAAAGTCAAGAGTGTAGTGTAATGAAGGCTAGAAGGAGACAACAAAAACAACCAAGAACAAAAATCAGTGGAGGGACTATTGTGAAGGTCTAATAGGACACTTGCATGAAAAGTGCATAGTGTGCATGTGTATATATACAGTACCGGTCAAAAGTTTGGACACACCTACTCATTCAAGGGTTTTACTATTTTCTATATTGTAGAATAATAGTGAAGACATCAATACTAAGAAATAACACACATGGAATCATGTAGTAAACAAAAAGGGTTAAACAAATCCAAATATAGTTTATATTTGAGATTCTTCAAAGTTGCCACCCTTTGCCTTGATGACAGCTTTGCACACTCTTGGCATTCTCTCAACCAGCTTCATGAGGTAGTCACCTGGAATTTCTAATTCCTAATGCGTTTGGGCCAATAAGTTCTGTTGTGACAAGGTAGGGGTGGTATACAGAAGATAGCTCTATTTGGTAAAAGACCAAGTCCATATTATGACAAGGACAGCTCAAATAAGCAAAGAGAAACGACAGTCAATCATTACTTAAAAACATGAAGGTCAGTCAATCCGGGAAATGTGAAAGTTTCTTCAAGTGCAGTCGTAAAAACCATCAAGCACAATGATGAAACTGGCTCTCATGAGGACCGCCACAGGAAAGGAAGACCCGGAGTTATCTCTGGAAGACCCGGAGTATACCACCCCTATCTTGCAGAGGACAAGTTCATTAGAGTTAACTGCACCTCAGTTTGCAGGCAGCCCAAATAAATGCTTCACAGAGTTCTAGTAACAGACACATTTCAACATCAACTGTTCAGAGGAGACAGAGGGATTCAGGCCTTCATGGTCAAATTGCTGCAAAGAAACCACTACGACTACTAAAGGACACCAATAATAAGAAGAGACTTGCTTGGGTCAAGAAACACGAGCAATGGACATTAGACCAGTGGAAATCTGTCCTTTGGTCTAATGAGTCCAAATTTGAGTGTCTTGTGAGACTCAGCCTAGGTGAACGGATGATCTCCGCATGTGTGGTTCCCACCGTGAAGCATAGTGGAGGAGGTGTATGGTGTGGGGGTGCTTTGCTGGTGACACTGTTTGTGATTGATTTAGAATTCAAGGCACACTTAACCAGCATGGCTACCACAGCATTCTGATTAAATAAAACAAATTCCTCATCAATCTACACACAATACCCCATAACGACAAAGGAAAAACAGGTTTTTAGAAATTCGGCACATTTATAAAATTTTTCAAGCAAAAATATCTTATTTACATAAGTATTCAGACCCTTCGCTATGAGTCTCGAAATTGAGCTCAGGTGCATCCTGTTTCCGTTGATCATCCTTGAGAAGTTTCTACAACTTGATTGGAGTACACCTGTGGTAAATTCAACTGATTGGACAAGATTTGGAATGGCACACACATGTTTATATAATGTCCCACAGTTGACAGTGCACAGATCTGGGAAAGGTACCAAAAAAATTTCAGCATTGAAGGTCCCCGAGAACACAGTGGTCTCCATCATTATTAAATGTAAGAATACTTCCGGCGCCGACAGAGATGGCCGCCTCGCTTCACGTGCGCAAAGCTGTCAAGGCAAAGGGTGGCTACTTTGAAGAATTTCAAATATAAAATATATTTTGATTTGTTGAATCCTTTTTTGTTTACTACATGATTCCATATGTGTTATTTCATAGTTTTGATGTCTTCACCATTATTCTACAATGTAGAAAATAGAAAAAATAAAGAAAAACCCTTGAATGAGTAAGAGTTTACAAACTTTTGACTGGTAATTTACATATTTCAATAACACATGGAATGTTTCTGCTATAATGTGAAGCTTAGGGAGAACAGGGCCTGTTCCTCAGGACTATAAGCCCACCTTGAAGTGTCTCTCCAGTGTGCTAAGGAAGCGCACAATCCCCACATGGAGATTGCTTAGCTCGGTCATGGACAGGTCCAGGTTTCTATGTCTGCTATGGGGCCTGGTGCCTGGGAATGTATAAAACAACCAGTAATAGTACTAACCAGCCATTTCTACTCAATTCATTTTCATTTGAAATCATAAAAGGTCTGAATGAAAAGTATGGATCCAAAAAGCTATTCCCTCTCTCGCCTGTGGTTTCTTCTTCTGCTGCGCCTCGACGACAATGGTGATCTGAGTCTGCTAGTTCAACACACACTGCTCCAGCTTCTCCATCACCTCTAGAGTGGCCAGCAGCAAATCCACCTCTGGATCCAGTTCCAGTTCAGGGATGTGAAACTTAATCTCACCTGCAATGGAGAGGCCACAGCATTATCATTCACCACATAAACATTCACCACAAAAACATTCAGATACAGTGTAAAACACCAATGAAAAACAGTGCACTTGTTACATGATGTATGCATGCATTCACACACATCACGTAGATTGGTTGATGAACTACATCCTGACCCTGTTGAGTGGGTCCTGTCTGGGAGGAGGAACAATTTTTACATTTATTTTACTAGTTTATTTTATTTTACTTTACACAGTTGACAGTGCACAGATCTGGGAAAGGTACCAAAAAAAATTTCAGCATTGAAGGTCCCCGAGAACACAGTGGTCTCCATCATTATTAAATGTAAGAATACTTCCGGCGCCGACAGAGATGGCCGCCTCGCTTCGCGTTCCTAGGAAACTATGCAGTATTTTTTTTTTTACGTGTTATTTTTTACATTGGTACCCCAGGCAATCTTAGGTTTTATTACATACAGTCAGGAGGAATTACTGGACATAAGAGCAACGTCAACTCACCATCATTACGACCAGGAATACGACTTTCCCGAAGCGGATCCTCTGTTTTGCCAACCACCCAGGACAATGGATCGGATCCCAGCTGGCGAACCAAAACAACAACGCCGTAAAAGGGGCAGACGAAGCGGTCTTCTGGTCAGGCCCCGGAGACGGGCACATCGCGCACCACTCCCTAGCATACTACTCGCCAATGTCCAGTCTCCTGACAACAAGGTTGATGAAACCCGAGCAAGTGTAGCATTCCAGAGAGACATAAGAGACTGTAACGTTCTTTGCTTCACGGAAACATGGCTCACTCGAGACACGCTATCGGAGTCGGTACAGCCAGCTGGTTTCTTCACGCATCGCGCCGACAGAAACAAGCATCTTTCTGGTAAGAAGAGGGGCGGGGGGGTATGCCTTATGATTAACGAGACGTAGTGTGATCATAACAACATACAGGAACTCAAGTCCTTATGTTCACCTGACTTAAAATTCCTCACAATCAAATGTCGACCGCATTATCTACCAAGAGAATTCTCTTCGATTATAATCACAGCCGTATATATTCCTCCCCAAGCAGACACATCGATTGCCCTGAACAAACTTTATTTGACTCTATGTAAACTGGAAACCACATATCCTGAGGCTGCATTCATTGTAGCTGGGGATTTTAACAAGGCTAATCTGAAAACAAGACTCCCTAAATTATATCAGCATATCGATTGTGCTACCAGGGCTGGTAAAACCCTGGATCATTGTTATTCTAACTTCCGCGACGCATACCCTGGGGTGGCAGGGTAGCCTAGTCGTTAGAGCGTTGGACTAGTAACCAGAAGGTTGCAAGTTCAAACGCCCCTAGCTGACAAGGTACAAATCTGTCGTTCTGCCCCTGAACAGGCAGTTAACCCACTGTTCCTAGGCCGTCATTGAAAATAAGAATTTGTTCTTAATTGACTTGCATAGTTAAATAAAGGTTAAATAAAAAATGTAAGGCCCTCCCCCACCCTCCTTTTGGAAAAACTGACCACGACTCCATTTTGTTGCTCCCTGCCTATAGACAGAGACTTAAACAGGAAGCTCCCGCGCTCAGGTCTGTTCAACGCTGGTCCGACCAATCTGATTCCATGCTTCAAGATTGCTTCGATCACGTGGATTGGGATATGTTCCGCATTGTGTCAGACAACGACATTGACGAATACGCTGATTCGGTGAGCGAGTTTATTAGCAAGTGCATCGGCGATGTCGTACCCACAGCAACTATTAAAACATTCCCAAACCAGAAACCATGGATTGATGGCAGTATTCGTGTCAAACTGAAAGCGTGAACCACTGCTTTAACAAGAGCAAGGTGACCGGAAACATGACTGAATACAAACAGTGTAGCTATTCCCTCCGCAAGGCAATCAAACAAGCTAAGCGTCAGTATAGAGACAAAGTAGAGTCGCAATTTAACGGCTCAGACACAAGAGGTATGTGGCAGGGTCTACAGTCAATCACGGATTACAAAAAGAAAACCAGCCCCGTCGCGGACCAGGATGTCTTGCTTCCAGACAGACCAAACAACTTCTTTGCTCGCTTTGAGGGGACAATACAGTGCCACTGACATGGCCCGCTACCAAAACCTGCGGACTCTCCTTCACTGCAGCCGACATGAGTAAAACATTTAAAAGTGTTAACCCTCACAAGGCTGCAGGCCCAGACGGCAACCCCAGCCGCATCCTCAGAGCATGCGCAGACCAGCTGGCTGGTGTGTTTACGGACATATTCAATCTATCCTTATCCCAGTCTGCTGTTCCCACATGCTTCAAGAGGGCCACCATTGTTCCTGTTCCCAAGAAAGCTAAGGTAACTGAGCTAAACGACTACCGCCCCGTAGCACTCACTTCCGTCATCATGAAGTGCTTTGAGAGAATAGTCAAGGACCATATCACCTTCACCGCAATCGCAACTACACTGCCCTAACCCATCTGGACAAGAGGAATACCTATGTGAGACTGCTATTCATCAACTACAGCTCAGCATTTAACACCACAGTACCCTTCAAACTCGTCATCAAGCTTGAGACCCTGGGTCTCGACCCCGCCCTGTACAACTGGGTCCTGGATTTCCTGACAGGCTACCCCCAGGTGGTGAGGGTAGGTAACAACATCTCCACCCCACTGATCCTCAACACTGGGGCCCCACAAGGGTGCGTTCTGAGTCCTCTCCTGTACTCCCTGTTCACCCACGACTGCGTGGCCATGCACGCTTCCAACTCAATCATCAAGTTTGCAGACGACACTACAGTGGTAGGCTTGATTACCAACAACGACGAGACGGCCTACAGGGAGGTGAGGGCCCTCGGAGTGTGGTGTCAGGAAAATAACCTCACACTCAACGTCAACAAAACAAAGGAGATGATCGTGGACTTCAGGAAACAGCAGAGGGAGCACCCACCTATCCACATCGAGGGGACAGTAGTGGAGAGGGTAGTAAGTTTTAAGTTCCTCGGCGTACACATCACGGACAAACTGAATTGGTCCACCCATATAGACAGCGTGGTGAAGAAGACGCAGCAGCGCCTCTTCAACCTCAGGAGGCTGAAAAAATTTGGCTTGTCACCAAAAGCACTCACAAACCTTTACAGATGCACAATCGAGAGCATCCTGTCAGGCTGTATCCCCGCCTGGTATGGCAACTGCTCCGCCCACATCCGTAAGGCTCTCCAGAGGGTAGTGAGGTCTGCATAACGCATCACCGGGGGCAAACTACCTGCTCTCCAGGACACCTACACCACCTGATGTCACAGGAAGGCCATAAAGATCATCAAGGACAACAATCACCCAAGCCACTGCCTGTTCACCCCGCTATCATCCAGAAGGCGAGGTCAGTACAGGTGCATCAAAGCAGGGACCGAGAGACAGAAAACAGCTTCTATCTCAAGGCCATCAGACTGTTAAACAGCCAACACTAACATTGAGTGGCTGCTGCCAACATACTGACTCAACTCCAGCCACTTTAATAATGTAAAAATGTATGTAAAAAATGTATCACTAGCCACTTTAAACAACGCCACTTAATATAATGTTTACATACCCTACATTACTCATCTCATATGTACAGTGGGGCAAAAAAGTATTTTGTCAGCCACCAATTGTGCAAGTTCTCCCACTTAAAAAGATGAGAGGCCTGTAATTTTCATAATAGGTACACTTCAACTATGACAGACAAAATGAGAAAAAAAATCCAGAAGATCACATTGTAGGATTTGTAATGATTTATTTGCAAATTATGGTGGAAAATAAGTATTTGGTCACCTACAAACAAGCAAGATTTCTGGCTCTCACAGACCTGTAACTTCTTCTTTTAGAGGCTCCTCTGTCCTCCACTGACATTCTGTTCCATCACTCATTCATATATCTTTATGTACATATTCTTCATCCCTTTACATTTGTATGTATAAGGTAGTTGTTGTGAAATTGTTAGGTTAGATTAGTCATTGGTTATTACTGCATTGTCGGAACTAGAAGCACAAGCATTTCGCTACACTCGCATTTACATCTGCTAACCATGTGTATGTGACAAATAAAATTTGATTTGAAGTTTGTAACCCCCAAGACTCTTCCCAGAGCTGGCTCCCTGACCAAACTGAGCAATCGGGCTAGAAGGGCCTTGGTCAGGAAGGTGACCAAGAACCTGTTGGTCACTCTGACAGAGCTCCAGAGTTCCTCTGTGGAGATGGGAGAAGCTTCCAGAAGGACAACCATCTCTGCAGCACTTCACCAATCAGGCCTTTATGGTAGAGTGTCCAGACGGGAGCCACTCCTCAGTAAACAGCACTTAAAAGCCCGCTTGGAGTTTGCCAAAAGGGACCTAAAGGACTCTCAGACCATGAGAAACAAGATTTTCTGGTCTGATGAAACAAAAATGTAACTCTTTGGCCTGAATGCCAAGCTTCATGTCTGTAGGAAACCTGGCACCATCCCTACCGTAAAGCATGTTGGGGGCAGCAATGTGCTGTGAACTGAGCAAAGTCCAGAGGGATCCGACTTGAGAATGGCGCCGAAGAAGATGGCTGCCGTTTTACTATCCCATAACCAATTGTGCTATAGTGTATGTTTTTTCACGTAATTTGTCATTTATTTTGTACATAATGTTTCTGCCATCGTGTCTTATGACCGAAAAGTTTCTAGATATCAGGACAGCGATTACTTACCCCGTACTGGAGGAATACTTTTTCTTCAACGAGTCAGACAGGAAGGATTTACCTCAGATGCCCAACAAGGCCCTCATCCCCATCATTCGCAGGAGAAAGAGACAGAGGTATCGGGGACGAACATCCGGGTGCCTTGTAAGGATCTGTCGACGAGAGGGTAATCTACCTTTACCATCGATCCTATTAGCCAACGTACAATCAATCGATTGAATAGACAAACTACGATTACGCATAACCTACCAACGGGACATTAAAAACTGCAATATCTTATGTGTCACCGAGACGTGGCTGAATGACGACATAAAGAACATACAGCTGGCAGGTTTTAAGCTTTTTCGGCAGGATAGAACAGCGGCCTCTGGTAAGACCAGGGGTGGGGTCTATGTATATTTGTAAACAACAGCTGGTGCATGAAATCTAAGGAAGTCTCAAGGTTTCGCTCACCCGAGTATCTTGTGATAAGCTGTAGACTTCTCTATTTACCAAGAGAGTTTTCATCTGTATTTTTCGTAACTGTCTATATACCACCACAAACTGATGTTGGCACTAATACCGCACTCAATGAGCTGTATACGGCCATAAACAAACAGGAAAACGGTCATCCAGAGGTGGCGCACCTAGTGTCCGAGGACTTTAATGCAGGGAAACTCAAATCCGTTTTACCTCATTTCTACCAGCATGTTAAATGTGCAACCAGAGGGGAAAAAAACTCTAGACCACCACACACAGAAACGCATACAAAGCTCTCCCTCGGCCTACATTTGGCAAATCTGACCATTATTTTATCCTCCTGGTTCCTGCTTACAAGCAAAAACTAAAGCAGGAAGCACCAGTGACTCGATCAATAAGAAAGTGGTCAGATGAAGCAGATGCTAAGCTACAGGACTGTTTTGCTAGCACAGACTGGAATATGTTCCAGGATCCTTCCGATTGCATTGAGGAGTACAGCACATCAGTCACTGGCTTCATCAATAAGTGCATCAATGACGTTGTCCCCACAGTGACTGAATGTACATACCCCAACCAGAAGCCAAGGATTACAGGCAACATCCTCACTGAGCTAAATGATAGAGCTGCAGCTTTCAAGGAGTGGGACACTAACCCGGAAGCTTATAAGAAATCCCGATATGCCCTCAAACGAACCATTAAACAGGAGAAGCGTCAATACTGGACTAAGATTGAATTGTACTACACCATCTCCGACGCTCGTCTTATGTGGCAGGGCTTGCAAACTATTACAGACTACAAAGGGAAGCACAGCCACGAGCTGCCCAGTGATACAAGCCTACCAGACGAGCTAAACTACTTCTATGCTCGCTTCGAGGCAAATAACACTGAAGCATGCATGAGCGCATCAGCTGTTCCGGATGACTGTGTTATCACGCTCTCCGTAGCCGATGTAAGTAAGACCTTTAAACAGGTCAATATTCACAAGGCTGCAGGGCCAGACGGATTACCACAACGTGTACTCCGAGCATTCGCTACACTTTGTAGATGTGGACCCTGGTCTTGTGACTTGCATGCAATGTCAACTGGGTTTGGATTTGGATTTTTGTTCAAAGTCTCACCACTAACATGCTGAAGAGGTCAGAGACCTGGCCGGGTGGTGCCAGGGCAACAACCTCTCCCTCAACATGATCAAGACAAGGGAGATGATTTTGGACTACAGGAAAAGGAGGACTGAGCACGCCCCCATTCTCATCAACGGGGCTGTAGTGGAGCAGGTTGAGAGCTTCAAGTTCCTTGGTGTCCACATCATACTGCTGCGGGCTCGGTGGCTTCTGACGTTTTCTCATTACTCTGTTGAAGGATAAAGTCTGCCTGCCATAGAGTAGTAGAAGACTGTGGGCAGGAAAATTCTCTTCATACCGTTCGCATTTGATCCAACAATTTCAAAAGCAGCTGAATCTGTATGTTTCAAGAAAATGGTGGATGTTAGAATCTTATAATCTTTCTGGCTTCAATCAACTTTGCTGGGGAAGGAATTGACAGATTTTATCAGTATTTTTCTGACTTTCTTGGTTGCCTTTATCTGAAACTCTTCACTTGACCCTTCACTCGAGATCTTTTCAATGACTGAGGCTGAAGTAAAACGTACTCCCTCCAACGATGAGGAACTGAATGTAAACCATATGCCATAGCTGTCTCAGTCACCAAACTGAACACTTACGGGAGATTCTGGAGTGGCACCTGAGACAGCTTTTTCTACCACCACCACCACCAACAAAACACCAAATGATGGAATTTGTCATGGAACAATGGTGTTGTATCACTCCAATAGAGTTCCAGACACTAGTAGAATCTTTGCCGTTTGAAGCAGCTCTGGCTCGTGGTGGCCTAACGACACTTTATGTTGGTGTTTCCTATATTTTGTCAGTTTCTTGTATGTGAGGCTAGAGCAAAACATGTAGGCCTAACATACCTATCAGTCAGATTGCACCGGAATGAGATGAGGATTGGGTAGCAGTATTCCATCTCATCCTTGTTGCCTGGACTGAATGCAGCCTTAACAGCCTTCTTCTCCAGGAGCTCAGGAGCTAATCCTGTCCAGGTGTTTATTACTCAATCCTAAAGACGAGTGCCAAAGCAAAAAAAAAGAGAAATCAAAACCTTCATCTCTTAATACTATACTCACAAGAATTGTTACGATAGGCCTATTTGAATAAAACTATCCATGCAACCTTTCTTACTCCAGTTTGACTTGTTAGACCTAACCAGCACATCACAGATGTGCATAGAGAACCAACATACAAGAGGTAAATCTCTGACCAGCAGTTGTATCGGTGCCCTGCTCCCCTGGCTTTTTGGAACTATTTTCCTCTTTGCCTTAGATGGAATAGAACAGATTCCAGATCACAAATAATGGAGGTTACATTAGGTCAATGCAGCTGTAACAATTGAATGTTACTAAGCAATTTTTGCTTTCAAAAACAGTGTGCGTGTCCAAATTCAGTCAGGAATGCTTGGCCTCTATACTTTTTCAATCAAATCATCAGGTTTATTCACAAGTGACATGTCATATTTTGACATGTTCACCATTATAAAAAAGAAAATAATTATGCAAAGCCAAAACAGAGGAATGTATGGATACCCCTAAGTATGGACTTTTTAATGATGCAAAGTAATCAAGTAGTTACATTACTCTTTAAAATAAATATGATTACATCTAGACCAGGAACAGACATTTACAGCAACCCTTCAACAAACCACACAGATTGTGTTATCAAGGATTAGATGACAAGAAGCTAATGACATACTACACCTCTCTAAGAATTAGTGGTGATCATAGTTGTAGAAGTCTTTCTAGCCACTATTTTGACATGACCTCATCTCAACTTCACAGCAGCATTTCCCATAGAATCCTGCTTTAGGAGCATATTTAAGCATCAAAAACATACAGCTCATTGAGGTTTGATAACACAGAAAGTCAGTTTACAATGAAATGGTGCAAACTCCCCATACACAATTAAATCAATTAGCTCCTCTTCAAAGGGTTTAATACCATTTAGACAAATACAATATATATACAGTAGCAGTCAAAAGTTGACACCTTCTCATTCAAGGGTTTTCTTTATTTTGACTGTTTTCTACATTGTAGAGTAATCGTGAAGACATCAAAACTATTAAAGAAAACATATGGAATCATGCAGTAAACAAAAAAGTGTTGAACAAATCAAAATATTCATTATATTTGAGATTCTTCAGAGTAGCCACCCTTTGCCTTGATGACAGCTTCGTACACTCTTGGCATTCTCTCAATCAGCTTCATGAGGTAGTCACCTGGAATGCATTTCAATTAACAGGTGTGCCTTGTTAAAAGTTAATTTGTGGAATTTCTTTTCTTCTTAATGCATTGGAGCGAATTAGTTGTGTTGTGACAAGGTAGGGGTGGTATACAGAAGATGGTATTTTACCAAATAGGGCTACGTCCATATTATGGCAAGAACAGCTCAAATAAGCAAAGATAAACGACAATCCATCATTACTTAAAGACATGGTCAGTCAATCTGGAAAATGTAGTCGCAAAAACCATCAAATGGTATGATGAATTTGGCTTTCATGAGGACTGCCACAGGAAAGGAAGACAGAGGTACCTCTGCTGTAGAGGACAAGTTCATTATAGTTAATGGCACCTCAGAAATTGCAGCCCAAATAAATGCTTCAGAGTTCTGGTAACAGACACATTTCAACATCAACAGTTCAGAGGAGACCACGTGAATCAGGCTTTCATGGTCAAATTGCAGCAAAGAAACCCCTACTACTACTAAAGAACACCAATAATAAGAGTTCCTTGGGCCAAGAAACACAAGCAATGGACATTAGACCGGTGGAAATCTGTCC
This sequence comes from Oncorhynchus tshawytscha, assembly GCF_018296145.1. Taxonomy (NCBI): domain Eukaryota; kingdom Metazoa; phylum Chordata; class Actinopteri; order Salmoniformes; family Salmonidae; genus Oncorhynchus; species Oncorhynchus tshawytscha. The sequence goes on along the minus strand of NC_056440.1, from coordinate 27,208,372 downwards.
TTTGGTCTGATGAGTTCAAATGAGATTTTTGGTCCCAACCACCATGTCTTTGTGAGACACAAAGTAGGTAAATGGATGATCTCTGCATGTGTGGTTCCCACCATGAAGCATGGAGGTGGTGTGATGGTGCTTTGCTGGTGACACTGTCAGTGATTTATTTAGAATTCAAGGCACACAACCAGCATGGCTACCACAGCATTCTGCAGCGATACACCATGCCATCTGGTTTACGCTTAGTGGGACTATCATACAGGACAATGACCCAAAAGACACCTCCACGTTGTGTATGGGCAATTTGACCACAAAGGGTGGCTACTTCGAAGAAGCTCAAATATATTTTGATTTTTTTTTTTTTTAAATACTTTTTTGGTTACTACATGATTTCATGTGTTATTTCATAGTTACGATGTCTTCACTATTATTCCACAATGTAGAAAATAGTAAAAATAAAGAAAAACCCAAACTTTTGACTGGTACTGTGTATATATATATATATATAAAATAAATTATACCCCTTCTTTTTTAATCTTTAAGGTACAATGCCATTACCCAACAACAAAAACGACATTCTCCTGCTATGGTGCTACAGGATGGGAATATAGGAAAAGGCTCCAGCAAGAATTGATCGCTGCACTGGTCCAGTACCTGCTTTTCTTGCTTTATTCCTAATCAGGGATTGTTGGTGTCATTAAAATGGCTCTTGACCAGCAGAACCATCTCTGTGAATGATGTCTTGAGCTATACATTCAATTTCCATTGATGGAATGTACAGTTAAGAGTAGTCTCCCACAAAACGATAGAGGCATAGGCAACATGTGTTAGGACATTTTTGCTAACATTCAGCACAACAGTATGCATACATTTTCTCTTGAATATATGCACCACTATAGTTAAGCCTGTCGTAGTCTTTCAAATGCTAAACTCTCATTCCAACTTTATTTTTTATAAAAGAAAAATGTACATCCCGCTCCTACATTCATCTAAAAATACTTTTCATTTTCAACCAAGACTGAATGAGGCTTTTCTTTGCAAAGTTTTGGTAACCCAGAATATCATTCAATTGAAAATAGAGCATGATATGTTGACATTTGTTTGTACATATGTAAGGCAGTCAGTCAGTACATCAAATAGTATTAAAAAAACACTATGAAATTGAACTGTACATCGATGAGGCTCAATAGTAGTTAGGGTACCAATCGTTTTGTGCCATCACATGTCACGGGCAGAGAAGGCCAGCCACTTGTAGATGATCATGTTTGGCATGAAAAGGAGTGGCATGATGGCACAAAGAGACTGGTACCCAGGCTAGCTCAATAGCACTGGATCCTGCTGGTACATTGTGGCAGTTTGCCTCGGAGGGCGGGAACATTGTGTCCCATTCACAGCAAGCCATCATGTTCAAAGCTAGAGGGCAGGAGGGAGAAGGCAAAGGGAACAAACTTGATTCCAGTCCCACTGTAGAACTTATTTTGGAACTCCACCCTATGGAGAGAGAACAGATCACTGAATATAGAGTACGAATTAATCAAAGCATTATAAAGGCGTGATGTGTTGCATTTTTACACAGATTTCCTGTACTACACTGTCAATTCTGCAAGTTTAGTAAGTAACCAACCAGTGCAGCCTGAGAGCATGGAGGAAGGCAGACAGTCCCTCCATAACCAGGAGGATAGACACAGTGAGCACAGCGAATATCCCAAACACTGGCACCAGAAACATGATGCCCAGACTGGTGTCCATCCGCAGGCCCACCCGCATCACCATGGACCACAGCACCTCCGACAGCTCTGGGGGAGCAAGGACAAATAAACGTCACATCAGTCTCTGATTTAATTAAATGCATTTGTTAACTAAAAAGAAGGCTTCAAGTCAGAGACAAAAGAAAAATAAATAAAATATATATATGTTTGTAATAAGTTAACACAAGGCTTATTTCCAATGTGTTCCACTCTCACAATAAAATAAACTTTAAAATGCTCATCCATCAGAAAGATGAATTTACCAAACTGTTTAGGTGCGGTGATACTCACGGGCATGTGCCAGACTCAGAGCCCAGAGGCGCAGGTAGGAGGCTGTGTTGGAGATGCAGCCCAGGCAGTACTCTATGGTGTGAATAGACTGGTGCAGGAACACATCCCCAAAGTCAAACTGTAAAAAAAAAAAAAAAAAAAAATTAAAAAAAGACATGGGTACTGAAAGTATTGGGTCCTCCTTAGGGTTTAATATTTTTCCAGTATTTTAGAAAATGTTCCATCCAGAGAGAAAAAATAAATAATCCCAGGTAACCCGGTATTTCCCGCCAAAACGGGAAGTGTCATTCAAAATCATATAAATTTGTCTAGATTTGATTAGAACTTAGATCAGCATGAAAATTCAAACCTGATGCTACCGGAGCCTGGTGAGACATAGACATTTTATAAACCCTACATTAACGACATTTAATGGGCCGAAGCCCAAATGATTGTGCCGTTATCTAATACATATGGGCTATTGCACATTACACACAAAAGAAAAACAAAAGCCCATAGATGTAGCTAGCTATATGCTCTTGTCATGACTGTCCTCTGATGATCAGAATGGGTCACATCAGACTGGTGTGGGGAGGGGGGGCGTGACCATAACCAGGCCTCTTTCTCTCTCCCAAAGAGGGGAGATGGGGGAGCTGTTGGATGGACAACCGTTCACACGGTTGGAAATTAAGCAGGAGGGTACTCTTTACCCTTTAGTATCAACTAAAGCAGTGGTAACCAACCTGAGTCAAGAAAACTTTCGCATTCAAAAAGCAAGCTGAGATCTACTGCTCAGATAAAAAAATATCTATACATTTTATTTTTTACATTAACTCAAACAGTTTTGTAAGAATGAGGTTTGGGCAGTAGGCCTAATACATTACCACAGCATATTGGCTATATGATTGGCCTGCCAATATTGTTAGTCAGACCATGTTATATTTCAAAACTCAAACTTTTTCAGAAAACAAAATAGATCAGTTGGTTTAGCACTTGTGAGGCACTGTGGAGCATGAACATAAATAGTTAGCTTTTTTTATATTACAGGACTGATTGTACCTGCATCTGATGGTCAACGAGATCAAATCACTACCTCAATGATCTTCAGGTCGAAAAGTCAGAGCTCTAGAAAGATGCCCGAGTTGGATGACCGTTCAAAACTATTTTTCCCCAACCTCCTCTCACGGTCCCTGCTCTCTCCTTCCTTTCCTCCGGTGAGACTGCCCAAAGAGAGGGGACAGCGTCTTCCACCTGCTCTCTCCTTCCTTTCCTCCGGTGAGACTGCCCAAAGAGAGGGGACAGCGTCTTCCACCTGCTCTCTCCTTCCCTTCCTCCGTTGAGACTGCCCAAAGAGAAGGGACAGCGTCTTCCACCTGCTCTCTCTCCTTCCCTTCCTCCGGTGAGACTGCCCAAAGAGAGGGGACAGCGTCTTCCACCTGCTCTCTCTCCTTACCTTCCTCCGGTGAGACTGCCCAAAGAGAGGGGACAGCGTCTTCCACCTGCTCTCTCTCCTTCCCTTCCTCCGGTGAGACTGCCCAAAGAGAGGGGACAGCGTCTTCCACCTGCTCTCTCTCCTTCCCTTCCTCCGGTGAGACTGCCCAAAGAGAGGGGACAGCGTCTTCCACCTGCTCTCTCTCCTTCCCTTCCTCCGGTGAGACTGCCCAAAGAGAGGGGACAGCGTCTTCCACCTGCTCTCTCTCCTTCCCTTCCTCCGTTGAGACTGCCCAAAGAGAGGGGACAGCGTCTTCCACCTGCTCTCTCTCCTTCCCTTCCTCCGTTGAGACTGCCCAAAGAGAGGGGACAGCGTCTTCCACCTGCTCTCTCTCCTTCCCTTCCTCCGGTGAGACTGCCCAAAGAGAGGGGACAGCGTCTTCCACCTGCTCTCTCTCCTTCCCTTCCTCCGGTGAGACTGCCCAAAGAGAGGGGACAGCGTCTTCCACCTGCTCTCTCTCCTTCCCTTCCTCCGTTGAGACTGCCCAAAGAGAGGGGACAGCGTCTTCCACCTGCTCTCTCTCCTTCCCTTCCTCCGTTGAGACTGCCCAAAGAGAGGGGACAGCGTCTTCCACCTGCTCTCTCTCCTTCCCTTCCTCCGGTGAGACTGCCCAAAGAGAGGGGACAGCGTCTTCCACCTGCTCTCTCCTTCCCTTCCTCCGTTGAGACTGCCCAAAGAGAGGGGACAGCGTCTTCCACCTGCTCTCTCTCCTTCCCTTCCTCCGGTGAGACTGCCCAAAGAGAGGGGACACAGTCTTCGACCTGATGGCAAAACTCGAGGCGCACCGCATCTGCCTCATGCACAAATTCATGTTGTTCCTATGACCAGAGAAAGTTAAATATACCTTAATATTATAAAATCGACACGACGAGCTGCTAATAATAAAACGCAGGGCTATCGATACTTGGCAACTCATTCATTGCAGCTGCAGCCAGAGCGGAAGTACGGAGAAGAGCGTTCATAATAGTGTTGAATAAAAAGTGACAGTGCTGAATATAAACTTAAATCAGAAAAACAGCAGTGCTTTACTGTAATCGTTGACAGTCTCTCGGTGGTCATGGTTTTAAAAGTGATTAAATCTTACGCAGGCTAGTAGCCTATTAAACTTGGCTGTGGCCAGGGTCATGGAAGCTCTTCTGTAGCCACGGTGATTTGAGCTAACCGATTGGGCAGCAGAGCAGGAGCACTCGATTTAGTCACAGATTTTCCGGTTCGCCGGGTAGGCGGAGTTTTGAATCAAGTGCACCTACCGGCAACAGCTCAACACGATTTTTTAAAAAGGAGCGCAAGCCTTTATCGTTCGTTGGCTTTTCTACAGAAATATTTGGTGATCGACTAAGAATGCCTTGAAGATCACGATCGACCGGTTGGCGACCACTGAACTAAAGGAATGTACTTTAGTCCCCAGAGAATTTTGCCCGTCCAAAACTCTACCGTCCCAAAGTGGAGAATGGAACAATTCTAACAAAGAATTTGGGGAATGGTCAGTGGGGAGATGTAGAAAACTAATGTAATATTGTTTTTCATTGTGTGATGTTATTAAAAACTGTATGGACCAACTTGGAATGGATGCCCCCTATATCTGTTAAGTTTTCATCCAATATGAGTTTTTGTTAAGATAGGAATGTGATTTTAGTGTCTCCCCCTTTGAAGAGGGGGATGACCACGAGAGACCGGGAGACACTCTAGACAAACTGCTACAGACCTATCCATCTTACCCTGAAAGCCAAATTAACAAACAGATCACCGACCATTTCGAAATCCACCATACCTTCTCCGCTATGCAATCTGGTGAGATGGCAGAGCGCTAAACTCAAATACAGAAATATTCATGATAAAAATTCAGAAAAGATACAACTATTTTACATAGGTTTAAAGATGAACTTCTTGTGAATCCAACCACGGTGTCAGATTTCAAAAATGCTTTACGGCGAAAGCATTCCTTACAATTATTTGAAAACATAGCCCAGCAGACAAATCATTACAAACAGTAACCAGCCAAGCAGAAGAGTTACACAAGTCAGAAATAGAGATAAAATTCATCACTTACCTTTGATGATCTTCATGTTTGCACTCAGAAGACATTAATTTATTCAATAAAATGTTCCTTTTATTCGATAAAGTCTCTCGGTATATCCGAAAACCTCCGTTTTGTTTGAGCATTTTCTTCAGTAATCCACAGGCTCAAACGCAGTCACAACAGGCAGACAAAAAAATCCAAATTGTATCCGTAAAGTTCATAGAAACATGTCAAACGATGTTTATATTCAATCCTCAGGTTGTTTTTAGCCTAAATAAATCAATAATATTTCACCTGGACAATAACGTCATCAATAGAAAAGGTAAACAAGAAAGGCACTCTCGGTCACGCGCATGAAAAATCTCTGACACTGCAGGGTCCACTCATTCAGACTGCTCTTATTCCCTCATTTTTCAGAATACAAGCCTGAAACAATTTCTAAAGACTGTTGACATCTAGTGGAATGCATAGGAACTGCAATTTGAGTCCTAAGTCAATGGATACTGTAATGGCATTGAATAGAAAACTACAACAACAAAAATCCTACTTCCTGAATGGATTTCTCTCAGGTTTTCACCTGCCAAATCAGTTCTGTTATACACAAACATTTTTAACAGTTTTGGAAACTTTAGAGTGTTTTCTATCCAAATCTACTAATTCTATGCATATCCTACCTTCTGGGCATGAGTAGAAGGCAGTTTAATTTGGGCATGCTTTTCATCCAAAATTCCAAATGCTGCCCCCTACCCTAGAGAAGTTAACTAACCTCCAGACGAGCTTCAATGCCATACAACTCTCCTTCCGTGGCCTCCAACTGCTTTTAAATGCGAGTAAAACTAAATGCATGCTCTTCAACCGATTGCTGTCCACACCTGCCCGCCCGCCCAGCATCACTACTCTGGACAGTTTTGACTTAGAATATGTGGACAACTACAAATACTTAGGTGTCTGGTTAGACTGTAAACTCTCCTTCCAGACTGACATTAAGCATCACAAATCCAAAATTAAATCTAGAATCAGCTTCCTATTTCACAACAAAGCATCCTTCACTCATGCTGCCAAACATACCCTCGTAAAACTGACTATCCTAACGATCTTTGACTTTGGCGATGTCATTTACAAAATAGCCTCCAACACTACTCAGAATGCATCCAATTTGCTATCACAGTGCCACCGAAGCCCCATATACTACCCACCACTGCGACCTGTATGCGCTCGTTGGCTGGCCCTCGCTTCATATTGGTCGCCAAACCACCTGGCTCCAGGTCATCAATAAGTCTTTGCTCGGCCCCACCTTATCTCAGCTCACCATAGTAGCAGCCACCCATATCACGTACTACAGCAGGTATATTTCACTGGTCACCCACCCCCAAAGCCAATTCCTGCTTCGGCCGCCTTTCCTTCCAGTTCTCTGCTGCCAATTACTGGATCAAACTGCAAAAATCACTGAAGCTGGAGACTCATATCTCCCTCACTAGCTTTAAGCACCAGCTGTCAGAGAGCAGCTCACAGATCACTGCACATAGCCTATCTGTAAATAGCCCATCCAACTACCTCATCCCCATACTTTTATCCATTTTATTTATTTTTGCTCCTTTGCACCCCAGTATCTCTACCACTTCTGTGTTTAATTGCTAAATTGTAATTATTTGGCCACTATGGCCTATTTATTGGCTTACCTCCGTCATCCTACCTCATTTGCACACACTGTATATAGACTTTCTGTACTGTATTATTGACTGAATGTTTGTTTATTCCATGTGTAACTCTGTGTTGCACTGCTTTTCTTTATCTTGGCCAGGTCGCAGTTGTAAATGAGAACTTGTTCATAAATTGTAAATGAGAACTTGCTCATAAAAAATGGGTCTGAATAAATAACTGCTATAGCCTACCGCCGTTACGCGTTCGCTCTTCTTTCAAACTACCTGTGAGTTCTATTGGTTGCTGTATTTAACATTCAGCAAAACAGAGCTTGCACCCCTCTGGATAAGAAGTGCAAAAAAAAAAGGAATGTCCAGCAAGCTATTGTAAGAGTATAGCTTCTGTCCCTCTCCACGTCCCTCTCCTCTACCTTGTTTCATACCAGGGAACCTCTGCACACATCGACAACAGCCACCCTCGAAGCATCGTTACCCATCACTCCACAAAAGCCGCGGCCCTTACAGAGCAAGGGGAACAACTAATTCAAGGTCTCAGAGCGAGTGATGTCACCGATTGAAACACTATTAGCGAGCACCCCGCTAACTAGCTAGCCATTTCACATCGGTTACACTAATCTAGTCTAGATTTTCCTGCATGGGACTCCAAGAGAAAGGCCAGCGGAGCACAGGTGGTTACGTACTACGCGAGAGAGAGGCTATAAGTTAAGCTTATTATGCATAACCCATTATTAATGAGCTAAATACAAGGCTAATATTGCATTGAATTGATTACCTGAAAGGGGTAGGCTAGGACATCTATATATCAATCTAGAACAGGATGATCCATTGTGGATGCAATTTGAATGGAGTTGATGGCGAGAGAGAAAGACAGAGTGCTCATGGGTGCATGGATTTAAAGCAACAATATTCGAGTGATAAGCTGTTTTAAAACACAGCAGCTGCAATTATTATTTTTTAATCTTCATGATTAAAAAAAAGGTTACCAGCAAAAGCCAGATAGAGATGGGTAAATTAGACACGCATTAAGTCTCTATATTACTGTGGCATATGCTGCAGCAAATATAGGTCTACGTGTCACAAGAAAAAAGTTACCATGATGAGATTATACTTCAAGTAGGTCTGCATGCATTGTGAACTACACTACACATACTGAGATGGGCTGTCTGTTCCCACCCTGAGTGTTGATTCAACATGAGGCCGTAGAAAAGCCATATTTAGACATTGCATACAATTTACCGGTTTCTCAGTTATTTACCCCGGGGAAAGGGAGTGGTTTTGGGCAGTAACTGGGTTCCTGCCATTCAACCCTAGTACCCATACTGTAGTGTACTGATGCCTGAATGAGAGGCTAGTGGGAGGTGGTGATGGTGCTAACCTCCTCTTTCTGCTGCTCTCTGCTAGTGGAAAGGTCATTGTGGACACTGCCCTCCTCCATGTCATGAGCCCTCATCAGGGAAAGCTCTTCCTCGCTGTGCCGCCGCACACGCTCATAACCCTGGGGAGGGACACACACAAACACCACACTGTTACAACCAGAACACACTCCTATAAACAGACTACACACCACCACACTGTTACAACCAGAACACACTCCTATAAACAGACTACACACCACCACACTGTTACAACCAGAACACACTCCTATAAACAGACTACACACCAGCATACTGTTACAACCAGAACACAGACCCATATGGACAAACTACACACACACATGACTCTTGAGGTCAGAAACAGACACAAAACCTCACCCTGTACATTCCCATGAGGTTGGCTCCTCCGTTGTGCAGCAAGTAGAGGTAAACTGGTTTCCCCAGCAGTAAGACAGGCACTGATAGTAGAGCAATTACCACCAGGAACACCTGCAGCCCAACCTATCGTAGCAGAGGGACACAACAGACAGGTCTGTTAGTCTCACCGAAGTATCTTTGGAGCGGGTTGGGCTTGTATACATGTCTTCACACCCACTAGGAAAACCACTCCCTTTTCCCAGTGGGTGCGTCCAAAATGCCACACTATTCCCTATATAATACACTACTTTTGACCAGGGCTCTATAGTAGTGCACTATATAGGGAATAGGATAACATTTGGGATGCAGGCACTGTGCGATCCCCATCTTTGTACCTGTCCTGGGAAGAGGGGCGGCACCCCGTCCCCCTGCATGAGGAACATGTTGATGAAGTGTATGAGGATGCTGGGGGCCATCTGGGAGTCACGGGCAGAGAAGGCCAGCCACTTGTAGATGATCATGAAGACCAGGTAGCCAAACAGACACAGCAGGAACAGCAGCTCCGGGAGGAATACTAAGTACAGGTTGAACTTCTTTCTGAAGTGTCTGCACAGACAGACAACAGGGCTTTAAAGTGTCTGCACAGGCACAAACAGGGCTTTAAAGTGCCTGCATGGATAAACAGAGCTTTTAGGATTCAGAGCAGAACATTCTGTATCTTTAAATTGGCCATAATCTTATATAGTTCTTAGCATTCCAGTGCTGATATTGTGGGGAATGTGTGTGCTGTAACTCACAGGTGGTTGAAGACACCTAGGATGACCCCGAAGCTCATGTGAATGATACCCACAATCACAGACATCTTCATCTTGTAGGAGTTCAGAAAGGTCAGACGATTTGATGCCAAGTTCCAAATCTACATAGTGGAAGAAATTAGGAAAACCCTGTCAGGTTGAGGTATGGACAGACTACATCACAGTCAGATCGATTGTTAACAAATATTTATAAGCACATTAAATTGTTAACAAATATTGTTATAAGAACATTAAAATGAGTAATGATCCATGATTTACTTTATTGGCTCTGGTTGGCAAGAGGCAAGTGTGTATGGTTATTAAGGGACAGGGAATAACATGTGAGAGTGTAGTGAACATGGAGACAAGACAATGCTGTTTATGACCATGGATCATAAAGCCATGTACTTACCGGGTCAATGCCCAAAGGGTAGGGTCCATTGAAAACCCCAGGGACAATGGGATCAAGGGTCAGAAAGGCATTGGTGCGGAGCGTGGAATCCCTTTTAAAGAAAATACCAAAGTCAACAATTATAATAAAGAGCAAACTATCAGGTGATTTAATGTTTAATGTCACATGCATTGTTATTGATATTTTGAAACTTTATTTGACATTTAATTCACATGTAATTGAAAAAGAAAAAAAGAGTGTTCAATCAGCAATAAGGAAAAGGGATAGCTTCTTCAGGAGATCAATGATCATATCAATGAATGAATGACAAATCTCTTGCACGTCATCATCATAAACCTGACTTTTTTAAAGAGACAGTGTACAATTTTCTATGTACTCCATATCATTAGGAAAACAGTGCTTTTACACAATTTAGACACCTAATATTCCACAAATGACTAATTTCAATGACAGGTATTTGTATGTATTTTCAGTGTTACATTTATAGGACACAATGTGCTTCAAAAGTATTAATTAAAGGGCTGTATCTCAATCCATTTTAAAAATAGTATTTTCTGGTGCCCTTAAATTAATGTGGTGCTCCTAACTTTTTAAAATTGGGAGCACCAGTTCGACCAATGAAAAATGTTAATCTATAGCCCTGGGTACATTACAGAACAGATTATAGTATAGTACTAACCAAGTCCAATTTCCAGATTTAAACATGGCGTTGACATTCCAGCCAGAGCCAAAGATGTTGAGAGACTTGGAAAAGCAGTCGTTGTAGATGAGGCCGGTATAGACCGAGAACAAGCCCATCATCAGGATGATGTAACGGCCCTCGAAGAACGTGTTCCAGATCTGAGCATACAAACACACCAATATCAATGTCGGCGAAATAATCTAGCTAACCAGTTTCCTGTTAATTTATTCATATGGGCCTGGTCAAACCTAGTGCACTACATAGGGAATAGGGTGCCATTTGAGTGGCACCCCCAAGAGCCTCTCCCTGGCCCTCTCACCTCGTTTCTTGTGCGCTTCAGTTTGCGGTTGTCTTCATACAGCACCATCCAGAGAGCAAACAGAGCCATGATCATACCATGGCCCAGGTCTCCAAACATCACAGCAAACAGGAAGGGGAAGGTGATGACTGTGTAAGGAGCTGACAGACAACAGACAAAACAAGACATCATATTCCATATACACATTTAACTACCCCTCAAGTTCATTGTCCATTCTTGTTAGGAGTGGAAATGTGTTTTTGGCTACAGGCATGTAGCTCATACACATAGCAAACAAACAGAAAAGCCGTAGGGCTAATGAAAGCTTCCTAAATATACTCATCAGTGGTCATTGACTGATGAGGTCTTACTGTACCTGGGTTAACCTCTCTATAGTTTCCCACTCCATAGGCCTCCACTATGCTCTGGAAGCCTGAGGTGAACTTGTTGGTCCTTATCAGGGTGGGCGGAGTGTCGTTGCTGGGGATACGGTTGACAAAAGAAGGCACTGTGGCTCCACTTTTCCTCTGTGAAGGCAAGTCAATAATGTCAGACAGACCAGGATTATTGCAATGTTATTAGTCTAAAAGTTGCATAGAGGTTTTTTGAGGGCAAGCCAATAACTTGACATAAAAACATATATTTTCCAGAGGGTAAGACAGAAACCTAAGAGCTTGTCAAATAGCTAGTAAGTTCAAATACTTTAAGACCATTCAAATACATTTTGACCATTCAAGCCTCGTTTTTGGAAACCTCATTTAAGCCATGTTTAAAGGACTAAAACCCCTGGCAGAACGCTGACATGGGCTACTGCCATTGAACTGACTGTGACCTTAATTATGTACTTTAACCAGTGCAATTAATGAATGGACAGAAGCCCTGATAGCCATCAATTGGGACCCAACAGGACCTATAACATGTCTAGTTTATTAAATATGGCTTAAATCATCAGACGTGGTCAAGATAAGATCAATGCCACTCCCCTCTTTCAACAACCATGACCCCATTACTAAAGCAGGGCATGCTGACTAGGTGTGTGACTGTGTTGGTTTAGCCAAATACTGAACTTAGAAGGGGGAGGTCACAAACAATGACATTACAATCCAAAACGCAAAGAGTTAAGCCCAACAATGACATTACACAGGTAGCCATGGTAACAACGAGCTGACTGACCGATCCTTCCTCTAGCGCCCGCCGCAGGGTCGGCAGGTCGTTGACAGGGCACCACACCTCAGCTATCAGACACTTGTTAGTGACGTCAAAGCTGCACAGATTGAGCATGTAGTAGATGGACTTCATCTTCTTGACCTGGATGACCCAGGTGTAGACCGACTCAGAGGCCTTGTTCAACACCTGTCTCAGGTAGTCTTCTGTCCTATGGAGAACCTGGGGACAGCCAGCATGGGGAGAGGAATAGTATTACATTTTAACAATGGGAGGGTTTCCCATCCATTTAGAATATCAAGAGGGTGTGGGCAAATGATGAATGACTGTTTAAGAATGTTCTGTGCATGAGAAAATCTTCCAATGCACATGCTAGGGATGGAATTTGAGTGTGCATGCTGGTAGTTTTAGTGTGAGTGTGTGTTAATGTTAGCACGAACGAGAAAGAAAAAACAAAGAGTGAGCATTCAGCTAAGTCCTCATGGAGATCATATGCTGGGACCAGAGGTTAATGCAATTATTTTTTCCCTCCGGGGGTAGAACATCCAAAAGGATTGATCTGAAAAGTCTACCAGACAGCAAGGAACAAGCTAAGTCATTTGACCCCACAGTGGTCATGACAGAAAACGTGCTCTGGCGCCTGAGTGAGAGCTCTCCCTTTCTCTCGCGCCTGAGAAATATACCCCTCACACGCCATTCTGCTTCTTTCCAAAAAGTTATGTTCTAAATCACTCTAAACACCCGCTGTCCATGCCTCGCTCTAGCCAGAAGCACAAGGCCCATTCTGTGAGGGATACCTCCAGCACTTCTTTACTATCAGCCAAGCTTCATTTTCTATTTTATCTAACAGCCAAAGTCACAAGTCTTGCAACATCCTCCTTTGTTAAAATGCCTCATCAAGCACAAGATATTTCAACAGCTAAATCCAGCAGTAGGAACACCTTAAGCTGTAAGCCATTGATAGCTTACATTTTAACTAGCAAAATGTTGCTGTTTTAAAGCTAATTTCCTACAATTCTAATTGCCGCTGTTAAATACATTTAGGGGAAACACTAACTTATAAATGCCTCATGAGCTTAGTTCAACTCTCGTACCCCATCAATTTGTAAACATTGTAAATGTAAACAAACACTAAAGCCTCAAAACATGCTTAAAACTATAATTTTTATATATTGGATGGTAAGTCCTTGCATCCAGAGCTCCATATATACATTTGAGAGTGGTTACATTTCTCCAGGCTCTGCCTCAGCTTTTTACCAAAACAGAGACGGGGAGGGCTCTTCATTATCATTTCAACTGCAGACTTGCCCTTTAAAAAAAAAAAATTAATAAATAACGCATCAACCACTATCTTGTTGCTGACAAGGCTTTTTTATTTATTAAAATTTTACCCCCTTTTTCTCCCCAATTTCGTGATATCCAATTGTTAGTAGCTACTATCTTGTCTCATCGCTACAACTCCCATACGGGCTCGGGAGAGACGAAGGTTGAAAATCATGCGTCCTCCGATACACAACCCAACCAAGCCGCACTGCTTCTTAACACAGCGAGCATCCAACCCGGAAGCCAGCCGCACCAATGTGTCGGAGGAAACACCGTGCACCTGGCAACCTTGGTTAGCTTGCACTGCGCCCAGCCCACCACAGGAGTCGCTGGTGCGCGATAAGACAAGGATTTCCCTACCGGCCAAACCCTCCCTAACCCGGACGATGCTATGCCAATTTTGCGTCGCTCCACAATCCTCCCGGTCGCGGCCGGCTGACAAGGCTTTTATAGAGCTTACAGTGTGCAGGTCCTGGATGCGAGTCCTGAGTCCCTCCACAACGTCATTCCTCTCCTCATTGCTGTTAGGGTATGGATACACATGACAGTGGTAGCTGAGGGGCAAAAAGAGGAGATTATGTTATTATCGCACAGGTTAAAGTCACCGTCTTCAGAGCTTGTTGGGGACAACATATTAGGCCTAATGGTTTGACAGAGAATGACCTCAAGCTGAAAGTGGAACAGGAGGTCATTGGGAGAGGAGGTTTAATTACCAGTCACAGATCTTCTTGACTTTCTGTCCGATCTGCTCACCCCAATAAGAGATGAGGAACACCACACTCTTGGTTGGCTCACCCTGCAATAACCATAGAACAGGAAGTGGTTTAGAATAGACACACATTACTGCAGAGGTGAGAGGTTCTAATTCTCATAGGCCCAACACAGGTGCTGTTATTATTAGCTATGTGATAAACAGCATCTTATTCTTTTATCTTTGATTTCACTTTCACACTCAAGCACTTACCGTAGAAAATGGTTAACAATATCTTTTACGCAGAACAAGATTGACCCACCGTGTCAGGGTCCTCCAAATACTCGTCAATCTCAGAGTAGCTAAGAATGGTGTAGCCCTTACACACTCTCCACAGCATGCGCTCAAAGGCCTCTATCTTCACCCTCTGAATCAGCCCTGATATAAACCTGCAGGGGGAGGGGAGAGAAACAGGGTGCTACAGTAAACAGGCACACACAAGTGTGTATAAATCTATATGTCTGCTAATAGCACCTTACCCTAGTTTGGCTCCTAGCCGCTGCATGCTAGTGTACTCCATCATGGAGTCCTCTAGGAAGGAGAACTCCTCATGCTGGGCGTGCAGGGGCTCACGCTGGGAAAAAATAACATTTTCACAGCGTAAAAACACACATACCAAAATACATACCCCAAATTCACACCAGGAGAGAAAAACACATTGCTAGAATAAAGGCTACATTTTGCCCTTGCATGAATGAGGTTTTGGCTAATCTAAGATTTATCCCCAAAACCTCCTATATAGAGGGAAGGAAAGAGCAAAGAAATTGTCACAATGGAAGCAGCCAAGCCAAATCATGTGATTTAAACTATTTAGTGTCTCCTTCTCAAGCATACCAAAGCAAGTGCTCTGAAGTCAAACAGTGGGGCAGAGCACTTGGTCAGTAGTGGGATCTTGCTTTGTGGAGGAGCTGTTGGACTTACTTCTGTGCTGCGGCGCACAAAGTTGCGTGTGATACGCAGCATGTGTGTGTACTCGGTCAGCTCCAGGAGGTTCTTCTGTAGCTTCTCTTTATTCCTGGTCACCTCGCTCAGCTCCACCTCCAGCCTCTGCAACTGCTCCTGGATACAGCCATACATAGTGTCAATTAGCAATGATAATATGGGATGTCCCAAATGGCACCCTATTCTCCATATAGTAAATAAACTGAACAAAATTATAAACGCAACATGCAACAATTTCAAGGATATTAATGAGTTACAGTTTGTATAAGGGAATCAGTCAATTTAAATAAATTCATTAGGCCCTAATCTATGGATTTCACAGATGTGCATCCTGTTGGTCACACATACTGTTTTTTTTTTTTAAGTATCTGGTGTGACCACCATTTGCCTCACGCAGCAAGACACATCTCCTTCACATAGAGTTGATCAGGCTGCTAATTTTGGCCTGTGGAATGTTGTCCAAGTGGATGTGCAAAGTTGCTGGATATGGGCGGGAAATGGAACGCGCTGTCGTACACGTCGATCCAAAGCATCCCAAACATGCTCAATAGGTGAAATGTATGGAGAGTATGCAGGCCATGGAAGAACTGGGGCATTTTCAGCTTCCATGAATTGTGAACAGATCCTTGTAACATGGAGCAGTGCATTACTATGCTGAATGGAGGCGGATGTCTGGCACGACAATGGGCCTCAGGATCTCGTCACGGTATCTCGGAGTGTTCAAAATTGTCATGCCAGCCATCCAAATTAGCTTATGCCTGCCCATACCCCCACCATGGGGCACTCGGCTTACAATGTTGACGTCAGCAAACCACTCGCCCACACGATACCATACAGACGCTGTCTGCCCGGTACAGGTGAAACCGGGATTCATCCGTGAAGGGCACACCAATGGCCAGCGTGCCAGCGGCCATCAAAGGTGAATATTTGCCCTCTGAAGTCAGTTACGATACCAACTGCAAGACCCTGGTGTAAACAACGAGCATGCAGATGAGCTTCCCTGGGAGGGTTTCTGACAGTTTTTGCTGAAATTCTTTGGTTGGTCAAACCCAGTTTCATCAGCTTATGCTGGAGAAATTAACATTCAATTCTCTGGCACAGCTCTGGTAGAGATTCTTGCAGTCAACATTCCAATTGCACACTCCCTCAAAATTTGAGAGATCTGTGGCATTGTGATGTGACAAAACTGCACATTTTAGAGTGGCCTTTTATTGTCCCCAGAACAAGGTGCTTCTTGATATGCCACAACTGTCAGGTGGATGGATTATCTTGGCAAAGGAGAAATGTTAACTAACAGGGATGTCAACAGCGAACCAACATTTAACATGTTCTGTTTATATTTTTGTTCAGTGTATATGGTGCCATTTGGGACAAATAAAATACTTAATTCTTATGAAAAAAAGGATTCATAACATTTTAGAGAATGAGAGACAGGTAGAGTGTGCTAACCATTATAACCAGGACATGCTTGGGCTGGGGTGCAATCGGGTTCACTTCTCCCTCTGGAAGTGGGATGTCTGCTCTCTTGATTTCCCTTAGAAGGTACCCTGTCAAAGACGCAGTGAAGTCTTAGTACACAACACACAGTCACTGAATCTATTTGTTTAAAATACTACATCTTTAGCAATAAGCTTAATCTGTTTTCATTTAAAAACTCTACAGTGTTTTTCATTGAATCTTAAGTCTCTCTATTCTGCCTCACGCTAACTCTCTCGCTCTTCCCTCAGGAACTCACATTCCTCTGAGAAACCTACCTCAACACTCCTTGTACTTTCCTTTTTTGGGGGCCTAAATTTAATCTCCAAGCATCTGCCTCCAATTAAGCCTGAGTTTAGATTCCTTTAAATGAGACTCATTGGCCAGGGCACAGCGTATCTCAGAACTGTACAGTGGTCATGTAATGGAGACTGGGATTTGTGCAGCAACTGTGTGAAAGTTAAATAGTTATTCAGGAGTACATCAATGCCCATCACTTTTAAACAAGGGTGAAAGTAAACCTATACGGTCCAGTACAGCATCTCAGCAAAATAAAAAGTGGGGGTACACCGAACCGTTAAAACATGAGCCCATCACAATAATTAACACAAAATGCCAAGAATACTATAGGCTATCACACCATTATTTAACCTCACTGTATGTCAGTCGCATGAACATTTAGCGAATTGACTTGAAACCGGGTTGTATAAGCTCCAAATTACATTGTGGTTTGACGAGAACACTTACATTTTGCCAAGGTGGAGATGAGTGGCCAAGCCCGAGACACGTGTGGACAGCAGTGGACGCATCAATTTGGGCTACAAGTGTAGGCCTAATGGCAGAATGTGATTAGGTAATGGATATGAAACGGCTAGCTAGTTAGCGGTGGTGCGCGCTAATTAGCGTTTCAATCGGTGACGTCACTTGCTCTGAGACCTTGAAGTAGTGGTTCCCCTTGCTCTGCAAGGGTCACGGCTTTTGTGGAGCGATGGGTAATGATGCTTCGTGGGTGACTGTTGTTGATGTTTGCAGAGGGTCCCTGGTTCGCGACAGAGTATGGGCGAGGAGACGGTCTAAAGTTATACTGTTACAATTACAATACACGTGTAGGTTTTGGGACAGACGTCTTTCCATTCATCAAATTGCAGGTGCACAGTTTGGATGCTGGAATTATTTTGTGAGTGGAAGAACGTACACGGGGAGCCTACAGGAGCACCTGTTTGATGTGATTGACAACCAGATGAACACATCATGGCTGGTTGTGTTCATTCCACATTAAAAGGTAATACATGTTAGAAGTTCTATGACAATACTTTACTAAGCCCACAGATCATATGAAATTATTAGAGATTCTATATGCAATTCCATGATTACACCACCTAGGCTATAAAAACATTTTTTTTTTTAAGTGCACACACACACATAGGGAGTCCCGTACCGTAAGAAATGACATGTACTTTCACTCCTGCTTTTAAGTTAGGAACAAGCCAACCTGTTTTATCCTTACCTAGAATTCTCTCCATTTCCTCACATCGTTTTATCTCAGTGACAAACTTCCGCTGGAATAGGTTTACGCTGGGGTTGAGCTGAAACAGTAGGAGCAGAGCCACATTGTTACTGTCACCACGAACACACACCTGTCTAAGCTGATATTGAATGGATTTTGCAAATGATCGCCAACATTCCACATTCTCTCTGATACACAACCCTACAGGGCAAGTAGCAACATTTTGAGATGTCACTATGAAATCAAACTGGTCCACAGACTTCTCACGATCCTATTAAAAGTGTCAGTAAACAAGCATATCCATAATCTACTGTACTCGGTAAGGTTAGATATAGTCTGGTTAATCAGGCTGTAATACACAATTAATTGGCATCTACAGACAAACATTTGTGCAAAATTGTGTAAATGTTGCTTACAAGCCAGAATGTTGAAAGAAATTACATTGGAACTTACTCCACCGGTTGTCTATGCGGTATGTCCTTCAGCTGCTCGAAATTTGAGACAAAAATATCCACAGGAAAGTATTGCTTAGGTAACTTTTTAGAAAGCTGGTAGTTCGGTTTGGAACCAAG
Organism: Oncorhynchus tshawytscha; assembly: GCF_018296145.1. NCBI lineage: Eukaryota > Metazoa > Chordata > Actinopteri > Salmoniformes > Salmonidae > Oncorhynchus > Oncorhynchus tshawytscha. The sequence continues at coordinate 27,189,539 of NC_056440.1, read as the reverse complement.
GTACATTTAGTATTGTGTTGGATATTCAATTGTTTTCTATCGTCAAACATTGAACCAAGCACGCCATGACAATGAACATATATCAGGGGACGTTGGAGAACAATTCACCCTTTTTTTTGTATTTATCTTTCAATTAGGGATGGAATATTCTCCATCCTCACCTGATTCAGAGTATACAATTTTAATGTATTGTTTGGTTCAATAGCTATTGACAAGAGAAAACTGAATATCCAATATAAAACCATATACCTACTGGCTCTCTAAAAAGTCTGGTCAACAATACATTCCACTGGAAATTTGTCTACAATTTTGAGCAGCTGAAGGACAAACCGCACAGATAACCAGTAGAGTAAATTCAAATCTAATTGTATTCAACATTCTGGCTTGTACGGAAAATTTACACAATTCTGCACACAAATGTTTCAGGTTGTATATACACCAATAAATTGTGTATTACAGCCTGATTAATCAGACTAGGTTAGACAAGACGTTATCTAAGCCAGTGTTTCCAAACTCCACTCCTCAAGTACACACAACAATGAGTTGAATCAGGTGTTTTTGTCCACTGCTACAACAAAAATGTGTGCCGTTGGGGGTACTCGAGGACCAGAGTTGGGAAATCTAAGCTATTTTATCAAGTCTTGTGTTAGGAACGCTCTCTCTCTCAAACTCTAGGCGGCATTCTGCCTTCTCCCTACAGTTCTCAGACATCATTAGCTTCGCCCATGACTGCCTCGTGCGAACTACAATCCCCACGCTGTGTTTTAACATTTAGAAACGTCAATAATCATCGCCTGCGATACAAATTTAGGAATATATATACACCTTATCTTTCATCGGCGAGAAAGAATTCTTAAAATAAAAAATATACACTTACTGTAGCAGCTTCGCACAGATCCATAAACTATGGGTGCCTCCATCTGACTAAACTAAACCAAGTTACCGCTTACACACAGGTGTTCAGAGCATGCTAGATAGCACAGGTAAACAAGCGCTGTAACATGGAGATGTGGCCATACTAACCCATTCAAGGTGTGTATAAATGTTATCTTAAAAATAATGTATATTTACATAAAATACGTTCCTTATGCTTCCAAACCCGTAACACAAATGGTGCATGTTAATGTTCAGGCTGAGCGTCAGGGATCTTAACAAAACTCCCCCCTACAAAAGACGCCTTCGTCCAATAACGCGTGTAATGTAATGAACTGAGAGTAATGATCAAGGGCTAGGATCGGGCAACATTCTACCTACCTGATCATGTCTGACAGCTCACAATGCAACTGGACCATCAAAGAGAGATTAACTTCGACAGCTGCGCTAGTTACATGAGACTGTTTATTTGGAAAGAAATCAGTAAATTACTTACGTCTCTGAATTCCACCAGACCCATTTCTCCCAGTTCGCTAATGCAGTCGTATGCCGATCCAGACTGCAGAAACATCTGGGCCAAACACATCTCTTCACTTCGGAACAACGAACCCATCTTGACAGCTTGCTCTTGTCCTTACAATACAACCAGCTAGTTAGCTTCAACTACAGCTAACTAACGTTAGTCTCGAGCGCAAACCACTTAACTGGGTAGGCTTATAAATGCGGGCTCCGGCGTCGTTGGAAGTAGCTACCTAGCATGCTAGCTAACAAACTACTGATGAGCATTCGCTTCAACACCGTGTCAATCATTGGCTAATCAGTGACACGTCTCGAGTCCAGTCAAGACGTTCCCGTCGAAGTGGTTGTTGAAGTCATCTTGCTGTAGCCATATAACCTAGCTATCGATAGAGAACCAGAAGATCCTAGCTAGTAGGAGCTCTGTCACTTGGGCTAGCTAGCTCTGCTTCCGTGAACTCTTGTCAATTTAGTTGTCGTAGTTAGCAGAAGCTACTGTTAGGTAACTGACACTAGAAACAATCATGTTTGGTAGCAAACTATGACTATAAGCACATTTAAACTTTAAACTTCAATAAAGACTACAGTAGCTCGTTTTATTGAATACTCTCGAAATCATGCGCACTTTGATATCGCGCTTGTAAGCAAGTTACAAATTCCACGTCATTTCATACAACTCTTGTGCGTGCTCTGGGGCGTATTCTCATTACGATGTTGCAAAACGTTTCTTTAACAGAACGAAATGGGGCGGGACCTACCTCAATTTGTCCAGTAGAAACTCTCGTTTTAGTTTTGCAACTGTTTAGAATAATGTATGGCTTCTCGGACGTCTGAAGCGAGAGGTTTTACTCCGCCCAAAATCTGTCGACAAAATAAAACACAGAAGTGGTGAATTTTTAGATGGAGGTTAAATGAGAGGGTGTCGAATTTGATCAACAAAAAAATGTAATTGCTAATTTGCTGCGGAAAGCTTATTTGATCAACTGTAGGTTTTGTAATGGTTAGGTTGTTACGAGTGCACTGATATAAGTTATGGATAAGTGGACCTATGTGGCATTTCGGCAACTTTTAAAGAAAAAATACTTTATTTCAATTGTGCCTAATTATTGTTTAAACCTTTATTTCATCAGGGAGTCATACTGAGACCAAGGTCTCTTTTTTTATACAGATGATCCATGAATTACATAAATTACAGAAAATACACACATCAAAATATAAATACAACACGCAGAAAGTAAAACACGGTCATAAATGTCTGTCTTAAAAATATGTTGTTCTGCCCTTGAATAAGGCAGATAACACACTGTTCCCTGGTAGGCTGTCATTGTAAATAAGAATTTGTTCTTAACTGACTTGCCTTGTTAAATAAAGGTTAAATGAGATTAAAAATGTAAAAAAAAAATAAAAAAAACATTAATCAGTAATAAGGTCCTGATTTACCTAACTCAGTAGAGATCAAAGGAATTTCCAGAGTTTGCAATCCTTGAGACCAGGTGTGGTAACTCCTATGTCTAAAGATTAGTAATGATGTTAGGTACAGTAGGACTTTTTTGTAAAAGGGCTTAATAAATGAAAACATAGCAATATATCAACATACATGACATCAAAGAAGGCCAACCAACTATATGGTAGAGAATGCAGTGATTTGTACAAAAATTGTCGCCCGTAATAAAGCACAGTGCGCCATGATAAACTGCATTTAACGGTTTTAATCAAGTGGCAGCTGTGTTCATATAGATGATGTCGACAAAGTCTAGGACAGATAGGAACATCGACTGAAGAGGGGCAGGACCTATTTCTATAAAATAAGCCCATTTTCATTCTCAGCTTCTTAACTAACTCATCCATGTGCTTTTTAAAAGACAGCTTTTTATCTAACAGATGCCCAGATATTTATAAGCATGGACACGATCAATATGGACACCATCCAAAGTACATATGCTTTAATCATTGGACTTGTTTCTATGCGCTCTAGAGAACAACATCATCACGGATATAACCTGTTTTAGCATGGACATTGCCATTGAAGTGTTCCACCATTTTGAAGTAGTCAACTGTGTGGGGATTCCTATTAGTTGGCAACAATCAGCTATAGATGACGAAGAACATATAATCTCAGAAAAAAAAGAAACGTCCTCTCACTGTCAACTGCATTTATTTTCAGCAAACTTAACATGTGTAAATATTTGTATGAACATAACAAGATTCAACAACTGAGACATAAACTGAACAAGTTCCATGGACATGTGACTAACAGAAATTGAATAATGTGTCCCTGAACAAAGGGGAGGGGGGGGGTAAAAATTAAAAGTAACAGTCAGTATCTGGTGTGGCCAACAGCTGCATTAAGTACTGCAGTGTATCTCCTCCTCATGGACTGCACCAGATTTGCCAGTTCTTGCTGAGAGATGTTACCCCACATCCACCAAGGCACCTGCAAGTTCCCAGACATTTCTGGGGGGAATGGCCCTAGCCCTCACCCTCCAATCCAACAGGTCTCAGACGTGCTCAATGGGATCTTTGCTGGCCATGGCAGAACACTGACATTCCTGTCTCCAGGAAATCACGCACAGAACGAGCAGTATGGCTGGTGGCATTGTCATGCCAGGATGAGCCTGCAGGAAGGGTACCACATGAGAGAGGAGGATGGCTTCCCTGTAAAGCACAGTGTTGAGATTGCCTGTAATGACAACAAGCTCAGTCCGATGATGCTGTGACACACCGCCCCAGACCATGACGGACCCTCCACCTCCAAATCGATCCCGCTCCAGAGTGCAGGCCTCGGTGTAATGTTCATTCCTTCGACGATAAACGCGAATCCGACCCATCCCCCCTGGTGAGACAAAACCGTGACTCGTCAGTGAAGAGCACTTTTTGCCACTCCTGCCTGGTCCAGCGACGGTGGGTTTGTGCCCATAGATGACATTGTTGCCTGTGATGTCTGGTGAGGACCTGCCTTACAACAGGCCTACAAGCCCTCAGTCCAGCCTCTCTCAGCCTATTGAGGACAGTCTGAGCACTGATGGAGGGATTGTGCATTCCTGGTGTAACTCGGGCAGTTGTTGTTGCCATCATGTACCTGTCCCGCAGGTGTGATGTTCGGATGTACCGATCCTGTGCAGGTGTTGTTACACGTGGTCTACCACTGCGAGGACGATCAGCTGTCCGTCCTGTCTCCCTGTAGCGCTGTCTTAGGTGTCTCACAGTACGGACATTGCAATTTATTGTCCTCGGGTCACATCTGCAGTCCTCATGCCTTCTTGCAGCATGCCTAAGGTACGTTCACGCAGATGAGCAGGGACCCTCGGCATCTTTCTTTTGGTGTTTTTCAGAGTCCGTAGAAAGGCCTCTTTAGTGTCCTAAGTTTTCATAACTGTGACCTTAATTGCCTACCGTCTGTAAGCTGTTAGTGTCTTAACGACCGTTCCACAGGAGCAAGTTCATTAATTGTTTATGGTTCATTGAACAAGCATGAGAAACAGTGTTTAAACCCTTTACAATGAAGATCTGTGAAGTTATTTGGATTTTTACGAAAAAGTGACATTTCTTTTTTTTGCTGAGTTTAGTACTTTAAAATGGAGATCATCACCTGCAAAACACCAGTCTCAACGTCAACAGTGAAGAGGCGAGTCCGGGATGCTGGTTTTCTAGGCAGAGTTGCAAAGAAAAAGCCATATCTCAGACTTGCCAATAAAAATAAAAGATTAAGATGGGCAAAAGAACACGGATACTGGACAGAGGAACAGAGGAACTGCCTACAAGGCCAGCATCATGGAGTTGCCGCTTCATTGTTGACGTTGAGACTGGTGTTTTGCGGGTACTATTTAATGCAGCTGCCAGTTGATGACTTGTGAGGCATCTGTTTCTCAAACTAGACTCTCTAATGTACTTGTCCTCTTGCTCAGTTGTGCACTGGGGCCTCCCACTCCTCTTTCTATTCTGGTTAGAGCCAGTTTGCACTGTTCTGTGACGGGAGTATTACACAGCGTTGTACGAGATCTTCAGTTTCTTGGCAGTTTCTCGCATGAGTGATGAGTTTCAGAAGAAAGGTAATTGATTCTGGCCATTTTAAGCCTGTAATCAAACCCACAAATGCCGATGCTCCAGATACTCAACTAGTCTAAAGAAGGCCAGTTTTTTTGCTTCTTTAATCAGCACAACAGTTTTCAGCTGTGCTTACATAATTGCAAAAGGGTTTTCTAATGGTCAATTAGCCTTATTAAATTATTAACTTGGATTAGCTAACACAGTGTGCCAATGGAACACAGGAGTAATGGTTGCTGATAATGGGCCTCTGTACGTTTCCTGCAACAATAGTCATTTACAACATTAACAATGTCTACACTGTATTTCTGATCAATTTTGATGTTATTTTAATGGACAAAAAAATGTGCTTTTCTTTCAAAAACAAGGACATTTCTAAGTGACCCCAAACGTTTGAATGGAAGTGTATGTGTATATAAAATACAGTACCAGTCAAAAGTTTGGACACACCTACTCATTCAAAGGTTTTTCTTTATTTTTTACAATTTTCTTCATCGTAGAATAATAGTGATGACATCACAACTATGTAATAACACATGGAATCATGTAGTAAACAAAAAAGTGTTAAACAAATAAAAAATATTTTATATATGAGATTCTTCAAAGTAGCCACCTTTTGCCTTGATGACAGCTTTGCACACTTGGCATTCTCTCAACCAGCTTCATGAGGAATGCTTTTCCAACAGTCTTGAAGGTGTTCCCAAATATGCTGAGCACTTGTTGGCTGCTTTTCCTTCACTCTGCGGTCTAACTCATCCCAAACCATCTCAATTGGTTTAAGGTCGGGTGATTGTGGAGGCCAGGTCATCTGATGCAGCTCTCCATCCCTCTCCTTCTTGGTCAAATAGCCCTTACACAGCCTGGAGATGTGTTTTGGGTCATTGTTCTGTTGAAAAAAAATAGCCACATTAAGCGCAAACTTGTGGTAGCCATGCTGTTTAAGTGTGCCTTGACTTCTAAATAAATCACTGACAGTCTCACCAGCAAAGCACCCCCACAACATCACACCTCCTCCATGCTTCACAGTGGGAACCACACATACAGAGAACATCCGTTCACCTACTCTGCGTCTCAGAAAGACACGGCGGTTGGAGCCAAAAATCTTACATTTGGACTCATCAGACCAAAGGACAGATTTCCACCAGTCTAATGTCCATTGCTTGTGTTTCTTGGCCCAAGCAAGTCTCTTCTTATTGGTGTACTTTAGTAGTGGTTTCTTTGCAGCAATTTGACCATGAAGGCCTGATTCACGCAGTCTCCTCTGAACAGTTAATGTTGGGAGGTGTCTGTTACTTGAACTCTGTGAAGAATTTATTTGGGCTGCAATCTGAGGTGCAGTTAACTCCAATGAATTTATCCTCTGCAGCAGGTAACTCTGCATCTTCCTTTCCTGTGTCAGTCCTCATGAGAGCCAGTTTCATCATAGAGCTTGATGGTTTTTGCAACTGCATTTGAAGAAACATGAAAGTTTCTGGATTGACTGACCTTCATGTCTTAAAGTAATGATGGACTGTAATTTTTCTTTGCTGATTCGAGCTGTTCTTGCCATAATATGGACTTGGTCATTTGCCAAATAGAGCTATCTTCTGTATACCACCCCTACCTAGTCACAACACAACTTATTGGCTCAAACGCATTAGGAAGGATAGAAATTCCACAAATGAACATTTAACAAGGCACAACTGTTAATTGAAATGCATTCCAGGTGACTACCTCGTGAAGCTGGTTGAGAGAATGCCAAGAGTGTACAAAGCTGTCATCAAGGCAAAAGGTGGCTATTTTGAAGAATCTGAAGTATAGTATATGATTCCATGTGATATTTCACAGTTTTGGTGTTTTTATACTATTTTCAACATTGGAGAAAAATGTAAAATAAATTAAAACCCTTGAATGAGTAGGTGTGTCCAAACTTTTGACTGGAGATTATTTCATTTTCAAATAACCAAAAGGGAGAGGTTGTGATCTGAAGAAAGGGAAAAAGGCCATTCTTTAACATGAGGTAAGAAATTCTTACTAATCTGCTAGAGAACCAGTTCAGATTTAAGTATAACTTTTGTATGACTAAGCCTTTAGTGAGCGATTTAATGCTTTAATATTTAATCATTTCTGCCCTCCGAATTCATATTCATTTTTAAATAGGCCCATTTAATTTTGTGTTGCTTGCCGTTCCAAATACAATTTAATATTTTTTGCTGCTCATATAATGACGTAAAATAAGATGCTAGGTGTAAGCAAGGCTATAAGTATATAGGTAAACTTGGATAGGACTAATATGTTAAATCAGGGTGATTTTTCAACAAATAGACAGATATTTTCCTTTCCATGGTTGCAAGAGCTTATCTCTTTTAGTTAACTTTCTATTAAAATGTATTGTAGTGAGATAATTTCTTTTGGGATATGAATATTGAGTATGTTCACTTCACCATCATACCATTTTATTTGAAAAACTACACAGGAATGTAAAAGTTGTATTTTTTTTAATGATCTAGTTGTAACGGTTTTCCTCCTCTTCTGAGGAGGAGTAGGAAGGATCGGACCAATATGCAGCATAGTACGTGTCCATGTTAATATTTATTTAAACTGAACACAAAACAAAATAACAAGAGCATGACCGAAAACTAAACAGTTCTGTCTGGTGCAGAGACAGAAAACAATCACCCACACTCAAAATGGGAAAACAGGCTACCTAAGTATGGCTCTCAATCAGAGACAACGATAGACAGCTGCCTCTGATTGAGAACCATACCAGGCCAAACACATAGAAATACAAAAACATAGAACACATAGAACGCCCAAAAAGGAACTAAAGTCAGGACGTGACACTAGTACGTAACATAGTACACTTATCAGAATTTTGTTGTAATCCAGAAAGGTTTGAATAGTTGTCTAGATCATCTATGAGGATGTGGAGGGACATTTGCCTCAATGCTGTCATATCCGTGGCTTATTGCTAGTGTGGCTTTCAGTTAGTTACTTTTGGCAACCTACCCTGTGAGAGGGAATATCATCATATATTTCATCAAATCTGACTAACCCAGTGCACTGCTTGCTATGAATTCTATTGGAGGGTGTTTGCATGTTTATGTAAAAATACACACCCCTGACTCTCACACAAAACCTATACACATTCCCATACAGTGCAATCGGAAAAGTATTCTGACCCCTTCACCTTTTCCACATTTTGTTACATTACAGCCTTATTCTAAAATGTATTAAATACAAATTTCCTCAATCTACACACAATATCCCACAATGACAAAGTGAAAACAGGTTTTTAGAAATGTTTGCAAATGTTTAAAAAATATTTACCTAAGTATTCAGACCCTTTGCTATGTGAATCAAAATTGAGCTCAGGTGCATCCTGTTTCCATTGATCAACCTTGAGATGTTTCTACAACTTGGAGCCCACCTATCGTAAATTAAATTGATTGGACATGATTTGTAAAAAGCACACACCTGTCTATATAAAGGTCCTATAGTTGACAGTGCATGTCAGAGCAAAAAAACAAGCCATGAGCACCAAGGCAGGATTGTGTCGAGGCACAGATCTGGGAAAGGGTACCAAAACATTTCTGCAGCATTGAAGGTCCCCAAGAACACAGTGGCCTCTTAAATGGAAGACATTTGGAACCACCAAGACTTTTCCTAGAGCTGGCCACCCGGCCAAACGAAGCAATCGGGGGAGAAGGTCCTTGGTCAGGGAGATGGCCAAGAACCCGATGGTCACTCTGACGGAGCTCCAGAGTTCCTCTGTGGAGATGGGAGAACCTTCCAGAAGAACAACCATCTCTCCTTTATTCCACCAATCAGGCCTTTATGGTAGAGTGGCGAGACAGAAGCCACTCTCAGTAAAAGGCACATGACCACCCACTTGGAGTTTGCCAAAAAGGCACCTAAAGGACTCTGACCATGAAAACCAAGATTGAACACTTTGGCCTGAATGCCAATCGTCACATCTGGAGGAAACCAGGCACCGCTCATCACCTGGCCAATACCATCCCTACGGTGAAGCATGATGGTGGCAGCATCATGCTGTGGGGATGTTTTTCAGTGGCAGGGACTGGGAGACTAGTCAGGATCGAGGGAAAGGTGAATGGAGAAAAGTACAGAGAGATCCTTGATGAAAACCTGCTGCAGAGCGCTCAGGACCTCAGACTGGGGCTAAGGTTCATCTTCCAACAGGACAATGACCATAAGCACACAGCCAAGACAACGCATGAGTGGCTTCGGGACAAGTCTCTGAATGTCCTTGAGTGGCCCAGCCAGAGTCTGGACTTGAACCCGATTTGAACATCTCTGGAGACCTGAAAATAGCTGTGCAAAGACGCTCCCCATCAACCTGACAGAGCTTGAGAGGATCTGCAGAGAAGAATGGAAGAAACTCCCCAAATACAGATGTGCCAAGCATGTAGCGTCATACATACCCAGGAAGACTAGAGGCTGTAATTGCTGCCAAAGGTGCTTCAACAAAGTACTGAGTAAAAGGAGTCTGAATAATTATGAAAATTTGATATTTCAAAAACCTGTTTTTGCTTTGTCATTGAGGTATTGTGTGTAGATTGATGGGGAGAAAAAAAATCAATTTAATCAATTTTAGAATAAGGCTGTAACATAACAAAATGTGGAAAAAGTGAAGAGGTCTGAATACTTCCAAATGCACTGTACACTATATATACACCTAAACAAACACACACACACTTCTGCAGTCATCATATGCTGCTGCTACTCTGTTCTTTATTTTACTCTTTATCATCTATCCTGATGCCTAGTCACTTTACCCTGCCTTCATTTGCATATCTACCTGAAATACTGTACCTCATACCCCTGCACATTGATCTGGTACTGGTATTCCCTGTCTGTATATTGCTCCATTCTTGTGTATTTTACTCCTCGAGTTACCATTTTTTACTATAATTTTTTTTTTTACTCTGCATCTTTGGGAAGGGCTAGTAAGCAAGCATTTCACAGTAAAGTCTACACCCATTGAATTTGACGCATATGACAAATAAGAATGTGATTTGATTTATCCCAGGCCAGATTCACATTTCAAGCCTAAATCAAAAATGAAAATTTCCAAAAGGTAACAAAAATATCAAAATATAGTCAACTTGATAATTTACATTCTTACCAACCATGAAAGAAACCTGCTAAACATGTTCGAATTTACCACCTGAAAATTACTTACTTACTGGCTGTTTACTAGCTCAATAACAATATGTTCATCCATTATCTTTCAGCAGGAGCAAGAAAATGTAAGCCATTACAGTCATGGTCAAGGTGGGTAGCCCACGTCAAGAACTAGGGCATGTCAGTATGTCTACTATTGCTCTCTTTCTCAGATTCATTGGTTTAGAGAGAAGCACTTCTCCATGCCTGTCGGATCTGTTTCCATGGAGTCCCGAGAATGGAGGCAGCGATGAAGAAAAACACCAAGATGAGGCCCTTGGCCAGAGACAGGGAGTACGACTCACCTGGAGATAGAGGGGTGGAGGGAAAGAGTTCATCCTACTGTAATCATCCATTTAGCATATTTAATTAGTCACATTTTGGGACAGCAGAGTCTCACCTGTATAATACCTGGTGAGGGGGAAGGCAAGCTGGGGCCAGCACACATCGTTCCTGTCGCAGTCATACTCAGTAAAGTTAATCTGAAACCTGAAGGACACCAGGGCAGAACCACATCAGAGTTTTATTCACTGCACTTACCAACTGTTCAACATAGTCAGGAAACCTTATACTGAGGCTATATTTACATTCTCAGGCCTTTAGCCTTTCAGACTCACCTGGTTTTGGGTGGTCCTGTGTTGATGGAGATATCAGTGAAGGTGATGGAGGAGGTGACAGGGAAAGTCTGAATCCCAGTTGGCTCCAGACAGGGGTCACCCCCTCCACACTCAAACTTCCAAGTGGACACATGGTCACTGTGGAGAGGCAACACTCACATCAGACACAGTGCAGTAAACAAGGAGGACTTTATTCAATCACACATCCAATCAATGCATTGTAATGGGCCCGTCCTGAGTATGAACAGAAGGTCAGCACAGACAGAAAGGAAAGATGTTTGTGATGGCAATGGACAGTGTTGAAGGCTGTTACCACATACCTGACTTCCACTGCTTGTATCTCCCGCTGAGGCAACCCCCCCACCACCTCTGTTACAATGCTCCTAACGTGGATGTGCCGGTGGGAGGGAATCCCAGAACATATTCCAATACCACCACCCACAGGCTGGTTGGAGTTCAGTTCTACAACTGTTGGTTATTCAGTGTGTTGGATACAGAAGTGGAATTGAAGCAAGCAACAAAGCCAAAATAATGAATTAATAGGGTGAATATTTTGGCTAATATTTAGATGAATTTAACAGTTAAAGTTTGAAAGGTTTCTACTCACAGCTAATGTTCAACCAGTCAGTCAGGTTCAGAACATCTGGGTCTCCATTCCTCGCTATGTGTGTTGCTGTGCTCAGTGCCCTCTGAAGAGAGGCCACATTCTGACTAGCAGAGAGAAAAAAGAAAAAAAAGGAGGTCAAACATTTTACAGGAGACATGGATCCTTTCCATTTGCAGGCATGCAGCTGTAATTTGATCAACTCCAGAAATGCTATTTATTTGTGTGTGTGTGTGTTTCAAGTTTCTAAGTTGTATTGTCACATGCACAGGATACAGTATGTGTAAAACAGTACGGGACACACTCTTTTTACACGACTTCGATACAAAGATTTTCGTAGCAGGTTAGGAGAGCATTTTCGCTAACCCTAACCCTTTTCTTAACCTTAACCTCAGTCTCCTAACCTGCTACGAAAAAGTCGGTGTCGAAGTGGCGTGAAAATATTTTTTTTGTGTATCCAGTGACTCACCTAAGCAGGCTACATTGGGTCAGGTTCTGTAGGCTCACAGGTAACAGACATCCTGCAGTTGAGTTCTCCCCAAATAGTACTATTCTCCCCTCAGAGGCACACAGTCCACTGCTTACTGAAAACAGAAATAGAAAAACATGAATACACATACACTAACAGGCCACAAGCCATCCAACAGATGTAACTGCTGGTTCTCACAATAGTCTAATCGAAGTGCCTAAGCTAAAATATGTAATATATTTTTGATGTGTAGAGTTAAATAATTGAGACCTTTCAAAGCCGTTGATTTTTCAGTGCACTATCCATGGTACAAAGACGACCGTTACCTGGCTTCCAAAGATTGACTGGGGTCCTCTGTATGACTGTTCTATTCCCCAAGGTGTCCACAATCCCACCAATCACAGGCCTGCCCACCTGGTAACCTGAGAGATTACACAAGGCTTTGTCTGTAAATCAGTGAAACTAGTCTCATCTTTTTATGTTGCACATTAAGATCCCCATTATGAAACGCTTAGAAAAAGTGTATTAGGTTGCACAAACCTGGGTTCCCCGAGTTGGGCTGAGCCAAAGCATCTCCATTCAGAAACACAACTGAATAGCTGGCTGTCAAACCCACTGTGAGAAACACATAAAAGCAGAACAATTCTCTGTTAATTATTAACAAACACAACGTCGTTGATACGGATAATTAATGATACTACAAATACCCAGTAATGCCCAGCATGTAAAAACTAAACAAAAGAGGCCCTTACCACTAGCAGAAAGGACATTCCCAAGTATGCGGGTTAGTGTGATATTTGTGAGACCATTCCCTTTCCAGAAGAATTTGTAATTTAAGGCCAAGGTCACATTTTCACACAGCAGTCTGCCATTTTCAGCCACAGGACTCGCGACAAAGGGCCTCAGATCAACAGCCATTTTATCCGTGACATCCACTGTGACCACACCTGAAATGTTTCCCCAATGACCACACAAAGCAAATCAAATCAATCAGAAAAAGTTGAAAAAGTAAGTAATTGTTCTGATCATAGAGAGAGACAGTACCCCCTTGGCCATCCCTGACTTGCACCCTCAGCTCAGTTGGTGTCGTCTGTAAGGGGGGTCCAGTTGGGCAGGAAAGGAGACGGGTCACACACTGCGCTTGGAAGTTTTTCAAAAATGCCACAGGGGCATTATCTACACACTGGCCAACCAGGGAGTTCTGAGGAATTAAGACATAAATTAGACACATCAGATGGCATAGAAGACAAAACACTTTGCTTTGAGCCACAGAGACTTCTGACTGTACATTTACAAACACACAGTTTAAACACACACAGAGAGAGAGAGAGAGAGAGAGAGAGAGAGAGAGAGAGAGAGAGAGAGATATTCAGGCACACAAGCCTAACCTGAGGAATGGTGAAATACTGATCACTTATGGTAAAAATGGGATCCCCCTGCTGGTAGATATGGGTGGGCAGTGGAGCTGACAGCACTGGCCTTTGGAAAGATGGCCTGGGCTTTGGTGTGCTGGAGCACGTATAGAAGAAGGCACAACACATATTAGGTCGATGCAGTAAAGGAGATATAGCAAACACAAAACCTCTATCAATTAAGATTGAAGTCTACGTTTATCAAGACAAAAATGTCTTAAGGAAATAGACGGCGCCTCACATTGTGTCCCCTTCATAAAAGAGTCCAAGGAAGGGATTGTTTTCAGGCAGGGAGATGACACAGAGAAATGGAAACCAATCAGGGGCATTTTCAGCAGACTGTGCAATGCACAGGTAATCAGGAACTGGAGAAACTTCCCCTCCAAAGGCCCCCGAAAGACACTGGCCCTGAAACAGCTTCAGGGCTTCAGGGGAACAGTCCTGGGGGAGACACATGACAGAAACACCATTACCTGATGGACAGACAAACAGAATCAAAATGTCTACTCTAGCCACAGAGCAAGCAGATTAGTATGTGTAAAGATGGATGTAAATACCTTGTCACAGCAGCATCGCACATCACAGGCTCCCACAGTGAGGTCGCAGGAACAGGAGCCCAGGGGCCGGTACACTTGGTTGGGAATGACTGTTTTGTTGTCTGACAAAAATAAAAAAAGCACTATTAAAAAAGGGGGACAACCAGACAAACAAAATATCTCTTGGATTGATTAAAGATACCTACTTTAAAAAGAGCCAGACTTACCAGACACAGGTTCAGTGGGAAACACCTGGGCATAGATCCTAGCCTGGATTAGCAGTGAAGTCTGAGATGTGTTCCCCAGACAGGCAGACACACGTAGAGTCTCCAGCACACACAGTGGCTCAGGACAGCAGTCTGTGTCATTATTATTACCACACAGGAGCAGGCTGCGGTTCAGACTCAGCTGCACTCGCACTGTAGTCTGACACACAGGGAAAGAGAGAGGTTGCAGGGAGACAGCGATTAAGTGGCAAGAGTAATTTCCATGAAGAAAGTTCTGAATGGTGTCAATCATCTGGTGTCTTTGTGTGCAGACAAGACTATTTGGTTGCTAACAAAATATTTTATGTCAACTTAAACCATGAAAAAGCTGCCCACTTGTGTGGTATGTGGTGCTGCTAAAAGGCCAGGTAGAGGTAGCAGTCATTTTTGGCAGCAGTGGTCAGGGGGGACTCTGTCGTGCTAAAAAACAGCTCCTGATGAGAGCAGTATGTCACACACTTACCTTGCCCACCAACTCCTGTGTGAGAACCCACTGTGTCAGATCTTCTGAGCATGATGGGGGTGGAAGGCGACCTGTCAAAATGAATCCACAAAATGCATGTCATTGCTTACAAAACCCATGCCATGGACAATGACAAGTGCTCACTGACAACACCATGCAAGTAGCTTATTTACCTGGGGGATTGGAGCGCGATAGAGAGCTCAGGGTCAGGGATATGCCAGATGTGTTTCCAAGCAAGAAAGCAGACAATCTAGGTCCAGATGTGACGAGATACGACGGCTGAAAAACTAGAAAAGGGATTGCTGCTTGATGTTAGCCAGGTAACGTTAGCTAGCTACAGTTAGCTAGCCTTAGGGCCACACATCATGTTAGTTAATTAATTGATGGAAAAAGTATGAGAGTTGAATGACTTACCGACATTGCTCTTTGCATCCGTAATCAAAACAATCAGAATAATGTATACACATCGACATAGAACACGTGCAGAAAGTATATTAGCCATCGCTGAAAATATGGGTTCACCAGGGAGTCGCCATTTTTACGAAGTGTTGTAGAGATGTCTAGCTATGGCAACGACATATCAACCAATCACAGCTTATACGATGACTTGTTCTCTCGTGCGCCATAGAGGCCATGCTACTGTTCAGACAGTCAACAGCGACGCTTGTGGAGCCGAGTGTGTACTATAAAAACAGACAAATAATCATGCAACTGTTAAAGAACGCTAACTTCTTGAAACCAACATGGAACATTATATATAATCTCTGCATGGCCTCGAATTAATTTGCAACACAACATGAAAACAAAAGCATAACGTTGCAAAGATGATCTGTTGAGCCAATGTATAATCCTATACACTAGATGGCGGCAATTCATCAGCTCCAATAGTAGAGTTAAAATGACAAGGAAAAACACGAGGAAGGAAGCAAAAGCCTTAGGAATTAGCAAACAATGGAGCCTGTTGGATCAGTCGAAGATCAAATGAAAGCTGTACTAGACTGTCTGATCACTGAGGATAAAATACCCACAGATGCCAGCACTACTTTGAAGCTCTTCATAAACAACCTTGACGAGTGCTCAAGGTAAATCTGGTTGGAAAGTGCCTAATGTGAATAAAAAATATAAAAAATAAGTGCCTAATGTGTTTTCTCTGGCAGTTGTAGGGAAGAGCATGTGTAGCCTCACCTGTATATGAATGATGTACTACTGCTTCTGCCAGAATATCTGGGATTTTGTGGCACAGGCAGTATGTGGTAGTGCAATGACTGGAACAAACTGCAAAAACCACTGAAGCTGGAGACTCATATCTCCCTCACTAACTTTAAGCACCAGCTGTCAGAGCAGCTCACAGATCACTGCACCTGTACATAGCCCATCTGTAAACAGCCCATCCAACTACCTCATCCCCATACTGTATTTATTTATCTTGCTCCTTTGCACCCCAGTATCTCTACTTGCACATTAATCTTATGCACATCTATCACTCCAGTGTTTAATTGCTAAATTGTAATTATTTCGCCACCATGGCCTATTTATTGCCTTACCTCCCTTATCTCACCTCATTTGCACACACTGTATATAGACTTTTTCTACCGTATTATTAACTGTATGTTTGTTAATTCCATGTGTAACTCTGTGTTGTTGTACGTGTCCAACTGTTTTGCTTTATCTTGGCCAGGTCGCAGTTGTAAATGCAAACTTGTTCTCAACTAGCCTACCTGGTTAAATAAAGGTAAAACAAAAGAAATACATTTTTACCCCTTAACCACAAGGTTGCTGCTTCAAGCTCTGCAATGACTGTTCTCATTCAATCACTACGTTGGTGGCAGCAGTGGTATATTATCTGCGGTCTCTGAGTGACTGGTTCAAGCCCACCACTGACTGTTCCTACCATCTTGTTACACATTCATTGTTTGCCGTTTGTGTCACTGTCTCTTGATGGCATCACATATTGTCCCCACACCAGATACAAACATACACAGACGCACACAAACAACGACTACATCTCATCTGCCCAGTCCTGCATTCTCACACCCCCATCCCTTGTGCCTGCATGATTATTATAATATTTTTTTAAACCTTTATTTAACGAGGCAATTATTGATTTTCACATGGCCTTAAATTGTACCAATTTGTTTTTCTCGGTCGTCCATGCTATTTCAATAATAAATAATTTGAGTTTCCATGGTGATGTTTTCAATGATCCGTATTAACTAATTTGCTATCCTGAATATGTGTTTGATCATGTCATTACAGATGTTTCAACATCTGGCGAAAGTCAACCACCTTTTGGTTCTTAGAGAGATCCAACCCTGTTTGTCCACTATAGTGGAACATTACAAATCTTACTGTTCTAAAAAATAATCCATGGTGAGATGTATTCTTTAGCAATGCAGTAATGTTTCAGCAGCTTTCCTTTTCAGACCTCCACAGAGGTCATCATTTTTGTTTTAGTGTGAGTGGCATTGTCAATATAAACAGTGATCTTGTTGGCCTCGTTTTAAGTTCCATGTTATATCATACCCGCAAGACATGCTAACCTCTCACTATTACAATAACAGGGGAGGTTAGCATTTTTGGGGGGGATATGATATTTATGCCTGTGTAACTCTCTCACTCATTATAATTATTTACGATTCATTTAGGAATATATGTAATAATGGTAGCATCCACATGAATGTAGAAGTGTTTAGAAATATTCTTATTTACAATACAAGTGACTCCAAAATGACACAGTACATTATGTACCATTCATTTTATTGGGCACAAAATAATCTGAAATATAACCTAAACAAACAGCAAATGCATCCAACAAGTTTGTAGTCACAAGTTTGATGTAGTCATTGCGTGCTATGAATATGGGACCAAATGCTTAACTTTTGACTACTTTAATACACATACAGTTGAAGTCAGAAGTTTACATACACTTTAGCCAAATATATTTAAACTCAGTTTTTCACAATTCCTGACATTTAATCCCAGTAAAAATGTACTGTCTTAGGTCAGTTAGGATCACCACTTTATTGTAAGAAAGTGAAATGTCAGAATAATAGTGGAGAGGAGGATTTATTTCAGCTTTTATTTCTTTCATCACATTCCCAGTAGGTCAGAGGTTTACATAGACTCAATTAGTATTTGGTAGCATTGCCTTTAAATTGTTTTAACTTGGGTCAAATGTTTCAGGTAGCCTTCCACAAGCTTCCCACAATAAGTTGGATGAATTTTGGCCCATACCTCCTGACAGAGCTGGTGTGGGCCTCCTGTTTTAGGCCTCCTTGCTCGCACATGCTTTTTTTAGTTCTGCCCACACATTTTCTATAGGATTGAGGTCAGGGCTTTGTGATGGCCACTCCAATACCTTGACTTTGTTGTCCTTAAGCCATTTTGCCACAACTTTGGAAGTATGCTTGGGGTCATTGTCCATTTGGAAAACCCATTTGCATCCAAGCTTTAACTTCCTGACTGATGTCTTAGATGTTGCTTCAATAAATCCACATAATTTTCCTCCCTCATGATGCCATCTATTTTGTGAAGTGCACCAGTCCCTCCTGCAGCAAAGCACCCCCACAACATGATGCTGCCACCCCCGTGCTTCACGGTTGGGATGGTGTTCTTCGGCTTGTGTAACAGTATAACTTTAGACCGTCCCCTCGCCCATACCCAGGCGCAAACCAGGGACCCTCTGCACACATCAACAACAGTCACCCACGAAGCATCGTTACCCATCGCTCCACAAAAGCCACAGCCCTTGCAGAGCAAGGGGAACTACTACTTCAAGGTCTCAGCAAGTGACGTCACCGATTGAAACGCTATTTAGCGCGCACCACCGCTAACTAAGCTAGCCGTTTCACATCCGTTACACTTGCAAGCCTCACCCTTTTTCCTCCAGACATAACAATGTATGGGATGTACAGCATCATTCTCTGACAATTCATATCTAATTTACCTTCAACAATCATGTTGCGTGCATATTTAGCTAGTATGGTTAAACCGTGTGTGTGCTAAACTGCTAACTGGTTTTCTCTCCAGGGCCTAGAGGTGCTGCAGTCTCGCTGTACGTCAATGACCCGGCGGGCGGCAGGACTGCCCATGCTCATCCTGTGAGTGGTGTCAGCAGAGGAGGCCAGTAAGGCTCTGTCCCTCCTGGCCCACAGCATACACACCCTGCTGGGCACAGCCAGAGCCCCTCTGCCCCAGGACTGGGACAAGACACTGGTCCTGCCACAAGTAACACACATCATCAATGCTCCAAACATAAGTTGTTTATGTGTTTCTGTGATTATTTAGTTAGTTAGTAAATAAATGATTAAGCCAATTGGTGTATAGAGGATTTATAGTAAAAGCTGGGTTCGTGCAGATAACCAATAATTTACGACGTTCAGATGAGACTGACGTGAGGTAAAGAATAATTCATTAATAGAAGACTAATTAACCAGATATTAAAATATCTGAACAGTTATATTCAGAAAAGTATAACTTTGTAATCTGAAGAATTTTCCGTGGTGCCCCAACTTTCTAGTTAATTAAATGTACATGATTAGTTTAATCACGTAATAATAATTAGAGAATTGATTTGATAAACAGTCTTCATCTTTAATGATGCCAAAGACACAACACCACTATGCTCAAAGGGTTATTATTTTTACCTGTCTATCAATAGGTGTCCTTTGTGAGCTATTGGAAAATCTTCCTGGTCTTTGGGGTTGAATCTGTGTTTAAAATTCACTGCTCGACTGAGGGACCTTACAGATACTTTTATGTGTGGGGTACAGAGATGAGGTAGTCATTCAAAAATCCTGTTAAACAGTATTATTGGACACAGATTGAGTCCGTGCAACTTATTATGTCACTTGTTTGCATATTTGTACTTTTTAACTTATTTTGGCTAATCATAACAAAGGAATTGAATACTTATTCACTCAAGGCTTTTCATTTTTTATTAATTAGTAAAAATAAAAATAAAACATCATTCCAGTTTGACGTTATGGGATATTGCGTGTAGGCCAGTGACAAAATATCTAAATTTAATACATTGTAAATTCAGGCTGTAACACAAAATGTGGAAAAAATCAAGAGGGTATGAATACTTTCTGAAGGCACTGTGCATGCAAGTTACCTACCACCAACACAGATGAGATGCACAGCCATAGGGATACTCAAGTACAGGTCAGTTAGCATTCTGTCTCATGTTGGCTTTCCCCCTCCTCTCCCCCAGGTGTGTGCAGTCAACACCCTACAGGCCCTGGTACGGGGCTCTGGGCTGAGGGTAGGTGTGCTGCAGCTTACCCAGGCTGTGGCAATGCTGTCCCTGACCCTTCTCAGCTCCCACTGCTGGACCATGAGGAATGCTGCCCTACTGTAAGACCTCCTCTCCTCTCACAACTGTAATGCACACACACAGAGTCAAATATCACATTTCAGTGTAATTTGTATTGTCTGAAACTGACCAAATAAAACATGTAATTATATAGACCGGGCAAAAATCTATTAGGCCCACTTGAGTGGTCTGCTCCAATTTGTTTCATGTAGTAATGACTATCAGACATGCATGTTAAATGATTGATTTGTTATTGTGCACCCTCTGACTGACCTCTTTCCCATGCACAGGCGCTCTGTGCTCCAGGATGCTGGGTCAGTGCTCTGGGGGTGAGGAGGACTCCACCCAGCATGTCATGTCTCCCCTCCTGCCTTCTTCACCCAGTTCCCTGCCTTGCAGCCCTTCCTCCTGGGGGAGTTGAGGGGGGCAGCAGGGAACTTACACGGTCCCTAGAGGAGGCCCGGCTCCGCCTGTATCCCTCCCTCTACCCTGAGAGGGGTCCAAGACCAAACAGGGTGATTACTGTTTTCATGTCATTATTACATTTCCTCAAAGAGACAAGCAAAATGATCCCTACTCAATGAAACAGGTGATTATGTACACTACTGTTCAAAAGTTTGGGGTCACTTAGAAATGTCATTGTTTTTGAAAGAAAATAATTTTTTTGTCCATTACAATAACATTAAATTGATTAGAAATACAGTGTAGGCGTTGTTAATGTTGTAAATGACTATTATAGCTGGAAACGGCTGATAAACTGACGAGTTTCAGAAGATAGTTCTTTGTTTCTGGCCATTTTGAGCCTGTAATCGAACCCACAAATGCTGATGCTCCAGATACTCAACTAGTCTAAAGAAGGCCAGTTGTATTGCTTCTTTAATCAGCACAACAGTTTTCAGCTGTGCTAACATAATTGCAAAAGGGTTTTCTAATGATCAATTAGCCTTTTAAAATGATAAACTTGGATTAGCTAACACAACGTGCCATTGGAACACAGGAGTGATGGTTGCTGATAATGGGCCTCTGTACGCCTATGTAGATATTCCATAAAAAATCTGCCGTTTCCAGCTACAATAGTCATTTACAAAATTAACAATGTCTACACTGTATTTCTGATCAATTTGATATTTTAATGGACAAAAAATGTGCTTTTCTTTCAAAAACAAACTTCTGTCATCCGGTTAAAGGATGCCAAACCTGTATGTGTGAGGATCTAGACCTCCAAAACCTTGGTTGCCATGACCCCCCTCCCAATACATGAGTACCCTGCTCCATTTGACAGGAGACTGGCAAGGTCCCAGGACCACTGTGCTCACAACCGTCTGCATGAATAGCTACTGCAGATCAGAGCCATCCTGGACTGAGCTCTATGCACACACAGCTGAGGGTTTACAGAACAGAATAAAAGGGAAAGATTCCATTGAGGTCATAGAGATCCTTTAATTCATGTTATTTTTAATTCAGTGATTGTCAGGTTTTATAATCTGTTTTCTATTTCCCCGGCCCTCTCCCTGATGTGATGTGATGGGCTATGTAGAGTCCAGACTATGGCTGGTGATGGAGGTTCAACATTTCCCACTGGTGCGGGGGGCCTACCTCTGGGAGTGACAGGCATGCTGTGGGGGCGCTGCTCACAGGGGTTCCTCAACCAGCTGAGTAATATACTCCAGGCAGAGCTGCACTCACCACAGGCTCCAAGTATCTCTCTCGCTTTCGCTCTCTCTCACTCACTCACTCACTCACTCACTCACTCACACTTTTCCAGAAACACAGTTCAGTCATGATGTGCTAACTAACCACATTGTGTTTGTGTTAACCATCCCACCATACAGAAGGTTTATGACATGATTTGTGAACCTTACAGGTTGGGTGCACCTCCTTCCGGCTCTATCTACTTCTTGTGTGCAGAGCCCAAGTGGGTTTGGGGGTGTTTATCCTCTGAGAGCTCCGACCTGAGGCTGCCATTGGTCAGTTGGGCGGCGATGGTTTGGGACCAGCACGCAACAGGTGCTGCAGATGGCACTGCAGGTGAGACATGAATGCCGGTATGGACTTGAGCATGCTGGGAAAGTCACCCTGCCCAAAACCTACTGACAGTTTTCATGGACTAGTTTTCAACGCACAATATGAGGAAACCAAGGCATTAAAGATATGTTTGACTTAAAACACACTGCTGCATGGGGCTGAAATCAAGCTGCATGGGGCTGAAATGGGTGTGTATCAGCTTACAGCTATTATATACTAACTAATCAGGCAGACCTGAACAAGACCAGTCAAGGATATCCGTCCTTTTTCTCTGTTGTGTCAAAGTCATTATGGGTTTGCTGAGATTGTTTTATTAAAGAAAACTAAGTCAACACTGCACTACATTCTCTCCATAACCCATTGGTGACCAAATAGGGATCTGCCTTTCAGTCCGCAAATGTTTCCTGTAGCATAGTCTGATAAGAGCTCTTGATCCTTCCTCTAATAAAGAAAACATTATTTTGCCTTTGATAAAAGCCCCATAGGTCCAATCAATCTGCTTGTGTCAGTGCCTGTGTTACACCTCCTTCAGTTTCTGGAAAGCTAAGTGTCCCCACCTATTGGCTGCCCTTTTAGTCCCTTTAATGACTCCACATTCCTGAATTGACAATGCTGACCTGACCTTGCTGTGTGTTATGTTGAATGGTGTTTAACATTGCACTCTGCTCCGTCCTGAAGGAGGCGCTGTTAGACCAGAGTGTGGAGTACAGCAGGATATACTGTATCTGACAGCCCTAGTGGCAGTGATGACTCTTTCCCAGGACCCATCTCCTTCTCCCACACTGGATGGTCCAGTCCTGCTGGAGTGTGTGGAGCTGCTGCTGGTGGCCCTGGCGGGCAACAGAAGGGGGTACAGAGTTCCTCTCCCAGATCCTGTGGGATGCCAGCCTGCTACTCTCCCAAAGGTCAGGATACAGATTCAGCACACCACACTCTTCTCTGTTTTTGCCATGATTTATTACACTGTACAATAACATGTCATTATGGTGTCAGAGACACAAAAAACATGCAGAAGCCTTCAGAGTCTTTTTCTTCTCCCTCTATCTCAATCTTCAGACATCTCTGTTTCCTCGCTGGTGCAGTCTGTTGGAGGTCCACCTGGCCCCGAAGGCCCCTGAGGCTCTCAGGATTGCCTGGGGCCTGTCTGGCTGGGACCCCCTCACTGAGCACGGCCCTGAGGGACCACACTCCTCTCCCTGTCTTCAGCACCAGGTAGAGATCTAGAGCAGGGTCGTAGATTAAAAAGTACAGTATACTATACCTACTGACCTTCTCACAATCTGCTGTCGTTTATCTCATCTCATCATGATAATATCCTCTGCTTGTGCTTCCTATGCATGCTGATCAACACAGTGCTTTACCTGCTGCAGGATGAGAGTAGGCCAGGAGAGGAGGAAGGGAGAGGAGCTTGTACCTCATGCAGGTCAATCAGGCTCTGCCCTTCCTGCTGGAGCTGCTGCTGGAGGAATACTGGGATAATGCTGGTGCCCTGGAAGTGTTGCTGTGTCACCTTCCCCAGTCTGACCTGAGACCTGTACTGAGGGAGGCCAGGGACACTGGGTGAGTTACCGCACTCACAGGCAATTAACAACCTCATGTAAACAGAATATTAGCGGTGAGCAATTGAGTGTTTTTTGAGGTTGGTTCAATTATTTAAAAAAATATCACTGTTTCGGCTTCTATTCTTGTTTTTATTTTTACATTAAATGCAATATGCATTACGTGACTTGAATGCTGTAACAACACAGAATAAAACAATTAATAATGTATTATTTAATTCCAAGTCATCATCTCATCTGTCTGACAAAAATCACTATTTTAGTAGTTCTTCAAAGTAAGTAAGGCATACATTTGACTGCTGAAAACCAATACCTCATGAAGCAACTGCTCTCTATGCCATGATTTATAACTTATAAGAGCCCTGATAATTAACTACATTGACCCTAATCTATTGCATGGCTATTTGTCCTGTCTGTGTTTCTTTTACGCCTGCTAGATAAGAGACAGAAGCAATGGAGTATGGTCATTGTAGTTAATTATCAGGTTTTCTGTGCTAAACTATGCAGAACATTGGTCTGTTGGAAACTACAACTCCTTACTACATTGCTTGATCTGATTTATCTCTAGAGAAACTGCAGCATAATGTGCACATTGAGCCTGTTGAAAAAAAACGAACCAAATGGAATTTAAATAATTGAACCGATGTCGGTCAATTACTTGTTTAAAAAACGAAAAAAATAGCCGACATTTCGGTTAATCGCTCATCACTACAGAATATGTATTTTGTCATTCAGTCTTATGTTCTTTTGGTTGTTGTTCATCGTTCACTCTGTGTTTCATAGGTGTGCTAGTCTCTATGAGCAGGATGAGGCCAACCTGTTTGCAGAACCATCTGTGATGTCAACATCTCGGCTTCCATACCTGCTTCAGCTCGCTGAAAAGTACCCAGCATCGTCAGGGGTGGCAGAGCGCGTGGGTGTGTGCGCCAGGGAGAATGTTACAGACCTGCTGGAGAACTTTGGGGTCTGCAAAGACCTCCAGCCAGGTAACACAGAGGCCAAGGGCCACATATTTACCGATCGTGTCTAACTGTTCTTCCATTCTAGGTGAGCCTCAGCCCGGCCTGGTTGGCTCTTCTCGTGGATTCTGGTTTCCATGGTGGCCTGTTGGCCAGGCCAGTATTCTTCTTGTGGCTGCTGGAAATGTCTGACCTACGGCCCCCTCTGTGATCCTAAGAGTTTATGTAAGAACATCCAGGAAATGACCTGTATGCTCAGCCAGAACGGTATCCAGTTGCCTGCTGCCTTTACTGCAGCTATGACTGGAGACCTGCCTGGATGATACAGTAGTCTGGTTTATTGATTGCCTTAGGACCTCCTCTTTGATGATTTAAGTCCAGAATAAATACATCCATGGATGCTGTATGAATGCCTACGAAAGTTACAAACTATGTGGACTTTGAATGGACACTCTGCAGCTGCTTAATTCCTATGGTCCTATCCCACACTACACTACAGTACAGTACAATGCAGTAGCATTTGGCAGGCAGGCTCTCAGATGAGTAATGTACGAGAGCTGACTGACTACAGCCAGATGAATGGCAATGATCAGATAACTCACTGCTGCTGATGAGAGGCCTGCTAAGTATTGAACAGCTATAACCTATGGAGAGCCTCTCCTTACACCTACAATGCCTGAGCTGAGTGTCTATACTGACTCATCCAAAGAGCCTCATTTCAGTTGATGCTATTGCTTGTTTTATTAACATTGTGTTTGTGCATTTGCATGTCTGCGTAATAATAATGCAACCATGATGCAAGTAATATTTTGCATTGTTTTAAAATTTATGTTTTTAATTTCATAGATGAAATAATCTATTCAAGTGGGATTGTCCTCTCTTCCCTAAAGCCGTTCATGTTTAGATGTGTTTTATCTGTAGCCCAACGTTAAATCCCTCTGTTGTACTTGACTAGACCATGAACAAAGCCCCTCTGTGAGGATATGCATACAGCTGGTTGATTGATTGAAATGATTATACAATTTTAAAAAATACATACTTAAGGGTGCTCAAGCCAGTGATGCCTCAACATACAATTTAAGAAAAGCATCAAAGATGACATTTAATAAAGGAAGGGGGGAATGCAGCAATGGTAGTGGAAAACAATAGAGTATCACAGCATTAAAATCTAGCATCATACAAGGAAATGGTTCCAATTGTTTTTCCAGCATTCATTTTTCCTATCGGGGATTTTTAGAAACACTTAAAATAGGGGCTGTGTTTCATGAAGGTTTATCCTGGCATGACGTTTAGATAATCGTGTAAATCTCTCTAGGACAAGGTGACTTTTATCAATATATTCACCTGTATTTCCCCCGACAAAAAATTAATGCTAATTAGCTGCTAATGTGGCCATCATAAAGAACTACTAATGACATGATGATCTGGACAAGACAGGAGCTTGCAGGGATTTGTAATCTTGCCTGATGTCTACTTTGATTCTAATTCACATTTTCTAATCTGAGCATAAATAGTGCTTAATATATTGATAAAAGTCACCTTGTCCTAGAGAGATGTACATGGTAATCAAAACGTCTCGCCAGGATAAACCTACATGAAACACAGCCCCTATGTTAAGTGTTTCTAAAAATTCCCTATGGGAATAATACATGGTGGAAAAATGATTGGAACCATTTTCCTGTTTGACCGCTAGGTTTTATTGGTATTATGACACCTCCACTGTGGGGTTCTATTACAGAAAAAAAAGAGTTGTTTGTTTCATAAAATAAGCTAATTAGTAAAGTTCCATTTCCTATTAAACTACTCTGGACAGGTACATCTCCCTGAGCTCACATACACCCAATACATACAACAATCAATGTCTTATACATACACAAGACAATCACAATATGATACACCAAAGGCAGACCATATGCTATCCTGGGTATTTTCTTCTCACCCACGTACTGTAGTCTTACGACTCACTTCTTCTTTCTATATTAGCTACGTCTTATTGTGTTTCATCTGCAGCAGAGAGACTCAGACGGTGACGTAATGCCAGCAGTAGGCCGGCAGCAGTAGAGAGAGACAGCATGGGAATACAAGGCTTTATGCTCCGTTAGTGGTCGGCCTTCTTCCTGGATAAGTGTCCATTGTCAGACCGCCTGCCTCCCTCCGTCAGATGAAGATGATTGACTGTACTGTAGAGCTGCTGCTTTCCCTGCAACACCCTACACACTGGAACAGTCTTACATCATAATCATTACAGCAGTCCACTCCTTTTGTTGGAGATGTGCATCTATCAGTGCAGGCAAATATTTGATAAGAGGCTACAGCTACTGTGCTGTCCACCCTCTTTGGAAGCGTTTGTGTGTACATTGGGTCTGAATGACCTTTTCTAATATGTCCTTGATGTGCTTGGAGGAGGTCAGTGTGATCATGTGTGATGTAGTGTTATTGAGGTGAGGAGCGTATACACCAGATGTGATCAACAGTCAGACAAATAATACAATTCTGCCTTCTTGGCCTTGGAGGAAATAATAGTGTGGTTCCAGGATGTGGAGGGCAGCACACAAAGGGGGTAGTGATAACTTAAGAAAACAAGAGTCTATTATCTGAACGTTTGATTCTGAAAAATGAGAGACACAGAGAGATAAACGGGGTGTATAATCTTACAGGATTTAAATAGGTCTAAGAGCAGGTACAATACTATAGCACTAACATAATCTACTGATTTGCCCATTGTGATACCAACACTGTGTGCTTTGAAAACAATCGGTACAAATGTTTCTATGTGAACTCTGTGCTACTTACAGACAGACAAATAACATGTTGTGATTTCGGTCCTTGAGCATGTCTGAACACTGAACTAAAAAATACATTATGAAATGAATCATGGAAATAACTTGTGTAATCTTATACACAACATTTGAGTATTTTCTTGCTCCTTTCACTTCAGTGTTGTTTCCTTGTCTGGCTCACTCTAACTATGACCTATTTAACTGTCCAAATGTTTTTCCATGGGAAACTTTCCATAGATAATTAAGAAAATTAAAGTTGGGCATTTTCCAGAGTGTGTGTGTCGGTGTGTGTGTGTGTGTCGGTGTGTGTGTGTGTGTCGGTGTGTGTGTTTCCTGCACTCTGGCTAGGGTTTAATAGGAACCTGGAGGCAGACCATCTGGCCTTATTAGAGCCTTTGTTACCATTCCCTGAGACTGCAGGGTTACCTGGATACAGTCTCAGAGGTTTTCATTAAGTCTGTGTCTATGTAATGAAATGATTAGCCACGGCAGACAGGAACAAGGCCAAGTAAGCATCAAGGCTTTTATGAGCTGTGTGTTCCATTTAAGGTCACAAGGAATCTGCTTTTCCACTCACTGACATATCACTGCCAGTCTTCTGTTCTGGTTAAGAAAACAATAAGAGGGAACATTCGCACTTTACTCAGCATCAACACAACATGATTTTAGGTCAACTCAATGTAAAGAGCTAATCAAATATATGAAGTCAGTTTGAATAAGATTGGTTTTAACTTCCTCTTACACTGCTATCAGCAGCAGTGGGTATTTGTGTTTACATGAGAGAAAAAGAGAGCGTGAGAGAGTATTTGTGTTAGCTTGGGAAGAAAGAACGAGTGACTGTAGAATGGGATAGAGAGTTTGAGAGAGAGAGGGAGAATGTTTGTATTGGTAATTGACAAAGCAGGGTGACATTTGTGTGAAAAGCCGCTGCTGTGTGAACGCTGACTGAGTCATGCTCTGTTAGTGGCCTGTGGCTCTCTCCTTCTGCTGGGGTCAGCCAACAATGACTGGGGCCTCTCTCCATTAAGCACCAAGCTGCCTGCACAAGGAGAGGAGATAGCATTTAACATTGGCCTCCTTCGGTCCCCATGCCATTATGAAGTCTTGGCCTGTCAGTGACATCAACATGGGTCAGTGACTGAGGCTGAGGGAGAATACAGTAGGGTTGAGAGAGAGGGGCTGTGTGGGGGGATGGAAGGGTCTGTCTGGGATAAAGTGTTGAATGTAAAGTCTATTGCCAGCATTATTTTATAGGGTGTGTCTGATAATAATTCAAGTAACTCTGACACTAAAGTAACCTAGTCCTTAAAATATTGTGAATATTTTTGGTAAAATCTTCTCTGGGATTAGACCTGTAAGTAAAAAAGCCACAGTGAAGTTAAAATCTCTGTCAACAAAATTTGCAGAAAGTATTGTATTTAGAATGAAGGCAAGTAAATCATTAGAGTGGTTTGTTCACCTAAAAAAAGTGTTTTTTAGTGTTAAAAGCAGGAATGTCTGAATAGTAAACTAATCCAGTATGTCTGTTGGCAGTGTGTGAGTTTTTTTGGGAAAATCTTTGGACAGCTCAGGAAGGCAGAGATTTGAGATATACAGTGGAACAGTGTCTGGACTCTGAACAGTCTCTAAAGTGATGTTTTGGAAGCTTGCGAAGTAGGGCAGTGGGGCAAATTATTTATGAGTACTGTAATGTGCTCTATTTGGCCTAGTGGGCCAGCAGGATAAATGGTGAACAAACAAGGGAGACGGGTTTCAA
The DNA here is from genome assembly GCF_018296145.1 of Oncorhynchus tshawytscha. Classification (NCBI taxonomy): domain Eukaryota; kingdom Metazoa; phylum Chordata; class Actinopteri; order Salmoniformes; family Salmonidae; genus Oncorhynchus; species Oncorhynchus tshawytscha. The sequence goes on along the minus strand of NC_056440.1, from coordinate 27,160,177 downwards.
TGCTGCTACTGTACAGGGAGATTGTTCCTTTTTTATTTTTCTGCATTTATTTTTTCTTTCCATGTATCCTGCAGCCTATAATCTGATTGGCAGGGCAGTTCTATGCTGCCAAACGAGGAGATCAAGTCTTACCACCGTAAAAAAAAAGATTGGAAAAAACTGATCAGTATAACAAGGCCCTTGCTGACCAAGTCTAGAGTAACAACTTCATGGTTCTTCCTCTGTTTCATTTAACACAGGGTTCAGATCAGAAGATCCTAAAAGAATCAGATGTATTATTTACCAATAAAAACATTTATTAAGCTACTCAAATATCAGGAGAAACCATAAATTATTCAAATCAAACTGCGTTGTATGACCCTCACTATAACTTAATTAAAATTAGTAGCATTCAGTGCCAAATAGGCCTAATCTATTTGAGCATGTACACCTTTAGAAAAAAAGTTTTTTTTGGCTGTCCATAGGAGAAACGTTTTTGGTTCCATGTAGGACCCTCAGTGGAACTGGGCCGGAGTGGTGTCACAGCTGATTACACAGCCCCCATCCCTAGAAAACACAGCTGATTACACAGCCCCCATCCCTAGAAAACACAGCTGATTACACAGCCCCCATCCCTAGAAAACACAGCTGATTACACAGCCTCCATCCCTAGAAAACACAGCTGATTACACAGCCTCCATCCCTAGAAAACACAGCTGATTACACAGCCCCCATCCCTAGAAAACACAGCTGATTACACAGCCTCCATCCCTAGAAAACACAGCTGATTACACAGCCCCCATCCCTAGAAAACACAGCTGATTACACAGCCTCCATCCCTAGAAAACACAGCTGATTACACAGCCCCCATCCCTAGAAAACACAGCTGATTACACAGCCTCCATCCCTAGAAAACACAGCTGATTAAAGTAATTGCATTCTAAACTGAAGATCATGATTAGTTGATTATTGGAGTCAGGTGTGTTAGCTGGGGCTGGGGCAAAAGTGTGACACCACACAGGTTCAAAGGACTGGAGTTGCCAATCCCTGGATTAGAACATGGACACAAAGGCCATTTAGTAGACTACTAATTGAGTTTTGGGATTAGTAATCAGTTAAATTACCTGCAGCAGGCTCACATTGTTGTACAGAGACAACATTGCTTCATTTATTTTATTCGCAATGTCACGCAACAGGTGCTCAAACTTGGTCCCAATGGATAAAGCTTGTTTTCTGCAGTGGTGGAAAAAGTACAAAATGGTCATACTCGAGTAAAAGTAAAGATACCTTAATAGAAAATGACTCAAGTGAAAGTTTAAATGTACTGAAGTATCAAAAGTAAATGTAATTGCTCAAATGTACTTAAGTTTCAAAAGTAAAAGTATAAATAATTTCAAATTCCTTATATTAAGCAAAGCAGGTGGCACCATTTTTAAAATGGTTTTATTTAATGGATAGCCAGGGGCACACTCAGACAATTTACAAACGAAGCATTTGCCAGATCAGAGGCAGTCGGGATGACCAGGGATGTTCTCTTGATAAGTATGTGAATCAGACCATTTTACTGCCTTGCTAATAAGCATTCGAAATATAAGGAGTACTTTTGGGTGCCAGGGAAAATGTATGGAGTAAAAAGTACATAATTGTCTTTAGGAATGTAGTAAAGTAAAAGTTGTCAAAAATATAAATAGTAAAGTACAGATAGCAACAACAAAAAAACACTTAAGTACTTTACACGCCTGTTTTTATGCATGGAGCTAGGTTGGCTCTAGGACCTTGAAGATGCTGGCGCAGCCGCACGATACTGCAAATGGGATTTCCTTGTCCAAGAGAGAGGCTGTTTACGAAGAAAGCTCTACTCCCTTCGACAAGAAAGGGCTGATCTGCAGATGGGAGCAGTTTGACTGAATTATTCAGCATAGGCTTCCACACAAAGTTATTTTTTGGGTTGAGAAATAGCCTATCAATTTAATTTTCGTGCATATTGTTTTCGTTTTAATTCATCCTATAAATTCTACAGTATGTTTTTGTCGTTGCACTTTGTTTTGCTGTGCGTCGCTTTTGTGGGCAGCGCATCCATTGTGGAAGGTAACATTCATATGACTGAAAATCAATGCCTTTGTTCACATTAGTCCACATTATCCGATAGAATGTGTGCATTTGTTACTTGATTAATGTGCAATGCTTTGTTGAAAAAGTTATCATCCTATTTTCAGTTTAAAATGTGAATTTTATAGTTCCGTTATTGTATAGGACCTGAGAAATGTCTAAGCAGTTGCAAAATAAGTTATACAATGTATTTGTTAACAACAAGAAGATTCAATAATACCATTTTTGTTGATTTATTATTAAGCATAATTGCGACACTTCAATGGGAATTCCTTTTTGAATGTATGGCATTGTGGAAACATCAGACTTTTACATTCCACATTTAGTATGTTTTATTTGCTGGTAATTTATTCTCTTAATTTTCAATACAATTATTCCATAAATCACTGAATGTGTCCCCAGACTGCATCAGATTCAATGGTGTGGAGTACAGAGGGGAGCAACAGAGCTCTTCCGCAGGACAAACCTGTCTAAACTGGACCAACACAACCCGGGACTATGATGTAATGGCATATACAGATTCACAAATGGGTAAATTACATTACACAATCAAACATGTAATATGCCATTAAATTGATGTTTCATTGATTTGACACAAGTTTATCATCTGCTACCATTGTTGTGGTGTTCACTACAAGTGCCATGATTTAAATGTCACTCACATTTGTTTTAATGGTACACAGTTTGTTTGGTTATAGATGTTATTTAGAGTGTATAACTGCAGGCTCTAGTCTCTCTGTGTGGGTTATAGTTCAAACCTGACCTTGCTAATATCTGAATCTTTTTGGCAAAATACCTACCCAGAGTATGCATTTCAGTAGTACAGTATATCAAAGATGTCACATGCATATCCACACACACACACACACATTTGTTTTGACTATCCTTTTGGGGACCAAACAGTTAATTCCCATTCAAAATCCTATTTTCCCTAATGCTAAACCTAACTTTAACCCTTAGTCCTAACCTTAATTGTAATCCTGAACTTAAGCCTAAAATAGCCTTTTCCTTGTGGGGACCAGCAACATGTCCCCACTTGTCAGAATTTTCCTTGTTTTACTATCCTTGTGAGGACTTGGTTGATGTGTCCTTTTCTTTATGCTCTGTAGGCGTTGGGGACCATAACTACTGCCGTAACCCAGACTCCTCTGAGAAGCCCTGGTGCTACGTGACTGGCCTAGACGCACAGGCCCAGAGACAATCATGTGCCATTGACACCTGCAAAGGTATTTAGCTAGGTTTCCATCCAACTGGCAACATATTTTCATGTGACTATTCTAAAAGCTGCATAAAGAAAATATGCACTTTTTCTCACCAGTGGCAGGTTTCCACCAAACTGACTTGTTGCACATAAAAATCAGTTCGTGATGACACAGTGCACACACAATGTACAGTGCACACACAATGCACAGTGCACACACAATGTACAGTGCACACACAATGCACAGTGCACACACAATGTACTTTTTCACTTAAGTTTTCATGTGCCAAATAAAAATCTAAAGTTCAATGCGTTTTCATCGCATTTTCAATGCTACTGATAGTTTTGTCATGTCACCAGAATAAGACCCTCAATATTTATTGGAAAGGAGCATCAAGATCACTGTGCACTTTCACTACCCTGTGAAGTTCATAATTTATTTAATCTGTAGCCTAATAAACTGCATTGTTTCCCAAGTCATAGTGGGAGGACCACACACCATATCAAGTTTACTTCGATATGATGGTTGTTGTTTCCACTGCCATTACTCACTATTTTAGACACAATTATCGCACAATGTCGAACGAAAGATCTGTCTGCATTTATAAAATTCCCGAAACTTCCTGTTTCCATCACAGCTGTCGTGATTTATTTTTTATACGGTATGACTTGCATAACATGTGGATGGAAACATGGTTACTGAAATGCATACAGTGCGCAGGTGAACGGACTACATTGGGAAAATGTATGTAAAATGCTGTTTAAACATAGCTGCGACGGAGTGAATAAATATTGTGCAGACATTGAAATGTAGGTCAAGGCTGGGCAAAATGCATTACTGGATGGGAAAAAGAGTAAATTGAGTCTCGATGCAGTTCTTGGAAAAGGGTGTCACTGTATTTGGGGAATGTCTGTCTTTAAAGTGGGCCGTGAGAACAAAGAAAACACATGGCTCCCCTTAGTTTCTTTCTTGGGAACCTCGAATGTATTTATTCTCATAAGGAAGCTAGAGCACTTTTGCCACAATATTTTTTGCCGGTATATTATTTTATAGTTATGCAACAATTTATACAAGAACTGCTGCAAAATTGTCGAGATCCTATTGAAGTATTCTAATTCCTAATTCTTTGTGCACAATGTTTAAATAAGACAGCTAATTAGGCACCTCTAGAGAAATATCTTATCCCACGTGAGAAGCTGTGGGAGAAGAAAAGACTAGGCCAGTTTGTCAGTTAATCCACTTTGAGGATGTTTCCTGGGGTTTGACCTTTGCTCTCACATTGTCTGGGAAGGCGGTGCATGTCAAGCAATAACAAGGGCCCTGTCCGTACTGAGCCTGTAGAGCCATAACTTGTTAGGCAGATGGCTGCCTCAGGGTAGGTGTAAGCCCCACCCTATTCCTCAACCCATTGGTGGAAAGTTATACTTTTACCATGGAGACAGTAGGTAATTGGCTAGTGCTGGTTATGACCTCAGGCTCTTCAACTCCAGCAGAGTTGATAAACAACTTTTTCTGGAGGGGTAGGGCCTGACTCAGTGGAGCTCAAGAGCAGATGTTGACACTAGCAGCTTCCTTTCCTCCGAGACGTGTAGTGCACTTCTGCCCCATTTTGCTGGGAAATGGCTGTCCTTTTTTAATTATTTAATTTCTTTATAGAACTGCTTCCAAAGTGAACAAATGAGACAAATCCAGTAGCTCTCTCGTCCTACTGAGTCCATGCAGCAATGTTTTTAATGTCAAACAATGCAGTGATTTTAGAAACCATGCTGTCTGATTTCTTAAAATGGGACAGAGTGGAAATTATTCACGCATTTATTCTACAATAAAAGCACTTTTAGTGAAATTAAACAATACAGTTTAATACACTACTATAATGTGTTCAAGTATGCAAAGGCAACATCAGTAAACCTAGAAAGCAAACTAACATGGTGGTCGGGCGGTGTATGGGGATTGGCTGTTGATCTTATCTGCTTTTCTCATATTGTCGACAGACAAAGCCCCTACAGAGGCAGGCCCCCATACCACAGCACAGAGCGAGGTCTTTGAGCTGACCAAGTCTGAGTCAGCCCAGGGAGGGGGCGCTGCGGTCCAGCCAGTCATTGGCATCAGCCAGCGGATACGCACAGGACCCAAGAAGAAGGACCTGGGCACTCTCGGTATGTCCTGATCTCACTGCTGAAGCAGAGGGATTAACATAGGGGGGATGTGATAGGGCCATAACGTGAGCCTCAAGAAGATACTCTTAAAAAGAGTGGTCCAGCTTGATGCAGCTCGGCTTAGTACAATAGAATGAGATGGATATAAATGAGTTATAAAGGACTCACAATATTATCATAGGGATAAAATGTGAGGTGCACTGATATGCACATTTTCAAATGCAGACTGTATATAAACCTTTGAATTCAGTTTGGTAACCATAGAGCCTGTGTGTCCTGTCTCTCTCAGGCTATGTGGTTGGCATCCTCATGATGGCTATCATCATCCTCATGGGGGTGGGCATCACCTTCGGCTACTTCTACAAGAGGTCAGTATTAGCCACTATGCTACACTAGGTGCTCCGACTGGAGACACAGAGCATTAAAACCCGAGTTATTGCATATGGTATGTCGGAGTGACATAAGAAGTGGAACCCAGGAACCACTACACCAAATGGTGCTTCAGAGAGTAGGGACACATAATGTTACATTGATTTGCAACAGATGCTTATTTCTATAGCGCAGAGAGACCGAAATAGAACATGAACAAAATGTTCCACTATATTGGTGATTCAGAACTCTGATGCAGCGTTGCACAGCTTAGACTTGTGTCCATGACACAGGCAGCAGTTGAAGGCTTGGAACCTCTCAGGCAGAATGTCAGTGGGGTGATGGAGGGCTTGTGTGGGCAGTTGGCACAGAATGTTACCAGGATGTGGAGCAGAGGCCACAGGCTGCCTCCCCCTCTACCCATCCTGTTGCCTCCCTCCACTACCCATCCTGATAGCGGTCTCTCTCCAATGTGATGAGGCCTGTTCAGAAGCCACAACAACAACATGAAAGCGGAAGGGAGAAAAAAAAGAGAGCGCCTGTAGCCTGGCTATTTTAAGCACCCGCGTTTGATGTTTCTGAAGTAGTGGAGAGCATGCAGGAGTCCTGGGGGAGATGGAGAATCTACTGCAGTGGTGCAGAGGGAAGGACCCAGTTCTGCAGATGGGGGATTCTGACTGAAGGCCTCTGGCACAGAACTAAATGTTCTGGAGCTCCAAGTTTGGCTGTCCAATCTGATTATGTGACTGTCAGCGTCATCTATTCTAAGAAGCTGGAGGGGGTGTGTTTCAAGTAGCTTGATTTAAATCGGTCAAGGAAATTGATTTCTTTCTCACGCAGTAATATCAGTTTTTAAAAAAAAAGTGTAGCCTCTGAAGCCTGTGCTTATCGAGTCAACAAGATTTGGAAGGATGGCCCCACAAGACTAGGAAAAATGTGAAGTCTGGTTAGGAGGATTTGCTGATTCCTAAAATTACACTATGCAAACCCAATGCATAGGAATCCGTGCTGTAGTGGAGCAGAGCACAGTTGCGTAACGTGTCGCATTCAAGCAGGAAGAGGCGCCAGTCCAAAAGAATGGCATGTTCCCTGTGTTGGATGGGGTTCAGCAGATCTCACACCCTCAGAATGTACCCCAAATGGCACCCTATTCCCTCCATAGTGCACTACTTTTGAGAAGAGCTCTAGGAAATAGGGTGCCATTTGACACTCTTTCCCAGTCAGCTGCCTGGACTGGCTTATGTCATACTGCAGGATGCCTGCCACCACCTAGCCCCGGTCCCATCAAAACATTCCCTGTGCCAGACCAGATACCGTAGCCTCATCCCAGTGATATGAGACTCAGTATGGGACTGAGTCATAAATAGAAATCGTGACCTAGCTGTCTCTGTGTTTTGAAAGATGATGCAGGTCATTGGAAGTTGCCGAGGCATGCTATGATGAAACTCTGATTCATAGCAGTGTTTTTTTCTCTTCAGGTTAAAGACAGTCCTGTAAACTGTTATTGTAAACAACCCCATGCGCCTACATAATCTGCTCCGATGATCAGTACCACCGTCATCCTAACCTCTTGTGTCTGTGCTGTTTGTTGCAGGGGTCGGGACCTGAAGAAGCAGCATGAGCAGCGAGTGTATGAGCGGGAGATGCAGAGGATTACCCTGCCCCTGTCGGCCTTCTCCAACCCAACCTGTGAGCTGGTGGATGAGAACTCCATCGTCATCATGACCCAGGAGCAGACCCCCACCCAGGAGGGTATGGAGGGGGGAGACCCCCTGATGGGCCAGCAGGCTGGTACCCCAGGAGCCTGAGCACTGACCACCCCACTGAATTGGGAATGAACAAGGACATTCGAACCTCAAAAGGATCCAAATACTCCCCTCAGCCCCCAAATCAACCCCCCTTTTTTTTGAAGGCCTATGAGGAGAAGGGGAGCAGGGCTGAGCTCCAAAGACTAAATTGTGTCCTTATTGCCCTGGTTTTAACACAAGTGTCACCAACAGGGGAAAAGATGACAACAGGTGGTGCTGAAGGACTAATTTCACTCCACGTGGAGACCAATCGGGGAGACCAATCGGGGAGGGTTGTGTACAAAAGTGCATGTCAGGGATGCTCATTAAGAAACCGTGCATTTCATATCCAAGAAAACATGATCACGGGCTGACGCTCTGCTGTAGCAGTATGATTGTCTTGTGAATGGGATGTGCATCAATCAACATTAATGATGGAGGGTGATGTTATAAGCTTTGGATGAAGAGTAGGAGACAGTGTTTGGAAAGGGGGAATTCATAGCCTTGACTTCTTATTTTTTATATTGAGGTGTTCGGCAGTTTGGTGTTATGGGCTTACCTGAGAAAACAATGCTACACTTCCCCTGGCCCTTTTGGCTGTGCTAGGGCGGGTCTGGGGAGGTCATCTAGTATAGGAATAGGATAGCCCTGTTAAACATCTGCGTTAGACATCTTAAAGGCTGTTGGAACAGATGTGGAGTAATAATTAGCATGAGGGAACATTTATGTCAGATCTGCAAAAGAAAAGGAAACATCTCCTGCTCTCTGAAGCTGTGACGTTGCCTTAGCATAATGAATGTATTTGTACATGGTGACCCTTCTGTTTAACTCATAAGGCTGGGTGATAGAAACCAATGTGCAGTAACTAGAAACATCAGGAGTCGGTGGCTTTACATGAGAGGACAGGCTATATGGTTCCTTAGGTTAGAGACTGACAGGAAAAGGGAGACGTCTTTGTAAATCGGAGAGTCTGTTCTCAGGAGGAAATGCCGCAGCATAGCTGTGAAACAGAATACAGCTTAGTCTGAGGTCTGGCTAGAACCGGACAGAGGCTGTCTGAATGACGCTTGGGCAGAACAGAAGTCTGTTTAAAAGTTGAAGCCTGGGGCATTAGATTTGAATTCGTCCCAAACGTCAGGGCAAGCAGACGAGCAAAGTAAAAGGGTAAACAGGATATGAGTCAAACTGAGGTAACCTACCATATTTGACATGTACAGGATGGAATAATTGCATAATAAGCAGCCTGTTGCATGTTTCGAAACAGGATGCTGAAAGTAATGCCACAGTTGGTTAGAAAATGTAATGTGTTATTGACCAACAATCTCTTGTTGGGATTAAATGTAATATCTTTCTGCTTTACATGATTGCTCTATTCTGCTAATGCAATATCTTGCATCACTCCAAATGGTTGTCTTTTGTGATTTAGACATCTTTGAAATGGTTGTCATTCTGCATCACTGGATTACTCTTCAATCATTGGTTCCTTAGTTTTGGTGCAACGCTGATTTTTAAAACAAATGTTTCTTCACTGTTGCTAATCATTGGAAATGAGTACTTGTATTTGTAAGTTTGGCAGATTTCAATATAATGTACTTTGAAAAAGCATAACTGCATCCTCATTCCTCACCTTGTTAAATGAATACAAATGAGTTCCTTAATTTAGCTGAAACCTGCTAAAAGTGAGTGACTCATGCTCACTGGGAATTCAAAAAGACTATCAGGTTTAAGATTCACCCATCCCATGAGCAAAGTTACACTACCACCCTCTAGTGGTCATCTACACATTCATTTACAAAGAGTAGGGTTTGTGTGCATCTTTAAAGTTAGTATATTAGCAAAAAATGAATTGTATTCATTCAACATCATGGTGATAAGTGATTACAATATGTACAAATCAGTACCTTAGATTATGCTAGCATACAAAACCATGTTTATTTTAATCTCCATATTCTACAAATATTGTTCATGTCTAAACAAAATCTACAAACCCTTGATTCCCTTAGGCATATATACATTTCTTACAGCCAACTTAAATATATAAATCCAGTTTTATTTAACTACAATTCACTTTGTCAGGGTTTACAAAAGCAGCCCAATTTAGATATTTTACTAATTTGTCCTTTGACCAATCAGATCTGAAAAATATACATTTAGCAGAGCAATTAGGGTTAAATGCCTTGCTCAAGGGCACAGACAGATTTAGCCAAGTCAGCTCGGGGATTTGAACCAGATGTCTTACTGGTCCAACGCTCTTAACCGATAGGCTACCTGATGTGGTTGGTCAAGACGAATGTGGGAAAAAGATCATAATTGGGTTGCCTGTGTAAACAGAGCCTTTTTAGTAAATTGTACAATGCCTTTGAGAGCAGAGCTCCATTAAGTACACACCAGGTTCATGCTGTCCAATCAGAGTTGAGTGGTCCTTATCAACAAGCACCAGGTACCAGTCTGGTTCTAAAGGTGTGCTGCATGTAAAAACACTATTCATCCTATAACAAACTCCAAATCTGTCAACAGCTCCAAATTCTCAAATCATAATACAATTTTAAATCTGTCCATGTGCACATGGACAAAACAAATTCAGAGTTAATTTAGTGGATTAAAAACATTTAGTTAATTGTAAGAAAATCTATACACTACCATGTCCACCCTCTACAGTAACTTTACATTAGTAGATGCCCCACAAAGCACATGACAATAAGACTAAAGGATGATTACTGTTAACAGTTGTAGAGTGAATCTGATGCCATCAGTGAAGCTGGGAGGTTCTCTAAAAATCAAGGTCACATTTCAAGTTGAATCACTGTTTGACGAGGATTTTCCTGGTCAGTGAGCTCATGACATTCCTTTGACACAGCTCCACATATTTCTCTGACTGGTGTGACAGTGTGTGGCCTCCTCAGAGAGTGCTTGTTTGGTCCCTGCTGTGCTCTTCACGCCAAAGGGGTATCCTACAAAGCAAGCTAAATCTACTTAGCGTTTTCTAAAGCTAACTAGTTTCAGTTAGCTTCACATTCCAGCTCAGGCGTCATCCGTACTATGACGGTGGATATTGCTTGTCCGCCTGCCACTAACTCTAGCAGGCTTGTAACTGCGAGTGCATGTTGCACATGGCTAGTTGAATGCCGAACTCGTCATTGCGACAATGCTAAAACTTCGATCCATGGGCAGGTCAGTGCCACATTTTAATTTGTGCTGAAGTCAAACTAAAATAAAAGGTATCTTGCAAATCAGCAGGCTATGGTATATTTATTACTTATCGTTAATGCAGACTTTGGTGTGCTTATCAATGCACAACCGTCTTTCTTTCCCCACTCCTATCGATAAAATAACTGCATTAAGTCTGCATTATGTGGTCCTGTGCTGGAAAATGTAAATGCATTCCGTCAATAATAAATGTGTAATGTGATATATTTGAATCAGTCGTCTTCCTCCAATTGGAAAGGGATGAAGATGCAGTCCTCAACTCGTGGCTCAGTCATTTTAGGGTAAGCAGAGTTAACTGAATTAGCCTGACCCGGAAAAGGTTAATTCTGAAGGATTCATTGTAATAGAAATTTACCTGGATAAAAGGTGAATCACCTTCGTATGACCAGTTATTCCGAGTTGACCAAAGTAACCATGCTAACTACTCAAATCTGCTTCGTAGGCTACCCCTCTGTCCTCCTGTTGGTAAACAAACTTCACTCCAAATGCTCTGCCCTGGGTTAACTCCGTCAATCAGCTAGTCTGTCACACATCTCGATTTTCACTGCTGTTGCCTGCCGAGTGAGTCTTCTCTCCACAATCCACACTACAACTTAAGACCCACCCGACGAGATAAAAACAGTCCGTGAAAAACACAACAGCTTTCACATGAGGATTGATATTAAATGCTGTGGAGAGATTGTCTCGAATAAAATAAGGAATCATATTGAGAGAGCAGAGAACCAACCACATAACAGGATCTGATAGCATGGCAAACAGATGTGTAAAACCCTGCATGTCCTGGTGTGTGCAAAAAAAAAAAAGGATTTAAAAAATGTAACAGGACAAAAATAAATACCAAACACCTCTAGTCTTCTCATTAAAATGTGTCTCCTCCCTTGTCTCCAGTCTACACACACTGCAGTTCCTTGGTGCTCTCAGAGCTGTATGGTCACTCATACACATCCACTACAGACCATATCAACATAACACACAGAGAGAGGAGCTTGGTCCAGCTAGCTCAGGTTATCCAGTTCCCAGATGGCATGAGTTAGGTTTGTCTTCCCCACCCCTCCTCCAGCTGTGTTAGTGCAGTCCAGGCTCTTGGAGGGAGTGCTTGGGGATCCAGAGGGGCAGGCGTCTGCTAGGTGCCATTGTCAGCCAGGCTGGATTCCTCTGGAGGGGCTGGTGTTGGGACTGTGCTCTGGGGAGCTGGGAGCGAGGAGCTTTCTTTTGGAGGGTGGAGTCGACACAGTTTCTGGTGCAGCTCTTCCAGTTCGGCTGGCAGACGGATGCCCATCTCCTGGTTAAGGAACAGGGCCTCGAAACAGTCCTCCAGCTTCTGGAAGGCAGGCCTGGGGAGGGAGTGGGGGGGGGGTACAGGGGGGTGAGAGGTTACAACCAGGAAGGAAGGTCATGGTGTGAGAGAACATGAGGGAGCAATCTGCCTGCTGAGACGGAGATGCTATCTGGTTCTGAAGAGTGTTCGGTTTTTCCACTTGCTTCTGTGGCTCTAGAGGGCAGAGAATAGCCTGGATAACGTCTCATGGGGAGGCAGGGGAAAACTTTCCCACATGTGGCCGTTCAGCTCAGTTACAAACACTGTGCTTTCTGTTCTATGTGCTACCCCTCACCCCCTCTCTGTTATCTCCCTCCCTGGTCTCTCTCTACCTTTGTTTTCGCTGTTACTTTGAGCCTTCAATTACAGAATGTTTTGTATACATGCGTACTACAGCTATGTTGTCACTACACTGACTTGTGTATCAAAGTAATACATTCAACTGAAATATATTACTCAGCATCTTAAGCCATCAGCCACTGTATAAAACAATTGTCTCAACTCACCTGTTTTCAGGGATGAGGTCACAACAAGCCACAGCCAATGGGAAGAAAGCTGGAGGGCAGTTGTCAGGGAGAAACTTCTCCATGAACTTGTCTACATTCAGGCCAAAGTCATAGGTCCTGGGAAGGCACTCTGGGTCTGCATTCACCTGCCCAATAATCTACAATAAGAGAGAGAGTTAAAAATGGATATACACTCCAGATTGCAGTATCTGACCAACACTGTGGACAAATCAAACAAAATAAATGATACAGAAGCAACATTAGCGCAATTTCCAAACGCAACAAGTATTCTCCATTTCAACATACAGCCCATAGCCTAATTCTGTGAGTAAATATAAAAAGCAGGCCTTTAAAATGGTATTCTTACCTCACAAAGCACAATCCCAAAGGAGAAAATGTCCACCTTTTCATCATAGCGTTTACCTGAGGATGACAAAATGTTAATTAACAGGCCAGCATACAATGAATGAAGAAGTGTTAAAGTGAATGATACGCGTGATCCACAGCTCTAAGCTAGGTCCTCCTGCTCTGCTCACCATTCAGCATCTCTGGAGCCATCCAGTAGGGGTTCCCCACCACCGTGTAGCGCTTCTTACGGTCAGTGCGCCTGAAAACCCTCTTCTTATTGACCAGTTTCTCAGGGGGAGGTTGCTTGACCTCCTCCACCATGAGACGGGATAGGCCGAAGTCTGCCACCACCACTGTGTTGTCCTGAGGGAGGTCAGGGGTTAGAGGTCAACAGAATATGACGTGGCAATGTAACAGTGCCAGGTGTTTTCTTCAGTCAAGGAGCATATTACTTAACATACCTCAATCAATATGGGTCAAATAACAACAAAAGATAAGATTGTTTCCAAGAGTTGTTGCTTGTGTGTAAAGTCAATGACCAATAAAATAAAATAAATCACAATAAAGTATGACCAGATGGGTATATCAACTGTAAACAATGTGTGTTGTCTTCCTATACACACACACACACACACACACACACACACACACACACACACACACACACACACACACACACACACACACACACACACACACACACACACACACACACACACACACACACACACACACACACACTAAACTGAGACAGGCATACAGTTATACATAGGTCACTACATGTAAATCAATGAATCTGTCTGTGGAAATAACAGACATGACTCATTACACCTCATGGAGGGTTGCCATACAGTGAAAGCTCTGTGAAGACCTATATAAGCCTGTACTTTATTACTTACACAATATGTTGTTGTGAGTTGTGTTCTGCTGCTAGAATAGAACATAGCTCTACCTGGCCTGTTCCAACAAGACTACTCTGTCCCAATCAAAGACTTATGTCACAACAACAAAACATGTTCTAGAACACCCTGCCTCCAGGTTAATCTAAAACAAGAAGCTACACTACCCACGGTACATCAATCTTTAACAGTTTAGAAGCCAAACACACATTTTGGTATAGGAGAGAAACAATGACTGATTAACAAGAGATAATGAAGCAGGAGTGGTATCTGCATGTGTTTCTGTAAATGGATCAGGAAAACAAATGGATCTCTGCTCTTCTATATTCTCCTCTACCTGTCTATCTTTGAGTTAGCGTGCCATGTACAATTCAGGATAGGTCACCTACCAGTTTCACCAGGCAGTTGTGAGAGTTAAGATCTCTGTGGATGATGCTCATTGAATGCAAGTAAGCCTGAAATAAGGAAAAAAAATAGTCAAACAAACCAATCATCCACAAGTAGAAGCATATTAAAGACAGAAATAGTGCTTTATGCTGCATAGAAAACAATGTATCTTTAAAACGTCTCCCACTAAGCCTTGTCTGATAGAAACGTCATCATTTGACAATGTCTTAAGGGAACAAATAAATTATTTTGTTGCCCTACATACTTGTGTTGCTGTGGAGGGACTGTGGGTTGTAAGGAAAGGGAATCAGAGAATAAGGAACTGTCAGTATTGAAGTGGTCTCCAGGTAAATTGGAAGGCCTGCCACTCTGTTGGCTAAGACAGACATTAAGGTATGTGGAACATATGGCTACCCCTAGGTCACTGCAAAGCCCCACACTCCAGTATGACCCATTGGCAAGAGCAATCCCTGCCTCAAGTAATCTGATCTCAGTTCATAGAGTCATAGTCAATCTGAAACCAAGTACCGTACCTTTAAAATGCATTGTGTTTAACTACCACCATACATATTGGAAGCTGCTCCAGCTGAACAAAAAGCAGCCAGTGTCTACATGGACAGTATTTAACCTCCAACAGTAAATATCCCTGGAAGGGGCCAACTCACCATTCCAGAAGCAATGCCTTTGGCGAAACTAACCCTCTGCTCCCATGGAAACTGGTCCTGTAGCAACCCATGGAAAAATAAACAACAAGAAATGAATAGGTGGGCCCCTGAGTAGCCTTTATGGCTACACAGAATAATGTGGGAGTTCAAAGGAAAGTTACACAAAATCATATAGTGTAACCCACCACTGAAAATCTCAAATCAAATAATTAAAACTCCAGTTCCCTCTGATTGCTGTTGACCATATGTTTTGTTGGACTGCGGTGTAAATGATCCAATCTGGGAAGTAAAGGTGGTAATAAACTCCTTTGAATTTTCACCTGGGAACACTTGCTCTATTTACCCCCATTCCACATCTCTGCTGGTTGACATGCCAGCCAGCCCACCACTGAGCCAACAGCCTTTATCTGAGCAGAGTTTACCTCAGGTCAAGTCAGGCCCTTAAAGGGATACTTTGGGATTGGCAATGAGGCCCTGTATCTACTTTCCCAGATGAACTCGTGGATACCATTTTTCGTCTCTGTGTCCAGTATATAGGTAGTTTTGAGCCAATGCTAACTAGTCTGACTTCCTTCATACTTGCCAGACATAAAAATGGTATCCACAAGTTCATATGACTCCGGGTAAGTAGATAAAATCCCAAAGTATACCTTTTTTTTGTGTTTTTTTGTTGTTGAATTGGACCCCTTTTTCTCCCCAATTTCATGGTATCCAATTGTTAGTAGCTACTATCTTGTCTCATCGCTACAACTCCCGTACGGGCTCGGGAGAGACGAAGGTTGAAAGTCATGCGTCCTCCGATACACAACCCAACCAAGCCGCACTGCTTCTTAACACAGCGTGCATCCAACCTGGAAGCCAGCCGTACCAATGTGTCGGAGGAAACACTGTGCACCTGGCCACCTTGGTTAGCGCGCACTGCGCCCGGGCCGCCACAGGATTCGCTGGTGCGCGATGAGACAAGGACACCCCTACCGACCAAGCCCTCCCTAACCCGGACGACGCTAGGCCAATTGTGCGTCGCCCCACAGACCTCCCGGTCGCGGCCGGTTACGACAGAGCCTGGGCGCGAACCCAGGGACTCTGATGGCACAGCTGGCGCTGCAGTACAGCGCCCTTAACCACTGCGCCACCTGGGAGGCCCTCAAAGTATACCTTTAAGGAAAACAGTAACAGCTATTTATTCATAAACTATATTTTGGAGCAGTGGGAGAGAAGAGAGAGGATTAAGTGAATTAATTAGCTGAAACGCACCATGTCTCCAATGAAATCCTTCAGTGTGCCTCCCTCAATAAACTCGGTTATTAAATTCAGCCTCTTGTCCTTGTATAGCACACCGATGAACTTCAACACGTGGGGATGTTCCAGACTCCTCATCACTTTGACCTGGAGAGAGAAATACACTTAAAGCTGCAATCCTTAATGGTGAACCAGCCACGTCCTGTAAACAACCAACACAGTATTTTCTACCTCGGACATCATTGCACGCGCAATAGAAGACCACAATATGTACTGAACTTTGTTTTACCATGCTGCGTGACTCTTCTCAACTCGACAACAAAAACAATAACAACGGTGGTGGGCGGCCAGTGGCGCCATTTCCCCTTACTGCAGATTCCATCTTTAAAAACTCACCTTTATGCTTTCGATCTGAACTTTAACACCACAGCAATCAATTTCCACATTTTATCTTTGAAAAAAATCTGAAGCTTATTTTTCCCACTGAAGACTGAAGCAAATCCGTAAGGATGAGTGGACTAGACTACTGACCTCCTTTAGAAAGGTCTTCTGCGTCTCCTCATCACAGCGAATCAACTCCTTCATCACCATCACCTCACCAGTGGCTTTGTGGGTTACCTATCAATGAGGATAAAAACAAAACACTGACTCCTGTGTGAAGGCATGTGAAGGCATTGAGTAGATGTGAGAGATTGAGATGTGTGTGGAAAAAAGAGGTTGATTGTTGGGTGAGAAGCTGACCTTGATAGCCTGGCCGAAGAAGCCCTTGCCCAGCACTTCTCCGTGGATGAGGTCACAGGGGCGGAAGATGCGATGGGAGCAGCTGCTGGAGGAGCGCAGGGATTCGGAGCGCCCAATGTCCCGGGTCAGGATAGGGTGTTCCTTAGGGGAGGTTGGCCCAGGGGACTTACAGATGCTGTTGCTACGCCTTCCATTTACAGAGAGGGACACATGTCAATTAGACATACGTAGATCAAGATATACTGGAACAAACTATAAATAACTTTGTATCTCTCCATTTCTGCCCCCAATGATTAGACTCTCTCTCCTAAGGTCAGCTGGTTCAGCTGTACCTTAGAGACCTCCTCTTTAGGGTGCCGTCATCCACCACGTCTGTCCTCTCCAGAACACTGTTAGAGGGCGAAGACAGGCGCATGCGGGAGGTGGCGGGGACCCCCAAGCGGTTTTGCGAGGACCCCAGTCTGAGCCTGTCCAACCGCTGCCTGACTGGATCATACTCTATGAGCAGCTGCAGTGTCTGACTGGTCCGATGGATGAGGTCCTCCACCTGAAAACACCAATGAAAATACATAATCTGCTTGGACAAAGTCCTCTCTGACATAGTAAGATGAGCACGCAACACTAATGACAGAGGTATTGGTATAAGGCCCATAGAACACGGGATGCAATTAGAAGAACTAGGCAGGGTTCCAATGAGAACAGGTTCCTGATTCCTGACCACCCGAAGAGCTATCAAATTGACTTATACAACATGACTTGAATGGAGCCAAATAATTTTAATTCGAACGCACCTTGTGGCAAACAGGAAAGGTGGGAACTAAAATTATATCAGTGAATGCACCACTGGAATGCACATGGTTTGGTAAGGTGGTGTGGTGAGATTGTGTTGAGTCCTTCCAGATGCCATCCTCCACAACTAAAGAATGTTTAAATTAAGGCAGAATGGACAGAATGCAAAGATCATGTTCTGTCTTCAATCCACCTCATATTAGAATGTGGCTATGGGCAAAGCCAAACAATGGAAGTGATGGATTTGACTTCCGCTTTACTTACCTACTACAGCGGGCCGGAGGCAAACTTGCTAGAGTAAATTATTTGAAGGAGTCAATTTATAGAGTCTAAAAGTCAAGTAAACAAGTGTAATTGTATATGTAGCCTATTTCATTCACGTTCGCTAATGTTAGCTAGACCTACTAGTAGTTCTGTTGTGATAATTACGTTAGTGGTGTTGTTTAAGAGTTAAGGGCCATCCACCAAGCCAATAACGATAACTATAATGAGAAACTATAGGCTACATAACTATAAAACGTTGGTGAGCCTGTACAGGAAAGTTTATCATTCTATAGTCCAGCACCTGTTAATCAACTGATCAACGCATCCTACTGCACACTGCCTATTAATAAGGGGATAACACAAAACCATTCATGAGGTCTCTGATGCACAGATACTGGTTCACACCATTCAGTGCTGTCAAGGTGTGTTTTGTCAGTGACAACTGCAAATAATACTTCACTGTACATGTAGGCCTAACAAAAAAATAATATAACCTGTATTTAAATGTAGCAATTTGACAACAAACGCCATTTATCCTGAGCATCTTTTTCAGCATGTCATTAACTCATTGCTCAAGTGGTTTGCAAGTGATTCCGGTTTTTCTAACGGTTGTCAATTCCTTTGGGTCTTCTTTTTCACTGTGCTCAACTAGGCTATGCCTGTGCAACTACACTATATATACACGAAAATATGTGGACACCCCTTCAAATGAGTGGATTCGGCTATTTCAGCCACACCCGTTGCTGACAGGTGTATACAATTTAGCACACCGCCATGCAATCTCCATAGACAAACATTGGCAGTAGAATGACCTTACTAAAGAGCTCAGTTACTTTCACCATAACACCATCATTAAATGCCACCTTTCCAACAAGTCAGTTCGTCAAATGTCTGCCTTGTAAGTCCTGTTATTGTGAAGTGGAAACGTCTAGGAGAAACAATGCCTCAGCTGCAAAGTGGTAGGCCACAAAAGCTCACAGAACGGGACCGCCGAGTGCTGAAGCGTCTGTCCTCAGTTGCAACACTCACTACTGAGTCCCAAACTGACTCTGGAAGCAACGTCCGCACAAGAACTGTTTGTCGGGAGCTTCATGAAATGGGTTTCCATGGCCGAACAGCCGCACACAAGTCTAAGATCACCATGTGCAATGCCAAGAGTCGGCTGGAGTGATGTAAAGCTTGCTGCCATTGGACTCTGGTGCGGTGGAAACGCGTTCTCTGGAGTGATGAATCACGATTCACCATCTGGCAGTCCGACATACGAATCTGGCTTTGGCGGATGCCAGAAGAACGCTTCCTGCCTCAATGCATAGTGCCAACTGTAAAGTTTGGGGGCGGAGGAATAATGGTCTGGGGCTGTTTTTCATGGTTCGGGCTAGGCCCCTTAGTACCAGTGAAGGGAAATCAACGCCACAGCATACAATGACATTCTAGACAATTCTGTGCTTCCAACTTTGTGGCAACAGTTTGAAGAAGGCCCTTTCCTGTTTCAACATGACAATGCCCTCATGCACAAAGCAAGGTTCATACAGAAATGGTTTGTATAGATCGGTGTGGAAGAACATGACTGGCCTGCACAGAACCCTGACCTCAACCCCATCGAACACCTTTGGGATGAATTGGAACGCCGACTGCGAGCCAGGCCTAATTGCCCAACATCACTGCCCGACCTCACTAAATGCTCGTGGCTGGATGGAAGCAAGTCCCCACAGCAATGTTCCAACATCTAGAGGAAAGCCATCCCAGAAGAGTGGAGGCTGTTATAGCAGCAAAAGGGGGACCAACTCTATGTTAATGCCCATGATTCTGGAATGAGATTAGAGGTCGACCGATTATGATTTTTCAACGCCGATACCGATTATTGGCGGACCAAAAAAGACGATGCTGATTAATCGGCCGATTTTTATTTATTTATTTGTAATAATGACAATTACAACAATACTGAATTAACACTTATTTTAACTTAATATAATACATCAATGAAAATAAATTTAGCCTCAAATAAATAATGAAACATGTTCAATTTGGTTTAAATAATGCAAAAACAAAGTGTTGGAGAAGTAAAAGTGCAATATGTGTCATGTAAAAAAGCTAACGTT
Source organism: Oncorhynchus tshawytscha (assembly GCF_018296145.1). Classification (NCBI taxonomy): domain Eukaryota; kingdom Metazoa; phylum Chordata; class Actinopteri; order Salmoniformes; family Salmonidae; genus Oncorhynchus; species Oncorhynchus tshawytscha. The sequence continues at coordinate 27,140,113 of NC_056440.1, read as the reverse complement.
TGAGTTCCTTGCTCAGAACATGAGAACATATGAAAGTTGGTGGTTCCTTTCAACATGAGACTTCAATATTCCAAGGTAAGAGGTTTTAGGTTGTAGTTGATATTTATAGGACTATTTCTCTCTATACCATTTGTATTTCATATACCTTTGACTATTGGATGTTCTTATAGGCACTATAGTATTGCCAGTGTAACAGCATAGCTTCCGTCCCTCTCGTCGCCCCTACCTGGGCTCGAACCAGGAACACATCGACAACAGCCACACTCGAAGCAGCGTTACCCATCGCTCCACAAAAGCTGCGGCCCTTGCAGAGCAAGGGGAATAACTACTCCAAGTCTCAGAGCGAGTGACGTTTGAAACGCTATTAGCGCACACCCAGCTAACTAGCTAGCCATTTCACATCAGTTACACCAGCCATTAGGCTGATAGGCTTGAAGTCATAAACAGCGCTGTGCTTGCGAAGAGCTGCTGGCAAAACGCATGAAAGTGCTGTTTGAATGAATGCTTACGAGCCTGCTGCTGCCTACCATCGCTCAGTCAGACTGCTCTATCAAATCATATAGACTTAATTATAACATAATAACACACAGAAATACGAGCCTTTGGTCATTAATATGGTCGAATCCGGAAACGATCATTTCGAAAACAAAACTTTTATTATTTCAGTGAAATACGGAACCGTTTGGTATTTTATCTAACGGGTGGCATCCCTAAGTCTAAATATTCTTGTTACATTGCACAACCTTCAATGTTATGTCATAATTACATAAAATTCTGGCAAATTAGTTCGCAATGAGCCAGGCTGCCCAAACTGTTGCATATACCCTGATTCTGCGTGCAATGAATGCAAGAGAAATGACACAATTTCACCTGGTTAATATTGCCTGATAACCTGGATTTCTTTTAGCTAAATATGCAGGTTTAAAAATATATACTTCTGTGTATTGATTTTAAAAAAGGCATTGGTGTTTATGGTTAGGCACAGTCGTCCAACGATTGTGCTTTTTTCGCAAATGCGCTTTTGTTAAATCATCCCCCAGCGTTGCATCAATTATATGCAACGCAGGACACACTAGATAAACTAGTAATATCATCAACCATGTGTAGTTATAACTAGTGATTATGATTGATTGATTGTTTTTTATAAGATAAGTTTAATGCTAGCTAGCAACTTACCTTGGCTTCTACTGCATTCGTGTAACAGGCAGGCTCCTCGTGGAGTGCAATGAGAGGCAGGTGGTTAGAGCGTTGGACTAGTTAACTGTAAGGTAGCAAGATTGGATCCCCCGAGCTGACATGGTGAAAATTTGTCGTTCTGCCCCTGAAGGAGGCAGTTAACCCACCGTTCCTAGGCCATCATTGAAAATAAGAATGTGTTCTTAACTGACTTGCCTAGTTAAATAAAGGTATAAAAAAATATATTTAAAAAAATCGGCGCCCAAAAAATACCGATTTCCGATTGTTATGAAAACTTGAAATTGGCCCTAATTAATCGGCCATTCCGATTAATCGGTCGACCTCTAAATGAGATGTTCAACTTTTGGTCATGTAGTGTATTTACAATGCATCAGTGCAACAATGTTCTCATTACCGGCCCAAAACGACCACACTAATACACTTTCTCTCCTCAACTTTCCCTGAAATGCATGTGCTGTACGCCTGTTTTACATTCAGCAATTAGTAAAAGCAAGCCTGCTTCTTTCCCTGAATCCGTTATTGGGCTTTGTATTAAAAAGTATATATTTTTTAAATGTCCTATAACTTTTGTAGCCTATAGCTTTCCTGGGATTTCACGAGAAGAGGAATGGCCTATTGTGGAGAGGCTTACATAGCCTATAGCCTGTTGCACACGGGAACAGCCGGAAGAGAGAGGGTAGTGATGTGTAGCTGAGGTAAGAAGCTAAATACTAGCTTGATATTAGGCCATTCATTAATAAATATTAGGCCTATAGACAAAATAATTACCCGTCAAAGTGCAAGAAAAAAAGTTAACAGATGATGAAATAGAAAATCTGTAGTGCGTTCCTCCAGGCTGTGCTCTGTGGTCCCTGGGCAGGGCACGCAAAGTTCCACTATTGATTAGGCATAGGCCTACATTTTTAAGACAAGACAATTATTGTACCCGGGCTACAACAACACAGTGCAACAAGAAATGTGTTGTCATTCTCAAGTGAATATACAATAATTATCCATAGGTTGTAAACTGCAGTGATGTTGGCAAATTTGAATAACCGCTTAAACATCCTGTTTTGTTTCATGCCAAAATAACTGCATAGACCTACAGCCTAGGCCTGATTATGAAACAATATGGATCAGTTTGGGTCTATTCTCCACAGTTTAGAAGGACAAGAAAGGTACATTAGCAGGCCGCTCATATGGTATATTTTGTCAGGCCTATCGATGTTAAGATAGGCCTACTATAAGAAAATATGTGATTCTCCTTTCAAACTCCCCGGCCGCTAATGCTGTAGCCTATTTTACAATCAGCAAGCAAGAGCAAGCGCACATCTCTCCTCCTATAGGCTATAAGTAGGCAAAAAAAGACAAAATAAGTGTCCAACAACATTTTGTAGTCTGCTTTTTCCTGGGACTTCACAAGATGTAAGAGGAATCGCTGTGGCAGCGGAGGCCAGGTGCGTAATTGTGCAACAGAACAAAGACAGAGGCTAGAAATGTAGCCTATAGCATAAGTAGAAGCGTATGCATATTATACCATAATTCATGAGCTCAATGTTAGGCTTAGTATCGCAGTGTATGTCCTGTCAATTTACACAGCGAAAGAAAAGAAGTTGATCCTGAAGCTGATCCCGAAGCTGTGCTGAGTGTGCTACCTCCCAGTCCCTGGGAATGCAGCTGGAAAAGCTACATTATGTTTCAGGTTTTTAGGGACCTAGGCTACAACATCAGAATGTAATGAAGAATATTATTATTGTTTTCAATTGAGTACAAAACTCTAGTCTAGGCTGTAAACTGCAGCTCACCTCTTCCTCCACCAGTGTCCCCACTGTAAGACCGTTGATCTCCAGGATCCTGTCACCAACGTGGATGGCATCCCGAACTTCCGGGCTGATATGCATCCCTCGGACTCTGAGAGAAATACAGCACAAGTACATGTCTGTCAGAAGCACCAGTATCAGCATGAACTAGAAGAGAGCTGGTTCTATTGACTAATCAGCAGTGAGCACCTAGACAATACAGAGGTGGGTGTATCTGACTGTCCACAACATCAAGTACATCAATCAACTAATGAGCGACTCCTTTGGCCGAGTCCGTATCAAGACTATAATAACACCACCAAAGTAAAGAGAGGGATTTAACATCCAGGTTACATAGTCTTATTGGTGATGTACAAACATCTGGGTACCAAGGAATAATGCCCTGTTATTCAGCAAACCTATAATCAGTTACACAACACATGACTCATCCTGTCCCACTCAAGTTCTAGACAGTCAGGGGTGTATAGATTCACTAGCTGTGAGTGACAGTTAAATCCACTCACTCTTTGACTTGCACGCTAGCCAAGCCGCTGGCCGCGTCCCCTATGACAGAGACAGAAAAGCCCCTCTTGCTGTTGGTGGCAGAGGGCATGGAGATGAGGGTGACCGTGTGAGGCAGAGAGTCCAGGGACGAGTCGGCGGAACGCTTCTCCAACACGGGTGCCAGGACTACCTGCTTATAGCACTTCCCACTGCACCCGAGAGGAAGAGGAAGAGAGCGGAGGAGAGAAGAAAGAAGGAATAAGGGGCAGTGTTGTGGATTAAAGTGTTTACCAGTTGAAAGTGGGTCAAAGTGTTCATCAACGTGTTCTACTTCACCTATGTCATTTGTCTGTACGTTTTTTCAAAACAATTGCCCTTTGGGAACAGTAAAGTTTATTGTAGAAAAATATGTAGAGAAGGAGAGAGCAGGAAGGAGGGGTATGGCGAGAGTCAGACCGTAGAAGGAGCTCAGGTGTGACAGACAACCGATTCATCAGAAATGGAGCGATGCTGCCTGTTTCCAATAATATAAATCACATTCCCTAAACGGCCTCTATTAACATCAGACTAAACAAAAAAATTGAACAGAATTAAAACAACTCTCACCAGTACAGTTTGGAGCGCTCCACCAGGGCATAGGTGTCCCTGTCCTCGATGACAACTTTGCAGCTCAGACACACAAAGCACTCTGGGTGATACTTGTATTCTCCGGCCACCTGGAAGAACAGATACAGGTGGGTTTGTCTTTCCCATGGCTTTCCAGCTTCAAGGAGAGAACACTGTGCTGTTCTGTACTGTCCGGTGTTGTGTGCTTGATGGTGTTGTGTTCTGTGTGCTGTCCTCTCTGTGTGGCAGTGACACAGTCAGTAACACCTGCTCCACTCTTAACCTATCTGGAATATGCTATGATGTCATCCACCTCCCCGGGACCCAAGCCCTGCCTTCTCTAATCACAGCATGCCTCTCACTGACGCTCTCTCTTTTCACACATTAACAAACTCTGAAAGAAAGTCTGGTTCTCTCACACATGTACAACAGCTTACTCATTCACATGTTACTTCTCTATACCTTACACACTCCCAATCTATTTGTCTTTCTCTCATGCTAAATTAGACAAAGTATCCACCTCCTGAAGCAAGTGACACACACACACACACACTCCTACACACATGGTATGTGCCATAGAGGAGGTTCAGAGGCCACTTCATGTGGGTTTGAACTTCATTCCTGGATCTGAAGTGATCATGTGATGTTAAGGCTGGACGAGCTGGAAAATCTAAAATGTGCTCCTGTACATGAGGCCCGGAGAGATAATCTATTTTAACCAGTCAGTGTTAACCGACTTCAATTTCATTGGAGTCTTAAGTCTACAACAACAAAGAGCTGCAATGCCTTCTAAAGTTTGAATTCAATTTTGGTTAGAGATTTTGTCTCAAGACCTAAGCTCCTCACCAGATAATTTGAAAACAGGATCATTTCTAAAGAATGTGAATATATTAATGAAAACCTGTAGTCTTTGAAGTGAGATAATATGTCCCATTCTCCCCAGCTCTTCCTTGTAGGCTGCTATGAGTAAAAGTGTTGGGAAAGGATCTTGTTGCCGGTCCAGGGGGCACTAGGATTAGGCTGAGTGATGTAAGCCATGTGTGCGTCTGTGGCTGTGACTCCCTCCCTCCAGGCTGAAGCATTACCACACCGACCCCAGTCAGAAACAGCCTGAAGGAACCCCAGCTAGACACACACAGCTGTGTCATAGTCCATAGCTGGCTGTGTGTGTGCAGACTCTCTCGGCAAGGGGAGGCTAGTGTGAGTGGGTGTGTGTGGAGCTGGTCTATATTTATTTCTCTATTAATTTCCCCATTTTACCAATTGAAAAAGAACAAAAGAAGGATATGCCAAAGCAGTCTAATTTGAGAGGATTTACAACTGTCAAGAACTGTAAAACGTCTCCACAGCCACAGAGAAAAGTAGGCAAACTGAAATGAAAAATGCCATGCGACGATCTCCTCAGAGAACAAAATGGCATTTGGTGCCATAGTCTGCCCCACAAACACACAACAGCTTTAAGTAGCTGCATACTCCACACTACTCTCCTCTCCTGAGACCCAACAGCTTTAAGTAGCTGCATGCTCCACACTACTCTCCTCTCCTGAGAGACCCAACAGCTTTAAGTAGCTGCATGCTCCACACTACTCTCCTCTCCTGAGAGACCCAACAGCTTTAAGTAGCTGCATGCTCCACACTACTCTCCTCTCCTGAGAGACCCAACAGCTTTAAGTAGCTGCATGCTCCACACTACTCTCCTCTCCTGAGAGACCCAACAGCTTTAAGTAGCTGCATGCTCCTCACTACTCTCCTCTCCTGAGACCCAACAGCTTTAAGTAGCTGCATGCTCCACACTACTCTACTCTCCTGAGACCCAACAGCTTTAAGTAGCTGCATGCTCCACACTACTCTCCTCTCCTGAGACCCAACAGCTTTAAGTAGCTGCATGCTCCACACTACTCTCCTCTCCTGAGACCCAACAGCTTTAAGTAGCTGCATGCTCCACACTACTCTCCTCTCCTGAGAGACCCAACAGCTTTAAGTAGCTGCATGCTCCACACTACTCTCCTCTCCTGAGAGACCCAACAGCTTTAAGTAGCTGCATGCTCCACACTACTCTCCTCTCCTGAGAGACCCAACAGCTTTAAGTAGCCTGAGAGACCCAACAGCTTTAAGTAGCTGCATGCTCCACACTACTCTACTCTCCTGAGAGACCCAACAGCTTTAAGTAGCTGCATGCTCCACACTACTCTCCTCTCCTGAGACCCAACAGCTTTAAGTAGCTGCATGCTCCACACTACTCTCCTCTCCTGAGACCCAACAGCTTTAAGTAGCTGCATGCTCCACACTACTCTACTCTCCTGAGAGACCCAACAGCTTTAAGTAGCTGCATGCTCCACACTACTCTACTCTCCTGAGAGACCCAACAGCTTTAAGTAGCTGCATGCTCCACACTACTCTACTCTCCTGAGAGACCCAACAGCTTTAAGTAGCTGCATGCTCCACACTACTCTACTCTCCTGAGAGACCCAACAGCTAGACCATTTAACGCAGTGTTGGTTCGGCTGCAGGGTAAGAGAAGGCTGCCAATTCAACCCTGCCAGAAATACTTGGCACTTCGCGTACAGAGCCAATGTGTCCAAAACCAAATAGAAAGGTCCATTATGTGTTTTGCTTACTGGCAAACTTCAGGTTAAAAAAAGACTTCATTTTGGGGCCCACTTTAATCCAGTTAAAGAGAAATGACCCTTTTGTGACCAGCAATTGTTTGTGTTTTCAGCAGTTCTAGTTGTATTTAGACCTGGTTTAATAGGGACCATAACACTGTTAAAATGAAGTTCCATTAAAAAGCACAGCACTCCAACCCCATGCATGGGAATTCCATAGCACTGATGAAACAAGAAGAAAGCTAACCAATATTCAGCCTTCAGCTACACTTTAATAGCATAACCATGAGCTCATGATCTAATCCTGAAAGATGAACATTGATTTGACAAACTCAGTCGAGCCAAACATTCTAACCTTCCCTTAATAACAGGTACTTGATCTTTCAAAAACTGTCTCCAATAAACACTGTGGTGGTCTGGTGGCAGACTGGCCGTACAGTGTGGGTAGTATCTGTTGCCTTTCCACCGCAGTGTACTGAATCAGGTGATGGACTGGTTCCAAAACCACTCCATGTTCTCCATTTTCCCCCCAAAGTTCACTATGTGCTGGGGGAAGTGAACTGTGGAGACTGTACAGAGGAGAACAGAGAGGGGCCATGACGGGGGAACCTAACTAACACAGAGAGAGAAGCATCCACGACGGGGGAACCTAACTAACACAGAGAGAGAAGCATCCACGACGGGGGAACCTAACTAACACAGAGAGAGAAGCATCCACGACGGGGGAACCTAACTAACACAGAGAGAGAAGCATCCACAACGGGGGAACCTAACTAACAGAGAGAGAAGCATCCACGACGGGGAACCTAACTAACAGAGAGAGAAGCATCCACGACAGGGGAACCTAACTAACAGAGAGAGAAGCATCCACGACGGGGGAACCTAACTAACAGAGAGAGAAGCATCCACGACGGGGGAACCTAACTAACAGAGAGAGAAGCATCCACGACGGGGGAACCTAACTAACAGAGAGAGAAGCATCCACGACAGGGGGACCTAACTAACACAGACATACACATTGTGCTGGGGGACCTAACTAACACAGAGAGAAGGTTCAGGTCCAATCTGCCATATTTTAAAGCAACCAGCATGCAGAGCATGGTTGCTCTGTGTGGATGATTACTACTGTGCCAGTGCCCAGCCCCCATGACCTCTCCTGTACATAAGTATTGACCTCAATCACCAAGGAGATGTTTGTTACAACATAGGGCTTCAACCTTCCCTCTAGGGATTCTGCTGAAAGTTGAGGAGAGGGGAAAAGTGGGTAAATCTGACAGTTCCCTCATTTGTACACATGGAGAAAAACAGATCCTATTGCTGCACAACCCACTGAGCTCATATCAAAGAACAGTGATTCACTGTGAGTTGGTGTTATCTGAGTGTGGCCCTACACATCTAACATATGAATACAATAGTAATCCTGACAGTGAATTATTAATATGTTATCTAATGTACAGCTTTGTCTGACTGTTCTCCATACCAACACTGTCGTCTTTATGTTCAATGAGATCTAAAAGTGAACCAAGCCTGAAGCCTACTGCATTATAATACCTGATACTTTGGATCTTGGGCCAACCTAAACAGCAACCAGGGTGGAAAGCACGGACCAGGTGTGCAGAAGCTCCAGGATCACAATCAGACTGGGATATACCGATACGTGGAAATGACAAACCATAGTCTCAGTGTCTACTGACAGTGAGGTGAGGAGGATGGAGTGGGGTGACTCACCATGGCAGGTCCAGTCATGAGCAGAGAACAGCCGTGACACAGCTCTCCAAACTTCTCCCAGTAGTGTTTACGGCAGTACAGCTTTCCATCCTTCTCATAGTACCAGTTGGTCAGGTGGTCACAGCACTCCGAGCACCTGTGGATGGGAAAAACACGTTTACCTCTGCAAGAAATGGAGAAGAGTGGACATACGGATCCTTTCAGCAGACACCATATCAAGTGTAGAGCTGTTTCAAGGTGATAGAGGAGATAGAGGAGAGTCACTACAAAGCCTGAGTGTATCATTTCAAAGACCTGTTGACAATCTCAAAGGCTTGTGTTAGATTTCTGAAAGATTCCTATTGAGCAGAGATTCCCACCACTCAAACAATGGAGTCTGAGAGATGACATGCAGATAGAACCAATAAACAATAGACAAAGCTGGAGCAGAATAATTACAAAAAGATTCTCAAAGAAAACAGCATCTGAAAAAGACAAATACACTGGGGACTTAGTGTGAGATCTAAGTCAGTTAATATTGGAAATAGTTTAACCAACACGCAAACAGTTGACCGGTCTGTACACTCTCCCTCAACCAATCCTCCTTACAAAGAAAGTGACGGTGAAACTACCCCTTAACGAGAGGCACTGGCACTGTAGACACAGCGCAGCAGAAGCCATTCATCATGTGAGAAATTACACTGGTGAACATGATACCTTCCACTCCCAGGTTGCACTGGAGTGCAGCGGTTGCTTCAGGCCTTTCTTTAGGATGACGGTATCTACTTGTCTCTGATCGCCAGGGTACGATGTAAAGGAAGTAGGTTACCTTGTTCCTGAGACATGTCACGTCTCGTTGGTGTGATCCATCACAAGGTAGGTAACACCGTGAAGAGAGTGACTACACACACACAGTCTACATGAGGGCTGTGGTTTCCCAGAAGAATAAAGCGATAAGCAGCAGACCTTGGGAAACTCTGATCATTAACCTTACCTAAATACCAGCAACTAACACCAAAGGCTGCCCTCAGCTCTCCCCATCCACAGCCACATTCCAGCATCTTAATGTGTTCCAGTTGTTTCTGAGCATGATGAAGCACCTCTCAGACAGAAACCCTGACAACCCTCTACACAGCCTGGTGGAGGGGGATCAACAAAGAATGTGGTGAATGCACTGATTTGTCTGAATTTCTAGTTGAGTAATGTTCATAGAGTTAGGAATGCTGAAGTTGCCGAGAGATCAGGGAGCACCTGCAGGCTGTGAGGATACCTTCAGGTAGTTTCACAGGTTATGTAAAATGGCAGCACCAGGTTAAGCTGTGTCAGGCGCACAATCAATTCTAAACCTCTCAAGGAGATTAGTCTAGGTCACTAAACTGGCAACCCACTTACACAGACTCCCTGTGAAGAAGGGTTTGCCAGTTTTGCTTACTGACTCATTCATCTGGAGGATCATTTAAAAACCGTGCAAACACACAAAATATACCCCAAAATGTGTGTGCACCAGTTTTCACGCAAAAGTTGCCATTTAAAATGTTTTACTTGAAGTGAGAATGTGCACACCTCCCTAGAAACTTCAGACCATGCGTACGCACATCTGCTAGTGGTTGAAATATTGTATTGCAAGCTTGCAAGTATTTTGTGCAAATGGGGTATATGATGAAAAGCTTATACATAAAAAACTAACAGAAAAACATCTGAATAAGAATGCAACCATTAGTGAGAACAGCAAACATATGTGTATTATATTCAGAATCTAAAATAATTCAACATAGGAATCTTATAATTCGACCTAGGAATCATTTTCCTATTTATTTTCATAGCCATTGCAGAATATATTCCTCACATTTTCTGGCCGTGATGGTTTCATATTCCCAAAGTAGCCATACAACAAATTTGAAATGACCATGCGCATCTCTCATTTAATTGGACCTTGTAGCCCAGTAAATAGACAGGCTATACAGTATGTATTTCAAACTTTGCAATATCATAAGCAGCGGGATTTATAATACTGGTATACCGTTTAACAGCTAATCTTTTACATTGAAGTAGGCCTATGTATCAAGTTAAGTTTTTAATTGTCACGTGCAAAAGTAGCCTACAGTGAAATGCCTTTCTTGCTCTTTACCAACAACGCAGTAATGATTATCAGTAGTACTATATAAAATGTATTTTAAAAAGTCAAGCAGAACAAAAACATACAAGAAATATTACTAACACTGTAAGTACTGTAAATGCATTTCTTTATTGCAGCCTGCCCTACAATGTTTCAGGATTTGTGGGCGGTCAAATCAAATCTCTTTATATAGCCCTTCGTACATCAGCTGATATCTCAAAGTGCTGTACAGAAACCCAGCCTAAAACCCCAAACAGCAAGCAATGCAGGTGTAGAAGCACGGTGGCTAGGAAAAACTCCCTAGAAAGGCCAAAACCTAGGAAGAAACCTAGAGAGGAACCAGGCTATGAGGGGTGGCCAGTCCTCTTCTGGCTGTGCCGGGTGGAGATTATAACAGAACATGGCCAAGATGTTCAAATGTTCATAAATGATCAGCATGTTCGAATAATTAGAAGGCAGAACAGTTGAAACTGGAGCAGCAGCACGGCCAGGTGGACTGGGGACAGCAAGGAGTCATCATGTCAGGTAATCCTGGGGCATGGTCCTAGGGCTCAGGTCCTCCGAGAGAGAGAAGGAGAGAATTAGAGAACGCACACTTAGATTCACACAGGACACCGAATAGGACAGGAGAAGTACTCCAGATATAACAAACTGACCCTAGCCCCCCGACACATAAACTACTGCAGCATAAATACTGGAGGCTGAGACCATCATATGGTCCATCATATGTAGGTTGGGGAAAAGTCCATATAAAACATTGTTGAATTCAAACGTTCTGCTGACAGGTCCTAGACAATTTGACATCGTTTTCTCATTCACAAATCGACACAGTCCTTTTCCAAATACAGAATAAATGAATGCTAAAGATTACAACATTCTGCCAACACAGTAAATAGACCAGTAGCTTATGTAAACATTTTGACAGTATGGGTAGGCTACAATATAGCTGTACGATAGGAGCACAACATCATTGCCTATTAAATCAAAGAGCCTATACCAAGGCAAGACATACTGTATGAACCCAATAATCTATTGATAAACTAAATATTGAACAACATTGTATTTTGCATGCTGAAGCCTAATGCCAATAGTTCCAAATTATACAGCAAATAAAGAGCATTATTGTCACCATAAAAAGTGAATGGAGGCATTTTCCCAGGCGAAGTTTTAATGCTCGTTCACGTGCGCACAGTTTTACAACAACATCTGATTTATAACTGGAAACCTGCATAGCCTATGTATGGCGTGTGCCAAGTTTATAAATCTCAATATGGCGTGTGTGTGGACTTTTCAGAAATGGCACGAGCAGAAATGTATAACAACGGTTATAAATGAGGCCCCTTGACTGGAGGACACTCGGTTCACTGGCAGCAGAAAAACATTGAGGTAACAGTCTTAACAAATATGCCAAGCACCTGCCTGTCTGGGGTATTGGTGTAGTTTTTCCCTTTATAAAGCACCGGAACATCCCAGTGCTAGCCTGGGTCTGTGGGCGGGGCTTATTTTTATTTAGCTTGGCAAGTCAGTTAAGAACAAATTCTTATTTACAATGATGGCCTACCCAGGATCAAACCAGGGTCTGTAGTGACGCCTCTAGCACCACAATGCAGTGCCTTCGACTGCTGCACCACTATGGATCACAGTTCTCCTAACCTGCAGTAGAGTTGATTCTGGCTCATCAGCATTTGGAGAGAAAATCTACTCCTGGAGATTAGGCAGGTCAATTCCCTTTTACAAGGGTTCATTCTAACACAACACTTATTACTGGTTACTTGGGTTAAATCTTATGGAGGTGGTTCATGGCTTCTGGTACATTGTGTGAGGAAACCAATGCTCCAAAAACATGCAGCCTACACACACAGAGAGACTAAAGCAAGAATAGGTAAGCAGGAAAAGAGTGAAAAAGTTATTTCCAGGCCTTCCCGTGCACACAGCCTGGTCTCATAGACTAGACGTAACATAGCAAATGTAAATCCAGGACACTCTAAGTAGTAATGATATGTTAAGTTCGGTATGGTTACATAAGACAGATGGTTACTTAAAGGTGGGATGGTTGGTCGGGGTGGATGGATGGATGGGCGTATAATGCGAAATTATAGCAACTCAAAAGGTTGCGAGTTCAAATCTCATCATCACAGAAAACTTCTGCAACTTTTCAACTACATTTTAGCTAATTTGCAACTACGTAGAATGTTAGCTAACCCTTCCCCTAACCTCAACTCTTATATCAAAGCTTGATGATTCTTTGATTATCAGCTGTGTAGTACTAGGGCAAAAACCAAAACATGCACCTCTTGGGGTCCCCAGGACTGAGTTTGGGAAACACTGCCTTCACCTTTAAACAAACTCATAAACTTAACCCTAGCCTAGCTAACGTTAGCCAGCTAGCTAGAATTCATAACATATCATACGCTGGGCAAATTCATAGCACATAATACAAATTGTAATTCAAAATGGGTGATGGACATCCACAAATTAATACATACCATACCAAACGTAACATATCATACTGAAGGGAGTGTGACGGATTTACGTACAGAATAATACGAAATGCTCCGAGACTAGGTTGGTGCACAGAGGGATGGTGTAGAAAAGCAGAGGGGTGCAGAAAGGCTGCCCAGATAAAGATCACATTAGTGATGGGAGTGCTGTATGTAATAGGGAACGCTGCCCTCGGACTGGCCTAATGCCCAAATTAGATCCTTTTGTCTGACGGAATGTTGACCAGATCATACATCTTGGTTACAGAATGAAACTAAAAAAGTGACCAAAAAGGAACTGTATTAAAACATTGTTTTTGTCTTTTTTTCCTCATCTGTACTCTCCTCTGTACTACTGAGACTGTTTAGTGTGTTAGCCAATCTGTGGTCAGTAGTAGTGCCCTACTCTATGTGATAGTAAACCTGAATATTGCATGTACACTCACGCACGCGCTGTATGTGAGTATTTGTGAGCAACCTGTATATCATCATTGTGTGTGTAAAGAGCCAGAGTGTTTTTATAACACAGTCATGGAAACGGACAGAAACAGGATGCAATGCTGAAATACACACACACACACCTGTGTGCGTCTACGACAGGTGTGAAGAATATCCTGTCTACAGGTGTGCGTTTCAGGGAAACCAACTTTCACTGTAAAACTGAACAACGTAACGTTTGGATGTTCTCTGTTGAGTCATAGTGTGTCCTCCCTCCCTGTCATACCAAAACAACCTAACACCTGAGGAGAAACGTTGGATTGGTCAGTCCTAGTGTGGGGGATAAAGGAGAACTGTAGGGTACACAGTCATGTCCCTGAATAAATAGACCAAAACAAAGATTATCTGATCTAAAAAACAACAACAACACAACCAGTAGAGTAAACAACCCTGGTGCTTCTTCTCAACCAAGAATGAAAGAAAAACAAAAAGACTCAGGTAAGAGGAAGGACTGGTCCTCCCAACAATGTCAGGGACTTACCCTTCTTCTCAACCAAGAATGAAAGAAAAACAAAAAGACTCAGGTAAGAGGAAGGACTGGTCCTCCCAACAATGTCAGGGACTTATCCTGCTTAGACAAACGCCAACAGGCAAGCATTACTCGTTTGATTTCCTCAATTCCACAAAACTAGTGAAGGCCTTTACAAATGCCTTTTGTTTTAGTGTACTAGAATCTCCCAGGCAGGTCGTGCAACTAAAGCTGGTCTTAAGCTAGCTTTCCATCCAATTGGAGACAGATCTTCATGCAAATATTGTCAAATCGACATGAAGAAAATATGCACATTTTCCCTCTAGTGGTGTTTCCACCAAACAGACTTATTGCAGATTTAAAATATATTTTAAAAAATCAGTGCATGATGACATAGTGCACACAAAATGTACTTTTTGGCTTACATTTGTATGTACCAAATAAAAATCTAAAGTTCAATGTGTTTTCATTGCATTTTCAACTCTACCAACATTTTTCTAATGAAAACGGTTGCCTTAAATAGCTAAAAATGTGCCCACTCTGGCCTTGGGACATGCGCTCTAGCCAACAGCTTGCAGGTAGGTTGTGTGGGTAGGCTAGTCTACATGATGACATGATTTTGGATAAGACTCTTGATATTTATTGTAAAGGATCATCAAGCTCATCACCATGCACTTTATGAACGCTTAAGTTCATTAGTACTATTTTCATCTGAAGCCTAATAAACTGATTTGTTTCCCGAGTCATAGCGGAAGGACCATATACCATGTCATCCAGTGACTCCAAGTTTGTTTCGATATGCATAACCGCAGGAAGTAGGGGTGCCGAGTGTGCTGCAGCACCCCTTGATAAATTATTACTCCTGTATGAGCGGAGAAAAATTATTGTCAGCAGAACGGAGTGAAGAATTCCCCCAGTGTCGTCCAACACGTTTCTCAACCCCCAACCCCTAGCATTTTACATTTCAACTTCAATGGGGTAGGGAGGAAGTCCCAAGGATTCCGGATAGCACGGACCCTTATCTCAGGGTGACTCTGTTGTTCTCCCATGTTACACTACAAGTTTCTGAGAGGGAGAGAAAACCACTCCTCTAATTCTATTGCAAGGAGGTTCCATAGAGAATTCATACTGAAATGTATTCTAAAATGCTGGAAACTGACACTAAGCATTAAGCCTATAGGGAAGCAGTGTTGTAGGAATGGAAACAACACAAACACTAGTTCAAGATGCCGTAGGACTCCCTTTAAGACTACCCAGAGGGCAACCAATGTGAACAGATAGTTACAGTTCTAATCAAACACATCAAGGTTACATTATTGGACCCCACAGACAATTAATGAGGGGAAAGGATTGTCAGTATGACTTGAGCCAGAAGGTTCACCTCTTTTAGAGGAATAACATTGACTCATAAAGCACAATCCTTCGGAACAAGCCAGGATCCAGTTTTCCATGGCAAAAACAAAGGACTTTGTGCAGTGTCTGGCACTGCGGGCCCACGACTCTGAATCGCTGTCTAGGAATGCGGGCACACAACACACTGTCCAGTCTTTACCTATACTTTCGCCTCACAATGTCAGCCTTACTGGAACAGGGATAACGTCAGCCTTTAACAATGCTGTACAACTTGGAGGAGGTGCAAAGCTCTGTGTGCACAATAGAACAGAGCGGGGGGTAACATGGAAAAGGAAACTACTGTCGTTGCTTTAGAGTTTGACAATGTCCCACATGGAGTGAGAATAATTCTGTATTACAATGACAAAATGAATGAAGTTACGAGAAAAGAGGCTCACATTTGAGGAAAACTCCAGCCCACTTGGTTTAGCATCAGTATGGTAGTCTGGATTGGAGGTTTTTTCCAAAGCAGATGCTCCATCTGAAGAGTTCATTTCACAGAAGATTTGTGAGGTGATTTGGGGGGGGAAGAGAGAAAGAAGGAGCTAAAAAGAGAGAGAAAGAAGGAGCAGAGAGAGAGAAGGAGCTGGAGAGAGAAAGTTGCACAACTGCATCAAGGACTTGGCTTATGAACTGACACTAGGTGCAGTGGAGCTATAAAAGAGTCAATTATAGAAATACTGAAAGAGACCCAAATACTGGCTTATGTAAGAACATTGTGCTGCTAAAAAGCTTTGCTAGATATTTGAGTGCTTGGGCAAATTTCAGTTTAAAAAATAAGGAACACTCACAAATGGCAAGTCCCTTCTACTCTAGGGAGACATAATCGGAAATACCTCATACTAGGATGCACAATTCAGGTAATCTTAGACTTCATTCATTTATTATATTCAGGGGCAATTCAGAGCTCAAGGAAAACAGCTCTACTCTAATCAGTTCTATTCAACTAGTCATTAGTTCTACTCTTTCATTCGTGTTACGTAACCTTGTGTGCTGGACGGGCACAGTGAGTGTCAGAAACACACTCCCTCTCCTCATTAAAGCTGCCGTGACTCTGCCCTCAATCCCAGCTTCCCCTCTCACAAAAGCCCTGTGGAGCGCATTGTTATCTTCTAGACCATGACCTGTCCATTCTTAGATTGTCTATCTGAAGCCCCATAGTCAAATCCATAAATTATCTTCAGGTAAAGTAAAACCTGAGTGATTGCATTTCACAAACAGAGCTTTAGATAGAGGAGCTAAATGTTTGTTTGAGCGTCTGTACATGGACAATTCCACAGTGCAGATGCAAAGTTTGGAACAGAATGACGGCACAAACAGGTATTCTGTTTACAAACTTTGCATCTGCACTGTTTTTCAAGTAAATGTGTTTTTGTAAAATGTTCAGTGCAAATTGTTAAAAGTAGTGCTTGTGCATAGAGTTGTTTGTTTTGTTGACCTTTGCAATCATTGGTTTTTGTGTGACATACATATATGAAACATCTGAGTCTCAGTGTCACTCTGTTAATGTGGAATTGACCACATACAGGACCGACTGAATACTTTCTGACTCCTTGACTTTTTCCACATTGTTACATTACAGCCTTATTCTAAAATAGATTCAATAGTTGTCCCCCCCTCCCCATCAATCTACACACAATAGCCCACAATGACAAAGCAAAAACAGTTTAGAAATATTTTCAAATGTATAGAAAATACAAAACTGAAATATCACTTTTTTAAAACTAGGCAAGTCAGTTAAAAAATACATTCTTATTTACAATGATGGCCTAGGAACAGTGGGTTAACTGCCTTGTTCAGGGGCAGAACGACACATTTTTAGCTTGGGGATTCGATCTAGCAACCTTTTGGTTCTGGCCCAACGCTCTAACCACTAGGCTACCTGCCGCCCCATTTACATACAGTACCAGTCAAGGGTTTTTGTTCATTTTTACTATTTTCTACATTGTAGAATAATAGTGATGACAACACTTAAATAACACATATGGAATCATGTAGTACCAAAAAAGTGCTAAACATATACTTTATATTTGAGATTCTTCAAAGCAGCCACCCTTTGCCTTGATGACAACTTTGCACATTCTTGGTATTCTCTCAACCAGCTTCATGAGATAGTCACCTGGAATGCCTTTCAATTAACAGGCCAGCCTTGTTAAAAGTTAATTTCTGGGATTTCTTTCCTTGAGCCAATCAAATCAAAGTTTATTTGTCACGTGCGCCGAATACAAGAGGTATTATTTCAGGCTCTTACTTACAGGCTCTAACCAATAGTGCAAAAAAGATATTAAGTGAACAATAGGTAAGTAAATAAATAAAACAGTAAAAAGACAGGCTATATATAGTAACGAGGCTACATACAAACACCGGTTAGTCAGGCTGAATGAGGTAGTATGTACATGTAGATATGGTTATGCCAGCAGCATACCACCCTGCATACCACTGCTGATTTACTTCTGAAGCTAAGCAGGGTTGGTCCTGGTCAGTCCCTGGATGGGAGACCAGATGCTGTTGGAGGGCCAGTAGGAGGCACTCTTTCCTCTGGTCTAAAAAATATCCCAATGCCCTAGGGCAGTGATTGGGGACACTGCCCTGTGTAGGGTGCTGTCTTCCGGATGGGACGTTAAATGGGTGTCCTGACTCTCTGAGGTCATTAAAGATCCCATGGCGCTTATCGTAGGTGTGTTAACCCTGGTGCCCTGGCTAAATTCCCAATCTGGCCCTCAACTCATCATGACCACATAAGAATTCCCAGTTTACAATTGGCTCATTCATCCCCCTCCGCTCCCCTGTAACTATTCCCCAGGTTGTTGCTGTAAATGAAAATGTGATCTGAGTCAACTTACCTGGTAAAATAAATAAATTAATAAATGGTTAAAGTGGCAATCCATTTATGATGAACAGAGAGTAGCAGTAGCGTAAAAGAGGGGGTGGTGGGTGGGACACAATGTGGTTAGCCGATGTGTGTGAGCACTGGTTGGTCGGCCCAATTGAGGTAGTATGTACATGAATGTATAGTTACATTCATATATGATAAACAGAGAGTAACAGCAGCGTAAAAAGAGGGGTTGGGGGGCACACAATGCAAATAGTCCGGGTAGCCATTTGATTACCTGTTCAGGAGTCTTATGGCTTGGGGGTAAAAACAGTTGAGAAGCCTTTTTGTCCAAGTCCATATTATGCCAAGAACAGCTCAAATAAGCAAAGAGAAACGACAGTCAATCATTACTTTAAGGCATGAAGGTCAGTCAATCTGGAAAATTTCAAGAACTTTGAAAGTTTCTTCAAGTGCAGTCACCAAGACCATCAAGCATGATTACGAAAATGGCTCTCATGAGGACCGTAACAGGAAAAGAAGACCCAGGGGTACAGTTGAAGTCGTTAGTTTACATACACTTAGGTTGGAGTCATTAAAACTCATTTTTCAACCACTCCACAAATTTCTTGTTAACAAACTATAGTTCTGGCAAGTCAGTTAGGACATCTACTTTGTGCATGACACAAGTAATTTTTCAAACAATTGTTTACAGACAGATTATTTCACTTATAATTCACTGTATCACAAATCCAGTGTGTCAGAAGTTTACTACACTAAGTTGACTGTGCCTTTAAACAGCTATGAAAATTCCAGAAAATTATGTCATGGCTTTAGAAGCTTCTGATAGGCTAATTGACATCATTTGAGTCAATCAGAGGTGTACCTGTGGATGTATTTAGGCCTACCATCAGAATCAGTGCCTCTCTGGATATTTAATTTAAATTTTTTTATTTTACCTTTATTTTACTAGGCAAGTCAGTTAAGAACAAATTCTTATTTTCAATGACGGCCTAGGAACAGTGGGTTAACTGCCTGTTCAGGGGCAGAACGACAGATTTGTACCTTGTCAGCTCGGGGATTCGAACTTGCAACCTTTCGGTTACTAGTCCAACGCTCTAACCACTAGGCTACCCTGCCGCCCCATATAAAAGGGGGAGGCTTGCAAGTCGAAGAAGACAATCCCAACCGTGAAGCACGGGGTGGCAGCATTATGTTGTGGGGGTGCTTTGCTGCAGGAGGGACTTGTGCACTTCACTAAATAGATGGCATCATGAGGAATTTAAAATTATGTGGATATATTGAAGCAACATCTCAAGACATCAGTCAGGAAGTTAAAGCTTGGTTGCAAATGGGTCTTCCAAATGGACAATGACTCCAAGCATACTTCCAAAGTTGTGGCAAAATGGCTTAAGGACAACAAAGTCAAGGTATTGGAGTGGCCATCACAAAGCCCTGACATCAATCCTATAGAAGATTTGTGGGCAGAACTGAAAACCCATGTGCGAGCAAGGAGGCCAACAAACTTGACTCAGTTACACCAGCTCTGTCAGGAGGAATGGGTCAAAATTCACCCAACTTATTGTGGGAAGCTTGTGGAAGGCTACCCGAACATTTGACACAAGTTAAACAATTTAAAGGCAATGCTACCAAATACTAATTGAGTGTATGTAAACTTCTGGGAACCCACTGGGAATGTGATGAAAGAAATAAAAGCTGAAATTTAAAATAAATTGCTCTCTCTACTATTATTCTGAAATTTCACATTCTTAAAATTAAAAGTGGTGATCTTAACTGACCTAAGACAGGGGATTTTAATGTCAGGAATTGTGAAAAACTGAGTTTAAATGTATTTGGCAAAGGTGTATGTAAACTTGCGACTTCAACTGAACCTCTAGTGCATGAATCAGGCCTTCGTGGTCAGATTGCTGCGAAGAAACCACTACTAAAAGGACGACAATAATAAGAAGAGACTTGCTTGGGCCAAGAAACACAAGCAATGGACATTAGACCGGTGGAAATGTGTCCTTTTGGTCTGCTGAGTACCAATTTGAGATTTTTGGTTCCAACCGCTGTCTTTGTGAGATGCAGAGTAGGTGAACGGATGATCTCCTCATGTGGGGTTCCCACCATGAAGCATGGAGGAGGTGGTGTGATGGTGTTTTATTGGTGACACTGTCAGTGATTTATTTAGAATTCAAGGCACACTTAACCAGCATGGCTACTACAGCATTCTGTAGCGATCAGCCATCACATCTGGTTTGCACTTAGTGGGACTATAATTTGTTTCTCAACAGGAGAATGACCCCAAACACACCTCCAGGCTGTGTAAGGGCTATTTGACCAAGAAGGAGCGTGATGGAGTGTTGCATTAGATGAACTGGCCTCCACAATCACCCAACCTCAACCCAATTGAGATGGTTTGGGATGAGTTGGACTGCAGAATGAAGGAAAAGAAGCCAACAAGTACTCAGCATATGTGGGAACTCCTTCAAGACTTTTGGAAAAGCATTCCAAGTGAAGCTGGTTGAGAGAATCATAGAGTGTGCAAAGCTGTCATCAAGGCAAAAGCTGGCTACTTTGAAGAATCTAAAATCTAAAATATTTTTAGATTTCTTTAACACTTTTTTGGTTACTACAGGATTCCACGTGTTATTTCATAGTTTTGATTTCTTCACCATTATTCTACAATGTAGAAAATAGTAAAAATAAAGAAAAAGCCTTGAATGAGTAGGTGTGTACAAACTTGCCTGGTACTGCAAGTATTTAGATCCTTTACTCAGTACTTTGTTGAAGCATTTTTGCAGCGATTACAGCCTTGAGTATGACACTACAAGCTTGGCACACCTGTATTTGGGAGTTTCTCCCATTCTTCTCTGCAGATCCTCTCAAGCTCTGTCATGTTGGATGGGCAGTTTTCTCTGCACAGAAGTTTTCAGGTCTCTCCAGAGATGTTCAATTGGGTTCAAGTCTGTGCTTTGGCTGTCCAACTCAAGGACATTCAGAGACTTGTCCTAAAACCACTCCTGCGTTGTCTTGGCTGTGTACTTAGGGTCGTTGTCATGTTGTAAGGTGAACCTTCACCCAAGTCTGAGGTCCTGAGCGCTCTGGAACATATTTTCATCAAGGATCTCTGTACTTTGCACCGTTCATCTTTCCCTCGATCCTGACTATTCTCTCAGTCTCTGCCGCTGAAAAACATCCCCACAGCATGATGTTGCCACCACCACGCTTCACCGTAGCGATGGTGCCAGGTTTCCTACAGACATGACGCTTGGCATTCAGACCAACAAGTTAAATCTTGGTTTCATCAGACCAGAGAATCTTCTTTCTCATGGTCAGAGTCATTTAAGTGCCTTTTGGAAAACTCCAAGCTGGCCTTTTACTGAGGAGTGGCTTCCGTCTGGCCACTCTATCATAAAGGACTGATTGGTGGAGTGCTGCAGAGATGGTTGTCCTTCTGGAAGGATCTCCCATCTCCACACAGGAACTCTGGAGCTCTGTCAAAGTGACCATCAGGTTCTTGGTCACTTCCCTTACCAAAGCCCTTCTCCCCCGATTGCTCAGTTTGGCCGATCGGCCAGCTGTAGGAATACTATTGGTGGTTCCAAACTTCTTCCATTAAGAATGATGGAGGGCACTGTGTTTTTGGGGACCTTCAATGCTACAGAACTGTTTTGGTACCCTTCCCATGATCTGTGCCTTGACACAATCCTATCTCAGAGCTCTACGGACAATTCCTTCAACCTCATGGCTTGGTTTTTGCTCTGACAACTGTGGGACCTTATATAGACAGGTGTGTGCCTTTCCAAATCATGTCCAATCAATTGAATTTACCACAGGTGGACTCAAAGTTGTAGAAACATCTCAAGTTTGATCAATGGAAACATGATGCACCTATAGCTCAATTTCAAGTCTCATAGCAAAAGGTCTGAATAGCTACGTAAATACGGTATTTCTGTTTTTAATTTAAATACATTTGCAAAAACCTCTAAAAACCTGTTTTCGCTTTTGTCATTATGGGTATTGTGTGTAGAATGAATACATTTTACAATAAGGCTGTAACGTGTAAAAAGTTAAGGGGTCTAAATCCTTTACGAATGCACTGTATGTCCTATTGTACTGCCCTCAGTGTTCAGCTTAAATCCAAAGGTTTCTCAATGGCCAGTAACCTGGGAATGCCAGATAGTTAATGTCAGTCTCCATCCAGACAATGATTAAGCCACCGGACAAGAGAATCTTCCAGGGCCAAAGTCCTCAAGGGCAGAGATGTGGTGGGATCCTCCTCACATTGTGTCCCGGTGACCCACCCAAATTCATGTGTGAGTGTTGCCTCATACACGTTTACCATTTTCCCCTTTAAAAAGGCAAAAGGATGACAATCATCTACCACCTCTAAGTTGTTAACTTGTTGTACTAACAACAATGGTTCAAAAGAGTAGAATGGTGGTATCTGCCACTGGGATGTGTACAGGAATGCACTGTACAGGAGTTCTTCCTCACTGACCTGCCCACGATGATGCTAAAACATTCCACATGTAGAACTCTCCAGGACTACCCACATGTAGAACTCTCCAGGACTACCCACATGTCAATTTGTAAGCATGTGCATACAGCATTTGACCACAGAGAATACCTGAAATAGTCAAAAACGGCATTTTAACCAACAAAATATATTGTCTCTATTAATTTCATTGCTGCTTATTCCATGTCATAAGGAAACCAAGCTCACATGTCTACTGCACAGACAGTAAGTCCTACAAAAAAAATGATTTAAAAAAACATTAAACAGTGAATGCAACTGAAATCTACATTTAAAAGTATGACTTACTGAAAACAGGCATTGTGCCAAGTTCCTTGAAGAACCTTCACATTGAATGTGTCTTGAATTGTTCCCCCGCAACCCGCACAGTGGCGTCCATCTGTACCTGCAAGGTTCAATTATGTCACTACTGGAAAAGCATACTCTATCCATTCATAAAAGTAAATCACAGTAGCAATGCATTTCTGCATAGATTTTACTGACTGAACAAAGGTGAGTCTTGTAATCTGTTTGCATAGACACATTTTTTAAGAAAATAGGAATATATGGAAATTCCCTGACCTTTATTAATAACAATCAATTTTGAGTAATTGCAAATACAGTCAGTCAATGATTATAGGGATAATGTTTTTGTAGAACATGGGCTGACACAGGCTGTTTACAATATAATGTTCAGGCTATAAATTATTCTCAAGTAAAAAGGAAAACGTTTAGACAAGCATGAGCATCATTCTTCTGTTATATATATATATACACACACACACACACACACACACGCCAATCAAATGTTTGGACACATACTCATTCAAAGTTTTAAAATGTTTTTACTATTTTCTACATTGTATAATAATAGTGAAAACAAACTATTTGAAATAACACATATGGAATCATGTAGTAACCAAAAAAAAGTGTTATACTAATCAAAATAGATGTTTTATTTGAGATTCTTCAAATAGCCACCCTTTGCCTTGATGACAGCTTTGCATACTCTTGGCATTCTCTCAACCAGCTTCATGAGGTAGTCACCTGAAATGCATTTCAATTAACAGGTGTGCCTTGTTAAATGTTTATTTGTGGAATTTCTTTCCTTCTTAATGCATTTGAGCCAAACAGTTGGGTTGTAACAAGGTAGGGGTGGTATACAGAAGATAGCCCTATTTGGTAAAATACCAAGTCCATATTATGGCAAGAACAGCTCAAATAAACAAAGAGAAACGACAGTCCATCATTACTTTAAGACTTGAAGGTCAGTCAATATGGACATTTCAAGAACTTTGAACGTTTCTTCAAGTACAGTCGCAAAAACCATCAGGTTCTGGGCGGCTGGTAGCCTAGTGGTTAGAGCATCGAACCAAAAGGTTGCTGGATTGAATTCCCGAGCTGACAAGGTAAAAATCTGTCATTCTGCCACTGAACAAGGCAGTTAACCCACTGTTCCCCGGTAGGCCATCATTGTAAATAAGAATTTGTTCTTAACTGACTTGATTAGTTAAATAAAGGTCAAATTAAAAAAAAGCGCTATGATGAAACTGGCTCTCATGAGGACCGCCACAGGAAAGGAAGACCCAGAGTTACCTCTGCTGCAGAGGATAAGTTCATTACAGTTACCAGCCTCAGAAATTGCAGCCCAAATAAATGCTTCAGAGTTCATGTAACAGACACATCTCAACATCAACTGTTCAGAGGAGACTGTGTGAATCAGGCCTTCGTGGTCGAATTGCTGCAAAGAAACCACTACTAAAAAGGACACCAATAAGAAGAGACTTGCTTGGGCCAAGAAACACAAGCAATGGACATTAGACCGGTTGAAATTTGTCCTTTGGTCTGGAGTCCAAATTGGAGATTTTTGGTTCCAACCTTCGTGTCTTTGTGAGATGCCGTGTGGGTGAACGGATGATCTCTGCATGTGTATTTCCCACCGTAAAGCATGGAGGAGGAGGTGTTATGGTGTGGGGGTGCTTGGCTGGTGACACTGTCTGTGATCTTTAAAAAAAGAATTCAAGGCACACTTAACCAACATGGCTACCACAGCATTCTGCAGCGATACGCCATCCCAACTGGTTTGGGCTTAGTGGGAATATCATTTATTTTTTTAACAGGACAATGACCCAACACACCTCCAGGCTGTGTACGGGCTATTTGACCAAGAAGGAGAGTGATGAGTGCTACATCAGATGACCTTGCCTCCACAACCCCATGACCTCACCAAAATTGAGATGGTTTGGGATGTCGGAAGGCACTGTGAAGGAGAAGCAGCCAACAAGTGCTCAGCATGTGGGAACTCCTTCAGGACTGTTGGAAAATCATTCCAGGTGAAGCTGGTTGAGAGAATGCCAAGAGTGTGCAAAGCTGTCATCAAGGCAAAAGGTGGCTCCTTTAAAATATATTTTGATTTGTTTAAAACTTTTTTGGTTACTAAATGATTCCATGTGTGTTATTTCATAGGTTTGAAGTCTTTACTATTATTCTTCAATGTGGAAAACAGTAAAAAATAAATAATAACCCTTGAATGAGTAGGTGTGTCCAAACTTGAATGGCACTGTATAAGTCTAAAAATATTTGTAGCAAATAAAGATTCCAGCTAGATCTCTTCAGTTGAGCTCTTTAATTTGTTCTAGAAAAAAGCCTGCATTCACAAGACTTCCATTCCAATGCAATAAATATTGAGTTTTGAAATGAATGGATCCAAGCTGCTAAATTCAAGTAACATTATTTTACACATCTGCCCGAACTTAATGGCAGAATCATTGACGTTGTTACAAAGTAACTATGCATGTTATGATGATCAGATGCATTGTAGCGAGCTCTCATTTGACAAATATCAGCTAACAAATGTATCAAGTCTCGAAGACCGTGCACCCCCCTACTCGATTTAGCTTGGGCTTCCCTTTCCCCAAACAACAGATTGTATGTATAAATAAATAAAAAAGTCAACATTGTTATCCACATGTAAGCGTAACTATCAACTGGGAGAGAAGTTTAGACTGCTCACCTTCCAGCTCCTCCATCTAATTGTTGTGTCGTCGTTATTTGTTCTTTATTTCCCAGAAAGTTCTCACAGTGATCCAGTGTGTGTTACATTCAGGGTTATTTATTCTACGAATACAAGAAACGTATATAGAAATTGTAGTTTAAATCCCGGGTACATTTTCTTAGGAAGGAAAATATCGCCGTTCAGTTTTGGAATAGCCTACTTTGTTGGCAGGATGACGTCATGCAGTTGGAATTCCTGTACGGAGACCGGAAGGGATCGGCAGCAGCAACACCTGGAACAGGAGCAAATTGGAGCCGAAAAGGCAAATATCCACTACACTGAAACTATAGCACCATCTACTGCCAGAAATATTTCACGTTATTATTTTTGTTAAACCATTTTCATATAGGAATAACTTAAATGATGACATTCCCCGAGCATCTGTAATGCCAGCTTGTTATGACTGAGTCCTACACGCAGGATAGCCTACTGTTCCCCAAGCATGTCTGTGCGGCGAGTGGATACCTGAAGATAAAACATGACTTTGACACTAGTAAACCAAAATTATTGCAACCATCACACTGAATAAGCTACCCTGTAACTCCAAATCGAGCAGCTGGGAAGAAGGAAACTTCTAAGGGAAGCCATAGTTGCCCGTGCGGTTGGTCCATTTGGCTCTACATCAACTTTTCAAATCGCTGTTAGTGCATTCAGATTTCTATCACCTGAAACATGCACAGAACCATAGAAACATGTGCACGAACTCGGCAAGTCTGCATGCATATATTGTTTTATATTGTGCGCATGCTTCAGGTGGTAGAAATCTGAACGCACTACCAGCTTTTTGAAAAGTTGATGTAATTATACTTTCCTGTGGATATTGTCTCACATTCCTAATGCCAAACGACCAACCACACGGACAATGTTATTCAACATTCTGGCCTGTAGAAGTCGTGAGAGGAACTCCTGATTCAAACGCTAATTTCTGCCTGACGTAAAATGCAATGGAAATCAACGTCGGGTTTCCAGGCAAACTGCATAGGTGCAGTGGCCTAATGACTTCATTTTCAATGCTTTACCTAAGGTATTGTGCCTATCTAATGTATGTTGACGACTCTTGTGGTTACTTAACCTTACTTAAGTGTCTGAGGTTGTATCACCCTGTCCTGCTTGATGTACATTGTTACATTTTCACAAATGGAATGACCACCTTGCTACAGTATTACGTCAACTGCCCAAACAATCACCAGACTGCATTACTATATTGGTTTAGTTTAGTGCTCAGGCGCGTCATGGGAGTGAACCAATTATGGGTATAAACCCTGGATGACAGACAGGGGGCGTTGTATTGAAGGCACCACGCAGCCAATCTCCTCGATTGTAAAAATATTTTGGAAGGTATAGAAATGCATATATTATGCATATAAGGTCTACATTCATTTGACACATTTACTCTATTTCAATAACTAAATGCATACTTTTAAATTATGCGAGCTAAACATATATATTTTTTAAATCATTCAAGTCGTTTTTTTTATTGAGTACTAGTGTTACTGTCCCCACTTCAACAAAAACATTTTTTTTTTAATGTAATTTTGTCATTGAAACATATAATTGAAATACTGTAGAATTGCATTCATTCCTATGGAGTGCCAATAAATGGGTGGCTTCAAAGTCTCTCAATGGCCAATACCTAGCATCAGCAATCCAGGGTTTATAAACTCAGCAAAAAAATAAATGTCCCTTTTTCAGGACCCTGTCTTTCGAAGATAATTTGTAAAAATCCAAATAATTTCACAGGTCTTCATTGTAAAGGGTTTAAAACACTGTTCCCATGCTTGTTCAATGAACCATAAACAATTAATGAACTTACACCTGTGGAACGGTCATTAAGACCGTACAGACGGTAGGCATTTAAGGTCACAGTTATGAAAGCTTAGGACACTAAAGAGGCCTTTCTACTGACTCTAAAAAACACCAAAAGAAAGATGCCCAGGGTCCCTGCTCATCTGCATGAACGTGCCTTAGGCATGCTGCAAGGAGGCATGAGGACTGTAGCTGTGGCCAGGGCAATAAATTGCAATGTCCGTACTGTGAGACACCTAAGACAGCACTACAGGGAGACAGGACAGACAGCTGATCGTCCTCGCAGTGGCAGACCACATGTAACAACACCTGCACAGAATCTGTACATCCGAACATCACACCTGCGGGACAGGTACAGGATGGCAACAACAACTGCCCAAGTTACACCAGAAATGCACAATCCCTCCATCAGTGCTCAGACTGTCCTCAATAGGCTGAGAGAGGCTGGTCTGAGGGCTTGTAGGACTGTTGTAATGCAGGTCCTCACCAGACATCACCGGCAACAACGTCGCCTATGGGCACAAACACACCGTCGCTGGACCAGACAGGACGGGCAAAAAGTGACGAGTCGTGGTTTTGTCTCACCAGGGGTGATGGTCGGATTCACGTTTATCGTCGAAGGAATGAACATTACACCAAGGCCTACACTCTGGCGGAATCGATTTGGAGGTGGAGGGTCTGTCATGGTCTGGGGCGGCATCACAGCATCATCGGACTGAGCTTTTTGTCATTGCAGGCAATCTCAATGCTGTGTGTTACAGGGAAGCCATCCTCCCTCATGTGGTACCCTTCCTGCAGGCTCATTCTGGCATGACAATGCCACCAGCCATACTGCTCGCTCTGTATGTGATTTCCTACAAGACAGGAATGTAAGTGTTCTGCCATGGCCAGCGAAGAGCCCGGATCTCAATCTCATTGAGCACATCTGGGACCTGTTGGATCGGCGGGTGAGGGCTAGGGCCATTCCCCCCAGAAATGTCTGGGAACTTGCAGGTGCCTTGGTGGAAGAGTGGGGTAACATATCACAGCAAGAACTGGCAAATCTGGAGCAGTCCATGAGGAGGAGATGCACTGCAGTACTTAATGCAGCTGTTTGACCCCCCCCCCCTTTGTTCAGGAACACATTATTCCATTTCTGTTAGTCACATGTCTGTGGAACTTGTTCAGTTTATGTCTCAGTTGTTGAATCTTATGTTCATACAAATATTTACATATGTTAAGTTTGCTGAAAATAAACGCAGTTGACAGTGAGAGGAAGTTTATTTTTTTGCTGAGGTTATATGTCATTATATTGAACCAATGATTTATCTATACACTAGATGACTGACCGAGGACGCTGTGTTGATGCCACCGTGCCTCAGTCTTGGCACTCCCCCACCAGTGTAAAAAATACATTACTAAAACCCATAAAACCTAGTAGTCAAACAGGGAAATGGTTCCAATATTTTTTCCACCTTCATTTTTCCCATAGGGGATTTTAGAAACACTTTAAAATATGGGCTGTTTTTCGTGTAGGCTCATGCTGGCGTGACGTTTTGATTACGGTGTAAATCTCTATGTTTGCTTGTATAGAGTGTCGTACCCCATCAGAACCCAAAATATATGTTTGTTAACAAGGCAATAAATGTAAACATTTTTGGGGGGGCAGGTGGTTAGAGAGTTGGGCCAGTAACCGAAAGGTTGCTGGATCGAATCCCCGAGCTGACAAGGTAAAAATCTGTTGTTCTGCCCCTGAACAAGGCGGTTAACTCACTGTTCCCGGTAGACTGTCATTGTAAATAAGAATTTGTTCTTAACCGACTTGCCTAGTTTAATAAAGGTTAAAATGTAATTCCCCACTACTGTTGAAGCGGTCCCCTTGGGCCAATTGAGATATTGCATGCTACGACACATTTATGTGAATTACTGCAGCTTCCGCCTTGGGCCAATCAGTGATTTTATTAAATGCCGGATCTCTATGGCAAGACGCAGCATTCACCCAGGTTTCATCAAAATCGGGCCAGTGCTGTATGAGATATCGCGTGTAACTAAAGTACTTATGGATGGAGAAAGATTCACAGTCCCCTCCCCGATTTCATCGTGGGGACAACAAACACTGTATAGCCTCAAAACGTGGTTAAAACTATCATTTGGATATCGTGGAGGGTCAGTCCTTGCATCTATTAATTTGAGAGTTCTTCAAGGCCCATCAAAACTGAGGCGGGTTGTTTCTTTGTTATCGTTTCAGTTAAGGACTCTAGCTGTAACAGTAGGCCAATTCGAACAGTTGTTGGAAGTACATCTGATGATATGTCTTCATACAGGGGAATTGATTTGAGTCATGGATTGTAATGAAGTGTGCATCTGTTTTCTCTTCCACTGAAAATGTTTTCTATTTTATTTCATTTATTTGTATTACAATAATAAATCGATACAAAATGTGAATACAAGTATACTTAAAGAATTTACAAAGGACAGTTGAGTTAGTCCTAAGGGGTATTATAACACGTAACACTAAGACCTTCAGCGCCAATAAGACAGAGACGTTGGATGAGGGGTGGGGCTACATCGGACATCATATTAGCGCTCGTCAGAAGGTCATTGCTACCAGAGAGGAAGAGGCGAACGAAAGGGTCTACTTTCGTCAAAATTTGTCCATGCGGTAATAAGCAGACCGACTGCATTTCCGATTTTGGGACAACGACTCCAATTGTAGGGGCGGAAACAAAACCATATTATTATACAGTGTCGCTAACGGAAAATTACGGCACGTGGGGGCGGGTTACCGAACATTTTTTTTGTGTAACACTGATGGTACATAAGCAGGTAGTATGATAACTTGCAGGTTAATGTTGCGGTGGGTTACCTGGAGTTTAGGGCATATTAGTCTGCTTGTTAATTAAGAGTAGATCGGGGCATTTTATCTTGTTATATGTCAGGCAGTTATTGAATGAGATGTCTGATGCCTACAGTCTAGATAGCGCACGCCATAGACTTTAAGCTACTTGAAATACAATTGTGTTTCATAAGGAGTTTAGTTGTCGGGATTGTCTTTAATTGATTTAGACATATTTTAGTCGTGTGTCTTATCAATTTCTTGGTCTATGCTTTGTCATAATATGCAGAATAACGGTTATGAAATACAGGTTTTCGTCACATTTAGCGTATGTGTAAATTGGAGTGATATCTGTTTAGTAATAGTAGCATAATAGCCCATATCGTAATTGAAATTGTTTGGTGGGAGTTAAAAACTACTAGCCTACAAGTTAAAATGGGAGTGGGGTCCGAAAATGCAGCATCCACCACCAAACTATCAATTCGTCATGGGTTATACAAAGAGGAGACGAGTATCGCTCTGAAAGCACCCTTAAACGTAGAGGGTGTGTTACCAAAGAAAGTGGGGCACGTGACTGCAGAAAGAGCCATCTGGGGTCGCCGCATTGAGTTTGTCCTTGCATCCGTGGGATACGCGGTTGGACTTGGGAACGTGTGGCGGTTTCCATACCTCTGCTACAGGAGCGGTGGAGGTAAGCACATGTAGGCTATTGAGTCTTTGGGTCCATTACCTATAAAATACTGTCAGAACAACGGAAGGAGAGGGGTAATGTCAATAATCTAGATTTAAAGTGTGTGCGTTCCATACTGCTATTATGCATAAGTCAGATCCTGAACATGTGGAAATGTAAATACAGAATGCGGGTGCAGGACGATTTTTTTTGGTTCGTTTAAATTATAAACCAGTCTAATTACTGAACCAGTTTAGGCACATGCCATATGTTTGCAACCCTGTAGGCTAACCTTCATGAGCCACATGTGAGTGCATTTGGTTGAACAATGGTCTCAAACAGAGATGAGCGTTTTCACAATTAAACAAGGACTTGCTTTCAGAATAAAGATAATGTATTCATTGTTTAACCCATTACAGTCAAAGCCCTGTCTAACTGGGGCTTAGACTTTTATCACATTTCTTTTGACATGTATTTAACTCTTTATTTTTGTCACTAAACAGTCTCCATATTAACTTCCATTATTGTTTCCAACTGGTACCGGTGAACATAGACAAGTCCTGGGAGGTCTGTAGGTGTCCTAGAGCTAAACAACCAACACGTTTGTGAGAGTCTCACTTTTCCAGAGAGGGTCATATTAGTGTGTAGAACAAACTGTTTGGATGCTACAGTGAGAAGTTGGTAGATCAGTTGAACCAACTTCAGATGTGTCCCAAGATGCTTGTGGGGGTCGTATAGCAAAACACCATCGTGTTTGAGAGTCATCTTTCCATAGAAGGGTAATAGTTTGTTGGCCAAACCGTTCGGATGCTACAGACGATTTTGTGAGAAGACTGTTTTTTGGGATGTCTCATGGTCTGACAAACACTGTTCTAGCTCTGTCACCTTTCACTGCAGATGTGTGAAATGCAACATCGGCGGATACAGTGGATTGAGACGCATCCAATACAGAAAAAACATATTTCTAGCTAAAACTGACACATTTTTATAGGGATTTTTTTTAAATGATGCTAATTATATTTCAGCCGGAGTGCAGATGTCGACTTTTATTGATGTTGGATATTTGTTTCTAGATGGATATATGGCATTTTACCCACTTCGTGCTGATCTAATCTTACTCGCATGTCTTTAGAATAGGATTTAGCTGAACTACGCCAAGGCTACACCAGGTTGGAATTAACTTTGATGTTATGAAGTGGGCTTCTTGAAAGAGCCAAGAGGCAACTTTTCTATGTACATTTTTTGGGGGAGAAGAAACCAATGGTTGTAATCCAGTATGACTCACTGCACCACTCTCACATTTTAGACTTCTGATCTATGAGTTGAAATTGTGCTACAGAGGAACAAAAGAGATTTTGAAAAGTTAGTTCTTGGCCAACCAGTTGGGGTTTTCCTGTTTTTGCAACAACAACAAAAAACCTTGAACATAACTGACAGTAATTAACAAGGTGATAAAGGTCCTGAAACAAGACACACATAAGTACATCAGAAGAAGTATGTTCCATGCTGAAAATGAACCGCTAGGTAAATTATTATGATAGTTAACTATAAGTGTGAGGAGGACACAAGTACACAACGATGATCAAGCAATTTGTTTCAATGGCATCACTGGTTTTATATTTGTTTAATGTCATGACTTTGCATTGCTTTGGCTTGTCTGGCACAGTTGAGATCTAGCTGATATGAAGTCCAACCAAGAATGACACAGCAAAACAACAAAAGCCTCAACAACAGACACTGATGATTGTGTTCTGTTGTATTTCCCTGTTTTATAGTTTATTCGATCCCCGTTATCTTTTGCCGAAGCAGCAGCATCCTGGGGTCCACACAAACATGACAAGTAACAAAACACAGCTACACTGATAGACAAGGACAGTCACAGAAATGTAAAATGCAATGATATACAACAAAAAAAAATAGTACATACAATACAACAACAAATATTGTGTAATGTGTGTGCGTGTCCCCTCACTGTCCTAACCATTCCATTAAATGTTTAATTGTTTTTAATGGTAATTTTGTTGTTTGCTTGAGTAATTGCAGATGGAAGGGAGTTCTATGCTAACATGGCCGTGTATAGAACTGTGTGTTGTCGGGAATTCATTTTGAACTTGGGGATTGTGAAGAGACCCCTGTTTGTGTGTCTGAGCTGAATGTTATTTTATTATGCAAACTACAGGAGAATCAGTTAATCTCTCGTAAACCCTCAAAAATGAAAGACTGGCATGCATGTTGTTGATGTTAGTTCTGTATGTGCAGTAAAGGGCAAGGTGTGCTACTCTGTTTTGAGCTAGCTGCATTTTTGCTAGATCTTTCTTTGCTGCACTTAACCATATTACCAGACAGTAATCAAGATGGAACAAGACCAGAGCCTGAACAACTAGTACAGTTGATTTGTGTCAAACGCAGAATCTTTTTACAACAGACATACTCCTCCTCTTCACAACAACGTTGTCAATATGGCTTAACCATGATAACTGGTCTCACCCTTTACACACAACTCCAGTTGAGGTTTCGGTCTTAGAAAATGTTTTGAACCAAATACATTGCTTATCATTTTAGATGTATTTAAGACCATGTTATTGTTAATCACCCACTCTGATACTGACTGGAACTCAGTGTGTGTGATAACAATCAAGCATTTCACACACATGATCTAGATACTGACTTAGCACTTGGTGGCCAATAGCAACATCCTAAAACAATAGGCCTTAATAGGTGACGCTGCAACCATAACACTTGACATGGTACTCCCACCGGCTTTGGTCTTTGTCATGGTAGCAACGTAGGCTACAATTTATTTTCAAGAAAACCCTCTCAAAATCAAACGGAGCTCTTTCGTTCCACGTTCAGCATGCGCTGCCCTCTTATGCCTTGCCATGGGGTTTCCAATAGCTTCCCTAACCCCAAAGTCAAAGTTCAGGGGTGGTGTCTTTGTTTATAAACCTTGCCACGGACCTCACTGTGTAACAGAAAGGTGCTACCTTGACAGACACGTCACACTGGTTTGCTCAGGCACTAAATTAGCAGGCACTAAATTCCTGTCATTCATTCACATCCCAGATTATGTAGCAGACATGAGTCTCTTGATGAGGGAGCCCTCTTGGTCTAATGGTCAAGACGGGGATTTCTCCCACGTGAGACCAGTGTTCAGAGGAGGGGGTTGAATGTAGCGGACATGAGTCGGGCTCGTGATGAGGTAGCCCTGTCTGCGACTTCAAAATCAGATCACACCCGTCAAAATTACAATGAGGAGCCTGTATCTCATTCCCTCACTGGAGGGCTTGAAACAAGTATACTGTTGTAATGACTATCCTAGTTGTAACGTTGGGAAATTAGACTCATTATAGTAAGACACCATGTGTTGTCTATTCATCCTTCTTAGTGTTTAGCTAGTTGTCATATGGGAGAACCTCCCGAAAGGACAACCATCTCTGCAGCACTACACCAATCAGGCCTTTATGGTAGTGGCCAGACGGAAGCCACTCCTCATGAAAAGGCACATGACAGCCCACTTGGAGTTTGCCTAAAGGCTCTCAGACCATGAGAAACAAAATTCTCTGGTCTGATGAAACCAAAATTGAACTCTTTGGCATGTTGGTGGCAGCACCATGCTGTGGGGATATTTGTCAGCGGCAGGGACTGGGAGCCTAGTCCATATCGAGGCAAAGATGAACGAGGCAAAGTACAGAGAGATTCTTGATGAAAACCTGCTCCAGAGCACTCAGGACCTTAGACTGGGTTGAATGTTCATCTTCTAATAGGACAATAACCCTAAGCACACAGCCAAGACAACGCAGGAGTGGTTTTGGGACAAGTCTGAATGTCCTTGAGTGGCCCAGCCAGAGCACAGACTTGAACCTGATCTAATATCTCTGGAAGAATAAACAGTTAAATCAATTTTAGAATAAGGCTATAAAACGTTTTAAAAAATTGAAAAAGTCGAGGGGTGGGAGTACTTTCTGAAAGCACTGTATAGTGTATTTACTGTCATCTGATATGATTTCTAGCTTGGTCCTTTGTCTTCTCTAAACTAATGATCACTTCTGGTTAATTTTTCTAACTAGCGCCTGCGGAACAGGTTTTGTCTACGAGACCGGAAGAGACTTTCGTAGCATCTTAGAACTTAAGCAGCAGGTTAGGAGAATTAGGTGAAGGTTAGGAAAAGGGTTAGGTTTAGCTAAAATGCTCTCCTAACCTGCTACGAAAAGTAACTTCCGGTCGTAGCTGTTCTTCGTCTAGTCACAACCGTGGAACAGATTCGCGGTCGTCTGTAATGACTCAAATTAATCAAGAAAAGGATTTTACAGTTCTTATATTACTAATCTATTTGTGTCCTTCACTTCCTTCTTTTAGGTGCCTTCCTCATTCCTTACTTTCTCATGCTGTTTCTGTGTGGAATCCCCCTGCTCTTCATGGAGTTTGCCATTGGGCAGTATACCCGACTGGGACCAGTGCACGCTCTAGCCAAAATCTGCCCCTTGTTCAAAGGTGAGTGATATCCACAGTCCTATTGTTTACCAAGGCCTCACATTGTGTGCAAGAACAGCCACAGGCTGGTTTTATTAAGCATTTAGCTACCATTTCCTGTTTGTTTTTAGTCAACGTGGAACAGTCCAGCAAAGAGGCAATGGTGTTTTAATAAGTGCATACAAACAATAGGCCTACTTGGCAGAGGTAAAGGGATTAACACATGGAGGCTCAGTTGGCCACTGTTCAAAAGGGGTA
Source organism: Oncorhynchus tshawytscha (assembly GCF_018296145.1). Lineage (NCBI taxonomy): Eukaryota > Metazoa > Chordata > Actinopteri > Salmoniformes > Salmonidae > Oncorhynchus > Oncorhynchus tshawytscha. The sequence goes on along the minus strand of NC_056440.1, from coordinate 27,104,352 downwards.
GGGATAAATAAACTGTCTTATCAGGTTCCGGTGTCACTCAACATTGTGCATGGTTACATGCACCCGGTAATGCGATTATAGTCTGGTCAGATTTAATAAAATAGTTTGATTACACCAATTTCCCAAATAATCCTGTTTACACAGACACATCTGAAATCAAGCTACCTGATGGCACTATGATAAATGCAGAATAAATATATTTTTGGGAAGCATATTTGATTCTGAGTTCAGACATGTAAAGTTTGTATGTGAAAACTACTTCTAAGATTCATACAGTGCCTTCAGAAAGTATTCCTATCCCTTGACTTATTCCACATTTTGTTGTGCTATTGAAAATGGATTCAATCATTTTTTTCCTTCATCAATCTACACACACTACCCCATAATGACAAAGTGAAAACATGTTGGACATTTTTGCAAATGTATTGAAAATGAAATACAGAAATAAAGAACTTTCCACCATTTGTCCATTTTATTATTTTCAAAATTCTTCAAGCTCTGTCAAATTGGTTATTGATCATTGCTAGACAACCATTTTCCAGGTCTTGTTATAGATTTAAGAGGATTTAGGTCAAAACTGTAACTCGGCCACTTGGGACATTCACTGTCTTCTTGGTAAGCAACTCCAGTGTAGATTTGGCCTTGGGTTTTAGGTTATTGTCCACTGAAAGGTGAAGTCATCTCCCAGTCTCTGGTGGAAAGCAGACTGAACCAGGCTTTCCTCTAAGAGTTTGCTTGTTCTTAGCCCGTTTCTGTTTTTTTTTTAATCCTGAGAAATTCCTCAGTCCTTAACGATTACAAGCATACCAATAACATGATGCAGCCACTACTATGCTTGAAAATGGGGAGAGTGGTACTCAGTAACGTGTTGTATTGGATTTACCCCAAACGTAACACTTTGTATTCAGGACAAAAAGTGAATTGCTTTGCCACTTTTTCGCAGTAATACTTGTGCCTTGTTGCAAACAGGATGCATGTTTTGGAATATTTGTATTCTGTACAAAGGCTTCCCTCTTTTCACTTTGTCAATTAGGTTAGTGTTGTAGAGTAACTACAATGTTGTTGATCCCCCCCCCCCGTCAGTTTAATGGCTGAGATATGAGAAACTATGTAACTGTTTTAAAGTCACACCATTGGCCTCATGAGCAGTTTCTTTACTCTCCGGCAACTGAGTTAAGGATGCCTGTATCTTTTTAGTGACTGAGTGTATTGATACACCATCCAAAGTGCAATCAATAACTTCACCATGCTCAAAGGGATATTCAGTGTCTTTTACATCTTTACCTATCTACCGATAGATGGTGACAAACAAGGGAGTCCACACGTTAAGGAGTAACAAAAGTATTTATTAATAAATACCTAACCAAGTATAAAACCACAAAGGAAAACTAACCTGTGATGTGTGAAAGTAGGCATGTGAGGGATGTAATGGAGATGCATGGATGAAGGTAAAATGTGTTGAAGGGTGCACCTAATCAAAAAACATAATCAACCAGATCACAAAGCAAAATGGTGCTTGTGTAGAGAGAGAGCCACGACTGGGCACCAGGAACTTTTATCTCCTAGTTGATCCCAAACCCAGGTTCAACTTGTCACCTTAACAACCCAATCAGCTCCACCTGTCCCCAATCTGCAAATAAAAGCAGAAACGCAGAGAAGGCGGCAGGGAGCGTAACACCCCCTCCCATAAAAATCGGGGACTAACGAAACCCCGAAAACAAAACCCATAATTAAAACTGATCAAAAACCATAAATAATAAAGGTTCAGACACAAAATACTATACATACCATAAAAGGTAAGAAGCCCACCAGGTGCCCATGACACCAATCCAACCAAATTGACACTCCCCCCATCCAACGTCCGCCACCACGGTACCCGGAAGCAACAATTTAAGAGAAGAGAAAGAAATGGAGACCGGGTGACAGGAGAGCAGAAGCCAGAGCAACGGGAAGGACAAAATAAACCCTGTACAGACCACCAACCGAAAAGAAAAAAACGCAACAAAAGTGTCCAAAGATTGACTAAAGTGGTGCACGGGAAAGCGCATCAGCCACCACATTATCTACACCTTTTACATGTCGTACATCCAAATGGAACGCCTGCAGGAACAAACATAAGCGCATAATCCTGCGAAAGTAAGGGGGTTGTGGTCAGTGTTAACCACAATAGGGACCACACCCAACCCCACATACCTCAAAATGCTGCAACGCCCAGATTAAGGCAAGGGCCTCCTTCTCCCCCACTGAATAATTCAACTGATAGCCATTTCTCCTGAAAGTTTAACAGCTAACAGGATGTTCAACACCTCCATCTGCTTGAAGCAACACGGCACCTGCCTCCACATTACTGGCATCCATATATAGGCTGAAAGGCTGTTCCAATCGTGGGGCAGCCAACACAGGGTCAGAGCTAAGAAGCAGTTTCACATTTTGAAAAGCACTGACAGCAGGAAGACCAGATGAAATCAGCCCTCTTCAATAGAGCAGAGGTGCTACAACTGGAGCAGTTGCAGCAAAATACCCAGCCATACCTAGGAAGCGTTGCAGCTCCTTGTGAGTGGTGTAAACCGATCGATAGCGGCCACTTTAGCCTGCACCAGGAGAACAAGACTCTGCCCGACCACTCTGCCGAGGGAGATCACTGTTGCCTGGGGAATCTCACATTTGGCTAAGTTCCCAGTGAGACAGGCCTCAGCCAAACGCTCAGAGTACGTATCCGCACCAGATGTCGCTCCCAAGTGTCACTATAAACAACCACATCATCTAGATAAACAGCACAGCCTTCAAGGCCAGAGATCACCCTATTCATAAGACGCTGAAACGTTGCAGGAGCGTTGCGTATGACTCATGTCTGTATAGGAGAAAAGACCTGGAGTAATAAAAGCAGATATTTCACAAGCTTTTGATGACAAAGGCACCTGCCAGTAACCCTTCAGCAAATCAAACTTGCTGACAAACCGGGCAGCACCAACCTGATCAACACAATCTTCCATCCGTGGGAGTGGGTAACAGTCCGGTTTTGTCGCACTAACCTTACGGTAGTCAGTGCAAAATCTAAGAGAACCATCTGGCTTGCTCACCAAGAGACACAGGGAGGCCTAACTGGAGAATGATGGTACAGCGATATCATTAACTAGCATGTACTCAATCCCTGAGTCCAAGTGACGTAGCTTCTCCAATGAGACACAATAAAAACGTTGTTTAATGGGGACAACAATCCCAACAATATCATGCACTACCAAATGTGTACAAGAAGGTGTCAGAAAATAGACAAACTCAGTGATCAAATCAGTTAACTCTGCTTGACAATCATCAGACATGTGACCGACCCAACAACAAAAAGTTTGCAAGGGACTCTGAATTCATCAACCTACCCTGCAAAATACCATCAGGGTCCGGCACCCCCTCACCATCACACTATGTGGAGTGGTTGACCTCAGATCAACTGATTCCACCAAAAGAACAGGACTAACCACGTCAGTATTAGCACACAGTTCTGATTTAGCAAATTCAGAAGAGAAATGAGCACAGTTCGCCAGTCAAACAACCTTTTCAGCCTCACCTGAGAGGATGCTAGTTTTTCTTTAGTCATTTCACAAGCTACATACAACCTGTGTCAGAAACTGCTAACATATGACAAAACATTTTGGGGAGGCTCAACCACCTTCCAATCCTCCTTTTAATACAGCAAGGGGACCACACAGTATGCCCAAAAACAAGGTCATTAGGACTGAACCCAGTGCTCTCTTGTGATACTTCTTTAACAGCGAGTAGCAACCAGGGTAACCCCTCTTCCCAGTCATGTTCTAATTCAGTGCTGTACGCACGTAGCATTGACTTCAAAGTCTGATTAAAAACACTCAAGGCCCCCTTGACTCTGCGCATGATAAGCACTGGCCTGATTATGTTTTATACGCAATTGTCGCAAGACTTGTGCAAATGTGTGAAGTGAAGTTGGAACCCTGATCGCTCTGAATCACCTTAGGTGTTCAAGAAATTGAGATGAACTGTGACAAGCCTTCACAACAGACTTAGAGGTAATGTTACGAATTGGATAGGCTGCAGGATGTCTTGTAGTCTGACACATCACAGTTAACATGTAGGTGCTACCAGCTTTAGAATGGGGTAAGGGTCCAACACAATAAATAATCAAATGCTCAAATGGCTGGCCTGTAACAGGAATAGGTTGTAGCGGGACTGGCCTTAACATTTGATTAGGCTTCCCAGTCAGCTGACGAGGCCACAAAATTTGATCATAGGTTTTACTAAGCCCTAAGTGACCAGAAACGTCATGAGACGTTTTCAAAACTAGATCTCAAAGCTTAGAAGGAACAATAGTGTCACTCACAAAACCTTTGCTGTGAGGCGTTCATTTCCTCACCAACAACTGATCTTGAATGTAGTAACCCTGGGCAGCACTCCTTACCACCTCAACCGGAAGTACTTGATCAAATAAACCTTTAAGGTAGGATCAGTGGACTACTCCATTACAAGATCACTACAGGACATAGGCAACGGTAAATCATTTAACGGATTATCAAACTGTTCGGCAATGTGTTGTGTAAGTTTAGTTTTGACCGTAGTGTCAGCACGGCTCATAGCACGAGTCACGGCGCATGCAGAGAATACCTCCGGGAATCTCTGTACGTTTTCATCGATAATCCCTACATGGGATGGGTAATAGAAACCACCAGAGGAGACACGACTACCCGCTAAGTTGTTACCCAAAATCACATGAACACTGTCAACGGGAAAAAAGGGACACACCAAGGGAAACCTCACCTTGCGCTAGGTCAGATAAGTTTGACTTTGTGCAAGGGTACAGACAATGTATTCAAACCTATCCCTTGAATCAGGACACTGGTTCCTGTATCTGTCTCCATAGAAAAAGGCAGAACCGTCTCCAAAACAAACGATTGAGGCACCAGTGTCTCACAGAATCTTTACGGGCACTTGCACATCACTTCCCAATAGTGAAACAAACAGTGAATAATCAGTACTAAAAGGTTTGGACAATTCTTGAGCTTGCGCAACAGGATTAACATCAGGGACAGGCAAAGCTAATGCAACAGGTTTTACATTTCTGCTGGCCAATCTGCTGGCCTTTTTACCAAGGATAGGACATTAGTTCTTCCAGTGCCCTTCACCTTGACAATAATTACATATTTTAATTGCATCATGACGAGTACATCAACGATTGAATTGATAACTCTGGACTGTTTTTCACCTTTCTGCAACGATCTGAAACGCTATCTATACGCTTCAGGGACCAACTCGTAAGCATGCAGGACCGCAACCTTTTACGTAATCGGCACTATCTGTAGCGCTAAGAGATTAGTGAGCCTTACCGGTCAAAACACACTGTAGCATCAAAGTACGGTCTGCATCAGGCCAAGCCCGAGAGTCTGTTCAAATAACGTAAAAAATAGATCAGGATCCTTTAAAAAAAAAATGTAGGCAACAACTGGAGATTAATAGCAACATCAAAAGGCGGAGAACGACCAAGGGAAGAGCGTCCCATTGGGGAGCTTGAATAGTCTTTCTCAAAAGAAAATTCACCTAAAAGCTTGCCTTCTCTGACAAGTTCTAACCGCTGATGTTGCAACCGCAGTTTAGCTTATTCCGTATCCTGCTTCAACCTTTCCAGATCTTTGTAACGTTGTAGCTGCAATAAAAGTAACTCCTTTTTCTGCTCAAATGTCAAACCAGCACTGGACACAATTTGGAACATCCAATACAGCTGAACGAGTCCCTTCTTTGCGAGGCATTGGAAAACCTCCCTGGTCTTTTGTGGTTGAATCTTTGGTTGAAATTCACTGCTCGACTGCGTGACCTTACAATTATCTGTATGTGGGTTATAGAGATGAGGTAGTCGTTCAAAAATCATGTTGAACTAAATTATTGCACACAGTGAGTCCCTGCAACTTATGTGACTTGTTACCACATTTTTACTCCTGATCTTATTTAGGCGTTCCATAACAAAGGGGTTGAATACTTGCACATTTTATGAAAATGAAAAGCTGAAATGAGTCAAAACTTAATTCCATTTTCACATTATGCCGTATTGTGTGTAGACCAGTTACAAAAACATCTCAATTTAATCCATTTTAAATTCAGGTTGTAACACAACAAAATGTGGAAAAAGTCGAGGGGTGTGAGTACTTTGAGAGCATTCAGTTGTGCCGAACGCACTTCACTCGCGCTAAAGAGGGAGGCTCGCTCGGCTGGTGCTAGCACATATGCGCAGATCAAATAGCTGTAACGCCTATTGTAAGGTGTTTACTTATTCTAATTATTTGAAAGATTGCTCAGAACCAGGTGTTTTCTTAAATTGACTTTACGCCGATTTTTAAGTTAAGGTATGTGACTTTTGCATAATCTGCCTCTTGACAATCTGTTTTAAAATCAAATTATTACTGTGCAAGTAATCGTACTCTGACACGACTCAAAATTGAGTCTTAAAAATATGCTACACCTTTTGTTTACATCAGTTATTTACACATTATGCATTGGACGGAAAGCCTACTGGGTTTGGACTTCACAGAATAAAAGATTAGAAAATGAATGCAGTCAACTCCCACTCATGAGTATTTACACTATACCATGCATGCAGTAACAATGTGTAGCCCACTTGTTAGTGTAGTGATCAATAATATTTAACAATCTACAATTGATAGACCTGATTGACTCCATTTGATATTAATTTATCCTTTATTTCTGCACTGTTGGGAGAGGCCCGTAAGTAAGCATTTCACTGTTAGTCTATACCTATTGTTAACGAAGCATGTGACAAATACAATTTGATGTGCATTCAAGTATTGTGCGTTTTAGCTGACTAAGATCAAGGATTAGTCATGAGAAGCGAATGCAAAACGCAAGTATTATTTAATAATGTTGTAGAATGAATGGATTCACAAAGGCATAAAGCTTAAGATACAGAGCAATACTGACATTTAACATAGCAAAGAATGTACAAAGAGATGCCTACTAGGCCTGAGGCCTAGAAGTCTAGGAAATGAGAATTGATCATACAACCTTCCTCCATGGACAGTTTACAGGATAAGAGGGCGAACAGATCTTCATTCCATTTATACCAGTTCTGACTTGTTTGTATTCAAAATCAAATTGTATTGACCAAACCAAAAGGTAATAAAACTAACATATCAGATCAAACCAGCCAACATCCTCTAGGAAGGGAGTCACATCTACACTATATACATGGACACCCCTGTTGTGGACCCGTTGCTGACAGGTGTATAAAATAAAGCATATAGCCATGCAATCTCCATATACTAACATTGTCAGTAGAATGGCCTTACTGAAGAGCTCAGTGGATTTCAATGTGGCACCGTCAGAGGATGCCAACTTTCCAACAAGTCAGTTCATCAAATTTCTGCCCTGCTAGAGCTGCTTCGGTCAACTGTAAGTGCCATTATGAAGTGGAAATATTTATGAGCAACAACGGCTCAGCTGTGAAGTGGTAGGCCACACAAGCTCACAGAAAGGGACTGCAGAGTGCTGAAGCGCGTAGCACGTAAAAACGTCGGTCCTTGGTTGCAACACTCACTACAGAGTTCCAAAATGCCTCTGGAAGCAACGGCCGCACAAGAACGGTTCGTCGGGAGCTTCATGAAATGGGTTTCCATTGCCGAGCAGCCTCACACGAGCTTAAGTTCACCATGCACAATGCCAAGTGTCGGCTGGAGTGGTGTAAAGCTCACCACCATTGGACTCTGGAGCAGTGGAAACGCATTCTCTGGAGTGATGAATCACGCTTCACCATCTGGCAGTCCAACGGACAAATCTGGGTTTGGCGGTTTCGGTGGAAGAGGTATAATGGTTCGTGCTAGGCCCCTTAGTGCCAGTGAAGGGAAATCTTAATGCTATAGCATACAATGACATTCTAGATGATTCTGTGCTTCAAACTTTGTAGCAACAGTTTGGGAAAGGCCCTTTTCCTGTTTCAGCATGACAATACCCCCATGCACAAAGCGAGGTCCATACAGAAATGGTTTGTCGAGATTGGTGTGGAAGAACTTGACTGGCCTGCACAGAGCCCTGACCTCAACCCCATCGAACACCTTTTGGATGTATTGGAGCGGCGACTGCGAGCCAGGCGTAATCGCCAAACATCAGTGTCAGACCTCACTAATGCTCTGACTGAATGGAAGCAAGTCCCTGCAGCAATATTCCAACATCTAGTGGGAAGCCTTCCCAGAAGAGTGGAGCCTTTTATAGTATCAAAGTGGGGACCAACTCCATATTAATGCACATATTTGGGAATGGATGTTCGACAAGCAGGTGTCCACATACTTTTGGTATGTAGTGTATGTGTGAACCCAAGGGGGTGGGCTGGGAACACTTGCATATTCATTAGTCTGGTCCATGTCCATTTTTTGCCTAACCACACATAATCTAGTTCCCAACCCATATCTCCACAGATGGCCAGGTTAGGAGTCAGTTTGTGCACACCAAGAAAGCAGTGGATTACTCTATTTTGAACATTGTAACAATTACACTTCCTTCATGACAAATCATTCAAATTAAGTGTTTTATTTGTTCATTATGGTTTGGCCTTTTTGAATTACAGGGATGTGTACGTGATCTGGGTTGTGACTATGAAAGCACTCATTTGTCATTTTGCTGGACTGTGGTAATAGGAGCACATTATCCTGAGAACCGCTTGTGTCTGCTTGTTTAATCAATTATGTGCATTGTATTGAGTGTGATTGAATATACAATTCTGTCTGTCACAAAACCAAATTTCAGATGTGTTGTTGGCTGAGACCTTGTACAATGTCAATTTTAGTACCTCAATTAGTCTAATTATTTGGCCCTGCTTTTCTGGAAGGGGTATTGTGATTGGTTAAATTTCAGTGGGGGCTTTTGTTTGAGCTGACGCGCACACATGTTCAAATTACTCACGGAGTGAAATGTAGTACATTCTGAATAACAGCAGCCAATTCAAATCTAAATTTGGAATCAAGTATGGGTGATTCAGCACATGTTCTTGATATCCACAATATTTCTCTTGATTGAAATTCACATTGTTTTCATGAGCACCTCTTAGAACCCCCCCCACCCTTAACACATCAAATTAGCTTAGGATCAGTGGCTCTAAACAAATGTCTTCAGTGTTTTACTCATCACATGAGAGATGAGAGCATAGTGTGTTCTCTTTCTAGTGTCTGCTGCAGGGCACTATTTTCCATCTAAGTTAAAGATTTCAAACTTTCTGCCTGGATCTTGTTCTGCAGTCCAGGAGGCACACTTAAGTATTAAACTTTTTAAATAGTGAGTTGTATTTTGTTTAATACATACTCAATAATTCTTTACATTTTTTTTCAAATTCCTTTTGAACACCGAATGGCCTCTGACTACATGTTACGAATCCCTTTTGGCCCGACAGTCAAGGGGGGATGGTAATGAGACCCGTAACATAACTCATGCAAATTATAATTGTGACAAAGTAAAAGTGTGAACGAAATAACCACGATAACTGAAATTATACCATCAAACTCAGGGTTTATTGTAAAACACACGGTAATGGGGGGAGCAGGAAAAGGGGCTGAGCTGGACCCAAGGAAAGAAACAATAAGCATCAAAACACCCCTAAGCTAGACTAGCCTATTTTAACAACAGCTAACTAACTAACCAAAAATACAGTGGATGGTCCGCCCAGTTCTAACTAGTGTTTTTAACAAAGTCTACCTACGGGTAGTGTATGCCCATGGGCGACTTGTCTTAGTTTCCCCTTTTCCCACCAGCAATCAAACACCAAAACAAAAACAATACTCACAGGAGATGACAAAGTGATTTGGAGGTGCTCAAACAAAAGAGAGGTTAAGACACAAAGAGAGAGATCTAAACACAGAGCTCTAGAGCAAACAACTGATGGGGTTTTTAAACCAAGGGAAAGGAACTGTGATAGGGTAGGAAACAGGAGGAGGTGTGTCTTCTGATTGATGATTGATTGTTGACTGATTGGGGAGTGATGATGTTCACCTGTGAGGGGAGAAGGAGAGAAAAGAAACACACACAGGATACACACACAGGATACTTGTATCCGTACCACTATAGAACACTATCAATCACGTAATGCTCCCTCCAATGTACAAGAGCCCAGCCATCAACATCCATTGACACTTGGGGTTGAATCAATAAGGTCACCTGTTCTAACTGAAGACTTTTCTCCATAGTTTTTATCTCCTCAAAGACAGAGATAGTCTACCCGGTCAAAGCGTATGGTTCCGTCCCTTGATTTATCGCTCATTTCAGACTGGTAATGGCTCTGTGCTAAGCAGGGGACAAAAGCAGGTAGTTCTTTCTGTATATTTGTTTGGTTGATATTACTATGCCACACTGTGATACACATCGCTCCTCTGTTAAATAAAAACAATTTAAACACTGGACTGATGTCCTACAGTGTAATTACTTAATAGTATATGAATGTATCATGGTAAAATCCTCCTATTCCTCTCATGACCCACCATTGTATCTTTATCTGTGGGTTGTATTTGTAATGTGATTTTGGGGGTTGAGCTTGGATACAGAATGCAGCACATTCCTATTAATTCCTAATATGACTCTATTACAAATCCCATTCCACATGGCATTGATGAATTTATCATACACCAAACTCATAAGCTCACATTCTAGACAACTACGTCTGATGGTTTTCTTCCGTTTCACGACAGCTAAAACTGAGCTGACGGCTCTTCTGCAAAATGCTTTATTACTCCTAAAAACTTTCTGGTTTAGGGGCATATTTAAAAAAATATATATATATATTATTATTAAAAAGACGAAGCTTTGCTTTGATTTGTTTTCTATTTTGAGCGGCCTTGTATGTAATGTGTTTGGGCTGATTGTCTGTTTGGTATCCTGGTGTCCCTGAGATGTCTTCTAATTCGTCAGAGGGTTTGGGTTTGAGCGGGGGGTGTTTACTCCTATGGGGACAGGGAATGGCTCAGCTTACCTGATTGCTGCTAGTAATGACTGATAACATTTTGTGTTTTGCTTTGGAATTAATACTTTTTTTGGTTGCGTGTCCATTTCCTTGTTTAAGTATGTTTGTGTGGATTTATATGCACAAACAAAACAATGATTTATTTTATTACCAGATGGAACCAGCTCTTCTTAATCATAAGAACCTGTGTGTCCATTTTGTTGTTGGCGGTATCACAGGCATGTCAGGTGACTTCACCATGACTTAGCTTTACAGGTGCAGTAGCAGAATCTACACAGGGAAACTTTGGTCATGAAAAGGTTAAGTTTAACACAATGGGTTAATATTTGAATAATAGATGTACGTGTAGCATTGGATCAGAAGAGCTTTTGTTTCTGAAATCATAAACCCTGCCAATTAGTTTAGTGGCTGGCAAGATTAGCCCAAAAATGTGTCGCAATAGTAAAAGACAGAGATTGTATCAATGCTGCAGTGAAAGATTGAGATCGGCTACATGACTACAGCATGTGTTAGGGCAAGGTCAAGCTAACTTTATATTCGTAAACGGAGGTATTTGCTTTTATCTGCTTTTTCTTAGTAATTACCTGACAAAATAATTCTTACAGTAACTGAACATTTAGAGGTCGATCCATGACTTACAATTCACATAATGTAACTACATAAAAGTTTGCAATTCATAAAATGTTCTAATGTTTTGTACTACTCCTACGGAATTCTCCCTCATCGGCAGTATTGCAGCCCTGGGTTGTTATTAAACTCGTTTTGACAGGGAGAACGCAAACAACATTACGCCACTCTGGGTGTGTTTGACAAGCCAATAGAGCAGACCATCCCCTTAATTAGTGGTGTGAAGGGAAAGCACAAACTAGGATGGATGAAAGGAAAGGAGGCTTATGGTGTGCAGTAGTTCCAACTGATCCTGGAGGTCAGTAGGGTTATATTGGGTTGAGAGGTGTTTTCTAGTCGACCCACCCTCCATATTGTCCACAGCATTCCCTTATTCTTTCTCTACGAACAATGCCAATATACACCGAGTGTACAAAACAGTAGGAACACCTTCCTAATATTGAGTTGCACCCCCTTTTGCCCTCAGAACAGCCTCAATTTGTCGGGGCATGGACTCTAAAAGGTATCGATAGAGTTCCACAGGGATGCTGGCCCATGTTGACTCCATTGCTTCCCACAGGTGTATCAAGTTGGCCGGATGTCCTTTAAGGGGTGGACCATTCTTGATACACACGGGAAACTGTTGCGTGTGAAAAACCAAGAAGCGTTGCAGTTCTTGCCACACTCAACCCGTTGTGCCTGGCACCTGCTACCATACCCCGTTCTAAGGCACTTAAATCTTTAGTCTTCCCCATTCACCCTCTGAATTATTAAATGTTATGCTGCAGCTTCTGGTGGCAGTACTGTTGATACAGTATTCAAGAGGACCAGTGCGCACTCTCAGAAGTTTGGTTGGTGTGCAAAACCTGTGAATTCAGTAGAAGGCTGCAAAGCCGAAACGGGTGTACGCTATCCCTGATGCAGTGAAAATCATTTTAAAAAATGAATATTTTTGAGTGCGGACCCATCTTTTTAATACTGTTGATATTTAAAATAGGTAATTTGCTACACATACTCATGCAATCCAAGACATTAATGTTTGGATAATGTACAGACAATCTCTGTGGGCAGACTGGGAAAAAGCAACCGATTTGTGTGCAAGCTCCAGGGCAGACCAACAGGTGCAACCAAGGGACTGGTTGGTGGGTGGTGACTTGCGGTCAGTTGGTTCAGAACATCAATGACAAACTGTCCACAAAAAAAACATTATGGCACCACCCAAAAAGGCACTTGGGAGGGCAAAGGGGCAGGTGCTCAGGCAAGGGTAGATCTCTATCTGTGTACATGCCTGGCCAATTTTGCCTTCCAAACACACCGCTTTGAACCGGTCAGTCCTGGTGGTACCGGAACATAACATTATTTGTTTAATTTGAGGAAGCTCAAAGGACTTCTTGAGCTTTCCTGGAAAGTGTTTGTTGGATTTTAGACACATGCATGAATCTTTGTCCACAGCTAATTGGTAATGGGAGCAGTACCATTGTAGTTTACCCATGCTTACCTTTATAGATCTACATACAGTACACGTCCGAAGGAGGCCCACACACAAAAGACACCAGAGGAGAAAGTAGCTACTGCTGCTGGGGCATCACCACTGTAGGAAAGTTCTATGACTTTTCCCTTTTGCCCTACCTGTTGTTCTACAGGTGTGGGCATTGCCACAGTCGTGATCTCCTTTGTGCTGTGCACCTACTACAACGTTCTTATGTGCTGGGCGCTCTACTACTTCTTCAACTCATTCCGAGCCACCTTCCCCTGGCAGTCCTGCAACAACACCTGGAATGCTGTCGGTAACTGCTCCATCGGTTTCCCTGGCAACACCACCCACTTGCATTCGGCCAGTCAGCAATACTTTGAGTAAGCATCAATCTTCAATGAATCCCATTTTTATTGATGTAGGGTCTAGAAGTCACTGGCATGGGTAGGGCTCAGGACTCTTGTGGTTATTGTTATAGCTTGTTTTATCACAAAAGAGGTCCCATCCAGATTACTGTAAAGTCAGGGTTCTTGAAGGATAACAGTATGATTTTATGAAGGTTTCTTTAGCTTTGTTTCCCATCCTGACCCTTACTTCCTCTCTCAGTCACAGGCTTCTGGAGATAACCAATGGTATTGAGGAGGCAGGAGGACTACGCTGGGAGCTGTTTGGACTCCTTATCCTGGCCTGGGTCATTGTCTACTTGTGCATCTTCAAAGGTGTCAAATCCACTGGCAAGGTCAGAGTGCATTCTCTTCCCGCAACAGCAGCTACTTATGGATATTCCTCTTTAGAACAGTAGATTGTTTAGTGTTAGTAATTTGTGGTATTGGCTAACAGAAATTTATAGATATTACTGTTTCATTTTAAATGGTTGCATTCACTAGATACTCTTTGTTCTTAAATGTATACATTTATAACTTGTGTATGCTCTCAGGCTGCCTCATCGGTGGGGAATCATTATTCAAATCTAAAGGTTTTCCATTGCCTTTGGGTCTACATTGTTGGTGGGTGTTGGAGGAGAACAGATGGGTGTCAAATATCATGTTTCTCCCCCTGGTATTTAGAGGAGACAGAATTTTCTCCACCTCTGTTGCTTCATACAGCTAACACGGCGTATGTTTTGATCTACAATGCATTTAAATATACTTACTGAGTATTTTTATTCTTCTTCACTCTGTGCTTTAGGTTGTTTATTTCACCGCCACGTTCCCATACTTCATGCTGTTTGTCTTGCTCATCAATAATGTCCAGCTTCCTGGAGCCAAGAATGGGATGCTTTACTTCCTGAAGCCTAAGTGGAGCAAACTGCTTGATGTTCAGGTGTGACATACTGTATTAGAGGATGAATGACGATTTAATGGACAGTTTCCCAGACACAGATTATGCCTAGTCTGAATCCATTGAAAAAGGTTTCTAGTCCAAAGATTAGGCTTAATCTGTGCCTAGGAAACTGCACAGAAGTGTATTGGTGTTCTTGGTTTACAGTATGAGTAAAAACATTGTGTGCATTGCTCACCTTTATCCGCTTATCTATGCCTTACTACAGGTGTGGGTTAACGCTGCAGCCCAGGTATTCAACTCCATTGGAATAGGATTTGGTACCATGATCTCCATGGCCAGTTACAACAAGTTCAACAATAACATCCTCAGGTTAGAGATGCAGTCTCCTGTACCACTATAGGACCACTTTGTCTTTGTCATCACATGATTTATCTGCAGATACACAGTGTAATTCTAACTGTCTCATGGTAACTAAGAGCAGTTAACTGTGTCTTCTCAATAAGACCCAACATGCTTTGTACATCAAAATATATGTCAATCAAGAGAGGGCATGTAATAGTTGTCAATTATTAAAACTTCATTTACATTTAGGTTATTTAGCAGATGCTCTTATCCAGAGCGACTTACAGTAGTGAGTGCATACATTTTCATATTTTCTTCATACTGGTCCCCCTTCATACATTCTTCAAAGGGAGGCACTTCTGCGCCTCCTTTTTGAAAATCAGTGGAGGGTTAGTGGAGGGTTTGGCCGGGGGGGCTTTACTTTGTTCATCACGCTCTAGCATCTTCTTGTTGGGGGCCGGGTGCCTACAGGCTGACCTCTGTTGTCAGTTGAACGGTGTTTCCTCCGACACATTGGTGCAGCTGGCTTCCGGGTTAAGGGGGCAGGTGTTAAGAAGCACAGTTTAGAGTGGCACACTGGTCTAAGGCACTGCATCGCCGTGTTAGCTGTGCCACTAGAGATTCTGGGTTTGAGTCCAGTACCGGTCTCCCGCGACCGGGAGCACAATTGGCCCAGCGTTGTCCGGGTTAGGGGAGGGTTTGGCCGGCAGGGATGTCCATGTCCCATGCTCAAGCAACTCCTGTTGCGGGCCGGGCGCAGTGCACACTGACACAGTCGTCGGGTGTACGGTGTTTCCTCCGACACATTGGTGCGGCTGGCTTCCGGGTTAAGTGGGAATTGTGTCAAGAAGCAGTGCGGCTTGGTTGGGTTGTGTTTCGGAGGAAGAACGGCTCTCGACCTTCACCTCTACTGAGACCGTACGGGAGTTGCAGTGATAAGATATGACTGTAACTACCAATGGATAGCACGAGATTGGGGAGAGGAAGGGGTTAACATTTTCTTAAAGCGCAGTTTTATGGGTCATGTTTTGGAGGACGTATGACTCGACCTTCACCTCCCGAGCTCGTTGGGGAGTTTCAGCGACAACACGAGATCGAAAAAGGGGGTAAAATACGGAAGTGGTCTAATGAAGCAGACAGAATGCTACGAGGCTGTTTTTCAAGTACAGACTGGGATATGTTCCTTGATTCATTGGATAGCGTTGGGGCTGCGTCAATAAGTGCATAGACCACATTATTCCTACAGTGACTATATGAACATATCCAAACCAAAAAACATGGATTGCAGGCAATATCCAAGCTGAGCAAAAGGTAAGAGCTACTGCTTACAAGGAACAGGACATGGACGCATACAAGAAAGCCCACTAGACATCTAGCATGCAAAAGGACAATATAGGAGGAAGGTGGAATCCTAATACACTGACTCCAAAGACTGTCGGATGTGGCAGGGCTTTAATACTATAACGCGAAACCCATCCGTAAGATGCCCAGTGATGCAGAACTCCCAAACAAGTTAAATGCCTTTTATGCTTGCGTTGAGGAATACAACGCTGAGTCTTGCGTGAAAGCCCCTGTTGTTCCGGGTGAGTGTTCCACCATTGGGGTGCCAGGACAGAGAAGAGTTTGGTCATTGTTTTCGGGCTGGTTGTATTGGTGCTAGCTAGGTACCAAGCTAAAGCTAGCTACCCCAGAAGTTGCGGTCAAACAAATTATGCTTTACCAACGCAATATTGTAAACACATTGTTTGTGGTCGGTGTTTTCTTGTTTGCAGACTTTTTTTGTACAGCTTTGACAGTGCTACTGTATCTTTTTTGACACGCAAAGACCTAAACGGCGTTTCATAGTATGTATGTTGTGAAGCTAATAGCAGTGACGCTAGTACTGTGTAACTCCGGTAGGCAACATTTGAAAAATAGCGCACTTGGTAATGTGCACCGGTGCTTGACCAGTCGGCTAAAGCCAACATCACTCACGACAGAGAACGATTGATTGTCAAGAGCAATGAATTCAATTGTCTTGGCTTTAATGGATTTCACCTTTGAGTTGTCTCGCTGAAATGTTCTTACTCTTTCAAATGACTGCTCGACTTGTTGACTGCTTGATCCACATAGCAGACATTGTGGGCTAGGTTAGGAATGCTGAGTTGCACATGTAGCACACTTTTATGTAGCATCATTACGTTATATAGGTATGCACGGTATCTTTGACATCGGTTTTTAACATTGGCGTTAAACTAGACATTTGCCGATGTTGTCATTTTTGGCTAATATCGGCCGATTCCGAAATGCTCACCGATATATCGTGCATCCCTACTCAAAATGTTATAGGAGCCAGCCTAGGCTACTGCTCAAATGCTACTGTAATAGGCTTACATGTTTCTCCTTTGCATGTTTTTTGGGGGGGGTTATTCATTGTCAATCTTTAAAACCGAAGCCAGACTGCAACATTTTAGTAGCCTAGCTAGGTCTATGGCATGTCTGTACACTTTCCCTCCGCGGACTCGGTAAATGGAACACATGATGGCAGCACAGTTGACATTGAATTCACTGATGCAAGGGCATCAGGCTGTAATTTCATAAAGTAGATGATGCAGCTGTTGACTCATTTATACTTGCTTGTGTATCCTATGACCAGAAGCTGTCGGACTATGAGAGAAAATGTAGTCGGATGAAGACAGAGCAGCTGGAGTAGCAGTGTTCTCTGGGGTGATCCATGTCTCTGTCAGGGCCAAAAGGTCTAGGGACTGGAATGAACTTAGCGTTCTTGACCGCAGATCGGCAGTTCCAAATCCTGCCGGAGACTAGGAATTGCGCAAAGGGTACACTAAATTAGAAGGGTTGCAGCCAAGGGGTGGGGAGTGTCTGTAAAGTGAACTGGGATAGAAAATACATGCCATAGTTGCCAAAGCTACAAAACAGCAAAATGAGAGAATCTGAAAATAACTAGGTAAAATACTCAAGTGAGAGTGGTGTGGAGCCTTCTACTCTTCCTTCATAAAATAACTAGGTAGAACGTCTTTGTTTTGCCGACGATCTTAGTTTTGACAATGACACCGCCACTGACACTGATTACCAAAACCACAACAGTCACAAATTTCTCTGCCCGTTAATCCTGGTTGATGTGTCAACAATCACCTGCAAGTTATGAGTAGTCAGCAGTTCACACACCAAGTAGGCTAATAGGAAGACGGGCAGCATTTAAAGTAGATGGCCCTAGCTAGCAAAAAGACAGTATTAGACAACAGATTAGGACAATAATTATACTCCTCGAGATATCAGAAGTCCTCTAGTTATAGAATGGTTCTGTTCCCTGAACCGGTTCCAACCCCTGGTCTCAACAGACTTTTTCAATCTCTCCTTGTCCCAGTCTGTAATCCCAATATGTTTCAAACTGAACAAGAACTCCAAGGTAACCAGCCTAAATGACTATCAACCTGTAGCACTCACATCTGTAATTATGAAGTGCATTGAAAGGCTGGTCATGACACATATCAACACCATCATCCCAGACACCCTGGACCCACTTCAATTTGCGTATCTCCCCCTACAGATCCACCGATGACGCAATCTCAATTGCACTTTACACTGCCCTCTCACACTTGGACAAGAGGGGAAATAACGGTGTGAGACTGCTGTTCATAGACTACAGCTCAGCGTTCAACGCCATAGTCACCTTCAACCCTGGGTCTGAAAACCTCCCTCTGCAACTGGATCCTGGGCCCTCATTTGTCAATGTTGCGTAGAAAAACTTCTAAATTAACTCATACGAAGAAAATGTATGATGTTCGCAAGTATAAAAAAAGTAGGTATTTACACACGCCTGTAAGTATTTTGCCTTGACAAATCAGACACGTTCTAAAACACTGTGCTAGTGCACGTGCAGTCTCATTTACACAAAGAACCACCCTAAATGACCATTTATGGTCACAAATATTCTCTTTTAAAGCTACAAGAAATGTCACTAATTTCTGTCTGCCAACATGGAGAAATCATAAAGACAAAGAAAAAAAACTTTTGGAGGAAGAAATTGAACTTTTGATCACCTAAGTGGAACAAAGAAGCCATACTTTTGGAGCCCTCAGCAATGGCTTGACAAATAAGATTTAAAAAATATTGCTTCTAGGACTCAATCAGCAGCTGGAAGATGTATGCAACGGCCTAAGAGAGAGAAATCAATCATTGAAAGAACTTGTTGATTGTGTCAAACATGTCAGACAATAAATTCTCGTGAAATGTAAATGTGTTTTCCTTGTTGATTTGATTACAATATTTGGAAGAACAGATACCTTAAACCGTTGTATGATATTGACTCTTGTCCTCAGAGCCGGAGGTATGGATAGTGGGGAAACACTCCGTCAGGCATGGGCTCATCGGGTCTGGTTGGATCATTCAGTGGAATGTCATTTTTGAGTGCAATGTTGTGGAGTACACTGCAAGCCTCGATGTAGAAAACCAAAAAGGAATTTGCACATTGTATTACATTCATGTAATGGCATTTAAAGGAATAATTTCAGAGGCAAACTTTGCTAGGCTGGTATTGCAGTGCCTCCTCTCCCAGACAAGCACAGCCAATGTCCTTTTGGCAGGTCTATGGTGCATTCCACTGTTCTTGTGCGTGGGCTTGGTTGTACCTTGCCTCTTGTTGGTTTGAGGGGTTTGTGAGGGCAGTCATCAAATCAATTTAAAGTTTATTTGTCACCTGCGCCTAATACAAAAGTTGTAGACCTTAGTGAAATGCTTACTTACAGGCTCTAACCAACAGTGCAATTTCTAAGTTGAAAAAGTATTAGGTGAACAATAGGTAAGTAAAGAAATAGACAGTAGCGAGGCTGTATACAGGCACTGGTTAGTCAGGCTGATTGAGGTAGTATGTACATGAAGATATGGTTAAAGTGACTGCATATATGATAAACAGAGTAGCAGTAGCGTAAAAGAGGGGGTGGTGTGTGGTGGGAGACAATGCAGATAGCCCTGGTAGCCAATGTGTGGGGGCACCGGTTGGTTGGGATAATTGAGGTAGTATGTACATGAATGTATAGTTAAAGTGACTATGCATATACAGTGGGGAGAACAAGTATTTGATACACTGCTGATTTTGCAGGTTTTCCTACTTACAAAGCATGTAGAGGTCTGTAATTTTTATCATAGGTACACTTCAACTGTGAGACGGAATCTAAAACAAAAATCCAGAAAATCACATTGTATGATTTTTAAGTATGTAATTTGTATTTTATTGCATGACATACAGTGGGGCAAAAAAGTATTTAGTCAGCCACCAATTGTGCAAGTTCTCCCACTTAAAAAGATGAGAGAGGCCTGTAATTTTCATCATAGGTACACTTCAACTATGACAGACAAAATGAGAAAAAAAATCCAGAAAATCACATTGTAGGATTTTTAATGAATTTATTTGCAAATTATGGTGGAAAATAAGCATTTGGTCACCTACAAACAAGCAATATTTCTGGCTCTCACAGACCTATAACTTCTTCTTTAAGAGGCTCCTCTGTCCTCCACTCGTTACCTGTATTAATGGCACCTGTTTGAACTTGTTATCAGTATAAAAGACACCTGTCCACAACCTCAAACAGTCACACTCTAAACTCCACTATGGCCAAGACCAAAGAGCTGTCAAAGGACACCAGAAACAAAATTGTAGACCTGCACCAGGCTGGGAAGACTGAATCTGCAATAGGTAAGCAGCTTGGTTTGAAGAAATCAACTGTGGGAGCAATTATTAGGAAATGGAAGACATACAAGACCACTGATAATCTCCCTCGATCTGGGGCTCCAAGTAAGATCTCACCCCATGGGGTCAAAATGCTCACAAGAACGGTGAGCAAAAATCCCACAACCACACGGGGGGACCTAGTGAATGACCTGCAGAGAGCTGGGACCAAAGTAACAAAGCCTACCAACAGTAACACACTACGCCGCCAGGGACTCAAATCCTGCAGTGCCAGACGTGTCCCCCTGCTTATGCCAGTACATGTCCAGGCCCATCTGAAGTTTGCCAGAGAGCATTTGGATGATCCAGAAGAAGATTGGGAGAATGTCATATGGTCAGATGAAACCAAAAACTCAACTCGTCGTGTTTGGAGGACAAAGAATGCTGAGTTACATCCAAAGAGCACCATACCTACTGTGAAGCATGGGGGTGGAAACATCATGCTTTGGGGCTGTTTTTCTGCAAAGGGACGAGGACGACTGATCCGTGTAAAGGAAAGAATGAATGGGGCCATGTATCGTGAGATTTTGAGTGAAAACCTCCTTCCATCAGCAAGGGTATTGAAGATGAAACGTGGCTGGGTCTTTCAGCATGACAATGATCCCAAACACACCGCCCGGGCAACGAAGGAGTGGCTTTGTAAGAAGCATTTCAAGGTCCTGGAGTGGCCTAGCCTGTCTCCAGATCTCAACCCCATAGAAAATCTTTGGAGGGAGTTGAAAGTCTGTGTTGCCCAGCAACAGCCCCAAAACATCACTGCTCTAGAGGAGATCTGCATGGAGGAATGGGCCAAAATGCCAGGAACAGTGTGTGAAAACCATGTGAAGACATACAGAAAACGTTTGACCTTTGTCATTGCCAACAAAGGGTATATAACAAAGTATTAAAACTTTTGTTATTTGACCAAATACTTATTTTCCACCATAATTTGCAAATAAATTCATTAAAAATCCTACTGTCTGTCATAGTTGAAGTGTACCTATGATAAAAATTACAGACCTCTAAATGCTTTGTAAGTAGGAAACACTGCCGATTTTAAGGTTATCAAATACTTGTTCTCCCCACTGTATGATAAACAGAGTAGCAGCAGCGGAAAAGAGGGGTTGGGGGGGCACACAATGCAAATAGTTTGTGTAGCCATTTGATTACCTGTTCAAGAGTCTTATGGCTTGGGGGTAAAAACTGTTGAAGCCTTTTTGTCCTAGACTTGGTGCTCCGGTACCGCTTGCCATGCGATAATAGAGAGAACATTCTGACTGGGGTGGCTGGTGTCTTTGACAATGTTTTGGCCCTTCCTCTGACACCGCCTGGTGTAGAGGTCCTAGATGGCAGGAAGTTTGACCCCAGTGATGTACTGGGCCGTACGCACTACCCTCTGTAGTGACTTGCAGTCGGAGGCACCAGGCAGTGATGCAACCAGTGCTCTCGATGTTGCAGCTGTAAAACCTTTTGAGGATCCGAGGACCCATTTCAGATCTTTTTCGTTTCCTGAGGGGGAATAGGCTTTGTCGTGCCCTCTTCACGACTGTCTTGGTGTGTTTGGACTGTTCTAGTTTGTTGATGATGTGGACACCAAGGAACTTAACTCTTAACCTGCTCCACTACAGCCCCGTCAATGAGAGTGGGTGTGTGCTCGATCCTCCTTTTCCTGTAGTCCACAATCATCTCCATAGTCTTAGTTATTCTGGCACCAACCGGCCAGGTCTCTGACCTCCTCCCTATAGGCTGTCTCGTCGGGGATCAGGCCTACCACTGTGTCGTCTGCAAGCTTAATGATGGTGTTGGAGTCGTGCTTGACCACGCAGTCATTGGTAAACAGGGAATACAGGAGGGGACTGAGCACGCACCCCTGAGAGGCTCCAGTGTTAAGAATCAGCGTGGCAGATGTTGCTACCTACCCTCACCACCTAGGGGCGGCCCGTCAGGAAGTCCAGGATCCAGTTGTAGAAGGAGGGATTTAGTCCCAGGATCCTTAGCTTAGTGGTGAGCTTTGAGGGTACTATGGTGTTGAACGCTGAGCTGTAGTCAATGAATAGCATTCTCCCTTAAGTGTACCTTTTTGTCCAGGTCTCTCCCGAGCCCGTACGGGAGTTGTAGCGATGAGACAAGATAGTAGCTACTAACAATTGGATACCACGAAATTGGGGAGAAAAAGGGGGTAAAAAAAACACAAAAAAACATTGTCCACACATACCCTCCCAGTCGTGAAGACTGCTCTCGGACCAACAGGCTATGAGATGGCTTCTACGTCCAAGCAATAAGACTGCTAAATACTTAATTAAATGGTTACCCAGACTATCTGCACTGACCCTATCTTGCACTTACTTTACAGTACAAACAGTGCATTCTGAAAGTATACAGATCACTTGAAAAAATTTTTTTTAATATGTTATCCTTATTTTAAAATGGATTAAATAGTTTTTTCCCTTATCAATCTACAGTCGTGGCCAAAAGTTCTGAGAATGACACAAATATTAATTTCCACAAAGTTTGCTGCTTCAAATCAAATCAAATGTATTTATATAGCCCTTCGTACATCAGCTGATATCTCAAAGTGCTGTACAGCCTAAAACCCCAACAGCAAGCAATGCAGGTGTAGAAGCACGGTGTCTTTAGATATTTTTGTCAGATGTTACTATGGAATACTGAAATATAATTACAAGCATTTCATAAGTGTTAAAGGCTTTTATTGACAATTACATGAAGTTGATGCAAAGAGTCAATATTTGCAGTGTTGACCCTTCTTTTTCAAGACCTCTGCAATCCGCCCTGGCATGCTGTCAATTAACTTCTGGGCCACAACCTGACGGATGGCAGCCCATTCTTGCATAATCAATGCTTGGAGTTTGTCAGAATTTGTGGGTTTTTGTTTGTCCACCCGCCTCTTGAGGATTGACCTCAAGTTCTCAATGGGATTAAGATCTGGGGTGTTTCCTGGCCATGGACCCAAAATATCGATATTTTGTTCCCCGAGCCACTTAGTTATCACTTTTGCCTTACGGCAAGGTGCTCCATCATGCTGGAAAAGGCATTGTTCGTTACCAAACTGTTCCAGGATGATTGGGAGAAGTTGCTCTCGGAGGATGTGTTGGTACCATTTCTTTATTCATGGCTGTGTTCTTAGGCAAAACTGTGAGTGAGCCCACTCCCTTGGCTGAGAAGCAACCCCACACATGAATGGTCTCAGGATGCTTTACTGTTGGCATGACACAGGACTGATGGTAGCGCTCACTTTGTCTTCTCTGGACAAGATTTTTTCCAGATGCCCGGAAAATGACTTTACCCCAGTCCTCAGCAGTCCAATCCCTGTACTTTATGCAGAATATCAGCCTGTCCCTGATGTTTTTTCCTGAAGTGGCTTCTTTGCTGCCCTTCTTGACACCAGACCATCCTCTGAAAGTCTTCGACCTCACTGTGCGTGCAGATGCACTCACACCTGCCTGCTGCCATTCCTGAGCAAGCTCTTTACTGGTGGTGCCCTGATCCCGCAGCTGAATCAACTTTAGGAGATGGTCCTGGCGCTTGCCGGACTTTCTTGGGCACCCTGAAGCCTTCTTCACAACAATTGAACTGCTCTCCTTGCAGTTCTTGATGATCCGATAAATGGTTGATTTAGGTGCAATCTTACTGGCAGCAATATCCTTGCCTGTGAAGCCTTTTTTTGTGCAAAGCAATGATGACGGCACGTGTTTCCTTGCAGGTAACTATGGTTGACAGAGGAAGAACAATGATTCCAAGCATCACCCTCCTTTTGAAGCTTCCAGTCTGTTATTCAAACTCAATCAGCATGACAGAGTGATCCCCAGCCGTGTCCTCGTCAACACTCACACCTGTGTTAACGAGAGAATCACTGACATGTCAGCTGGTCCTTTTGTGGCAGGGCTGAAATGCAGTGGAAATGTTTTTGGGGGATTCAGTTAATTTTTATGGCAAAGAGGGACTATGCAATTAATTGCAATTCATCTGATCACTCTTCATAACATTCTGGAGTATATGCAAATTGCCATCATACAAACTGAGGTAGCAGACTTTGTGAAAATTAATATTTGTGTCATTCTCAAAACTTTTGGCCTCGACTGTACACACAGTACCCCATAATGACAAAACAAAAACACGTTTTTAGACATTTTTGCAAATGTATTAAAAATAAATAAACATTTACATAAGTAGTCAGACCTTTTACTCAGTATTTTGTTCAAGAACCTTTTGGCAGCGATTACAGCCTTGAGTCTTAGGTATTACACTACGAGCTTGGCACACCTGTATTTGGGGAGTTTCTCCCATTTATTCTCTGCAGATCCTCTCAAGCTCGGTTAGTAGAATGAGGAGCGTCACTGCACAACTAGTTTCAGGTTTCTCCAGAGATGTTTGGGCTCTGGCTGGGCCACTTATCTCCCGAAGCCACTCCTGCGTTGTCTTGGCTGTGTATTTAATCGTTGTCCTGTTGAAAGGTAACCCTTCGCCCCAGTCTGAGGTCCTGAGTGCTCTGGAGCAGGTTTTCATCAAGGATCGCTCTGTACTTCACCTCAATGACTAAGGCCCTTCTCCCCCGATTGCTGCGTTTGGCCGGGTGCCCAGCTCTAGGAATAGTCTTGGTGGTTCCAAACTAATTCCATTTAAGAATGATGGAGACCACTGTGTTCTTGGAGACCTTCAATGCTGAAGAAATATATTTAGATACCCTTCCTCAGATCTGTGCCTCGACACAATCTTGTCTCGGAGCACTACGGACAATTCCTTCAACTTCGTTGCTTGGTTTTTGCTCTGACATGCGCTGTCAACTGTGGGACCTTATATAGACAAGTGTGTGTGTGCCTTTTTAAAACCATGGTGCACAGGTAGCCTAATGGTTAGAGCGTTGGGCCATTAACTGAAAGGCTGCTGGATTGAATCCCAGAGCTGACAAGGTAAAAATCAGTCGTTCAGGCCGTCATTGTAAATAAGAATTTGTTCTTCTTGCCTAGTTAAATAAAGGTTAAATGGAAGAGGAAAACAAAACTATAGTCACTCACACACTTCACTGACACTCACACAAAACCAGTTCATACACTACATACACGCACACTTTTACACTCACCATATGCTGCTGGTACTCTATTCTTTATTTGACTCTGACTAGGCATCAGGATAGATAATAATCACTTTACCCTGTCTTCATGTACATATCTACCTCAAATACCTCGTACAACTGGTACTGGTACTTCCTGTATCTAGCTACATTTTTTGTGTATTTTATTCAACTTGTGTTAATATTCTCTTTTATTATAATTTTTTTACTCTGCATCGTTGGGAAGTTCGCGTAAGAAAGCCTTTCATGGTTAAGTCTCCAGCCATTGTATTTGACGCATGTGACATAACATTTGATTTGACTGTCCTTCAGTCAAAAAGGCTGGTTTAGTTCTCCTTAGTGATCCATTTGACCATGTTTGTGACTGTGTTTGTGTTCTGGTCCTCCCCTAGGGACACATTGATTGTCTCCTTAGCTAACTCAGCCACCAGTATCCTGGCTGGTTTTGTGATATTCTCAGCCATTGGCTACATGGCTCATGTCCACAACCTCCCAGTAGACAACATCGCCACAGATGGTAAGTACTTCCTGTTCAAGTGAGACGTCTTTGATGTTATTCATCCATCTATTTTTCATTTCCAGAGTGTCTATTTAATGTTTGGATGGGTTATTGTCTCCTAAAACTTCCTCTCATGGTCCCAGGGGATCATGATTCATCATCTTTTAACCACTATGTTTGTTAATACCTTGAATAGTGTTCATTTGTCATAGTCAGTGGTAACATGCCATACTAATAGTACCATCAAACAACTTCACCATTGACAAATGTTTAGGGCAGTGTATGAAGGGGAGTAGGTACAAATGTGACCCATATACTCCTGTGAATAACTCTTGGGAATAATACTCATAAAAGTCCAATTGAGTTCAGAACTAACACCTTCCTCATGTTATTAGTTCCTGGAAAACTTACACTGACACAGCATAGAATACAAAGGTATTAACCTCTAGCGACGAGCAATCCCGTATCCGGGAGCGTAATCATAGCCTCAAGCGCATTACCATAACGCAACGTTTCCTATTCATGAAAATCGCAAATGAAATGAAATAAATATATTCAAACACAAGCTTAGCCTTTTGTTAACAACACTGTCATCTCAGATTTCCAAAATATGCGTTACAGCCAACGCTAGACAAGCATTTGTGTAAGTTTAGCATGGCATAATGCTATGCTAGGCTGTGCTGGCAGCAGGCAGCATTTTCACAAAAATAAGAAAAGCAACCAAATTAAATCATTTACCTTTGAAGAACTTCCGATGCTTTCACTCAGGAGACTCCCAGTTAGATAGCAAATGTTCCTTTTTTCCCAAAATAATATTTTTGTAGGCGAAAAACGTCACGTTTGTTCATCATGCTTGGCTGAGAAATCGACAGAAAAATACTTCAACTATAATGCATTAGCATAACACAACTTTTTCTATTCATGAAAATCGCAAATGAAATGAAATAAATACATTGAAACACAAGCTTAGCCTTTTGTTAACAACACTGTCATCTCAGATTTTCAAAATATGCTTTTCAACCAAAGCTACACAAGCATTTGTGTAAGAGTATTGATAGCCTAGCATAGCATTAAGCCTAGCATTCAGCAGGCAACATTTTCACACAAACAAGAAAAGCATTCAAATAAAATAATTTACCTTTTGAAGAACTTCGGATGATTTCAATGACGAGACTCTCAGTTAGATAGCAAATGTTCATTTTTTTCCCAAAAAGATTATTTGTGTTGGCGAAATAGCTCCGTTTTGTTCATCACGTTTGGCTAAGAAAAAGACCGGAAAATGCAGTCACTACAACTCCAAACTTTTTTCCAAATTAGCTCCATAATATCGACAAACATGGCAAACGTTGTTTAGAATCAATCCTCAAGGTGTTTTTCACATATCTATTCGATAATATATCAGTAGTGACAGTTGGTTTCTCATCGGAAGCAAACGGAAAAATACTGCAGCTGGAGATTACGCAATAATTGCAACGGAGGACACCAAGCGACCACCTGGTAGATGTAGTCTCTTATGGTCAATCTTCCAATAATATGCCTACAAATACGTCACAATGCTGTCGACACCTTGGGGAAGCGACAGAAAGCCTAAGCTCATTCGTGGCCCATTCACAGCCATATATAAGGAGTCATTGGCATGAGGCGGTTTCAAAAAATGCGGTACATCCTGATTGGATTTTTATCTGGGTTTTGCCTGTAACATCAGTTCTGTGGCACTCACAGACAATATCTTTGCAATTTTGGAAACGTCAGTGTTTTCTTTCCAAAGCTGTCAATTATATGCATAGTCTAGCATCTTTTCGTGACAAAATATCTTGTTTAAAACGGGAACGTTTTTCATCCAAAAATTAAAATAGCGCCCCCTATATCCAAGAAGTTAATTCACAATGATGCACTTCTTCTTTCTGGGGTGCTAGTGTGGGAAAACTACAGCATTTGGAGTAATTGCTTTTGTAGAGGCAGACAGTCCTCCCTACCTAACAGGCAAGCAGGCAGGCGGAGCTCAGAGGGCTGGGCCAGGCTGCATCACACTGGTTTGAGTCCCAGTAGAAGTGTGCACTTATTCACTTCCCTTCATGGATTTGAATGGAAATGACTTGTACATAGAAAACTCCCTTTAGCCCATGTCTACACCAATCTAATGCTTTTAAATGTGTGGGGAGTAGTGAATGAGTGTACACTTCAGGAAGAAGGAGAGATTATTTGGACACACCCACTGAGTAGACCTGGGTGACCAGTTAGCATGCCTGTGAGACAAGCGTCACCAGAGCTTCCAAAGTAGTTTCTGTCATGACCTGTGTAAAGACATTTGAATCAACAGAACAGTATTTCTAGCCTCAGTCCTATCCTAAGCTGTGACCGAATAGGAATTTCCCATATTACAATTTGGGAAACCGGATTTGGTGAGGCTCTAAAATACACACAGATCATTTTGGAACTATAAAAAAAGGACACATTAGTCACTAATGACTTGTGGAGTGGGTTGTTCTTCCCCAAGTAAATTGAGAACATGATGCCGTCAGGAAATGAACCTTTTTTAAAATTAACCCTTTCTATTTCTCTCCCTTGTTCTCTCTCTCTCTCCCTCGTTGTCTCTTTCCCTCTGTCTCTCTCTGCTATCATTTAACAGGCGAACATTGTGACTTATGTGAAAAGAGGCATCAATCCTCTGACGGAATACCATAACTACTGTACTGGTTATAGGGATTGACAATGAAGTTAGAGATGAAAGTGGTCTCTCTTTCTGTGTGTTTTATTACTGGCTCAATATTATGGATTATGAAGTAGTTATTTCATGTATGAGTGTCATAGTCGGTGGATAACCAGGACAGAAAATACCCAGTAAACAGGGAACATTCCCAGAACATTAGTTAAGATTCCCATTCAATTCCTGTGAAACTTTCACATAACCTATTTTGGTTTGCTGGGTAGTAACTAAGTAAATAATAACTGTAGTTATTTAAGCTTTTCTATGCGGAGACAGTAGGAAAAGAGGGTGCTCTGAATAGTGGATGTCAATTTACCACTTGGATGTCTACCTCTAGGATTTTGTTCTAAAACAAATACTGTATTATATATGTAATGAATGGTGAATTAAACTTGCATTAGCTTGAGATGAACTGTAGGTGTAACAGCAAAAGTTTATATTGTTCACACAGTGTATTAGGACCTTTTTGAAGAAAGTAAATGAGGGATTAGCTGTTGTGCCTGCTGTGTTCTGCTGATGAGCACCTGCTCTGGCTTGGATCAGTCCCAAATATGGTCTTGGATACCACTGACTCACTGCTGACCAACTGTTTGACACCCACTGACCTCTTGTGACTTCAGAAGTGTTCAGTGTTCAGTTGCCTCTGAGTTAATAATTTGTGGAAGATTATTTATGATGAATGATTAGATCGTTTTGTTTCCCATTCCAAGCATGACACTTCCTCAGGTAATTGTGAATGGAATGAAACCGACACAGATATATTTATTACATGACCATTGCTATCATCTTTCTGTATGCCACAATTTTCCATTAATGTAACATTTTTTGTTAGGTCATATTACTAATGAGGTCAACAGCATGAGGGTGGAGAAGGTGTCCCGTCTACCATGTTTTGTTATTAAACGATTTGACTTCCTAGTGTCGGATGAGATAACCACTGGTTAATCAGTGCCAGGGAAACCGGTTCATTAATCTGTACAATGTTTCCAACTTGGCATCGTTGGCCTTGTCAACCTCTAAACCAGTGTCTTTACCCGTGCTAATGTTGTGGGTGTTTTCCTACCCTTCTTGTTTGATATCCTATGGTGTGTTTGTGTGCCACAGGTCCTGGGTTGGTGTTTGTGGTGTATCCAGAGGTCTTCTCCACTATGCCTCTGCCTCAGTTGTGGGCTCCTCTGTTCTTCTTCATGCTTCTCTGCCTGGGACTGGACAGTCAGGTTAGACACTCATGTAATCTATTTTCGGAGACCACTTTTGGTAAAAACAGACATTTTAGGTCATACAACAATTACTACCTTTTTAATATTTAACTAGGCAAGTCAGTTAAGAACAAATTCTTATTTTCAATGACGGCCTAGGAACACTGGGTTAACTGCCTTGTTCAGGGGCAGAAGGACAGATTTTTACCTTGTCAGCTCGGGTATTTGATCTTGCAACTTTTTTGGTTACAAGTCCAACGCTCTAACCACTAGGCTACCTGCCACCCCAGATTGATTACATTTGACATTTACATTTGAGTCATTTAGCAGATGCTCTTATCCAGAGTGACTTACAGGAGCATTTAGGGTAAGTGCATTACTCAAGGTCACAACAACAACAACAACAGATTTTTCACTTAGTCAGCTCAGGGATTCGAACCAGCAACCTTTTGGTTACTGGCCCAATGCTCTTAACTGCTCGGCTGACTGATGAGGGAAGAGAGGAAGCAGGGCTGCCGGCAGACGTGTGGCGAGCAGGGCATTTGCTCCACCACTTTTAGTTAGTTTAATACCCTTTTTATTTTATTTTTTACTTTTCTCCCCGATTTCATGACATCCAATTGGTAGTTAGTCTTGTCCCATCGCTTCAACTCCCCTACGGACTCAGGCGGGCGAAGGTACGTCCTCCGAGAGCCACGTCCTCCGAAACACGACCCTGCCAAGCCGCACTGCTTCTTGACAAACTCTTCGCTTAACCCATAAGCCAGCCACACCAATGTGTCGAAGAAACACTGTCCAGCTGGTGACCGAAGTCAGCTTGCAGGCGCCCGGCCCGCCACAACGAGTTGCTAGAGTGCGATTGGACAAGGATATCCCGGCCTGCCAAACCCTCCCCTAACCCAGACGAGGCTAGGCCAATTGTGCACCGCCTCATGGGTCTCCTGGGCATGGCCGGTTGTGACACAGCCTGGGATCAAACCGGGTCTGTAGTCACGCCTCAAGCATGCCACTCGGGAGGCCCATTTAATACACTTTGTTTTGGCGTAAAAGCGTTGAAAACAGGGACAAAGTAGACCTGTTTTTTTTGGGACTGACTTGCCTCATTTGTCAACTTGAGCACAATTAGTAGCCTATGTCCTGTGTGTGTCTTGACCAATAAAATTCATGGAAATCACATGTTGGGCATGGCGCACATCTATAGAAAGCAGAGCTCGCTCTCCACTTTACTTTGCTGTTGATACTTAGCCCTACCTTGTTTTCTTGCTAGGTGACTACCGCTTGTAAAGTAAAGAGCAATAAAATAAAGTGGCTCGCTCTCCACGCCCTGACCAAAAGTTACATTTCCAGTGTAGCAGGTTAAAAAAAACAGACCACTTTTGCGACGCCTCAGTGTAAATATGTTAGGCTTCAGGAATTTTTTGCAGTTTGGTTCTTTTCATTTAAATTTTTTTATTTTTTTTAAATCCCCTGCCTAATGGAACAACCACAGAGCAGGCTCAACTTGCCTGGCTGCCATAAATGCCATAAATTGTCTGTCTTTCGCTTAAACAATGGGGATAGGATAGGCCTAGTGGAATTCCTTAGTTTTGTTGTTTTCAGAAAAATAAATCACCTGGGGCAACTTTAGAGCAGCCTCAACTTCCACAACTGCTCAGTTCACTTTCCCCACTGTACTTTGCTCTGCAGTTTGCTATGGTGGAGGTGGCGGTGACGTCCATAATGGACGGCTGTGGCCCCAAGGTGCTGCGTGTCCTGAAGAGACAGGAGATCATCGTTCTGACTGTCTGTGTTATTGGCTTTCTTCTAGGCATTCCTCACATCACTAAGGTAAGGTGATCCTGTCAGATATTATTACTATGCATCGGGTAACGCCCCGCCCCCTCCTCTCTCTCAGAATGAGACAGTATACTCGTGTTTGGACCTGTTTTATTTTAGTTTCTATCAGTAGACGACTAAGACACATACAGCCAGTAAGTAGTGCATGGTTGACCAGCTGATTCTCTGTCTTGTGGAGTGGGTTGCTTTTCCCCCAGTAGATTGAGAACAAGATGCAGTCAGGAAATTAACCTTTTTATAATTAAACCTTTCTCATTCTCTCCCGCTCTCGTCTCCCCCCCCCACACACACACACATATACAGGGGGGAATGTATGTATTCCAGCTGATGGACCACTACACTGCTGTGGTGTCTCTCATGTTCCTGGCCTTCTTTGAGGTCCTCGCTGTCTGCTGGGTTTTTGGTAATAACCTCACCTTCTCTCCCCTTATGATGAAATTCAACAGCCTGTTGTGTATTTATACAATAAAATAAAAACACTTTGCTTTATAGACAGTATGTACGTCTGAGTAAATGTAAGTATTTAATGCAATGTGTTATTGCAGGACTGCGGCGGATGACCATCGTGATCAAGAGGATGTTCGGAAAGGCTCCCAACATCTATTTCTGCTCCTGCTGGATGTTCTTCTCCCCTGTGCTGGTCATGGTGAGTGCTATGGCCAACTCATGTCTTTTTGATGATGGTGATGAGGACAGTTAGCGTAATGACGGTGATGAGGATTAGTAGTGATAGCCGTACCTAAGACTTTATGATCCATTCGTTGTATTAGAGGTTTCATCCAAGTGTAACCTCCTCCCCTGCAGTGCATTCTGATCTCCAGCATCGTCCAGTACACACCCGCTCGCTATGGGAAGTCATACACATACCCTGTCTGGGCAGAGGTGGTGGGCTGGGGAATCTCCCTGGTCTCCATCATTTGGATCCCCCTGGGAGCCCTGCATGAGATCTGCAGAAATAAGGGCACACTGATGCAGGTGAGCATCTGTTCAGTAAACCAAACAAAACATGCATACTGATACATATATACTTTTATATCACAGATACTGTTTTAGCATCGTGCATACATACTGAACAAGTACACTGGTACTCACACATATACACACAGTCACGCACACACTCACACACATCAATAAATCAAATGTATGTTATAAGGCCCTTTTTACATGAGCAGTTGTGATTTACAGATACCCAACCTTAACCTCAAAGAGCAAGCGATGCAGATGCACGGTGGCTAGGAAATACTCGCTATAAAGGCAGAAACCTAGAGAGAAACAAGGCTCCGAGGGGTGGCCAGTCCTCTTCTGCCATTGCCGAGTGGAGATTATATGCCCATTAAGGACAGATTGTTCTTCAAAATGTTCAAATGTTTATAGGTGACCAGCAGGGTGAAATAATAACCACAGTGGTTATAGAGGGTGCAGCAGTTCAACACATCAGGAGTAAATATCAGTTGGCTTTGAGCGCGAGAGAGCGAGAGCGACTGTGAGAGAGAGCGACTCAACCGAGGGGACTGTGAGAGAGAGAGCGACTCAACCGAGGGGACTGTGAGAGAGAGAGCGACTCAACCGAGGGGACTGAGAGAGAGAGAGCGACTCAACCGAGGGGACTGTGTGTGTGTGTGTGTGTGTGTGTGTGTGTGTGTGTGTGTGTGAGCGAGAGATATCCCACATGGCAGTCATATAAATACGTTCTGGGCATTGGCAGAAACCGTAGAAGTTAAACTATGTATTTGACTCTGAACCTCTTCTTTTATCGATTCTCTGTGCCCCCAGAGGATAAAAACAGCCATGACTCCTACAATAGAGTTGGACCCCGTCAACCATCTACCAGAGAAGGAGAGAGTGGACATCCCGGAGTCTGTTGTCTTTATCACTCATCTGTGAACAGGGACAAAAGCACTGTGTCTAGGTTTGTGTGTCACAGTGACTGTGTGAGTCCTCTATTAGGGTGGGGAGGTTGTTGGGTAGTTTATGTAAATAACTTTTCAAGTATTTATTCTATGAATCACTGATACCATGACACCTAACCTATAGTGAAATAGACAGGGTAAACAGTCAAGGTAAAACCATAGGTTATGGACCTCAAAGATGTCCTTCAAGTGCCATGTCATGTCCTTGCCCGGAAGCACTTTATTGCCTTACAGGTACTGGATACCCAAGTGCTTACACACACTTTTTTTAATAATACAAACATTACAGGGTAGCCTACTCTGACACTTACAAACATATTAATAAAAACGATGATGTCTGATTCATATAATTGGCCAACGAAAAGGGGAGACACCAATACAATATGACGTCCATCTAACCTGGAGGAGGAATTAATTGTCCAAAAATAAAAGTGGCGCAGACCCAATGACAAAGACAGTGAATATGCACACTCACCTGGGATATGTCAATACAAAAAAATATAAAATCATTCAAAATAGGCTACACCAGGAAGCATAATTCGGCCACAGAGGATCAATAGCTTCTTACTCACCTGGGATATGGCCGATGTTCTCCGCTGCTTCCAATAAAATGGGCTACTGTTCGCTCAATTAAGTTAAGCATTTTGATAACTTAAAAGACCGGTTGGAGTCTCTTCATTGTCATGTCTTTATAGCAATTTGTTTTCCAAACAGTTTTTCCGTATTTTTTAAGTATTGCGATATGCCTGGCTGGGTCTCTGCTTGTTTTAAATTGCATAGCCTACAGTCGGAAGGGCCAGAAATTTGGGCAGCGAGTGCTGCAAATACCAAATAGGCTAGATTATTGTTGAGTTGCAACTGTCAGTGAAAAAGCAGAGACCCAGCCAGGCATATCGCAATATTTAAAAAGACAATCGCGGAAAAACTGTTTGGAAAGCAAATTGCTATAAAGACATGACAATGAAGGGACTCCAACCGGTCTTTTAGTTATCAAAATGCTTAACTTAATTGAGCGAACAGTAGCCCATTTTATTGGAAGCAGCGGAGAACATCGGCCATATCCCAGGTGAGTAAGAAGCTATTGATCCTCTGTGGCCGAATTATGCTTCCTGGTGTAGCCTATTTTGAATGATTTTATATTTTTTTGTATTGACAGGTTCAAGCTAATTAGGCTATATCATTTTGGCAATTTAATTAAATGTACTTTAGGGATAGCTTAGCTTCCCATAGCCTTTTGTACACGCCGCTTATGTCTTTTAATGTGGCATAAACACAACGTTTTCATCTAATTGTCAAACAATGACTTAACGGCGCTCTAGTAGGCTACACACGCACGCACATTCGTCCAATCCAAACCCCATCAGTGCAACCACAATTTGATGAATGGAAAGAGACATCTGTTATAAAACATCTACGTGTATTGTAATGACATTCTGTGATTGTCATTAGGCCTACACTTGTAGCCTGAATTGATGCATCCACTGTTGTCCACGCGCCTCAGTGTCCGCCACTCATCTCCGCCTTTACAAAGTGGCGGCTAAGTGTTCTCCTCAAACCACAATGCAATTTGGCGCATATACCACCCAGTTTCAAGTCAAATCGCAAATTGTTCATGCTGCTGACATGCAGTAATGTTAAATAATGGTGTGATAGGCTCACGTTTTACTAGTACGGCGTACCCCCAATATTTAATTTGCCAGGATGTGGTACCGCCTTACTTTCACCCCTGATTATGATATGGTAAAACATCATATTCATCATGCCACAAGACTATGAACTCCGGAGGACAACTCGTCCCCCTGGTAATCTCTTC
The DNA here is from genome assembly GCF_018296145.1 of Oncorhynchus tshawytscha. Lineage (NCBI taxonomy): Eukaryota > Metazoa > Chordata > Actinopteri > Salmoniformes > Salmonidae > Oncorhynchus > Oncorhynchus tshawytscha. The sequence continues at coordinate 27,068,917 of NC_056440.1, read as the reverse complement.
AATCAGCTATTCTCTCCGCTGGACCTAACACATTGTGTCTCCCAACATAAATTGACGAACAATTTTCACCAAATGTAAAAGCCAATGTAGCCAATACACACACACGCGATAGCCTCCAATAGCGGCATATTTCATATCATCCGAAAAAAAGACACACTGATCAACTCAGCTCAGCCTTAGACCGATGAAGCATCCACAGTTACAACCAATAGGTGGCTGCTCAATGCAACAAATGATGGCTAGGCAAATCAGCGAGAAAACAAACCTTTTCCCTTTCACCAGATCGATTACATGGACTAAGGTCCACATTGACTCAACATCGTCACCTTGTGGCCAAGGTTTTTACTCACAGTGAGGTCAGATGAGGCTCAGGTGAATATTGATCAACAAAGTAAAAATCTCTCGTTCTGCCCCTGAACAAGGCAGTTAACCTACTGTTCCCCGGTAGGCCATCATTTTAAATAAGAATTTGTTCTTAAAACTGACTTGCCTAGTTAAATAAAGTTTTTTTTTAAATATATGCAATTAGATGTATAGAGGTTAACTGTGAGGAAGGAAACTACTGCAGTGCTGCTATGCCATCTGTTAGTGGGGAGAGTCCAATGTTCTGACATCATTCATCAGCAGTTTTTACACTTGAATGGACTTTGAAGTTTTGGGGTTCTGGTTGGAGTTTTCTGTTTTACTTGCTCTGCCAAAGTGTGTGCCTCAGTTGTGTGTCTTCGTGTTTGTTACAACAATGACAATTGGATCTCAGCTTTACAAGGAGTGCCTTTTATCATTAAAAGATCCAATGACATTGGAATTGTCATGGACTATCGGACTGAAAGGCTCAAAGAAATAAATATGATTAGACATGATTTAGATGGTAAAATGTATGAAATAAATACAATGGGGTCTTTTGAGGGGTCACATTAATATGTGACTACGTGAAGATACATTTGCCACCTGCCACAAGTGCCATGTATCAAAAATATTGATTTTGGATTGTCAATACTTTGATGAAAATACCCAAAATATAGAGATTATTACCAACCCATCTTAAGGATCATTAAAACATTCACACAATTATAATTTAGTGTTAACTCTCTTTTGATATAAAACAAGATCAAATTCCCATTTAGTTAGCTGTTTAGATGCATTTTGTGTCCGTTTTGTCAAACAGCATTTAGTTTTGACTAATTTGTTTATGATGACAATCGTCTATTTCTACCATTGCACAAACCACAATAAGGGGTTAAAAATATAATCATGCCTGATACACTTTTGTTATTCTATGCAATTGTATGGTTGTCACAAAATGTGGGGTTACTGCTGCTGGTTGTTTTTTTTATTCATTATTCTCATACATTCAAACCAAATATTTTATACATTTTATTTATTTTCAAATGTTTTTTGTTGTATCAAACAAAATGGTTTATGAAATAACAAACACACTGTTACTATTTCTCCATTAAGTTCTCCATGGTGGTACTACTTTAATGGTAGAAATGTTTATGCTCATATTACACTTTTAAAATAGCAACTTTCTCCTTTTTAAAAATTGATTTAGCATTTAATAATTTCTCTTTTTTTATTTACATGTATCTTGTTTAAAGTGTACTTTCAGTTTGACTTATTTTTTTATATCTGAAACGTTGAAAAATAAAATATGATTCATAATACCTGTTTATCACGCAGAGCTATTTCTGTCAAATAAAGAACATTATTGGCAAATATGTTTGGATTTTTACGAGCCCTTTCAATTCATCAATGTGTCTCTTCTGAAGAGCATAATTTAACAGTAGATGGCAGCAATGTACAGACAGTAATAATATGCAGCTCAGGGGCATGTTGCCATCCAGGCCAGTACAAATGTCTATGATTATTCTTAACAAGAATTTCTATGTACATCAGCTTATGTTAATACAATTATGAAAATGTATCATTTTTAGTGGTGGTATTCCTAAAAACTAATTCAAGCTTTTTTAGTCACTTGTATACAGGAGGTGATAACTACAAGCTAGTACTAATACGCTCATTACACATTTTTAGCAGACCGAGAAGCAATCCTATAGTATACCCTACCTCAAAAACTACTGGACATCTTTCAGCACTTTAGACAAATATTGTATACTATAGTTATAATTTGGCGTGCAAATAGACAGCTGAATGTATCTGGTTTCCTGCTTGCAGTTATGCACTCACCAAATCTTATTTTTAATTGATCTAATTAGTCATTGTGAAGAATTATTGGCATAATTAAGCACAAATCCATTTCCATTCTTCACTTGAGAATGTTTTATTGCACACTGCAGGAATCCCACAGGGACAGATCTGTGCATGGAGAGCGGGAGTCAGAGCAGAGCCTATTTGACTGTAATGCCCTTGGAGGTAAGTAGTTAATTAGCCTCACAGTGGAGCAGTGAGCAGGGTCAGTACCATAGGCCTGCAATGTGATCGATATCCCCCCCCTTCCTGCCCCCTTCGTGACATAAATGTATGGCAGTCACTAAATTACTGCTGGCGGGGCTGCTAGATCAATGGCCATAGACTTCTGCAGCCAATGGGGCAGGAAAGGGTGGACAGTATTGTATGTGGGACTGTCTGGTGTGATGGAAGAGGAAGTTTTTAAACGATGCACCTCTGGTAAAAGTGGAACGGCATCTGGAAGGAAAAAATCAACTAGCACACTGGTATTCTTGAATACTTCAGAGCACATCTGCTTTCTCAGCCTCTCAGCCCATCTGATTAGCATGGCCTCAGACTCCCAGCAACACTGCAGGTATTTGAGAAGCACTGTGTTTGTGTGCCGAACAGGGTTCAGTGCCTGTGAAAGACGAGATCAGCAATCATGGGAAATTAAAACTTCTCTTTCCCCGGCTCTGACAGACTTACACAGGCAGAGCAGCATTGCTAAAGTATATTCTCTCACTCATTCTGTATGTTTGCCATTATAGTGAATGACTACGTTCAAAATAAAATATGGATAAAATAAATATTATTAAAAACATATATTTAGAATGATTAATGTTCACTAAATCATTATTTAGAAACATTTACAAATGTCAGTTAAGATGTGAATTTGGGGGTGGTTGTGGCTGAGGATCATCACGGCCTTCAGATCTACAAAGTCATAACCCATAAGGTTTGCTGAGTGATAGTATGACTACATTGATATGCTGTTAGTTGCAATGTTGAGGCTTGGTTCTGTGTTGACAATGATGTGTCCAATTGTAGCTAAACTATACAGATAAGAACATTAAATGATTGAAATAGCCTTTTATTCTCTCCTATTTGTTTGTGATGCTCCCCCAATCTCCGATGGCAAAGGCAATTCATCTCAATTTATTTTCTTGTCCTTCAAAAGAGCAAACCATTTGCTGGGCTAAAGTAAATGTCAGGGACTTCCTGTTGGCAGAGTGAGTGAGGCTGCTGATGTGGCGCTGACCGATGGATCCATGTTCTGATGTCACATTTCAGCCCTCCACCCTTTGGAAACAAATATATCTGACAGTTTGGACATGGAGGGGGAGGTAAATTGATGTCATCATCTGACTTGTTCTTTCCATGTACAACACCAGTTGAGGTTGCGAAAGGTCGCTGGTTCGAATACCTGAACCGACTAGGTTAGAAATCTGTTGATGTGCCTTTGAGCAAGACACTTAACCCTAATATGCTCCAGGGGTGCTGTACTACAATGTCTGACCTTGTGAAACAACACATTTTACTACACCTATCTGGTGTATGTGACACTTTTTTTTTAAACATATTTTATTCTATGGGAAACATTGTTTGGGTTTGATGTAGATGACAAAGTACATTGCTTACCTTAGCTGGTTAATGTAACCACTGTTAATTTTCATGTGTAATTAATTGTAAACTCCTTGGTTGGAAAGCAATTTGAGGATGCAGTTACCATTGGAGAAATGAGAAGTGCAATTAGCTAAGAAAACATCCAGACCAAAGGCTTGGTGCTAATTAGAGACCTGGGTTGACAAAGTGGAGGAGGAGAGGAGAGGTGCTGGTTTGAGACTTGGTGCTCTTATTTACAATGACAGTGGGTTAACTGTCTTGTTCAGAACAACAGATTTTTACCTTGTCGGCTCAGGGATTTGACCTTGCAACCTTTCGGTTATTAGTCCAACACTCTAACCACTAGGCTACCTGCCGCCAGATTCTACAGATTGCAGATTCTACAGATATGCAGATTCTACAGTGAGCTCCTGTGGCGCGTTCGTTCGTTCCCCTTTAGTTTAAGGGTTGTTGTTTTCGTTTTGGTAACAAACGAGCCGAGCCCAAAATAGAGCTCACCTCTCAACAGATAATGAGGGCAAAGATCAAGGCTTCACTAGGACTTCCTTTCTTCTACAAGAAATGCATTGTCTTCAGATTATTTTGTAGTGACAATTCCCATGAGTCCCTGCTGAGGATGCTGTTGTGTGTATGCCCAAGTAAACAGGAAGAGTGGTTTGTATGTGAGACAGAAAAAAACAAAGATAGCTCACTTTTGAATGTATGGCTAAGCCCAACATGCATATATCAACACTTTACATGGGCTTTTACAGGCTGAGGTTCCACGTATCTGAAAAGCAATGCTGCATTT